>NC_140588.1:993181820-993823448 GCF_964204655.1 Triturus cristatus | reverse complement strand
TTGTTTGTCACCTTTATTGGCTATGTGTATGAGTTGATCCATTTGTCATTGTTGTGGGAGTTTGTTTATCTGTTACTGTTGGTGGGATGTGTGTGTGAGAAGGCTCTTGGTGCTGAACCTCTCTAGCCTACCACTATTTTCGTAGTTGTGGGTAGACCTAGGTATGTCACCCTTGTGGGTGTTGTTTGGAGTTGACTTGTTGTCAGTCGCTCGTGTCTACCACCTTTGTGTGAGTAGTAGTAGGTGAATTTCTCTTCACCTTTCGCTTGGGTACTCACAAACATTTTCCCCGGGCCCAAATTTTGGTCTATAGTGTGACGTAGGGCCGCACTGATGCCACGGGGGTGTAACGTGGGTGTAGAGGAAAAAAAAGCGTATATATCTAGTGGATGTCTTTAAAAATGAAGGTGTTCCTAAAGTTAAGGGCCTAGTTACTTCCTTTCCGTAACTACAATTAACCTTAAAATAAATGCTTGCTGTATATTTAAATTTTTTTTTCCATGTTAGTGCTGAGTCGAGTAAACAGCAGCCCAGGGGGCTGCATGTAAAGGTCAGGAGGGCCACATGTGGTCCCTGGGCTGTACTTTGAGTGTCACTGGTCTAGAGCGTTGCATGATGCGGAGAAACACTATTCTGTGTTTGTCATAGAGTAGGAAATGCTCCTTTGTCTTACAGAAGTAAACTGAAGGAAATGTTACAGGATATGTGTAAAAAGAAAATTATTCTTGTTGAGTCTTCTCCGTGGGTTTCTCCAGTTGTTATTTTCGTCAAACCCAAAGGGGAATTACGCCTCTGCATTGATCTACGCAGCCTCATTAATGCTATTTTGGTTTGTGCTCATCCTCTTCCGAATGTACACGAGATGGTATCTACGTTAGCTGGAGCTCAAGTGTTTCCATGTCTTGATTTAGCCAGCGCATACCATCAGGTGTTGCATGAAGAATCTTAAAACTTGATTGCGTTCATTACTCCTGAGGGTTTGTTTAGATTTTGCAGAATGCCTTCCGAGTTGGCAAACACTGCTTCAGTATTCCATAGGTTAATGAAAGGAACTATGGAAGGTCTTACTGGAGCAGTAACTTTCCAAGAAGATATATTGGTATTTGGAAAAGATGTAGAAGAACATGACCGCCTTTAGAAAATGTTTTGGAGGCTTTAACATCCCAGGGGCAAGCTTTATCCTCAGATAAATGTAGATTTAGAAAACACAAAATAGAATACTTTGGACATTGCATCAGTGGAGCTGGTATTAAACCACAAAAAGGAATGTAGAAAAGATCAGCAAGACACTAGTACCTACATGTAAAGAACTGTGACTTTTCTTGGACTAACAGAGTTCTATGCAAAATGTATTCCAAATGATGTTGCTATGGTGTATCTTTTTATGTGTTTACTAAAGAAAAATGCTAAATGTTAATGAACCAGGGTTATGTCTACTGCTTTTGACATCTTGAAAAACCTTATCGTGAATGCACCATACTTAAAACCCTTTATAATTGGGAACATTGCAGTGTAATGGTTGATGCTAGCAATTGTGGCTTGGGTGGTGTTTTAATGCAAGAGGAACATGGACAAGAATGGATTGTAGCATATGCGTCTAGAGCATGGGTACTCACAAACATTTTCCCGGGGGCCGCAAATTTTGGTCTATAGTGACGTAGGGCCCCACTGATGCCACAGGGGGTGTAACGTGGGTGTAGAGGAAGCAAAGCATATATATCTAGTGGATGTCTTTAAAAATGAAGGCGTTCCTAAAGTTAAGGGCCTAGTTACTTCCTTTCCCTAACTACAATTAACCTTAAAATAAGTGCTTGCTGTATATTTAACATTTTTTTTCCATGTTAGTGCTGAGTCGAGTAAACAGCAGCCCAGTGCTGCTGCTGCCCAGGGGGCTGCATGTAAAGGTCAGGAGGGCCACATGTGGTCCCCGGGCTGTACTTTGAGTGTCACTGGTCTAGAGCGTTGCGTGATGCGGAGAAACGCTATTCTGTGATTGAAAGAGAGCTATTCGCTTGTGTGCGGGGTTCTGAACGTTTTAGGTCTTTTTTGAGGGGAACGAGGTTCACTATTAAAACTGATCACAAACCTCTTGTGCAGATATTAGCAACTGGTGGTGGTTGTACTATGTTTGCTAGGTTAGCCAGGTTAACTTCTAAATTACAAAATTTCCAGTACAAGATAGAATACGTTCCTGGCAAGAACAATGTACATGCAGATTGCATGTCTGAATTACCGTTACCTAATAAAGACCATAATAAATATTAGATAGATGATTTTGAAGTGGCATTCACTCTGGGTGAAATTAATTTACTTGGTTCTGATCCTCCAGTTGTGGAGGAGAACAAGTGGCTGGAAGAATTGGGGAAAAGATATTGAACTTATCAAGGTGAAACAATTTATTCTGGAAGGATGGCCTGAGGAGAATATAATTGCCTGTGAATTGATGAGTTTTTTTAAGGTACAAGAGGAATTGGCTGTAGAAAACCATATTCTTGTACATGGTGATAAGTTTATTTCTCCTTTCAGTTTAAGGAGAGCTATTGTAGATATTGCTCATGAGGGACATTTTGACATTTCAGCTATGCGAAGACGTATTAAGGTTAACTTCTGGTGGCCGGGTATTTGACTCTTTTGTGGAACATCAAGTGAGATTGTGACAAATGTGCCAGTAGTGACAAATCGGCCAAAGCCTTGATCACTGGTCCCCAACCTGTTGAGTTGCCCATAGCACCGTGGCACAAATTAGGGCTAGATATTATTGGCCCATTCGCAGTCTTACCAAGACAAGAGGCTTGTTCTAATAGATTACTACTCTAAATGGCCAGAGATCAAGACGGTGAAGGATGTTACCCCTGAAGTGGTCATAGAGTTGAGGTGTTTTTGTAGAGGGCATTCCCCAGGAACGCGTAACTGACAATAGGCCTCAGTTTGTCAGTGAAAAATTGGAAAAGTACTTGCAGAAATGTGGAGTGACTCATAGGTGAATTGCTGTATTACACCCAGAAGCCAGTGGTCCAGTAGAGAGGTTCACTCGTGTGGCTAAAGAAGGCATCCAACTAGCTGTAAAGGGCGGTTTGAGCTGGAAGAAGGTTTTGCAGTCTGTGTGGTTAACTTACAGAACCTCACCTAATTCTATTACCTTGGTGAGTCCTTTTGAACTGTTAAGAGGATGCAAACCTAGCACCAATTTACTCTCATGGTGGTTAAGAGACAAGAAAGCGGTGCATGGTGATCTTGCTGAAGTGGATTTCAAGGAAATTCGAGAGAAAATGGCGGTGTATAACAAGATGAAAGAAGACCTGAAGAAAAGGATGTGTGTGCCCGGGAAACAAGTTGCGCAATTAGGTGACATGGTACGGGTAAGGAAAGGTGTAGTAGTAGGTAAGGGATTTTCTAAGTGGTCGGATCCTGTACACGTAATTCAGGTTTTTAGGAATGCTGTACGTGTTGAAGGTGGTAGTATGAGGAATCTTAGCAGAGTTTCTTTGCTCAAGAATGAGCCTTTATCATCTGAAAATTGTGCTACAAATGTGTTTTTGGATGTGCCAGGAGATGACGGTGTTGGGAATTCAGGCTGTGTATGTCGCGCTAGTGCCTAGCCGCACACCTTGTGTTATTGTTTGAGGTAGACACGAGCGTGAATCGTGTTTCATGCTCATGTCCACTTTCAGATAATGTGGTGGAGGTTGGAATCGTGGGGAGCGCGTTGGAAGCATCTTTTGCATGGGGAGTGGAAGAGTTAGACATATGAACAACATACTATTGACAGTTATTAATTCATGAGTGGAATCTACTTCTGTCAACATACCATGCTGCAAATAAAGATTTATCTTCAACAATTACTTGAACTGTCGTCTTCTTTGGCATGCTTCGACTTTCGTTACAATACCTTCATTTTAACCTTTTTGTATTTATTTCAGTGAATTTTATTTTTTTTGTAACGTGTTTGCCATGCGCAGCATGAGATTGAGTGCAGGCACTTAAACTCACGCTATATACAGCTCCAGTTAGAGGGCTTAAAAGAAATATGATAAACTCTCCAGAGGTCATGGATTCAATGAACCTAGTGACTTATTGTGTTGTTGGAGGGGGGAGGGTGTGCAGCCTTCCCACACCATTAAAAAAAAAAAAAAAAAAAAGTTGGTGATCTGGTGTAATAACACTGCAAGGCTTATGGATCCTTATAAATCTTCTTTATTTAGTATTAAAGTGGAACCCACCAATGCATGTCCACCAGCCCTGAGATCCGATCTCCAACCGCCAGTCTGGAGATTGGATTCCAGTTCTGAAATCCCTACACCTAAATTCTCATGACCACCGACCACGCACTACACATAAGCTCATGTGAAATGAGCCCCACACTAGAACATCTTCTCTTCTTAGACAAAGAAATAATCAACAAAAAATTCCATTAACAATACTACATAAACATATATATATATATATATATATATATATATATATATATACCAGGGTTACTCATAGTACGGCCCGCGGGCCGCCAGCGGCCCGGCAAGCCTTCCTCGGCGGCCCGCGGACCTTGCAGACATCCTACATGTGTTTTAAAAAAATATTAAATAGTGTAAACACTGCCGGTTGCAGCAGCCCGGACTCTGAGACTCTGCCCTGTGGGGGCCGGGGGATTCCAGTGATTGTCAAAGTGGAGATGCAGGGGCCTAAGAGGTGAAATACAACAAAGCTTCATTAACATGTAAATGGTCTTTTAAAGACCTGTGAAGTACTCTGGTGCGGTGTGGCTGTGTGTGAGTGCTGGGAAGCTATCTCAGGGGGGCTGTGTGTGCGCGCTGGGAAGCTGTCTCAGCCCAGGCTGAGGGCTGACACACACACGGGTGAGATAACAGAAGGTGACGGAGAGAGACAGAGGGAGACAGAGGGAGGGAGAGAGACAGGGAGAGATAGAGGGAGGGAGACAGAGAGAGAGAGGGAGGGAGACGGAGGGAGGGAGGGAGATGGAGAGGGAGGGAGGGAGATGGAGGGGGAACGGAGGGAGGGAGATGGAGGGGGACGGAGGGAGGGAGGGAGACAGGGAGGGAGGGAGACAAAGGGAGACAGGGAGGGAGGGAGACAAAGGGAGACAGAGGGAGGGAGACAGAGGGAGAGGGAGGGAGACAGGGAGGGAGGGAGGGAGGGAGATGGGAGAGAGACAGTACTTTTTCAAGGACATGGAGAGGAAAAAAATAAAAGAATGTACAATGTCAGAACGTGCATGGAAAGTCCGGTGGATTTGAAAAAATGTCTGCACTCGTGTTCATATTATATAACCTTTTCCTCACCTTATGTCTGAGTCCATAGATGAAAAGGCTTCCTGAAAATGCAAATATAGGTTAAAGCGTAAATAATCTTCTATTGAGTCTAAAAGGTGACAAGGCTTCCTGAAAAAAACAAAGTTAATTTAGCAGTCAGAATCCTTAAGATACTACCTTTTTGTTTTATAAATTCTACCCTGTTTAGTGACCACTGGACCAGCACAAGCACAATTCTGCACCATAGAACCATCTCCCATCAAGGGTGCAATGGTATTCTCTAAAGTATTCAGTTCCTCAGGTGCACCAATGGTCTGATGCTGACTTGCAACAACTTCTGATAGGGGGGAGAGAATCTGTTTAAATCACCCAAAACTAACTCTCACTCGCCATAATTCCCGGCATGTACCTGTGAGTACCTCCGACGCAGACTGCAGCGATAGCGGATTCTGAGGTCTACAGTGACGCGGAGGCGTGGGCGTTTGACGGCGGGTGCGGCCTGTCCTGGATGTGCTGCCGAGACCGGGAGGTTGATTTTATATACAGGCCACATGAGACGCGGCGTTCTGGGAGCCCTGGGGCGGATCGAGAGCCCGGAGGATTGATGAGCGCGCATTGCCTCTGGAGCGCAGCCGCGCTGTGAGCAGCCCCGCAATACCCGAGGGAACCCAGATTGGACCGGAGCTGCATCGTACCACGATTGGGTGGTGAGTGCGGCGAATCGGGTCAGGGCCGATGGGACTGTGGGCCCATCCCTTTGCTGCTGCGCTACAGCACTACCACGCACACGGTCAGCATTGGACAATAATCCTGTGGGAAGCGGGGGCACACACTTAAAGACTTCCACGTTACACCAGCGCTCAGGACCTGATCTGGGTCCCTCCCCCCTTTTTTGTTGAACCTCCCCCCCCCCCCCCCTTCACCCTCCTACCTGCGAAAACAGCGCCACTACATTCACGGACCAAGTGGGGACCTGATTGATCACGATTTTCATAGGTACTAACTCTGCTAAGGGTACCACCACTGTTGCCCTAGTCCACCCGCTGACACCTGGCCGAGCTTGAAGGGTAACTCGCCAGCGCACCACGTTGCAGATCGGAGGCCCAGAGAGTACAAGCTTAATGCCCGACTTCCCAGTGCCACACAATGACCGTGGGGGCCTGTTGGTGTGCGGGGAACAGTGCTGTGTCCTGCGGCAGGGTGCTACAGATCTGTCCGAAACAACGTGTGCTCCTATTAGTCGCCAGCCCTCTGTCACAACACACCAGCCCGGCTATGGCCCTTGGCAACAGACTGTACATGTGACGTCCGAGAGTCTACTCGCCTCACAAGGCTCGGCTCTGGGGTGCAGTGCTAGGGAGCTGGTCGCGTTGCGCTCGACGTGCGGGCTGAAGTGGAGACCCTCTTCCTTCATGCGTATTTGTGAGTGAGCACCATCATCAATCACAACACGTGTACAACATGGGCAGACTTAAAGGGAAACTACTGGATGGCTACTACAGTGTGAGTGACCACTCTAACACACCTGAGACCTCCAGTAGGCCCCAGTCACCAGGGGCCACATCTTCGGAAACCGTGGAGAGCACTCCTGACAAACTGGACTTGATCCTAAAAGAAATCTGTGAATCTTGGTCGGCACTCGAGCAACCAATCGGGACTCACTTCTAGCTTTACGCTGCTCAAAGCTGACCATGGAACCTCAAATCACAGCAAACACAACGCAAATACAACACCTACAAACAACAGGTCACTAGCCTCCAGGATCGGGTGGAGGACGCCGAAGGCAGAAGTAGACGCATTAATATACGCGTAATTGGCCTCCCAGAGCATAGCAAAGGCTCCAGAGCAGCAGATTTCATGGAAACCTGGTTCAAAGAACATGTGGCTCAGAACGGACTCTCACCATACTTTTGTGTAGAAAGGGCCCATCGGCTACAACAGGAGCACCCTAGACCGCTTATCGTAAAAATTTAAACTACAGAGACCGCAACGTCCTCCTACAAAAAGCAAGGGAAAAAACACAGATCCAGTATGAAAATAACCGTATCTCATTGTACACAGACTACACTATACTAGTACAACGGCAAAGATCCTCTTACCAAGCTGTCAAGAAGAAAATTGCGAGCGGCTCAACTTAAATATGCATTACTGTTCCCAGCCAGGTTAAAGATCATCTATGACAAAAAAAAACGACTTCTTTGACAGCCCGAATGACGCCGAGGAATGGCTGGAGCTAATGAACCTTGAACCGAGCCAGATTGGCCAATCAGATTTGCTACCTCAGAGCCGCAACAGATCACAGAGACAGGAATATCACCGACCACAGTTGAACAATCGGAGTAAAGACCGCACCGGCCGACCCGAGAACAGCAGCAAATAGACAGGGAGGAGGCTCTGACCGTGGCCGGGTCGTTCAGAGATGGCAGCCACAAGATCTCCACAGACTCTTGACGACAGCACACTACACTCGGACTCTGAACACAGTATTACCCTGTTCCCCTCTGTTACACCTCAGACTATAGATGATTTAGTAGACAACTGAAGCTGTAAAACCCCTCTATATTGCTCACATTTACATGAAAGGTCCGGTGTGTAAAATGATCCCTTGATGTAGGAAATACCACTGACCTATCAGTTGCAACTGTACCCTCTTTTATCTCAATAAGTCAACAGAGGTTTTTTCCATGTATAGCTACACCCAGTCTGATTATCTGATTCTGTCCGTCTACCAGAGGTCATGCACAATTTATTCTGTTTGAGTTTCACATGTAAACAAGTGGTTATAGCCAGATAATAATTAGGTTGTGTTCATATTCCCCCCCCCCCCCCCCCCCAGGCTCCGTCGAGCCGCCAGGAACCTGCGTTTACAAACTGTGCAGTATGAACCGACAGATATACAGGAAGGAATAGCGGGTCCTAGAACTCAACAAGAAATACGTGTCGCGATTAAAGGCCTAAATCCTAATAAGGTGCCTGATCTAGACGGTCTGCCCATTGAATTTGATCAAACCTATTCAGACGCCCTGGTCCCCAAACTGGAAGAAGTATATAAGGCAGCTCTAGAGGCTGGCCACTTACCACAATCCACCATGCAAGCCCTGGTCACCTCCATACTCAAGCCAGGCTGTGCTAGCACAGACATTACTAACTATAGGCCTCTATCTCTAATAGCAACCAAATATACAATTTTGAGCAAAGCACTCGCAAACCGTATACAGCTCTATTTCAACACCTCATACACAGTGACCAATGTGGGTTTCTACTGAATCGCAGCACGTCCCTTAATACTAGACGGTTACACTATGTTATGAATGCTACCCCGGCTGCGGATTGCCTGGCATTAGACCTACGTCAGGCCTTCGATTCCATAACATGAGACTACATGTCGCTACCCTACAATGCTTTGGTTTCCCTGATGACTATCTCAAATGGGTGCGCCTACTCTATACCTCTCCCACGGCGAGAGCTCGCACCGGACAGCATATTTCTCGCGAGTACACGATCCACAGGGGTACTCGGCAGGGATGCCCTCTGTCCCCCCTGTTTGTACTCTCGTTGGAACCCTTAGCAATAGCCCTGAGACATTCAGTAGAACAGCTGGGAATACCCATCGATGGCACCGCCCACCTCACCTCCATAGAGGCTGACGATATCCTTCTCTAGCTTCGTGATTTGTCGGCCGAAGCCACACCCCTCCCCACTATTCTTTCCGACTTAGGAAAGATTTCAGGCCTCGTTATTAATTCAAGGAAATCACATGCCTTTTTCTTTCGGGAGGGGCCCGCCCAGATGAGGTACAATTTGGTACCTATACTCTACCCGTAACCCACACCACATTCAAATACTTAGGAATACAGGTATACAGATCACAAGTGAAACTGCTGGAAGGTAACCTCTTGAAGGCCATCACGGCACTACGCTCGAGTGTGGCTTTTTGGACATCCTTGCCCCTTTCGGTGATGGGGCGAATTGCCATCTCTAAGATGGTAGTACTCCCTCGGTTATTATATTTTCTCGTGAACCTGCTCATAGTGGTTCCTCAATCCATATTCCGCACCTTGAACACTATCTTGGTGGAGCTTTTATGGGGTGCAGGTCGCCGAAGAGTAAGCCTTCAGAAACTACAACTGGAATCTCGCAAGGGAGGTTTAAGGGTCCCCGACTTCAGGGCATACTACTAGGCTTGTCAATTCCAATGGCTGTCCTATTGGACAGCGGGGAGGAATCTACAAGAAATCGGGTTTATGTCGAGGGATATTGACTGGGGTATGCTACATTCCCTTATCCTGCCTAAAGCTAAAATTCCCCTCGAGGGACCCCTGTTGCTGAAGACTGCGCTACAATGCTGGAAGAAAGCGCTGCTGTATACATCAGCTGTAACCCCTTACTCTGCCAATATCCCATTACTGGGTATTCCCACCCCCGGGGGTAGGCCCACGAAGGCTAGAATACACGCCTGGACAGTGGCAGGGGTGGAGGAGGTTGGTGCTTTCTTTGGCGATGGTAACCTTCTTGACCACGACACATTCGTACAGATTACTGGGGCACCGGAACGCCAGTATCTACACGCAATCGTATCACATTATATCAGGAACGCTTGGGCACCACAGCGCAGAGAGCCCCCGCAACATGATCTGGTCCATTTACTATACTATATGGGGACCGGAGGACACGGTATCAGGGCTCATGCTGGCATCACACTCGCAAATCGCAGGGCAAAATGGGCAGAGGACGCTGGCTTAGAACTAACTGACAAGGCCTGGGCGAGCATGCTAGAATATCCCAAGAGGGTATCCTGCAACGTTAAACTGAAATTTATCAAAACAATGGTCCTACATAGATTCTACCTAACCCCACAGAGAATACATTGGATGTTCCCGGAGGCCCAACACTGCTGCCCTCGCTGCAAAGGCGACGAGGCAGACTTTATCCATATGCTATGGACCTGCCTGCGTATACTGGATTATTGGAATGGCGTTACGCATTACCTGAAAGAAGTCACACATATGACCGTTCAGGACAATGCCCTAGAGTGTCTTATGGGGCGCCGTAGATGCAATAAAGCACAGAAAGTTCAACTACGTTTTCTGGCCCTTGTCCTTTTACTAGCCATTAGGGCCCTCACTATGAGATGGAAATCCCCTAGATGCCCGACATTGTCTAGTTGGCAAGATGATATGATACAATGGGGTGGTGCTGAGAGCACGGCGCTTCGTAGAGCGGAGGCAAGGGGGCTACGGAAACTGTTTATCTCTGTGGAATGGGACATCATGTTCGAGGACTTCAAACAATTAGATCTAATCCCTGCACAACACACTCCCACGCAATAATCTACTTTCACTCTTTCTGGAAACATAGCTAGACCCATACGGACCCTAGTCCACATACCACTGATCACAGACGGAGTAGGACACACGGTACCACGTTAATAACCCTGTCAAGCGACCATATGACTCGGAAACGGCAGACCAGGAGGGGAGGGAGGGAGGGAGGGTCGGGAGGTGGGTGGGGACCAGTTAGTAAGTTAAAGTTAGTCCACGGCGGTCAACTGACGAACTACATTTGTAATCAGAAATTATCTCATGGTCAAATATGTATTATGTATAAGATGGAAACAACAAAAATAAAATACCCTTTGTATCGCAAATGATCCTACTTTTACGCTGATGAGGGGTTTCAATAAAGTATGTTTAAAAATACGACTTGCACCTTGTGCTATATGTCTTTTTAATTTAGTATATTGTAATGGTTTTTAGTAATCGCACAAAAAAATTCATTGAACAGGACTCACAATATCCACTTCGGCAACCACAAATACTTCCTCGAACTCCTCCTTCCCCCCCCCCCCTGCTCTGAACTCCTTGCAACTGGCAACCGAGATATGTAATCTGCTCTACAATTGACTCTCATTGGAATATATTGTACTTCAAAATTATACTCCTGTATTCTCAGCAAGCGTGAAGAAGCTGATACCACACCTTTATCCCTCAGTAAGTAAGTTAAAGGTCTGTGATCAGAGCAAACGATAAATTTTGTCCCCCCACAAATAGGTTTTGAACTTGTCAAGGGCCCAGGCTCAAGCTAGCACCGCTCTTTCAATTGTGCTGTATCTTTTTTGGCATCTTTCAAAATTTTGGATGCAAACGCAACAGTATGTTTTGCACCATTTAGCTTTTGGCATAATACAGCTCTGAAACCAACTACACTGGCATCCACAGTTACCACACTTTTCACGCGACTACAAAATATTTTTAAATCTGGAACCTTCAATAAAATCTGTTTAATATCTTGAACAATTTGCTGCTCTTCACCACTCCACACAATTTTGTAATTTTATCGTAGTATTTTTTTGAGTGGTTCTATTAAAGTGGCGTATCCCTGAACAAATCTTGAATAGTCAATTAGACCTAAAAAAAAAAAAAGTTAGATCTTCCTTTTCTTTAGGATTAGGAGCATCCCTACAGGCTTCCCAAAGAACAGATTTGGGGCGAATGCCTTTGGAAGAATTCATGTGGCCTAAACAATAAACTGCTTCAGTGTCAATGAGACAGTCATGCTACGCTCTTTACGAATAGCGAATACCTTATCCAGGATTATATTATGCTCCTTCGCCAGTTTGGCAAAAATCAGCAAATCATCTTGGAAGGCTACAGCTCCAGGTACATCTTTAAATAAATGATGCATCAATTTTCGAAAAACACTAGCAGCAAAATTTAATCTGAATGGCAGCTGTAAATAATCAAATGCCCCAAACGATGTTATAAATGACGTGAGTAACTGGGAATTCTTTTCTAATGGCACTTGATAATACGCTTCCCTTAGATAAATTTTACTAAAATATTTAACATCGCCAATCGTAGACAACAACTCTTGAATTTTGAGCAGAGGGTGGCATTCTACTACAATATTTTTTTCAGTTGACTCAAATCAGCACATAACCAGATGCCCCCCCGCCCCCATTCATTTTAGCAATGGCACTGATCCATTAGGATGCATTTACAGCTTTATTTACCTTAGCATAAACTAATTACATTAAGTGTTTCAAGTTCGGATCTAACATTCAATGGCACATCCCTGACTTTTTGAACCATGGGGATATCTCCTTCTTTCACAACAATCTCCTGTTCAAATCCTCTGACGGTACCTTTTTATCACACAAAACCTCAGTAAACTTTTTAAGAATGCCTTTTAAGTCTTGTGATACAGTGGTAATGGATAATACAGGTGTTGCAGTGCCAGGTTTTAGGACAATTCCTAGTTTTCCTTGATCCATCCTGTAGGAAGGTGGATATCTGACTATGGTTACCCCCAACTTTTTGCCTAGTGTCTAGCTGGTTTTTCGACTTAGTTGGCCTGAGATCCTGCCATTCAGGGTCTCAGGCTGTCTGCTCTCTCTTTAAAATGGACTCCATGTACCCTAGGTACATTCCCAATTGGTAAGGATCACCTTATTGGACCCTGTACAGTGTACCCTAGGTACCCAGGGCATAGGTGTACCCTAGGCCTCCCAGGGGCTGCAGCATGTATTATGCCACCCCTGGTCTGGCCTTCCAATCAGACACAACTGGCTGATCACTCAGCTGGGGCAAGGTCGTGTAATCACCCCTTGCTTAGATATAGTATGCCTATATCTACCCTTATATATAGACACATGTGTACCTATCAGTCACTCCTATGGCAGGCCTTAACAATCCTGGAGGCAGAGTGCTTGGTAACGTGAGATGGTGCTCTAGCATGAGCTGAGCCTGTCTGCAGCTTTCGGAACCATGTCCTTATAGCTGTTCTATGATATAGCCTACCATATACTCTTAAAGTGCCTTATAATCTTAGACGGTTATGGTAACTATGGTTTGGCTTTATCGAAACATGTCGTGTAAGGTGTCTAACACTGTGGAATAATACCCCCACGCCATTTCTGGACATGAGAATATTATTCCCCCCTTCTAGAGGGAGAGACATGTTAAAATCATACTTCAACTGTTAGCCTCTGACCAAAGCCTCAGCATCACAAAATGGATGCTGCTGCCACGACACAAGTCTGACCTCCTGCAGCTGGGAGTGATCCCAGCCAGGGAGGCCTGGACAATAGGTTTCCTGCTTGGGGAGGTGCTAGCACCTCCCCAGACAGCCTTTAGTGTATTGGGGCAGGGTGGGCTGAAAGGAATGAGACATGCCTGGGGCACACAAGGTGTTCCTTGCATAGTCCAGTTCAAACCGGCGCTGGGGCACTCCAGCCCCAGCTCTGGCGCGAAACTGGACAAAGGGAAGTGGGTGTAACCACCCCCTCCCAGGTCCCACCCATAAGGCGTGACCTAGCAGGTATCCCAGCCCCCCAGATTAGTATAAGAGTGGGAGTTGGGCCTCAAGACTTGAGATTATCCTGAACCTGCAAAACTGAACAGAAACTCTGGACCTTCGACATTCGACGAAAGAAGAAGACTGAAGAATCTCCCTTGTAGCCAAGGAGTGGCTACCCTGTGCAAACAGGCACCATCAAGAGACTACCCTTTGCTTTGCCCACGTTCTACGAGGAACCGACTGCAGAGCCCGACCAGAGCCTTGACTTCCAGACTTCTCCGACCCTGATCCACATCGACAGCAAAGCTGAGACCCGTGGAGGCGACGAGCGACGTGGGACCGGCTACCTGGGAAAAGTGGCTAGTAACTTAAAGCGCAGCTTCTGAGGTACCCTCGAAGTTGTGCACCGGGGATTGAGAAGCCCCAACCCCAAGCACCATCTGCACCGAAGATCAGCCCCCCACACTCCACGAGTCCTGCGTGGGGCCCTTCTGCATTTTCCTGCTTGCCGCGTCTGTCCGGTTGCTTGCCCGCTGGCTAGTGGCCTTTGGGACGACGCACCCTGAAATCTTCTGCGCTGGTTTGGCTCCTCCAGACTGGCTCCCGCTTCTCTGCAAAGAAGAAGCACCCCAGACCTTCCTGGTCTGCACCAGAAGCAAGTCCTCCGTTCTTCGTGGGTTCCGCTTGCCAAGGCTTGGTGAGTCCTAGTCCAACTTCGACGCCGCCGACAGCAAGAGCCTCCGTGGGACAGCTCGCCTCCTGGTCCTGGTCGTCCTCGACGCTTCCTGGTCCTCCTGGCTGCAGCGACAAGCTTCACCTTCACCTGCAATCTTCACGACATCGCCTGGTTCCTTCCTGGTTCCACGTGGTCACTGGGTAGTGACCTTGACTCTGTCCCTTCTGCTTGCAGGTTTCCTCTCTTCTTGATCCCAGCCTTGGGATCCACCGGACACTCTTCACTGACTGCCTGTCAGCATCCTTCTTCAGGCATCCATAGGAGTCGACGACGAAAACGACGCATCTTCACCCCTATGCACCCGCAGCCTGTGGGCTAGGTAACTTGGGTACTCCGGTGCTCATCAGGATAGTGACTATCCTAGTGTCTAGTTTTCAAGTCTCAACTTCCTAGCTACTCCGGAAGTGTCCTAAATCCACCGTTTCCTAAACTATACTATTGCTATTGACTTTTACGCATTACGCGTGAGTGTTTCCACTCTGCACACGAATCCCGTGGGCCTCCCACTTCCTAACTAACGCTAGTGTAGTGTAGCCCCAGCGATTCCCTAGGCCTAGGCCTATTCTATTTCCGTGACAGTGGTCCTTATACCACTTACTTAGTATATGGTTTGCGTGGCCCCTAGGGCCTAACTGTATTACTTACCTGTGTGACTTAATGTATGCTTAAATAAGACTGTGTTGTACTTACCTCTAATCTCATAAAGAGTGCTGAGGGTTTTGACTAGAATAAATACACTTTATTTTATATATATATCTGTTGTGGTGTCCTTTCATTTGGTATTCAAGGGATTATATATGGTATCACAGCTGGCTTCACATGCCATTCAGAGTTTAGCCTAAGACTGCTCTTGTCCATGCTACCACTAGGATAGCTGGTCTATAAGGTTGACTTTACAACCAATCACCATAAGGGTATTTGGACTGATATAAGGTGTACACTAGAACTAGTGACATCATACATCAGGCCAACTTCTCACACATCCAACCTATAATATCCCGCCCCTTCACAGCAACAAGCACTTTGATGTAGGATGCTTCTCCCTCAAAACTCTAAGATGTCCTAAAAAAAATCCTAGCATTTCAATTTCTGAGTCCCCATAAGCTACAACTCTGATGTTGGGACTCTTTTATTCAAAATCAGTTCACAGCTTCCTGAAAGTGATGTCTGAAATCATTGTGACTGTCGAACCTGAATCCACCATAATTGTTAACCGCGCTCACAAATACTGTTGCACAACAATACCACATTAAGATGAGCTGCCCCTACATGAGTTAATGGGGGCATCAATCGGAGTGTGATGTCAACACTACACGTTGGAGTTAGGCCAGCAGAGTTGGATGGGGTAAGTTACGCTGTTTTGGAATAATGTCACCGCACTTGTATAGATACAGAGTTAACAGTCTGCAGATACAATTGTTCTGACTACGATCTATACAATACGGTAAAAGGAATGCTTAGCCTCACAAATTAAACTCTTGTTCGAATATTAAGTGTAACTATTCCACACTGCTGTTCTATAGATATCACATGTACCTATATCTGTATAAGATACAAAACTCGAAAAACCCAATAAAGTATGTTAAAAAAAAACTTATGCTCACCAATCTGCACATCAGAGAAAGGTCAATTTTTACTTGCTGCAACACATCTTTCATTTACTACATCCTCCGTTAACAGAACATTGGTTGGTTTATCTTCTAAGACTTGTTCACCACTACTAACCCTTACTGGTGTTAATTTGCTAGCCCCGCATACCCAAAAAAAATGTCCTATTTTATTACATTTGCTACACTACTTTCTTTGTGCAGGACAGTTAGCGAAATTACCTAAATGAGCATAGGATCCACATCTATAACGTGCCAAAGTACGATTAGATAGAGACCATTTATTTTATTTTCATCAATGGTTTTCTTCACTGTGCACACACTGACCCCATTCTTTTCACCTGCTAATCTTGATGGTCTCCTTTTAAGATGGATTGGTACAGCATAATGCACGCTCTTGAACTTTTTTCAATGCATAGTTCAAGACAATTTGGTCCCTTATATATTGATCAACATTATTATCAAAAGACCAAGACCTTGCTAGAATTCTTACTGCAGCTAGTTATTGATCAATCAATTCAGATAAAGACTACTTTCTTGAATAAAAATTGAACTTCTCCAACACAATACTTGGCTCTGCAGTGAAATGAAGAGTCAAAAGTCTTTTTGCCTCAATAAAATCATTCCACACTTGCATCACCCTCATCATTACCACTTGGAGCTTGCAAAACTGTCCTTTGGCCTTCAGCCCGAAGCAATTAAATAACAAAGTAGCTTTTCCTGCTGTAGCTTAATTAAGGCAAACACCAGGAGATGATGGACGGACCTAGGTTGAATCCATCATCGTTCTTTAGCTAACTTCGCCACCTCCGTTCAGACCGAGCTATATGCAAACCAGTCTTGACCCTGTGCATCATAGGAACAGCCCTGTACAAACTGCCCAGCCAGGTCTTCCCTGAACCAGAAACAAGCATTCTGGGACTGGTTTCGGGGTAACACCCCTCATCAGCCAGGCTAGCTTGAATTCAGTGACAAAGTCAGCAACGGACCCACATCTCGGTATACCCTGCCAACTTGGGGCGAACAAAGCAAACACAAGGAGATGATGGATGGAGTGTTGAAACTTTTCAAACACACCCCCTCAGCCAGAGAGCTGGGTTGAATCCATCATCGTTCTTTAGACCTCCATGCCACTGGAGTCAAGCTATCCTGGCTGATGAGGGGTGAAAACGCTCCTAGGATGCTTGTTTCCATTCCAGGGAGGACCTGGCCTGGCAGTTTCAGGCTGTACTGTTCCTATTGGGTGCTGTCAAGACTGATTTGCATATGGCTGGTGTTAGACCTGTCCGCCCTAGGGTGATCTTCCCTGTTTTTTTCACCCTTGCCTCATTTTTTTCCACCCTCTTTTTGGTTGGCCCTAGGTCTTCGGGCACCTTACCATTGCTGGTCAATGCTAAGGTGCAGGTGCTCTCTACCACTAAGATGGCTGCCACAGACCCCTGCTACTGCGGAGCGGTCTTTCAAGTAGCGCCCTAGTTGCCAGGAGCTGTCTAGAACCCTTAGGTATTGTGACATCACTAGCCTGGTTCCCCTGACCATCCCTAGAATGTAGAAGGCCCTGGAACCTTCCGGAATAGAGAGAGGTCACCTGACCTGGGAGTATAAATAGAAAGGGCGGGAAACTTTCTAGTCAGTTGTTGAGGTACCATTGACCTGGGGGGACCCTGTGCCGGAGTTTTAGGCGGAAGGGGGAGGGGGCACCTATACCACTAGGGGTGACTAGGTCTAGGCCTTGCCCACTAAGCTGTGTGAGGAATCCTGACCAAACCCACTGACCTGGCCCAGTGCGAGGGAAACCCCAGGGGACCATCCAGAAAGGCATGACTGGCTGTTACCTCCAATTCAACCCCCCCCCCCCCCCTCACTGCCTAACTAACCCCCTCAACTGGGCAAAAGGGCAACGACCCCTCAGCGCAACAAGAAATCATCTCCTGAACGAAGGACTTCTGGGGACTTGATTGAGTAGCCTCCCTAGAGCCCCCGCATTGACTTTGGCGCTGAGCCCTGAAGCACCGAGCCCTGCAGCGCTGAGTCAGAAGCGCTGGGCTAGAAGCGCTAGCAAGTTATCCCCAATCTCTACCGCTGCCTGAGTTCTGGTCAGAGCGATATTGGGGAGGCCAAATCTGTCTATCTTCATCGCCACCACCCCGAGTTCCTGTCAGCATAGTAGCGGAAGAGTAATGATTGGCCCCTAACTCACCGCCGCTGGCCAAAGACGCTGTAACTGACTGGGGAACCAGCCGTCTCTGACGCGACTCCCGCATCAGCTGAGGAGAGCCCTCTACGCGGAGGCCCCGGCGGTCACAGCCGATTTCAGGAAACACCCCCCTCATCACGTGACGGGGGCGCCGGCCGTGTCATAGGCCTCGCCCCCGCCCTCGTCCATTCTCCTGAGCCCGTCGTCACGTCGCCGCTCCTCGCGAGCTGTGCTGCTCCAGCGGGAGTAAGGCGGCTTCGGAACTTCCCAGATATCGCCGAGACCGGCGCAAGGGCCCCGGAGGGCCGAAGAGAACAGGTAATATCCCCGGGGAGGGGGGCGGAGATCCCAACAGCGCGGGAGGGCTGCCGTGAAGTCTCCAGTCTCACCGGAGGCAGCCCCCGCATCCGCCCCTCCCCGGGAAAGTCTAAGACTGGGACTGGGCCGCATGTGCCTGAAGAGACGCCGGGAGGAGGGGAACAGTGAGGTGGGGGGAGAACCCTAAGACTAGCGTCAAAGCCCTGTAAGGAATCCCCTTTGATCGTAGGGGCTGGGAACCATACGAACTTGCTCTCACTACCAGGGGTAAAGATCCCTAGATCCCGAGACACCATTAGAGCGGGTGGGAGTACTGGTAGATTGAGGAGTACATGCTAATATACTGCTTATGTTATACAGTTCAAGGAGTACATGCTAATATACTGCTTATGTTATACAGTTCAAGGAGTACATGCTAATATACTGCTTATGTTATACAGTTCAAGGAGTACATGCTAATATAATGCTTATGTTATACAGTTCAAGGAGTACAGGCTAAAATACTGCTTATGTTCTACAGTTTGAGGAGTACATGCTATGAAATTGCTCATGTCATACAGTCATTGATGAATCCATGCTAAAACACTGCCTATGTTGTTCAGTTTATAATGACTACATTCTGATGCACTGCAAATGTTATTCCCAGGTATTAACGAATCCAGGCTTAACTATTGCATATGTTATTCACAGTCAGTAATGGATTTATGCTAATTTCCTCCTTGCTACAAAACAGGACATAAAAAGTCTTGGTTTTAAACACAAGTGGTGTGGTGTCAGATCATTGCGTGCGTTACTCTGCCTAGGTGAATGTGTGTGCTGCACGGCTACTTTACACAGGATGCCTTTGGGAGCCTTCCTGCCACGAGCCAGGCTACCCTTGTGAATTGGCAACCCCAGTTCCAACATAATTTGGTGCTCAGCGGTGGGATGACAAACCTGTAGTTGTGCAGCACCCTTCAGTGAAGCAGAGTACGCCGCAATTGGACACCTATTGTTTAAGCAAGCATAGCCAGGTGGCCCCTGCTGTCTAACGGTGTGCCCAGAGGATTGCCCTAGTTGTTACCTACGTCCTGATATTCACTCATATTGTCTGGGTCCCCACCTGTCAGAATGGAGTTCCAGCTAGCCAACATAGAGGAATACTCGGTGGTTCAGCTGAGGAGTTTCTGTCAGGGGATGGGGGTGGCAGTTGGGAAGAGAGCCAAAGGAGAAGAGCTCCGTAAAGCCTTACAAGCATGGGTATTAGCCCACCCAGAGAGGAAAGGGGACGAGGAGCCAGAGGAGCAAGGGGCATTAGGGGAGGCGGGCACGTCAGGAGAACTAGACCTGCTGCACGTTGATGTCAGTGAAACCTTGTCGCCAGGGAGACGTTCTGGGGCAGGCAGTAGTGTGTCTAGAAGGAGTGCCTCGCCGGAGGAGTATGAGGACAGGAGGGAGGAGAGGTTACTGAGATGGGAGCTTGCAAAATTGGAAAAAGAAAAGGAAGATAAGAGGCTAGCAATGGAAGAAAGGAAGCTTGCGCATGAGATCCAGCTCAAAGAATTGGAGTTGAGAGCATTACAGATCAGTGCGCAAGGGAATATAAATGGTGGCAGCGTACCAGAGGTTCCACGGGAGCCTAAATTCTACCTCCCAAAAGATGTGATTGCTAGTTACGGGGTAGGGGATGACATCAACCGGTGGTTGGAGGCGTACGAAGTATCCCTGAAGGTCCATGGGGTGCCCACAAGCTACTGGGGGGGTGGCCTGTACCGATATATACCTCCCGTAGTGAGGGACACCCTCTTGTATCTAGAGAAGGTAGACCAAACCAACTATCCGGTGATGAAGGAGGCCCTGCTTAAAAAGTTTGGCCTCACCCCTGAGAGATACCGTCAGAGATTCCGTAGCAGTCACAAGTTGACCACGCAGAACTGGGTGGATTTCTATGATTATGCCCGGAAGGCTTTAGATGGATGGGTGCGTGGCAGCGAGGTGCAGGATTTTGAGGGTCTGTACAACTTATTTCTGAGAGAGCACCTCTTGGATAAGTGTTTTCCGGAGCTGCGCCAACACTTGGTGGACCGCAAGTTGACCGACCCCCGGACACTTGCGGAAGAGGCGGACACTTGGGTTAGTACCCGAGTGACCTTTAAGGGTTCCGGGGCAGATGGCCCGAAGGGTGGACAGAGCACCCCCCAGAGGAAAGAGGGGGGAGATAAAAAGAAGGAGCTCTCCCGAGGCCCACCAAACAGGCAGTTTGGGAAAGGTGTAGGGACCCCCTCTCAGTCCAGTTTCCCAAAGTCCACTCACCCTGACAAGGGTCAACCACCCAGAATAGTCAAGTGCTATGAATGTGGGGAGGTGGGACACTATAAGGGGGATGTCCAGTGTCGCAAAAGAACTCCCGCCCCCACAGGAGGTAAGCCCCCTGGGGTGGCTAGTATAGCGCTTGGGGTGGAGTTGCCCCTAGATAGGGAGGGGGAGTGGACAGGCCTGACCCTTGTCTCACTGGGGGATAGGGAAGAGGTTCCAGTGATTTCCTTACCATCGAATACTGCCAAATACCGGCAGAGGGTGCAGGTGAACGGACAGGAGGTGGAGGCTTTGAGGGACACAGGTGCTAGCATGACCACCGTAGTAAGGCGGCTGGTGTCCCTGGAGCAGTTGATCCCTGACATGTTCCATCCGGCCGTATTGGCCGATGGCAGCCTGAGTCATTACCCGGTGGCTCAGGTTTCATTTGAGTGGGAAGGAGTCAAAGGCCCCTTAAAAGTTGCCGTGAGCCCTGCCCTGCCAGTGGACTGTCTGCTCGGGAACGACTTGGAGACCAATATCTGGAAGGAAGTGGAGCTACGAGCCCACACAGAAATGCTGGGGTTACCAGGATGGGCCTGTGTGGTCACAAGGTCCATAGCTGCCCGGCAGAGAACTCACACCGAGTTGGAGCCGGAAAGAACAGCCCAACCCGAAGTTGGACCAGTAGAGGAGATGGCTACCCCCCGGTGGATGGAAGGGGAGCCGGTGGTTGTGGCTCCAGAGTCTGCGGAGGTGGATGTTATTCCTGTGGGGGACCTGCCTATCCCGGCCGGTTGGTGCGTGGAAGGAGGGCCTACCCGGGAGGAATTTCGCCGGGGCCAGAGAGAGTGCCCCACGCTTGAAGGCATGCGGCGACAGGCCACAGCCCAAGCGACCAATAAGGAATCTGGTAATTACCACGTTTACTGGGAGGATGGCCTCCTGTATAGCGAGCCGAAGGTTCCGGTGCATGGATCTTCAAGGGCCTTAGTCGTGCCCCAATGCTACCGGACCTTTTTGCTGGAGTTAGCCCATGAGATACCTCTAGCTGGACACCTGGGCCAGGACAAGACTTTTGCGCGGTTAGTTCCGCATTTTTATTGGCCCAGGATGAGAGTTGCCTCTGACACCTACTGCAAGACCTGCAAGACTTGCCAGGCAAGTGGCAAGACAGGAACCAAGGTGAAGGCCCCCTTGGAACCGCTTCCGGTGGTCGGGACCCCTTTTGAGCGGGTCGGGATCGACATTGTGGGACCATTGGACCCTCCGACCTCTTCGGGACACCGGTTCATCCTGGTGTTAGTGGACCACGCCACCCGGTACCCTGAGGCCATTCCTCTGAGGACCATCACTGCACCCGTGGTGGCGCGGGCCCTAATGGGGATTTTTACCCGAGTGGGATTCCCCAAGGTCGTGGTGTCGGATAGGGGCACAAATTTCATGTCAGCCTATATGAAGGCCATGTGGAAGGAGTGCGGGGTGACCTATCGGTTCTCCACTCCTTATCACCCCCAGACTAACGGACTCGTAGAGCGTTTTAACAAGACCTTAAAGGGGATGATCCGGAGCCTGCCAGAGGACTTGAGGCGGAAATGGGACATCCTCCTCCCTTGCTTGCTATTTTCGTACCGCGAAGTGCCGCAGAAGGGAGTCGGGTTCAGCCCCTTTGAGCTGCTCTACGGCCATCCCGTTAGGGGGCCCCTCAGCCTTGTCAAGGAGGGATGGGAGAAGACTTCGATGAAGCTTCCCCGGGATGTTGTCAGCTATATGCTGGCATTCCGCAGCCAGATGGCCAAGCTGTGGAAGGAGGCCTCAACCAATCTAGAGGCCAGTCAAGCCGTCATGAAGGAGTGGTATGACCGCAACGCTCGGACGGTGGAGTTGGATGCTGGACAGAAGGTGTGGGTCATGGAGCCTGGGGAGCTTAGTGCCCTCCAGGACCGATGGACTGGTCCGTTCGAGATTGTGGAGCGACGAGGCCAGACCACCTATGTAGTAGACTTGAAGACCCCCCGGCAACCCCATCGGGTGTTCCACGCCAACCGCCTGAAGCCGCACCATGAGAGATCGGAGATGACCCTCCTCATGGTGACGGATGGAAGCGAGGAGGAAGAGAGCGAACCTCTTCCTGACCTTCTGGCGGCCCACGAAAAGGATGGCGCGGTAGAGGGAGTGGTCCTCTCCCCATCCTTGACCCCGGAGCAACGGAGGGACTGCCGCCAGGTACTGGAGCAGTACGCCTCGTTGTTCTCCCTCACGCCTGGAATCACACATCTGTGTACCCATGACGTGGACACAGGGGACAGCCCACCGGTTAAAGCCAAGTCTTATCGGCTGTCCGACAAAGTGAAGAATAGTATCCAGGGTGAGGTGACCAAGATGCTGGAGCTAGGAGTTATTGAGCCCTCCAGCAGCCCTTGGGCAAGTCCGGTAGTGTTGGTGCCGAAAGCGGCCCCACCGGGCACCACACCAGAACTTCGGTTCTGTGTGGATTATCGGGGTTTGAATTCCGTCACCAAGACGGACGCTCATCCGATCCCTCGGGCGGATGAGCTGATTGACCGGCTGGGAGCAGCCCGGTATCTTAGTACCATTGACTTGACGTCAGGGTACTGGCAGATTGCCATGGCGGACGGAGCACGGGAGAAAACGGCGTTCTCCACCCCCGAGGGCCACTTTCAATTTAAAGTGATGCCCTTTGGGCTCAAGAATGCTCCGGCCACGTTCCAGCGGTTGGTGAACCAGGTGCTCTCTGGCATGGAGTCCTTCTCAGCGGCCTACCTGGATGACATAGCTGTCTTCAGTAGCGGCTGGGAGGACCATCTGCAGCATCTCCAGGAGGTGCTGCGGGCTCTGCAACGGGCTGGTCTAACCATCAAGGCCAGCAAGTGCCAGATTGGACAGGGATCTGTCGTTTACCTGGGACACCTGGTGGACGGGGGTAAGGTGCAGCCCCTCCAGGCCAAGATTGAGGCCATATTGGCCTGGGAGCCCCCCAAGACCCAGACTGAGGTCCGAGCCTTTCTCGGACTCACTGGATATTACCGCCGGTTTGTCAGGGGGTATGGAACCATCGTTGCCCCCCTGACTGAATTGACATCTAAAAAGCAACCACGGAAAGTCAACTGGACAGCTGCTTGCCAGGAGGCATTTGACACCTTGAAGCAGGCGATGTGCACCGCTCCGGTGCTTAGGACTCCTGACTATACCAAGGAATTCATCGTGCAGACAGACGCCTCTGAGCATGGTATAGGCGCTGTGCTCTCGCAACTGAACCAGGATGGCCAAGACCAACCGGTGGCTTTTATATCCAGAAGGCTCCTTCCCAGGGAACAACGGTGGAGCACCATTGAACGTGAAGCCTTTGCGGTGGTCTGGGCGTTGAAGAAGTTGAGACCATACCTTTTTGGTTCTCACTTCCTCATACAGACCGACCACCGCCCCCTTCGCTGGCTCATGCAAATGAGAGGCGAGAACCCAAAGTTGCTAAGGTGGTCCATTTCCCTACAGGGGATGGACTTTCGGGTGGAACATCGGCCCGGAGTTGACCACGCCAATGCGGACGGTCTCTCCCGGTTTTTCCGCCTTAGCGAGGAGAGCTCCCTAGAGGTTGGGTAGGTCTCCCCACTTTCGGCTGGGGGGGACGCCTGTTAGACCTGTCCGCCCTAGGGTGATCTTCCCTGTTTTTTTCACCCTTGCCTCATTTTTTTCCACCCTCTTTTTGGTTGGCCCTAGGTCTTCGGGCACCTTACCATTGCTGGTCAATGCTAAGGTGCAGGTGCTCTCTACCACTAAGATGGCTGCCACAGACCCCTGCTACTGCGGAGCGGTCTTTCAAGTAGCGCCCTAGTTGCCAGGAGCTGTCTAGAACCCTTAGGTATTGTGACATCACTAGCCTGGTTCCCCTGACCATCCCTAGAATGTAGAAGGCCCTGGAACCTTCCGGAATAGAGAGAGGTCACCTGACCTGGGAGTATAAATAGAAAGGGCGGGAAACTTTCTAGTCAGTTGTTGAGGTACCATTGACCTGGGGGGACCCTGTGCCGGAGTTTTAGGCGGAAGGGGGAGGGGGCACCTATACCACTAGGGGTGACTAGGTCTAGGCCTTGCCCACTAAGCTGTGTGAGGAATCCTGACCAAACCCACTGACCTGGCCCAGTGCGAGGGAAACCCCAGGGGACCATCCAGAAAGGCATGACTGGCTGTTACCTCCAATTCAACCCCCCCCCCCCCCCTCACTGCCTAACTAACCCCCTCAACTGGGCAAAAGGGCAACGACCCCTCAGCGCAACAAGAAATCATCTCCTGAACGAAGGACTTCTGGGGACTTGATTGAGTAGCCTCCCTAGAGCCCCCGCATTGACTTTGGCGCTGAGCCCTGAAGCACCGAGCCCTGCAGCGCTGAGTCAGAAGCGCTGGGCTAGAAGCGCTAGCAAGTTATCCCCAATCTCTACCGCTGCCTGAGTTCTGGTCAGAGCGATATTGGGGAGGCCAAATCTGTCTATCTTCATCGCCACCACCCCGAGTTCCTGTCAGCATAGTAGCGGAAGAGTAATGATTGGCCCCTAACTCACCGCCGCTGGCCAAAGACGCTGTAACTGACTGGGGAACCAGCCGTCTCTGACGCGACTCCCGCATCAGCTGAGGAGAGCCCTCTACGCGGAGGCCCCGGCGGTCACAGCCGATTTCAGGAAACACCCCCCTCATCACGTGACGGGGGCGCCGGCCGTGTCATAGGCCTCGCCCCCGCCCTCGTCCATTCTCCTGAGCCCGTCGTCACGTCGCCGCTCCTCGCGAGCTGTGCTGCTCCAGCGGGAGTAAGGCGGCTTCGGAACTTCCCAGATATCGCCGAGACCGGCGCAAGGGCCCCGGAGGGCCGAAGAGAACAGGTAATATCCCCGGGGAGGGGGGCGGAGATCCCAACAGCGCGGGAGGGCTGCCGTGAAGTCTCCAGTCTCACCGGAGGCAGCCCCCGCATCCGCCCCTCCCCGGGAAAGTCTAAGACTGGGACTGGGCCGCATGTGCCTGAAGAGACGCCGGGAGGAGGGGAACAGTGAGGTGGGGGGAGAACCCTAAGACTAGCGTCAAAGCCCTGTAAGGAATCCCCTTTGATCGTAGGGGCTGGGAACCATACGAACTTGCTCTCACTACCAGGGGTAAAGATCCCTAGATCCCGAGACACCATTAGAGCGGGTGGGAGTACTGGTAGATTGAGGAGTACATGCTAATATACTGCTTATGTTATACAGTTCAAGGAGTACATGCTAATATACTGCTTATGTTATACAGTTCAAGGAGTACATGCTAATATACTGCTTATGTTATACAGTTCAAGGAGTACATGCTAATATAATGCTTATGTTATACAGTTCAAGGAGTACAGGCTAAAATACTGCTTATGTTCTACAGTTTGAGGAGTACATGCTATGAAATTGCTCATGTCATACAGTCATTGATGAATCCATGCTAAAACACTGCCTATGTTGTTCAGTTTATAATGACTACATTCTGATGCACTGCAAATGTTATTCCCAGGTATTAACGAATCCAGGCTTAACTATTGCATATGTTATTCACAGTCAGTAATGGATTTATGCTAATTTCCTCCTTGCTACAAAACAGGACATAAAAAGTCTTGGTTTTAAACACAAGTGGTGTGGTGTCAGATCATTGCGTGCGTTACTCTGCCTAGGTGAATGTGTGTGCTGCACGGCTACTTTACACAGGATGCCTTTGGGAGCCTTCCTGCCACGAGCCAGGCTACCCTTGTGAATTGGCAACCCCAGTTCCAACAGCTGGGTTCAAACTGGAATGGCATGGTGAGCAAAGAAATGATGGATTTAGGCCTAGATCTCTGTACTGGGGTGAATGTATGACATTGTTCTGCATTCTGTCCATAAATTAGTCTTTTTGCAGTAGCGTAATTAATGGCATCAATGGCCACCAGATAATTTTCGAACACCCTACACCAATCTTCCCATTTATGTACAGGTTTTCCATTTAGCTAAAAATTGAGGTTTTTGTTAAACAGCTCCACCAGAAGCCATAATAATAAGTTACTTCACTTGAATAAGTGTTACTTATGACACTCTGGTCCTAATGATAGCATATACGATGCTGCATCACCAACCACAAATATACCTGAAGGTAACTTATTCACACAGTTTAAAACAACACAAATACACTTTCCCTTAGTACACGGGAATGATCTAATAAAAATTGTGCTTGAGGAAAACAATTTTACTTCTTTTTTTCTTTATTACATTCTCTTCAGTTACTGCTCAAGATGCAGTCCTGCTTTTAAATTTTTTTTATTATTTATAAGTTTTCTATCATATATAACAAGTCATACTTCTACATATCAAGTCTATTTTGCATTATCTATTCCACAGGTGATACATTTACATAGTACAGTACTTGAAGCAACATACATCAGAACAGTGTTATAGCCCAGTATTGTCACATATTCCTTACATATACAGGTATTATGGATCCGCTTTTAAGAGGTCAGGGGGTTCTCGCAGGTAGTCGGTAAGCATTCCCAGAAGTTAGAAGGTTTAGCCGCTATGGATAGTCCTTCCGCATAGATCAGAAAGTTATCTTTACAGTAGATAGTCTTGTATCCATTGAGCCATAGTAGGGGCCTTCCTGCTGTCCCAATGAATGGCTACTCATTAATGCTAGGAATAGTAATATTGCGGTCAATTTTTTGGGTGGTAGATTTCAAATGTTTTAAGTGTCCCAGTAAGCACATTTGTAATGTGCAGTCCAGTTTGTAATTCAGGATTCCATTTAATAACTGTACCAATTGTTCCCAAAACAGCCTCGCTTTATCACAATACCACGCTAGATGTACAAAATTGGCCTGATCTGTCCCACAGCGTTTACATTTTGAGTCTTCTCGCAATCCATGTTTATGTAAATGGAATGGAGTGTGGTAAGTTTGGTGCAAGTACTTATATGCCATTTGGCGGAAGGAGTTCATAAGCGCACAGCAGTTTTGCCATTCTTTCCCTGTTAGAGGTGCGTCCAGTACCAGGTTCCACTTTCTGCGTGCTTTCCGCTTGTCGGCACCAATTTCTCCCTGTAAGGTCTTGTAAAGCCGTGCCACTATATGTGTGTTGTCTGAAGCAGTTATTATTAGCTGGAGCGTCTCTAGAGTGGAGGGTTCATGAGGGAATGTGGGGTATAATACCCAAATTGCTGCCGTAGTCTATGGTAAGCAAATTTAAATAGTAGTGTTTGATTGTTTACGTATGTCAAATCAGTCAGTCATAAACATCCCATTCGGGTATAGATCCCCATCATTGTGATGCCACCCTGCTCCAAGAGTCCCATACTATTACTCTCTTGTGTAACTGATAAAGCGGGATGTTGTGCTAATGAAAGATTTGGCGCATATAGTGGGGTTTTATCTGTGAGTTGGCTAATTTGTGTCCATGCCAATGATGTCGTACGGACTGTGTTAATTTCATGTTTGGTCAGATGAGGTCTCACGTGTGGTAGTATATTAGCTAATTTAATGGGATGGGCATCACCATCCTAAGATGCAGTCCTGCTTAGCTGCTTTGAAAGAAATGCCAGAAACACTCCGGACAGATGTGATGAATGCTCAGATGTTCTGTGTCCCGCTTCGTGCTGACGAGACAACCGGAATTCTGAAAACATAAAATGGCCGCTCAGATGTTGCATGTCACGATGTCTTGCACCAATTGTACGCTCCTACACACAAGATGGCCACCCGTACGTCCGGCATAATGACGATGCAGTAGTTACTGCATCCTGGATTACCGCCAAGATCATGTATCGTGTGCAGGCCTCACTCCTGATTGGATTTCCAAATATCGTCGCATTTGAACTGGACTGCTCACTCGACATACACAAAGGTTGCAATCCGTTGCAATAGGCTTTTACCACGCAGGTGTCAATCAGACACCTGCATGCGCGATATTTGCCAAGGCAGCAATTCTGCAGACAGGTGTTTTTGCCGTTATGAAGATCTGCTCAGTACGTCTTCTGAACTTCACGGCGCCACCTTACCAGACACCTGCTCTGTTCGGTGTTAATTCTTTAAAATTCAATGGTTTTCCTTGTCGTCAGTTTGTCCTGGTGTAAATAACACACACGGCAAGGCTTATGGGTCCTTATAAATCTTCTTTATTCAGTATCGAAGTGGAGGCCACCAACATACCTCCACCAGTGCTGAGATCAATCAATCAGTCATTTGTAAAGCGCACTACATACCCACGAGGGTCTTAAGGTGCTGGTGGGGGGGGGCGCGCTACTGATCGAACAGCCAGGTCTTGAGCATCCTCCTGAAGGTCAGCAGGTCTTTGGTCTGTCGTAGGCTCTGTGGGAGGGTGTTCCATGTCTTGGCGGCGAGGTGGGAGACGGATCTCCCGCCGGTGGTTGTTCTTTCGGATGTGCGGGACGGTGGCGAGTGAGAGGTCGGCAGAGCGTAGCTGGCGGTTGGGGATGTAGAAGGAGAGTCGTCTGTTGAGGTAGGCTGGGCCGGTCTTGTGGAGTGCCTTTTGTGCGTGGATGAGGAGCTTGAAGGATATTCTCTTGCTGTCGGGGAGCCAGTGCAGGTCCCTCAGGTGGGGGGTGATGTGGCCATGGCGTGGTACGTCAAGGATCATTCGTGCCGAGGCGTTTTGGATGCGTTGTAGTCGTTTGATGAGCTTGGTCGGGGCTCCCGCGTAAAGGGCGTTTCCGTAGTCGGGTCTGCTGCTGACGAGGGCCTGGGTGACTTTCTTTCTTGTATCTGTAGGGATCCATCTGTAGATCTTGCGGAGCATGCGGAGGGTGTTGAAGCGGGAGGGGGAGACGGCGTTGACCTGCTTGGTCATTGAGAGCGTTGAGTCGAGGATGATTCCCAGAATGCATGCGTGGTCGGTGGGTGTCGGGGCTGCTCCCAGTGCCATCGGCCACCAGGAGTCGTCCCAGGCTGAAGGGTTAGAGCCGAGGATGAGGACCTCCGTCTTTTTCGAGTTCAGCTTCAGACGGCTGGTCCTCATCTAGTTGGCGACGGCCTTCATTCCTTCGTGGATCCGATCTCCAACCGTCATTCTGCAGATCGGATTCCAGTTCTGGAATTCCCACACATAACTTCTTGTGGCCTTCGGCTAAACGCTACACATAAGCTCCATGTGAGAACGAGCCACACATAATAACAGTTTACAGAAAATCTAGAATCTCCCAGTCTCTTCTTCTTAAAGGGGGGTGTGTGTAGCCACAGGGGCTGCCGGCATAGCTTGCGGGTGGAGTGCGAAGGTCGCGTGGAGTGTTGCAGGGGGGGGGATTTAGAAATATAAAAAAAGTATCTCAAAGCCGGGTACCGCGTCTTCTGTGCTCCTGCTCTCCTGAGTCCGCTTTCAGGAACAGGAAGCAGGCAGCCAGGCTCCCTCCTCTAAGCCAATAACAACACTGCAGTACAGCGTTTTGATTGGTTTGAGCCCCGTGACATGGCGCTCAGACAGGGGGTGTGCATGTTCTCCATGCAGGCTGTAATGCAGCCTGCATGGAGAACAGGGAAGTGCGCATGACTGCTGACCAAACAGTCTTTGCGCACTTGAGTGGGAAAACCACTCTGTCCCTGCCTTGCTCTGTGAGCAGAGCAGCCCCGCCTGCAGAGGAAACATAACATGATAATAATGGAAAGTTATCATGTTATGTTTCCTCTTCTCGCACTGCTTGAAAGCAGTGGGGGCGACGCTCCTCCGCCATAATGGAGGAGCCGCCACTGTGTAGCCATAAGGTTAAGATGAGATGCCTTCAAGTTACAGAAGGGAGTGTACTTCTGAATTAGTGACCCGAAATGCATTGGGAACTTTTGAATGTAGCGGAGGCGCTCACTTGTCACATAGTGAAATGAAACATGCATCAAAATTGCTTTGGAATCTGAACATCCTGAATAAATGCGTGGATGAGAATGAAAAACTCATAATTACGCATTAAAGATTTTCAGTTATATTTTGGATGAATTGAAGTTGCTTACTTGCGTAAATCAGCACTAGCCTTCGAGCATTTTCTCTGACAGTGCATTTTGAGAGTGGTTAGTAGATTTCTGCTACCAGCAATTTTACGTTTTTGATAGTGTTAACTGGATAGAAAACACACAAATGCATCACGTCTCATATTGGGATTTATGTATACTTGTCTAATATTTTGAGTGCAAACCTCAAACTTTGTTTTGAGTTGACTATTTCTGTCCTGAAGTTCATTTACACCGATCACAAACCTGCTTTTTGATGCTAAAGTACATATGACGGACAATAGAGCGAACACATTGGCTTACACACCAGAAGAGGCCATGGAAATGTACTCATTTATCTGCAAACTAGGCAAAAACCTACTTCTGCAGGAGCTGCAGCACAACAAATCAAACATGTTGAATATTTGTTATGAAGAGAAATAAACCAGTGCTTACATGCTACCACCTTAATTCAACATCAAAGTCAAAAGAATACCTTGTGGTTTGCAGTTGCTTTGAAACACGTTATCCAAAACAAATGAAAGATTCATTGAACGTTGGAATTACATCTTGAACGAACAAGTGTTCACTGGATTTGATCCATTTAATAATTGAGTAACTATCAATAGTTTTGATTAGTTTGGAGGAAGAAATCAATACTGTCAAGCAGGAGATTAGTAAAAGATTGGAGCATGATCAACAACTTTGAATTAAATCTATAATAAACTGGAAGTTTATGCAAAGGAAATCAACACCAGCAAGCTTATAAATTTAAGAGGCATACCATTGATTAGGAACTGAACAAATTCTACACATGGGCTGAAGTTTACTCACAAAGAAGCAATTAAAAAAATCTACACTCGTGTCTTCAAATGAAAACATAGCTTCTGAAGGTGTGCTAAGTCTATAAATCGACAACGAGTGGAAAGACCCCTTTAAATCATGTTTTGGTCTTGACACATTTACTGTCTATTCAAGGACAGAGGTCAAATGTCTTTTTACTAAGTGTTGCTTATCTGTTCCTGGAAAATGTTTTTAACTTTTCTTTCTCTTATTATAGTTAGTGCTTTTTGTCAAGTGAGTTTTATGACAATAATTATGAAACAAAAGGCTGTAAAATGTCCGTTTATTTTTCTAAACATTTAAATAGCTTGTAAATTAGTGGTACAATTATTTTAAAATATCTCAGGAAGTATGAAAGAACCTTTTTTTTGTAATTCAGAAGTGTGATGCCAACATAGATTTACAAAGGAGCAAAATAAATCAGAACACTTTACTTGGTGATGTGCAAATGACGAATATTTGCAGAAACTAGATTTTCAGACTTTGTACACTATATAGTTTTAAAACCATATGCCAGTGGGAAATTCTGTGGGCATTTAATGTAAAATCTGCGGAATGAAAATGACAGTGTGCTGTTACTTTATGCTTTAATTGTGTATTCATTAAAAGTGACAGTTTTTAAACATGAGTTGAGAAATATTCCTGCCCACACTGATGACAATGCGGTTAATGAACTGAGGAAAGTCAGCGGTCATGTGTATTCTATATGTTGCTAGATTTGTATTATATATTGTGCAAAAGTTTATTAAACCAAACAGGAGTTTTCTGTACATTAGACATGCTGAACTTGCGTTTTTGAAAGTGCTCTCATATATAATAAAGAACACAATGGCGTCTCAGTGAATTAAAATACACGCCCAGAATCAAATATTTGAAATCAGTTTATGGGTCCAGAGCTTTATAATTAGGCAGAGTAGATTATTTAAGTCACTAGACCTGCAGGTCCAGTAACATTTTAAAGATGTTTCGAGCCCTGACAACTCATTAAACAAATTTATGGGAAATTGAAATTGCTTTTGCAAGTTTATGTGCAGTTTGCATTTGAAATATGTCTTCAGTACTTTGGGTTAAAAAGATGAAGAGGATGTGACCTCTTGGTACAAGGTGTTGCTCCGCGGGCCATAGTTCAGCCTGTGGCTTCTCCACCGTGGCTTCACCACCGCAGCCTGTGATGCCCCTGCAGCGCCTCCTTCTCAGGCACGCCGCGGTGGTGCACAGCGGCCTGCTGTTCCAGCATTGCTGTTACACTCCGCAACACCTATGTCTAGTTGGGCATGCCGCAGCACCACACGGCTCGGTAATGCTCATTAATACACAGTAGCAACACCGCAGCTCCAATTTTGGAGCTGCGGCTTCCAGTACTTCTGTGGGGCATATTTTCACTCACCTTTTTGTTTTGCATATTTCACTGTGGCTTCCAGTATATTCTGGTGACATCTTGTTACTTCTTCTTCCCATGAATCTCAGTCCTGTTTCCCAGAGGACCTTGGGAAGGTTCTTTGTTTTACCCTTTCCAAGATGGCGACCTCTCCTATTCCTTACATTTTCTTTTCCCTATCCAAGATGGCAACTGGTTATTTTCTGTTACATCACTTCCTGCCTATGGGTATTTAAGGGTCTGAATCCTTCATTTCCTTGCGTTGCAACACTACTTGCTCCTGCTGGTGTGTCCTCGCTCCTGTTGGTGACCTTTGCTCCTGCTTGGTGTATTTTCGCTTCCTGTTGGCGCACTTTTGTTTCCGGTTGGCGCTTCCTGTTCCAGTTTGGATTCCTTTAAACCTTCCACTTGATTTGGATTTCTTGCCTTCTATTCTCCATTCCTTCCTGGTATTTGCTCTTATTGGAGTGTTTTTTCTTTCCGTTCCTGGAGTCTCTGCCCTCAATAGAGGTTTTCTCCTACGGGGTTTTTTCCTCTTAGCACTCTTTTTGAAAGGCACAGTCTGGAAGGCACAGTCTGCTCTGGCTTTTCATTGTCAACAGCTACCAGAATTGGTCACCCTTACCTTGAATCGACGAGGATCTTCCTCAAGCATCACCTCCTGAAGGATCAGTAGAAGAGACACAGGCTTTAGTGCAGACTGTTCAACAGTAATCCCAAGAATTACAACAGTTACGTGAAGAAAATGTAGCTTTGCGCCAAGTGTTGGCTGCTAAGACATCTGATGTACCCGCAGTCTCTACCACCACTCCTCGTTATTCCGGAGATCCTAATAAGTTGAAAGAGTTTCTGGATTCCTTAACAGTATTTTTTGCCTTCTGCCCAACCCAATATGCACTGGACAGAACTAAGGTTTGGTATCTGATTAGCGCCTTGTCTGGTCCTGCGTTGGCATGGGAAACTCCTTTGGTAGCCTCGGAAGATCCTTGGTTGTCAAATTACATGTCCTTTCTTGCTGCCTTTGAACAAATGTTTCAAAAACCTGGCTTGGAGACCTCGGCTGAAGAAGCCCTGTGTGACATTCAACAGGGGAACCAGGATGTCCTGTAATACATCACGCACTTTAGACAACTGGCCGCATAGACCACTTGGGTGGAACGAACATTAGTCACTTTTTTTCGCAGAGGTCTATGAGAAGACATTAAAGGTGAATTGGTGCATTCTCCTCTCGCAGAAACCATGACTGAACTAATGGATTTAGCATTGCCGGTTAAACATCGTCTCAATGAAGGTCGATTGGAAAGGCGAAAATCATGTGCCCATCAACATACAGGAAATACACGACCTAGTACTCGTAAAAGAGAAGCTTCCGTACGAGAAACACTACCTTTTACAGGAGAAGAACCAATGCAAATAAGTCTGACCAGAAGACCACTGTCTGAGGCCGAACGAGAATATAGGAGAAAACAAGGACTTTGCCTATATTGTGGAGCTTTTGGTTGTATGATTTGCAATTGTCCTACCCCTCCATCGAGGCAGTCGGAAAATGCCAGATCACGTTCTCTGTAAGAAGGGAGAGGAATGGATGGTCTGGAATACCTTCAATCTCCACTTCAAAAGAAACATCAAATTCTTTTTTTTCTCATGCCTATGTTTCTACGGTTATCTGATGGTGGAAACAACAGTGTACTGGCACTGTTAGATTGTGGTGCCAGCAGAATGTATTTGGACGAAAGATGGGCTACAGAGAGACGAAATGCCATATTCCGAAGGAGACTCTTGAACAAGTACATACAGTGGATGGGACTCCTCTTGTTTCCAGTACAGTCAAGAAATTACACCGTCACTACAACTTACTTTTGAAAGACACCAGGAGTTACTTGACCTTGACCTGATTGCCTCACTCAATCATATCAAGATTTTAGGAATACCTTGGCTGATCAGACACAATACTTACATCAACTGGGAAGCTAGGACTATTTCCGTACAGTCACATTTTTGCCAACAATTCTGTTATCCTATTGAGGAATACTAGTCTCCAAAAGAGATGCCTGTGGTGATAAAAGAAGCTTGTAACTATGTTAACACAGTCCAAGGTGTACCCAGTCACTACCAAATGTATGAGGATATGTTTCAGAAACCGAAGAACTTGACACTGCCCTCTCACAGAGAGTTTGATTGTGCTATTCCTCTAGAACCAGGAGGACAGTTCCTTTTGGAAGAGTATACTCTAACTGAACCTGAGAAGGAAACCCTTAGGCAATACCTTGAAGACAACCTTCAAAGTGGTTTTATTACTCTGTCCTCCTCACCTGCTGGGGCACCCCTTTTCTTTGTGCCAAAGAAGACTAAAGATCTACAGCCATGTATAGACTTCGGGGTCTGAATAAAGTAACTATAAAATCGCTATCCCTTGCCCTTGATTAAGGATATCTTGGACTCTGTTAGAGAACCACAAGTATTTACCAAATTAGACCTTAGGGATATCAAACATCTCCTTCTAGTCAAAGAAAGAGATGAGTAGAAAACGGCATTCAGAACACCCTTGGGCCATTTCGAATATCGAGTTATGCCTTTGGACTAACCAATGCTCCTTCCATCTTTCTAAGATTCATGGATAACGTGTTCTCGGATCTCGTAAATCAGATTGTTGTAATATATTTAGATGACATTCTGGTTTATTCAGCTGCTCCTGAGTTGCATTATGCACACGTCGCTCAAGTCCTGGAAAGACTACGTCCAAACACTCTTCTCTGTAACCCTGAGAAGTGTGAGTTTGACTAATCTGAAGTGGAATTTTTGGGGTACCGGATCAACAAGACCGGGATTGCCATGGAACCACAAAAAGTAAAAGCTATTTTAGATTGGCCTTCGCCTTCAACTATCAAAGAAACCCAATGTGTTTTAGGCTTGACAAACTTCTATCTCCAATTTATCGATAATTTTGCTCACTATATAATTTACATCTCCCAAACCACAAAGAAGGAAAATCTCCCACAAGGATTCAAATGGACCGAACCTGTTGGAAGAGATTTTCTGTCATTGAAACAGGCATTCACGGGGCGATGATGGTGTCAACGTGAGCACTCGAGCTAATCCGCTGCTCACGCCGGTCGCGTAGCTGATCGACTAGGCGCCCTGCGATGCTACGATGCTCAGTTCAACGCACAGACTGACAGCGAGAGGATCGCCAGCGCTGGGCTCGCGGTCTCGTAAAAATACTGCAACTTGCTTCTTCAACTTCGTGAATCACCGGGTATTGCCTGGCTGGAGCCTGCTAGCTCGGCTCCTGCTGTTTATGCTATTCTTGGCATTTGATCCACCTGTACCCACCGCCTTAATCTGCATAACGATCGACATCCCAGGACACGAGGAAAATTGCCGGCGGCAGCACCATCGAAGCTTCCTGAGAATGAGCAGCAGGGGACCCAAGAAGGGAACCAAATCGAAGGCTGCCATCAACACTGAATCTAAAGATACGGCTTCTGAGAACACTTCCAGTCCCAGACTTGAGGTTAGTGGCAACAAAAAACCACTGGGGCGGCCGGGGGGGGGCAGGGGTATCTAGAGATACAGCTAGTGCTCAGCCACCACTTGCAAAAATGTTTTTGTGCGCCAAGGGACAACCATCTACCGCAAGCGCCAAGACCCTTTTATCAGAAACCCTGGAGGCCCCCTCCCTGGATCCACTAACCTCCCAATCGCCCGCGTTAAAACGATATCAAGAGACCGGCCTGGCAAATTTAAAGACAGTGGGCGCGCTACAACCTGGTGCAGGAACTACTGTGGACTCGCCAGATTCAGTCAAAGTATCAAGCAACTCCCTTTGTCTGCCTAAAGGTAATAATGACAAGATAAGAAGGCGATCGAACTTGAAACCCAACCAACCCCAGCTGGCATAATGTCAAATAATGAAGACTGTCCTCATCTGAGTTGTCTTGATACTCCCTCAATAGCCCCAGAAATCGATGTCGCTAATTATATTCAGGGCCTGGAAGCAGCAATCGGTGCACAAGCACCTTGGACTCCGGAAACTGGGCCCGAGAACTTTTACTCGGTTTCCGACGGTACAGAAACTACCTCTGATGAGAAAGGGACTGACTCTAGTGAAGATGGCAGCGAGGAGTCAATCAAAGACACCGGTACGGTCCAGCGGCCCAAGAGAACTAGAAACAAAGGGAAGAGACGTAGTCAACTCAAATGGGATTACTCTGACTCACAGATGTCTTATCCTTGGATGAAGACGACTCCCAGCAAGCAATCTGGGAAAAGACAAAGAATGTACCAACGGTCGCTACAGAGCCCTCATTAGCGTCAGTCCTAGCCTCAATTAAAGAATTCCAGGAAGAGGTTCGGGCAGACAACCGAGCAGCCAAAGGGGCTGCTAAAAAGCTACAAGGAGGTCTGAGACGATTGAATAAGACATGCACCGACATAAGTGATCGCGTCCACTGCTACTAAAAAACAAAGTGAGAGCAATGCCGCCTGTCTAGTAGATATCATGTCAAAAATGGAGGAGCAGGAAAACCGCCAACGCAGAAACAACCTACGCTTACTGGGCATTCCGGAAGGGAAAGAAGGTGAAGACCCCAGGCGGTTCATTGTAAAACTCCTTCAAGAATCCTTCCCCGAACACCCAGGCTGGGACTGGGACATGAGGTGCAGAGGGCACATCGCTTCCCCTTCAACATAAGGAGACAACGCGATGGCAACAGGGCAGCAAATGAACAACCAAGAGTATTCCTGGTATACTTTGGGAACTTCCTACTGAGGGAACTGATTTATGACCAGGCTCGCCCAAACTCCAAGAAGGGGGCCAACGGAATAACCTTTTTTGCAAAACCCGACTTCTGCCATCAGACAGTGGAGCGCAGATGGCGCTTAAGACAATTAATCTCCCCATTTCAGCAGCTAGGAGCAGAAGTCTACCTCATGAACCCTGCTAGACTTAAAGTGATTTTTAATGGGGGATTTAAAATATTTCTGTCTGAAATTAAGGCTGGGGAATACTTAGAGGAAATTAAGTCCAAGAAGGGTCCAAGATAGAGAGATCACCACAGGTACAAGCATAGACAGATGCACATGCACGGAAATGGATAATGCAATGGGAGGATGGGGGGGGTAAATAGACAGGGATCTCCCGGTCCTTTGTCTTTTGGCTCCTCCACCCCTTCTTTACCTTCTCATTTTTAATTTTGATGATCTTAATACTAGCCTAGCTGCAGGCGAAGTACAAATTCTATCCATGTCCTACACTAAATCTTCAAAGAGCAGCCTAGTCGAGCACACACTTAAACTTGTAAGGCGTGATTAGCGGCGGAGTCTCACTAATGACCACCATCGTTCAGGTTTTTCCTGATCGCACCAAAGAAGGGGGGGGCGGGGGGGTAGGGAGAGGGTCACTTTTAGATTAGCACAATGGAATCAAGGACACCGTTTCTCACACAATTTTTTACTCACTCATTTAATAAACACAACTAAAGAATTCACCAAGGAAGAATATCTAATGAATCAAGAAACTTCTGGTCTAGTTTGTTCAAAACACCCAAATGGCTAAAATAAATACTCTCAGGCTTATTTCCGCTAATATCTGTGAGCTAAACGATGCCGTAAAAAAGCATAAAGTCTCGCAAGGCATACGGTCTTTAGGGGGCGATATCATCTGTCTCCAGGAGACACATATAGAAGGATCACAAAAACACCTATTAAACTCACTAGGGCTTAAAGTTATAGGGGCTACTACACAAGGAGCCAAAATAAAGGGGGTAGGAATTATGGTTGATAGGAGACTTCCTTTAAAAAACCCACGTGTCAAATCCGATCCACTGGGTAGATGGGTAATCACCGAATGCCATCTCTTCTCTAATCCCCCTTTTACTCTATGCTCTATCTATGGTTGTTACTCTGATGACCCAGGGGTCATCAATCTGATCTCTGGAGAATTAGTTCACTGGCCCACTCCAATAATTATCTGTGGTGACCTCAACATTAATTTGCCCTGCGACTGGAAAACTGACAATAGGTGGAAGTATAAAGGCAGAAAACCGTTTGTGTTTCAAGCAATCATTAATTTAGCCCAAACCCATGGGCTGAGTGACGTTTGGTCTAAACTTAACTCCAACCAACCTGGATATACCTATTTTTCTGCACCCCACCGGTCATTTGCTAGACTAGACTATTTTCTTATTTCTTCATCCCTATTAGGCAAATGTACCATAGATACAGTGCCGCGTTTTATGTCAGACCACAACCCACTTATTTTGAACATCAAGGGGCTAGAGAACTGGAAAGAACCCCCAAGATGGAGTTTCGAGAAAGCACTTTTGCAAGACATAGGCTATAGAACTCATATGCAAACCTGGATTCAGGAGTTTTTGGAGATAAACACCGGAACGGCCTCAACCATGGTAGTCTGGGATACACTAAAAGCAGGTACTCTGGGAGAAACCTTAAGGTTCTCGATCAGGAAAAACAAGAAAGATAAATTGCAAATGTTCAATCTCCAGGAAAAGCTCAAAGAATCAGAAATTAAACTAGTCCAAATGGTTCACACCGGTCAGGATGTCGAGAACCTACAAAATGAAGTAATATTAATCAAGGCCGAAATAGGGGCGGTATTTGCTGAAAAAAACGCAGCTTAATGGGCAGTGACGCGAGAAACAAATTATGAATGCAGCGATCGCATTGGTCATCACCTTGCTGTCAAAACTAGACAACAGGCCACAGAAAGCGAAATACTCTCGATTCAATTACCAGCAGGAGTTGAAACTAGCGATCCTAGTGAAATACAAAAAGGCTTTCAAGACTTTTACTCCAAGCTATATTCAGAGGAGAATAGCAGGCCAGTCGATTTAGAAGATCCTGAAACTACCAAATATTTAAAGGAGATAGAGCTAAGACAGCTCAACCAGGAGTATTGTGAACAACTGGAAATTATCCCGAATTGGGATGATATCCTGGAAGCCCTAACCAGCCTTCCAGACGGGAAAGCCACGGGAATGGATGGCATTCCCGTGGAGTTCTATAAAATATTCGCACCCCAAATCAAGCCCATCTTTCTCGCTGTAATAACCACCATATTTAACGGGGCTTCTCCTCCGACCTCCTGGTCCAATGCCAAAATCTCTATATTTAATAAAAAAGACAAATCACCACTAGAGATGGGCTCCTATAGACCAATCACACTTATAAATTGCGATTCTAAAGTATACTCCAAAATACTTGCAACAAGAATATCTACTGTAGTTGAATCCCTGGTGTCCGAATGGCAACACGGATTCATTCCCAAGAAAGGCACCACTGAGCACATTAGACGGGCCATTACTCTGTTTGACGCAGCACAGTTGACAGGAGACCCGATGTCTTTGATCTTACTAGATGCTGAAAAAGCATTTGATCGGGTCTCCTGGCGGTTCCTGTGGTGTGTCATGAAGAGGATGGGATTCGGGCCAAAACTCACGCAGGCTGTACAAGCTCTGTACCAGAGCCCGACGGCCTGTGTGTTGGTTAATGGGAGACTGACCGAGCAATTTAACATCTCTCGGGGAACTAGGCAAGGTTGCCCCTGCTCCCCTCTACTCTTTGCCCTTTACATAGACCCCCTAATCAAGAGGATTGAAAAGAATCCAACAATTCTGGCAATAAGTATGCAGGGAATCGACACTAAAATCATGGCTTATGCTGATGACTTGGCCATAACCACTTCTGAACCTAAGAGCGCTATTTTGGCATTGGAATTGGAGGCACAAAAATTCGGGAAAATTTCGGGATATGCGCTGAACAAAAATAAAACCCAGATAATTATGAACAGAAAAATCAATTGGATTGACGCCCGGATTGTGACACATGCCAAATATTTGGGGGTCATTATTACGGCCAACATAGATGAAATTGTAACCGAAAATCTATCCCATTTGATTACCGAAACAAGAAAAGCCCTTAAACAAATAGACAGTTTACACTTGACTCTTGTAGGCAGATGTAACGTAATCAAAATGACCTACTTCCTGAAATTGTTCTATTATTTTCGCTCCATCCCATTGGAATTTAGCAAGGCCAAGCTCCAGAAACTTCAACAAAATTTTACGCAATTTATTTGGGCTTACTCACAACCTAGACGGGCACTAAAACAATTGTCTCTTCCCAGGGAACGAGGTGGCTGGGCATTTCCTAATATAGCACTTTATTATTGGGCCCCAGTTCTACAATACAGCACTGAATTGTTGAAGGAACACTCCTTCCCTCTCTCAACCGGTCTTCCTTCACCATTTCGGCTTTTATTGGGAGAAGAGACTCTCGGCTGCTTATTTAGACAAGTATCCTTCGGATACTATAAGCGTGTTAGGTTCAAGACACTGATGAACTCCTTTAAGGTCTTTCGCAATATCCGTAAAACCTACGGGCTAGGAATATTTAACTATTACACTCCTATTACCGAGAACCCCAATCTTCCTGCCATCTTTGGCAGGTCTTACTTACTGGATTGGTATACGGCTGGCATCACTAAGTTAGGAGACCTAATTTCCAACAAAGGAGCTAAACCCTTTCCAGAGCTACAAAGCAAACATGGACTAAAAAAATCATGACACCTTCAAATACCTTGCTATTCACGACTTTCTCGCCCGAAAAGTCGGGGGATCTGCAGGATTTTTGGAGAATGAGCTTATTAACACACTGCGGGCCCCAATGACCCCCCGGATAGGTCTTATCTACTCTGCTTTAAACAGCCAAACCCCAGATGACTTGCTTAAGATAGCAGACAAGTGGCTTATTAAACTAGAGGCCCCTCATAGTATGTTCTACAATTCACTGGTACTCTCCCAAAGTGATTTATTGTCAGCAAAACTACAGGCGTAACACTTCAAAACCATCTTTTTTCTGTATATTACACCCAGTAAAATTGCAAAATGGGGAGTAGGCAAAGGGACAATGTGCTCCCGGTGCTCGGAGTTTGGTGCCGATGCAGTACATATGTTTGCCGTCTGTCCCAAACTTACTCCAGTTCTTCTCAGAATTCAGGATTTTCTGGGAAGGGTCATTACACAGACTGTAGTTCTGACTCCTATAACCATACTACTGGGAACCCAGGAAGAGGTCAACAGGGAAAAAGGTGGGGCGCTTATCTATGTTGCTATGACAATATGGAGGATCTGTGTGGCATCAGCATGGATTGAGATTGATCCACCTTCCTTCCCCCAATGGCTGGCTAGGCTAGTTGCAACTTACCAGCTTGAAAAGGCTGTATACGCTAAAAAAGGGCGCAAAGGGCAAAAAAAAGGGCTAGACATCTGGGGACCTTTTTCCACCTGGCTGGAACAACCAGATCAGTCGGGACCATATGGCTAATCGGACTTCCTTTCTTCCTCTTTTGTATTTCTTTTTTTGCTTTTTCTTTTCACTTTGCTCAAAGTTTCCTTGACGATTTTATACTTATTATTCTTAAACTGCACATTTCTTCGTGTCCTTGAAATTTGTCATATCTACAGTAAGGGGGGGTGGGGGCGGTGGGGGTTGTTATAAAGTCAAATCTATGTATCTTCTGCATTGAAAATAAAAAACTTAAAAAAAAGAAATAAAAAAAAAAGAAACAGGCATTCACTCAAGCTCCTGTTTTACGTCCTCCAGATACAACAAGGAAGTTTATTGTAGAAACAGACTCTTCGGACAGAGCAATAAGTGCTGTGCTTCTCCAACAACCAGAAGACAATGGGCTGGAACATCTTGATTTTTTACCTTTCACACGTCCTGTCAGAGTCCGAGAGAAACTACTCTGTTCTCGAGCGAGAACTGTTAGCCATGAAGTTGGGCTGTCGTGAATGAAGACAATTCCTAATGGGTACCAAGGAACCGTTCGAAATCAGAACAGATCATAGGAATCTACAATGTCTTCACAACATTCAGTGTCAGAAGCCCAGCGGGCTTACTTTTTTAGCCAATACGACTTTACCATTACTTGTATACCAGGGTCTCAGAACAGTCTGGCAGACGCCTTATCCCGTCGTTATCTAGAAGGTCCAACGCTCCCACAACAAAATATTATCGCGCTACAACGAATCCTTGTCTAGGAATGATTGAACCGTGCCAGAGTCCAATCAGAATATACCTGCCTAAACCAAGAATAATGGAAGAAGCTGAATGACCAGTTAAGCGACAAGATGGACACTATTGCTATGGTTAAGCATTATTACTCCCAACCCAAAAAGTACAACCGATGTGTCATGATTCTCCTGTTGCTGGTCATCAAGGTTTCAAAAATACTCTAGAGTTATTACTTCACTCTTTTTGGTCGCCATCAATAAGAAAGGGTATTGAGATCTATGTATCATCATGTCTTGCCTGTGCCCAAGCCAAAACACCTCACACTAAACCTGTGGGGTTACTCCAGCCCCTACATGGCATACCGTGTCCACTGATTTCAATTTCTCTCTACCTCCTTGCTGCTTTAAGGAAACTACCTACCACAAAAGAACTTTAAAAAATCTTCATACAGGAGAGTTACTGCCTTCATAGTCTACCATGGATCATTATATCCGTCCGAGTCCCTCAGTATATTTCTCGGTTTTAAAAACACTTATGCAAATCCCTTCATATTGAAGTAGTCTTCTCCTCAGGTTTCCATCTTCAGACAAATGGTCAGACTGAACGTTTAAATCAGGGGCTAGAACAATACCTTAGTTGCTTTTGCAACTCCACCTAAAGTGACTTGTCCTCAAATTTACCCTTAGCAGAATATTCCTATAACAACACTGACCATAGTGCCTCCAAGACTACCCCACTTTTCTGCCTGAATGGTTACCATCCTAGGACCTTACATCAGTTTTACAAGACACTACAGTTCCAGAAGCAGCCTCTTTTATCCAACATCTCAGAGTGGTCAGACAAACAGTATACATTAATGTTCAAGAAGCCAAAAAGAAAATGAAAGACTCCGCTCACATCCTTCTACACCAGTCTCCATAAAAAAAAAAAGGTTAATTGTAAAGTTTGGCTTTCCTCAATTTTTACCTCACGCTTGTCCCTTAGTAAATTCCAGCCACGTTTTTATGGACCTTTTCAAATCACTCAAGTTGTCAATCTAGTGTCTTTTCGTCTACAACTACCAATTGAAACTGTATGTTACAGATCCTTATAGGAGGGTTTTTTCTCGACCTCCTGTTTTGGTTAATAATGTTAGTGAATATGCGGTCCAGGAAATCTGTGATTCCTGAGTTTAGGAGTCGCTTGCAGTTCCTAATCCATTGGAATGGTTACCCTCCCAGTGATAGCTCTTTGGAGGATGCTGACTCAGTGCACGCACCTGTTCTTGTCCGCAGACTTTTTCAGCTTTTTCCCAACAAACCTGGGGCTTCGGGAGGGGGACCTACTGTTGCACCACGGGGCCTGGTTCAGCCCGTGGCACAGCCTGCTTCATCACCGTGGGCTGTGGTGCAGACAACGACGCCCCCGTGTATCCATGTCCTACACTAAATCTTCAAAGGGCAGCCTAGTCGAGCACACACTTAAACTTGTAAGGCGTGATTAGCGGCGGAGTCTCACTAATGACCACCATCGTTCAGGTTTTTCCTGATCGCACCAAAGAAGGGGGGTGCGGGGGGGTAGGGAGAGGGTCACTTTTAGATTAGCACAATGGAATCAAGGACACCGTTTCTCACACAATTTTTTACTCACTCATTTAATAAACACAACTAAAGAATTCACCAAGGAAGAATATCTAATGAATCAAGAAACTTCTGGTCTAGTTTGTTCAAAACACCCAAATGGCTAAAATAAATACTCTCAGGCTTATTTCCGCTAATATCTGTGGGCTAAACGATGCCGTAAAAAAGCATAAAGTCTCGCAAGGCATACGGTCTTTAGGGGGCGATATCATCTGTCTCCAGGAGACACATATAGAAGGATCACAAAAACACCTATTAAACTCACTAGGGCTTAAAGTTATAGGGGCTACTACACAAGGAGCCAAAATAAAGGGGGTAGGAATTATGGTTGATAGGAGACTTCCTTTAAAAAACCCATGTGTCAAATCCGATCCACTGGGTAGATGGGTAATCACCGAATGCCATCTCTTCTCTAATCCCCCTTTTACTCTATGCTCTATCTATGGTTTTTACTCTGATGACCCAGGGGTCATCAATCTGATCTCTGGAGAATTAGTTCACTGGCCCACTCCAATAACTATCTGTGGTGACCTCAACATTAATTTGCCCTGCGACTGGAAAACTGACAATAGGTGGAAGTATAAAGGCAGAAAACCGTTTGTGTTTCAAGCAATCATTAATTTAGCCCAAACCCATGGGCTGAGTGACGTTTGGTCTAAACTTAACTCCAACCAACCTGGATATACCTATTTTTCTGCACCCCACCGGTCATTTGCTAGACTAGACTATTTTCTTATTTCTTCATCCCTATTAGGCAAATGTACCATAGACACAGCGCCGCGTTTTATGTCAGACCACAACCCACTTATTTTGAACATCAAGGGGCTAGAGAACTGGAAAGAACCCCCAAGATGGAGTTTCGAGAAAGCACTTTTGCAAGACATAGGCTATAGAACTCATATGCAAACCTGGATTCAGGAGTTTTTGGAGATAAACACCGGAACGGCCTCAACCATGGTAGTCTGGGATACACTAAAAGCAGGTACTCTGGGAGAAACCTTAAGGTTCTCGATCAGGAAAAACAAGAAAGATAAATTGCAAATGTTCAATCTCCAGGAAAAGCTCAAAGAATCAGAAATTAAACTAGTCCAAATGGTTCACACCGGTCAGGATGTCGAGAACCTACAAAATGAAGTAATATTAATCAAGGCCGAAATAGGGGCGGTATTTGCTGAAAAAAACGCAGCTTAATGGGCAGTGACGCGAGAAACAAATTATGAATGCAGCGATCGCATTGGTCATCACCTTGCTGTCAAAACTAGACAACAGGCCACAGAAAGCGAAATACTCTCGATTCAATTACCAGCAGGAGTTTAAACTAGAGATCCTAGTGAAATACAAAAAGGCTTTCAAGACTTTTACTCCAAGCTATATTCAGAGGAGAATAGCAGGCCAGTCGATTTAGAAGATCCTGAAACTACCAAATATTTAAAGGAGATAGAGCTAAGACAGCTCAACCAGGAGTATTGTGAACAACTGGAAATTATCCCGAATTGGGATGATATCCTGGAAGCCCTAACCAGCCTTCCAGACGGGAAAGCCACGGGAATGGATGGCATTCCCGTGGAGTTCTATAAAATATTCGCACCCCAAATCAAGCCCATCTTTCTCGCTGTAATAACCACCATATTTAACGGGGCTTCTCCTCCGGCCTCCTGGTCCAAGGCCAAAATCTCTATATTTAAAAAAAAAAGACAAATCACCACTAGAGATGGGCTCCTATAGACCAATCACACTTATAAATTGCGATTCTAAAGTATACTCCAAAATACTTGCAACAAGAATATCTACTGTAGTTGAATCCCTGGTGTCCGAATGGCAACACGGATTCATTCCCAAGAAAGGCACCACTGAGCACATTAGACGGGCCATTACTCTGTTTGACGCAGCACAGTTGACAGGAGACCCGATGTCTTTGATCTTACTAGATGCTGAAAAAGCATTTGATCGGGTCTCCTGGCGGTTCCTGTGGTGTGTCATGAAGAGGATGGGATTCGGGCCAAAACTCACGCAGGCTGTACAAGCTCTGTACCAGAGCCCGACGGCCTATGTGTTGGTTAATGGGAGACTGACCGAGCAATTTAACATCTCTCGGGGAACTAGGCAAGGTTGCCCCTGCTCCCCTCTACTCTTTGCCCTTTACATAGACCCCCTAATCAAGAGGATTGAAAAGAGTCCAACAATTCTGGCAATAAGCATGCAGGGAATCGACACTAAAATCATGGCTTATGCTGATGACTTGGCCATAACCACTTCTGAACCTAAGAGCGCTATTTTGGCATTGGAATTGCAGGCACAAAAATTCGGGAAAATTTCGGGATATGCGCTGAACAAAAATAAAACCCAGATAATTATAAACAGAAAAATCAATTGGATTGACGCCCGGATTGTGACACATGCCAAATATTTGGGGGTCATTATTACGGCCAACATAGATGAAATTGTAACCGAAAATCTATCCCCCTTGATTACCGAAACAAGAAAAGCCCTTAAACAAATAGACAATTTACACTTGACTCTTGTAGGCAGATGTAACGTAATCAAAATGACCTACTTCCTGAAATTGTTCTATTATTTTCGCTCCATCCCATTGGAATTTAGCAAGGCCAAGCTCCAGAAACTTCAACAAAATTTTACGCAATTTATTTGGGCTTACTCACAACCTAGACGGGCACTGAAACAATTGTCTCTTCCCAGGGAACGAGGAGGCTGGGCATTTCCTAATATAGCACTTTATTATTGGGCCTCAGTTCTACAATACAGCACTGAATTGTTGAAGGAACACTCCTTCCCTCTCTCAACCGGCCTTCCTTCACCATTTCGGCTTTTATTGGGAGAAGAGACTCTCTGCTGCTTATTTAGAGAAGTATCCTTCGGATACTATAAGCGTGTTAGGTTCAAGACACTGATGACCTCCTTTAACCCCTTCAGTGCCCGCCCCTTTCCCCGCCCTGTGCCGGACGTTGTATTAGCGGGCGGGGTCTATGACGAGCCTGACTCGTCATGGGCACAGCGCCACCGCGGCCCATGACGAGTCCAGCTCGTCATGGGCACTGAAGGGGTTAAGGTCTTTCGCAATATCCGTAAAACCTACGGGCTAGGAATATTTAACTATTACCGAGAACCCCAATCTTCCTGCCATCTTTGGCAGGTCTTACTTACTGGATTGGTATACGGCTGGCATCACTAAGTTAGGAGACCTAATTTCCAACAAAGGAGCTAAACCCTTTCCAGAGCTACAAAGCAAACATGGACTAAAAAATCATGACACCTTCAAATACCTTGCTATTCACGACTTTCTCGCCCGAAAAGTCGGGGGATCTGCAGGATTTTTGGAGAATGAGCTTATTAACACACTGCGGGCCCCAATGACCCCCCGGATAGGTCTCATCTACTCTGCTTTAAACAGCCAAACCCCAGATGACTTGCTTAAGATAGCAGACAAGTGGCTTATTAAACTAGAGGCCCCTCATAGTATGTTCTACAATTCACTGGTACTCTCCCAAAGTGATTTATTGTCAGCAAAACTACAGGCGTAACACTTCAAAACCATCTTTTTTCTGTATATTACACCCAGTAAAATTGCAAAATGGGGAGTAGGCAAAGGGACAATGTGCTCCCGGTGCTCGGAGTTTGGTGCCGATGCAGTACATATGTTTGCCGTCTGTCCCAAACTTACTCCAGTTCTTCTCAGAATTCAGGATTTTCTGGGAAGGGTCATTACACAGACTGTAGTTCTGACTCCTATAACCATACTACTGGGAACCCAGGAAGAGGTCAACAGGGAAAAAGGTTGGGCGCTTATCTATGTTGCTATGACAATATGGAGGATCTGTGTGGCATCAGCATGGATTGAGAATGATCCACCTTCCTTCCCCCAATGGCTGGCTAGGCTAGTTGCAACTTACCACCTTGAAAAGGCTGTATACGCTAAAAAAGGGCGTAAAGGGCAAAAAAAAGGGCTAGAGATCTGGGGACCTTTTTCCACCTGGCTGGAACAACCAGATCAGTCGGGACCATATGGCTAATCGGACTTCCTTTCTTCCTTTTTTGTATTTCTTTTGTTGCTTTTTCTTTTCACTTTGCTCAAAGTTTCCTTGACGATTTTGTACTTATTATTCTTAAACTGCACATTTCTTCGTGTCCTTGAAATTTGTCATATCTACAGTAAGGGGGCGTGGGGGCGGTGGGGGTTGTTATAAAGTCAAATCTATGTATCTTCTGCATTGAAAATAAAAAACTTAAAAAAAAGAAATAAAAAAAAAAGAAACAGGCATTCATTCAAGCTCCTGTTTTACGTCCTCCAGATACAACAAGGAAGTTTATTGTAGAAACAGACTCTTCGGACAGAGCAATAAGTGCTGTGCTTCTCCAACAACCAGAAGACAATGGGCTGGAACATCTTGATTTTTTACCTTTCACACGTCCTGTCAGAGTCCGAGAGAAACTACTCTGTTCTCGAGCGAGAACTGTTAGCCATGAAGTTGGCCTGTCGTGAATGAAGACAATTCCTAATGGGTACCAAGGAACCGTTCGAAATCAGAACAGATCATAGGAATCTACAATGTCTTCACAACATTCAGTGTCAGAAGCCCAGCGGGCTTACTTTTTTAGCCAATACGACTTTACCATTACTTGTATACCAGGGTCTCAGAACAGTCTGGCAGACGCCTTATCCCGTCGTTATCTAGAAGGTCCAACGCTCCCACAACAAAATATTATCGCGCTACAACGAATCCTTGTCTAAGAATGATTGAACCGTGCCAGAGTCCAATCAGAATATACCTGCCTAAACCAAGAATAATGGAAGAAGCTGAATGACCAGTTAAGCAACAAGATGGATACTATTGCTATGGTTAAGCATTATTACTCCCAACCCAAAAAGTACAACCGATGTGTCATGATTCTCCTGTTGCTGGTCATCAAGGTTTCAAAAATACTCTAGAGTTATTACTTCACTCTTTTTGGTCGCCATCAATAAGAAAGGGTATTGAGATCTATGTATCATCATGTCCTGCCTGTGCCCAAGCCAAAACACATCACACTAAACCTGTGGGGTTACTAAGGGTGGGCGTAGTTCGCGAAGTAGCACTTCGCGAAGCTACGCAAAGTGAAGTTCGCACTACGCGAGCTACGCGTAGCACTTCGCGAACTGCGAAGTAACATGTTCGCACTGTGCAAGATGTTGTTTTCAATGATTGCACAGTGCGGACAAGCAACCGGCACTGTGCAATCATTGAAAATGGCATCTTGCACAGTGCGAACTGTAGTTTTCTGCTGCTTGAGTAGATTTTTCCTCGAGCTGCAGCTTTCTCAACGCGAACTGGTAGTTTCTCATCGCGAGCGGTCGCGAGCATACGCGACCCCTCGCAATGAGAAACCTGACCTTCTCGCGTTGGGAATCTTGCCGGGAGGTTTATTTTCCATGCTCGCGATCGCGAACAAGGAAAATGTCTCGCCAGGATGTCATTTTGCTTGCTCGCGGTCGCCAACTTGACGTTGAGGACCGCGAGCAAGCAAAAAATGACCGCAGCACTACGCAACACTACGCTACGCGTGTTCGCACTGTGCTACGTGCAGTTCGCGTAGTGCGAAGTAGCGCGAACTTCGCAAACTACGCGAGCGTAGCGTAGTGCTTCGCCCAGGCCTAGGGGTTACTCCAGCCCCTACATGGCATACCGTGTCCACTGATTTCAATTTCTCTCTACCTCCTTGCTGCTTTAAGGAAACTACCTACCACAAAAGAACTTTAAAAAATCTTCATACAGGAGAGTTACTGCCTTCATAGTCTACCATGGATCATTATATCCGTCCGAGTCCCTCAGTATATTTCTCGGTTTTAAAAACACTTATGCAAATCCCTTCATATTGAAGTAGTCTTCTCCTCAGGGTTCCATCCTCAGACAAATGGTCAGACTGAACGTTTAAATCAGGGGCTAGAACAATACCTTAGTTGCTTTTGCAACTCCACCTAAAGTGACTTGTCCTCAAATTTACCCTTAGCAGAATATTCCTATAACAACACTGACCATAGTGCCTCCAAGACTACCCCACTTTTCTGCCTGAATGGTTACCATCCTAGGACCTTACATCAGTTTTACAAGACACTACAGTTCCAGAAGCAGCCTCTTTTATCCAACATCTCAGAGTGGTCAGACAAACAGTACACATTAATGTTCAAGAAGCCAAAAAGAAAATGAAAGACTCCGCTCACATCCTTCTACACCAGTCTCCATTAAAAAAAAAAGGTTAATTGTAAAGTTTGGCTTTCCTCAATTTTTACCTCACGCTTGTCCCTTAGTAAATTCCAGCCACGTTTTTATGGACCTTTTCAAATCACTCAAGTTGTCAATCTAGTGTCTTTTCATCTACAACTACCAATTGAAACTGTATGTTACAGATCCTTATAGGAGGGTTTTTTCTCGACCTCCTGTTTTGGTTAATAATGTTAGTGAATATGCGGTCCAGGAAATCTGTGATTCCTGAGTTTAGGAGTCGCTTGCAGTTCCTAATCCATTGGAATGGTTACCCTCCCAGTGATAGCTCTTTGGAGGATGCTGACTCAGTGCACGCACCTGTTCTTGTCCGCAGACTTTTTCAGCTTTTTCCCAACAAACCTGGGGCTTCGGGAGGGGGACCTACTGTTGCACCACGGGGCCTGGTTCAGCCCGTGGCACAGCCTGCTTCATCACCGTGGGCTGTGGTGCAGACAACGACGCCCCCGTGTATCCATGTCCTACACTAAATCTTCAAAGAGCAGCCTAGTCGAGCACACACTTAAACTTGTAAGGCGTGATTAGCGGCGGAGTCTCACTAATGACCACCATCGTTCAGGTTTTTCCTGATCGCACCAAAGAAGGGGGGTGCGGGGGGGTAGGGAGAGGGTCACTTTTAGATTAGCACAATGGAATCAAGGACACCGTTTTTCACACAATTTTTTACTCACTCATTTAATAAACACAACTAAAGAATTCACCAAGGAAGAATATCTAATGAATCAAGAAACTTCTGGTCTAGTTTGTTCAAAACACCCAAATGGCTAAAATAAATACTCTCAGGCTTATTTCCGCTAATATCTGTGGGCTAAACGATGCCGTAAAAAAGCATAAAGTCTCGCAAGGCATACGGTCTTTAGGGGGCGATATCATCTGTCTCCAGGAGACACATATAGAAGGATCACAAAAACACCTATTAAACTCACTAGGGCTTAAAGTTATAGGGGCTACTAAACAAGGAGCCAAAATAAAGGGGGTAGGAATTATGGTTGATAGGAGACTTCCTTTAAAAAACCCATGTGTCAAATCCGATCCACTGGGTAGATGGGTAATCACCGAATGCCATCTCTTCTCTAATCCCCCTTTTACTCTATGCTCTATCTATGGTTTTTACTCTGATGACCCAGGGGTCATCAATCTGATCTCTGGAGAATTAGTTCACTGGCCCACTCCAATAATTATCTGTGGTGACCTCAACATTAATTTGCCCTGCGACTGGAAAACTGACAATAGGTGGAAGTATAAAGGCAGAAAACCGTTTGTGTTTCAAGCAATCATTAATTTAGCCCAAACCCATGGGCTGAGTGACGTTTGGTCTAAACTTAACTCCAACCAACCTGGATATACCTATTTTTCTGCACCCCACCGGTCATTTGCTAGACTAGACTATTTTCTTATTTCTTCATCCCTATTAGGCAAATGTACCATAGACACAGCGCCGCGTTTTATGTCAGACCACAACCCACTTATTTTGAACATCAAGGGGCTAGAGAACTGGAAAGAACCCCCAAGATGGAGTTTCGAGAAAGCACTTTTGCAAGACATAGGCTATAGAACTCATATGCAAACCTGGATTCAGGAGTTTTTGGAGATAAACACCGGAACGGCCTCAACCACGGTAGTCTGGGATACACTAAAAGCAGGTACTCTGGGAGAAACCTTAAGGTTCTCGATCAGGAAAAACAAGAAAGATAAATTGCAAATGTTCAATCTCCAGGAAAAGCTCAAAGAATCAGAAATTAAACTAGTCCAAATGGTTCACACCGGTCAGGATGTCGAGAACCTACAAAATGAAGTAATATTAATCAAGGCCGAAATAGGGGCGGTATTTGCTGAAAAAAACGCAGCTTAATGGGCAGTGACGCGAGAAACAAATTATGAATGCAGCGATCGCATTGGTCATCACCTTGCTGTCAAAACTAGACAACAGGCCACAGAAAGCGAAATACTCTCGATTCAATTACCAGCAGGAGTTGAAACTAGCGATCCTAGTGAAATACAAAAAGGCTTTCAAGACTTTTACTCCAAGCTATATTCAGAGGAGAATAGCAGGCCAGTCGATTTAGAAGATCCTGAAACTACCAAATATTTAAAGGAGATAGAGCTAAGACAGCTCAACCAGGAGTATTGTGAACAACTGGAAATTATCCCGAATTGGGATGATATCCTGGAAGCCCTAACCAGCCTTCCAGACGGGAAAGCCACGGGAATGGATGGCATTCCCGTGGAGTTCTATAAAATATTCGCACCCCAAATCAAGCCCATCTTTCTCGCTGTAATAACCACCATATTTAACGGGGCTTCTCCTCCGGCCTCCTGGTCCAATGCCAAAATCTCTATATTTAAAAAAAAAGACAAATCACCACTAGAGATGGGCTCCTATAGACCAATCACACTTATAAATTGCGATTCTAAAGTATACTCCAAAATACTTGCAACAAGAATATCTACTGTAGTTGAATCCCTGGTGTCCGAATGGCAACACGGATTCATTCCCAAGAAAGGCACCACTGAGCACATTAGACGGGCCATTACTCTGTTTGACGCAGCACAGTTGACAGGAGACCCGATGTCTTTGATCTTACTAGATGCTGAAAAAGCATTTGATCGGGTCTCCTGGCGGTTCCTGTGGTGTGTCATGAAGAGGATGGGATTCGGGCCAAAACTCACGCAGGCTGTACAAGCTCTGTACCAGAGCCCGACGGCCTGTGTGTTGGTTAATGGGAGACTGACCGAGCAATTTAACATCTCTCGGGGAACTAGGCAAGGTTGCCCCTGCTCCCCTCTACTCTTTGCCCTTTACATAGACCCCCTAATCAAGAGGATTGAAAAGAATCCAACAATTCTGGCAATAAGTATGCAGGGAATCGACACTAAAATCATGGCTTATGCTGATGACTTGGCCATAACCACTTCTGAACCTAAGAGCGCTATTTTGGCATTGGAATTGGAGGCACAAAAATTCGGGAAAATTTCGGGATATGCGCTGAACAAAAATAAAACCCAGATAATTATAAACAGAAAAATCAATTGGATTGACGCCCGGATTGTGACACATGCCAAATATTTGGGGGTCATTATTACGGCCAACATAGATGAAATTGTAACCGAAAATCTATCCCCCTTGATTACCGAAACAAGAAAAGCCCTTAAACAAATAGACAGTTTACACTTGACTCTTGTAGGCAGATGTAACGTAATCAAAATGACCTACTTCCTGAAATTGTTCTATTATTTTCGCTCCATCCCATTGGAATTTAGCAAGGCCAAGCTCCAGAAACTTCAACAAAATTTTACGCAATTTATTTGGGCTTACTCACAACCTAGACGGGCACTAAAACAATTGTCTCTTCCCAGGGAACGAGGTGGCTGGGCATTTCCTAATATAGCACTTTATTATTGGGCCTCAGTTCTACAATACAGCACTAAATTGTTGAAGGAACACTCCTTCCCTCTCTCAACCAGTCTTCCTTCACCATTTCGGCTTTTATTGGGAGAAGAGACTCTCGGCTGCTTATTTAGACAAGTATCCTTCGGATACTATAAGCGTGTTAGGTTCAAGACACTGATGAACTCCTTTAAGGTCTTTCGCAATATCCGTAAAACCTACGGGCTAGGAATATTTAACTATTACACTCCTATTACCGAGAACCCCAATCTTCCTGCCATCTTTGGCAGGTCTTACTTACTGGATTGGTATACGGCTGGCATCACTAAGTTAGGAGACCTAATTTCCAACAAAGGAGCTAAACCCTTTCCAGAGCTACAAAGCAAACATGGACTAAAAAATCATAACACCTTCAAATACCTTGCTATTCACGACTTTCTCGCCCGAAAAGTCGGGGGATCTGCAGGATTTTTGGAGAATGAGCTTATTAACACACTGCGGGCCCCAATGACCCCCCGGATAGGTCTTATCTACTCTGCTTTAAACAGCCAAACCCCAGATGACTTGCTTAAGATAGCAGACAAGTGGCTTATTAAACTAGAGGCCCCTCATAGTATGTTCTACAATTCACTGGTACTCTCCCAAAGTGATTTATTGTCAGCAAAACTACAGGCGTAACACTTCAAAACCATCTTTTTTCTGTATATTACACCCAGTAAAATTGCAAAATGGGGAGTAGGCAAAGGGACAATGTGCTCCCGGTGCTCGGAGTTTGGTGCCGATGTAGTACATATGTTTGCCGTCTGTCCCAAACTTACTCCAGTTCTTCTCAGAATTCAGGATTTTCTGGGAAGGGTCATTACACAGACTGTAGTTCTGACTCCTATAACCATACTACTGGGAACCCAGGAAGAGGTCAACAGGGAAAAAGGTGGGGCGCTTATCTATGTTGCTATGACAATATGGAGGATCTGTGTGGCATCAGCATGGATTGAGATTGATCCACCTTCCTTCCCCCAATGGCTGGCTAGGCTAGTTGCAACTTACCAGCTTGGAAAGGCTGTATACGCTAAAAAAGGGCGCAAAGGGCAAAAAAAAGGGCTAGACATCTGGGGACCTTTTTCCACCTGGCTGGAACAACCAGATCAGTCGGGACCATATGGCTAATCGGACTTCCTTTCTTCCTCTTTTGTATTTCTTTTGTTGCTTTTTCTTTTCACTTTGCTCAAAGTTTCCTTGACGATTTTGTACTTATTATTCTTAAACTGCACATTTCTTCGTGTCCTTGAAATTTGTCATATCTACAGTAAGGGGGGGTGGGGGCGGTGGGGGTTGTTATAAAGTCAAATCTATGTATCTTCTGCATTGAAAATAAAAAACTTAAAAAAAAGAAATAAAAAAAAAAGAAACAGGCATTCACTCAAGCTCCTGTTTTACGGCCTCCAGATACAACAAGGAAGTTTATTGTAGAAACAGACTCTTCGGACAGAGCAATAAGTGCTGTGCTTCTCCAACAACCAGAAGACAATGGGCTGGAGCATCTTGATTTTTTACCTTTCACACGTCCTGTCAGAGTCCGAGAGAAACTACTCTGTTCTCGAGCGAGAACTGTTAGCCATGAAGTTGGCCTGTCGTGAATGAAGACAATTCCTAATGGGTACCAAGGAACCGTTCGAAATCAGAACAGATCATAGGAATCTACAATGTCTTCACAACATTCAGTGTCAGAAGCCCAGCGGGCTTACTTTTTTAGCCAATACGACTTTACCATTACTTGTATACCAGGGTCTCAGAACAGTCTGGCAGACGCCTTATCCCGTCGTTATCTAGAAGGTCCAACGCTCCCACAACAAAATATTATCGCGCTACAACGAATCCTTGTCTAGGAATGATTGAACCGTGCCAGAGTCCAATCAGAATATACCTGCCTAAACCAAGAATAATGGAAGAAGCTGAATGACCAGTTAAGCGACAAGATGGATGCTATTGCTATGGTTAAGCATTATTACTCCCAACCCAAAAAGTACAACCGATGTGTCATGATTCTCCTGTTGCTGGTCATCAAGGTTTCAAAAATACTCTAGAGTTATTACTTCACTCTTTTTGGTCGCCATCAATAAGAAAGGGTATTGAGATCTATGTATCATCATGTCCTGCCTGTGCCCAAGCCAAAACACCTCACACTAAACCTGTGGGGTTACTCCAGCCCCTACATGGCATACTGTGTCCACTGATTTCAATTTCTCTCTACCTCCTTGCTGCTTTAAGGAAACTACCTACCACAAAAGAACTTTAAAAAATCTTCATACAGGAGAGTTACTGCCTTCATAGTCTACCATGGATCATTATATCCGTCCGAGTCCCTCAGTATATTTCTCTGTTTTAAAAACACTTATGCAAATCCCTTCATATTGAAGTAGTCTTCTCCTCAGGGTTCCATCCTCAGACAAATGGTCAGACTGAACGTTTAAATCAGGGGCTAGAACAATACCTTAGTTGCTTTTGCAACTCCACCTAAAGTGACTTGTCCTCAAATTTACCCTTAGCAGAATATTCCTATAACAACACTGACCATAGTGCCTCAAAGACTACCCCACTTTTCTGCCTGAATGGTTACCATCCTAGGACCTTACATCAGTTTTACAAGACACTACAGTTCCAGAAGCAGCCTCTTTTATCCAACATCTCAGAGTGGTCAGACAAACAGTACACATTAATGTTCAAGAAGCCAAAAAGAAAATGAAAGACTCCGCTCACATCCTTCTACACCAGTCTCCATTAAAAAAAAAGGTTAATTGTAAAGTTTGGCTTTCCTCAATTTTTACCTCACGCTTGTCCCTTAGTAAATTCCAGCCACGTTTTTATGGACCTTTTCAAATCACTCAAGTTGTCAATCTAGTGTCTTTTCGTCTACAACTACCAATTGAAACTGTATGTTACAGATCCTTATAGGAGGGTTTTTTCTCGACCTCCTGTTTTGGTTAATAATGTTAGTGAATATGCGGTCCAGGAAATCTGTGATTCCTGAGTTTAGGAGTCGCTTGCAGTTCCTAATCCATTGGAATGGTTACCCTCCCAGTGATAGCTCTTTGGAGGATGCTGACTCAGTGCACGCACCTGTTCTTGTCCGCAGACTTTTTCAGCTTTTTCTCAACAAACCTGGGGCTTCGGGAGGGGGACCTACTGTTGCACCACGGGGCCTGGTTCAGCCCGTGGCACAGCCTGCTTCATCACCGTGGGCTGTGGTGCAGACAACGACGCCCCCGTGTATCCATGTCCTACACTAAATCTTCAAAGAGCAGCCTAGTCGAGCACACACTTAAACTTGTAAGGCGTGATTAGCGGCGGAGTCTCACTAATGACCACCATCGTTCAGGTTTTTCCTGATCGCACCAAAGAAGGGGGGTGCGGGGGGGTAGGGAGAGGGTCACTTTTAGATTAGCACAATGGAATCAAGGACACCGTTTCTCACACAATTTTTTACTCACTCATTTAATAAACACAACTAAAGAATTCACCAAGGAACAATATCTAATGAATCAAGAAACTTCTGGTCTAGTTTGTTCAAAACACCCAAATGGCTAAAATAAATACTCTCAGGCTTATTTCCGCTAATATCTGTGGGCTAAACGATGCCGTAAAAAAGCATAAAGTCTCGCAAGGCATACGGTCTTTAGGGGGCGATATCATCTGTCTCCAGGAGACACATATAGAAGGATCACAAAAACACCTATTAAACTCACTAGGGCTTAAAGTTATAGGGGCTACTACACAAGGAGCCAAAATAAAGGGGGTAGGAATTATGGTTGATAGGAGACTTCCTTTAAAAAACCCACGTGTCAAATCCGATCCACTGGGTAGATGGGTAATCACCGAATGCCATCTCTTCTCTAATCCCCCTTTTACTCTATGCTCTATCTATGGTTGTTACTCTGATGACCCAGGGGTCATCAATCTGATCTCTGAAGAATTAGTTCACTGGCCCACTCCAATAATTATATGTGGTGACCTCAACATTAATTTGCCCTGCGACTGGAAAACTGACAATAGGTGGAAGTATAAAGGCAGAAAACCGTTTGTGTTTCAAGCAATCATTAATTTAGCCCAAACCCATGGGCTGAGTGACGTTTGGTCTAAACTTAACTCCAACCAACCTGGATATACCTCTTTTTCTGCACCCCACCGGTCATTTGCTAGACTAGACTATTTTCTTATTTCTTCATCCCTATTAGGCAAATGTACCATAGACACAGCGCCGCGTTTTATGTCAGACCACAACCCACTTATTTTGAACATCAAGGGGCTAGAGAACTGGAAAGAACCCCCAAGATGGAGTTTCGAGAAAGCACTTTTGCAAGACATAGGCTATAGAACTCATATGCAAACCTGGATTCAGGAGTTTTTGGAGATAAACACAGGAACGGCCTCAACCATGGTAGTCTGAGATACACTAAAAGCAGGTACTCGGGGAGAAACCTTAAGGTTCTCGATCAGGAAAAACAAGAAAGATAAATTGCAAATGTTCAATCTCCAGGAAAAGCTCAAAGAATCAGAAATTAAACTAGTCCAAATGGTTCACACCGGTCAGGATGTCGAGAACCTACAAAATGAAGTAATATTAATCAAGGCCGAAATAGGGGCGGTATTTGCTGAAAAAAACGCAGCTTAATGGGCAGTGACGCGAGAAACAAATTATGAATGCAGCGATCGCATTGGTCATCACCTTGCTGTCAAAACTAGACAACAGGCCACAGAAAGCGAAATACTCTCGATTCAATTACCAGCAGGAGTTGAAACTAGCGATCCTAGTGAAATACAAAAAGGCTTTCAAGACTTTTACTCCAAGCTATATTCAGAGGAGAATAGCAGGCCAGTCGATTTAGAAGATCCTGAAACTACCAAATATTTAAAGGAGATAGAGCTAGGACAGCTCAACCAGGAGTATTGTGAACAACTGGAAATTATCCCGAATTGGGATGATATCCTGGAAGCCCTAACCAGCCTTTCAGACGGGAAAGCCACGGGAATGGATGGCATTCCCGTGGAGTTCTATAAAATATTCGCACCCCAAATCAAGCCCATCTTTCTTGCTGTAATAACCACCATATTTAACGGGGCTTCTCCTCCGGCCTCCTGGTCCAATGCCAAAATCTCTATATTTAAAAAAAAAGACAAATCACCACTAGAGATGGGCTCCTATAGACCAATCACACTTATAAATTGCGATTCTAAAGTATACTCCAAAATACTTTCAACAAGAATATCTACTGTAGTTGAATCCCCGGTGTCCGAATGGCAACACGGATTCATTCCCAAGAAAGGCACCACTGAGCACATTAGACGGGCCATTACTCTGTTTGACGCAGCACAGTTGACAGGAGACCCGATGTCTTTGATCTTACTAGATGCTGAAAAAGCATTTGATCGGGTCTCCTGGCGGTTCCTGTGGTGTGTCATGAAGAGGATGGGATTCGGGCCAAAACTCACGCAGGCTGTACAAGCTCTGTACCAGAGCCTGACGGCCTGTGTGTTGGTTAATGGGAGACTGACCGAGCAATTTAACATCTCTCGGGGAACTAGGCAAGGTTGCCCCTGCTCCCCTCTACTCTTTGCCCTTTACATAGACCCCCTAATCAAGAGGATTGAAACAAATCCAACAATTCTGGCAATAAGTATGCAGGGAATCGACACTAAAATCATGGCTTATGCTGATGACTTGGCCATAACCACTTCTGAACCTAAGAGCGCTATTTTGGCATTGGAATTGGAGGCACAAAAATTCGGGAAAATTTCGGGATATGCGCTGAACAAAAATAAAACCCAGATAATTATAAACAGAAAAATCAATTGGATTGACGCCCGGATTGTGACACATGCCAAATATTTGGGGGTCATTATTACGGCCAACATAGATGAAATTGTAACCGAAAATCTATCCCCCTTGATTACCGAAACAAGAAAAGCCCTTAAACAAATAGACAATTTACACTTGACTCTTGTAGGCAGATGTAACGTAATCAAAATGACCTACTTCCTGAAATTGTTCTATTATTTTCGCTCCATCCCATTGGAATTTAGCAAGGCCAAGCTCCAGAAACTTCAACAAAATTTTACGCAATTTATTTGGGCTTACTCACAACCTAGACGGGCACTAAAACAATTGTCTCTTCCCAGGGAACGAGGTGGCTGGGCATTTCCTAATATAGCACTTTATTATTGGGCCTCAGTTCTACAATACAGCACTGAATTGTTGAAGGAACACTCCTTCCCTCTCTCAACCGGTCTTCCTTCACCATTTCGGCTTTTATTGGGAGAAGAGACTCTCGGCTGCTTATTTAGACAAGTATCCTTCGGATACTATAAGCGTGTTAGGTTCAAGACACTGATGAACTCCTTTAAGGTCTTTCGCAATATCCGTAAAACCTACGGGCTAGGAATATTTAACTATTACACTCCTATTACCGAGAACCCCAATCTTCCTGCCATCTTTGGCAGGTCTTACTTACTGGATTGGTATACGGCTGGCATCACTAAGTTAGGAGACCTAATTTCCAACAAAGGAGCTAAACCCTTTCCAGAGCTACAAAGCAAACCTGGACTAAAAAATCATGACGCCTTCAAATACCTTGCTATTCACGACTTTCTCGCCCGAAAAGTCGGGGGATCTGCAGGATTTTTGGAGAATGAGCTTATTAACACACTGCGGGCCCCAATGACCCCCCGGATAGGTCTTATCTACTCTGCTTTAAACAGCCAAACCCCAGATGACTTGCTTAAGATAGCAGACAAGTGGCTTATTAAACTAGAGGCCCCTCATAGTATGTTCTACAATTCACTGGTACTCTCCCAAAGTGATTTATTGTCAGCAAAACTACAGGCGTAACACTTCAAAACCATCTTTTATCTGTATATTACACCCAGTAAAATTGCAAAATGGGGAGTAGGCAAAGGGACAATGTGCTCCCGGTGCTCGGAGTTTGGTGCCGATGCAGTACATATGTTTGCCGACTGTCCCAAACTTACTCCAGTTCTTCTCAGAATTCAGGATTTTCTGGGAAGGGTCATTACACAGACTGTAGTTCTGACTCCTATAACCATACTACTGGGAACCCAGGAAGAGGTCAACAGGGAAAAAGGTGGGGCGCTTATCTATGTTGCTATGACAATATGGAGGATCTGTGTGGCATCAGCATGGATTGAGATTGATCCACCTTCCTTCCCCCAATGGCTGGCTAGGCTAGTTGCAACTTACCAGCTTGAAAAGGCTGTATACGCTAAAAAAGGGCGCAACGGGCAAAAAAAAGGGCTAGACATCTGGGGACCTTTTTCCACCTGGCTGGAACAACCAGATCAGTCGGGACCATATGGCTAATCGGACTTCGTTTCTTCCTCTTTTGTATTTCTTTTGTTGCTTTTTCTTTTCACTTTGCTCAAAGTTTCCTTGACGATTTTGTACTTATTATTCTTAAACTGCACATTTCTTCGTGTCCTTGAAATTTGTCATATCTACAGTAATGGGGGGTGGGGGCGGTGGGGTTTGTTATAAAGTCAAATCTATGTATCTTCTGCATTGAAAATAAAAAACGTAAAAAAAAGAAATAAAAAAAAAAGAAACAGGCATTCACTCAAGCTCCTGTTTTACGTCCTTCAGATACAACAAGGACGTTTATTGTAGAAACAGACTCTTCGGACAGAGCAATAAGTGCTGTGCTTCTCCAACAACCAGAAGACAATGGGCTGGAACATCTTGATTTTTTACCTTTCACACGTCTTGTCAGAGTCCGAGAGAAACTACTCTGTTCTCGAGCGAGAACTGTTAGCCATGAAGTTGGCCTGTCGTGAATGAAGACAATTCCTAATGGGTACCAAGGAACCGTTCGAAATCAGAACAGATCATAGGAATCTACAATGTCTTCACAACATTCAGTGTCAGAAGCCCAGCGGGCTTACTTTTTTAGCCAATACGACTTTACCATTACTTGTATACCAGGGTCTCAGAACAGTCTGGCAGACGCCTTATCCCGTCGTTATCTAGAAGGTCCAACGCTCCCACAACAAAATATTATCGCGCTACAACGAATCCTTGTCTAGGAATGATTGAACCGTGCCAGAGTCCAATCAGAATATACCTGCCTAAACCAAGAATAATGGAAGAAGCTGAATGACCAGTTAAGCGACAAGATGGATACTATTGCTATGGTTAAGCATTATTACTCCCAACCCAAAAAGTACAACCGATGTGTCATGATTCTCCTGTTGCTGGTCATCAAGGTTTCAAAAATACTCTAGAGTTATTACTTCACTCTTTTTGGTCGCCATCAATAAGAAAGGGTATTGAGATCTATGTATCATCATGTCCTGCCTGTGCCCAAGCCAAAACACCTCACACTAAACCTGTGGGTTACTCCAGCCCCTACATGGCATACCGTGTCCACTGATCTCAATTTCTCTCTACCTCCTTGCTGCTTTAAGGAAACTACCTACCACAAAAGAACTTTAAAAAATCTTCATACAGGAGAGTTACTGCCTTCATAGTCTACCATGGAGAATTATATCCGTCCGAGTCCCTCAGTATATTTCTCGGTTTTAAAAACACTTATGCAAATCCCTTCATATTGAAGTAGTCTTCTCCTGAGGGTTCCATCCTCAGACAAATGGTCAGACTGAACGTTTAAATCAGGGGCTAGAACAATACCTTAGTTGCTTTTGCAACTCCACCTAAAGTGACTTGTCCTCAAATTTACCCTTAGCAGAATATTCCTATAACAACACTGACCATAGTGCCTCCAAGACTACCCCACTTTTCTGCCTGAATGGTTACCATCCTAGGACCTTACATCAGTTTTACAAGACACTACAGTTCCAGAAGCAGCCTCTTTTATCCAACATCTCAGAGTGGTCAGACAAACAGTACACATTAATGTTCAAGAAGCCAAAAAGAAAATGAAAGACTCCGCTCACATCCTTCTACACCAGTCTCCATTAAAAAAAAAAGGTTAATTGTAAAGTTTGGCTTTCCTCAATTTTTACCTCACGCTTGTCCCTTAGTAAATTCCAGCCACGTTTTTATGGACCTTTTCAAATCACTCAAGTTGTCAATCTAGTGTCTTTTCGTCTACAACTACCAATTGAAACTGTATGTTACAGATCCTTATAGGAGGGTTTTTTCTCGACCTCCTGTTTTGGTTAATAATGTTAGTGAATATGCGGTCCAGGAAATCTGTGATTCCTGAGTTTAGGAGTCGCTTGCAGTTCCTAATCCATTGGAATGGTTACCCTCCCAGTGATAGCTCTTTGGAGGATGCTGACTCAGTGCACGCACCTGTTCTTGTCCGCAGACTTTTTCAGCTTTTTCCTAACAAACCTGGGGCTTCGGGAGGGGGACCTACTGTTGCACCACGGGGCCTGGTTCAGCCCGTGGCACAGCCTGCTTCATCACCGTGGGCTGTGGTGCAGACAACGACGCCCCCGTGTATCCATGTCCTACACTAAATCTTCAAAGAGCAGCCTAGTCGAGCACACACTTAAACTTGTAAGGCGTGATTAGCGGCGGAGTCTCACTAATGACCACCATCGTTCAGGTTTTTCCTGATCGCACCAAAGAAGGGGGGTGCGGGGGGGTAGGGAGAGGGTCACTTTTAGATTAGCACAATGGAATCAAGGACACCGTTTCTCACACAATTTTTTACTCACTCATTTAATAAACACAACTAAAGAATTCACCAAGGAAGAATATCTAATGAATCAAGAAACTTCTGGTCTAGTTTGTTCAAAACACCCAAATGGCTAAAATAAATACTCTCAGGCTTATTTCCGCTAATATCTGTGGGCTAAACGATGCCGTAAAAAAGCATAAAGTCTCGCAAGGCATACGGTCTTTAGGGGGCGATATCATCTGTCTCCAGGAGACACATATAGAAGGATCACAAAAACACCTATTAAACTCACTAGGGCTTAAAGTTATAGGGGCTACTACACAAGGAGCCAAAATAAAGGGGGTAGGAATTATGGTTGATAGGAGACTTCCTTTAAAAAACCCATGTGTCAAATCCGATCCACTTGGTAGATGGGTAATCACCGAATGCCATCTCTTCTCTAATCCCCCTTTTACTCTATGCTCTATCTATGGTTTTTACTCTGATGACCCAGGGGTCATCAATCTGATCTCTGGAGAATTAGTTCACTGGCCCACTCCAATAATTATCTGTGGTGACCTCAACATTAATTTGCCCTGCGACTGGAAAACTGACAATAGGTGGAAGTATAAAGGCAGAAAACCGTTTGTGTTTCAAGCAATCATTAATTTAGCCCAAACCCATGGGCTGAGTGAGTGACGTTTGGTCTAAACTTAACTCCAACCAACCTGGATATACCTATTTTTCTGCACCCCACCGGTCATTTGCTAGACTAGACTATTTTCTTATTTCTTCATCCCTATTAGGCAAATGTACCATAGACACAGCGCCGCGTTTTATGTCAGACCACAACCCACTTATTTTGAACATCAAGGGGCTAGAGAACTGGAAAGAACCCCCAAGATGGAGTTTCGAGAAAGCACTTTTGCAAGACATAGGCTATAGAACTCATATGCAAACCTGGATTCAGGAGTTTTTGGAGATAAACACCGGAACGGCCTCAACCATGGTAGTCTGGGATACACTAAAAGCAGGTACTCTGGGAGAAACCTTAAGGTTCTCGATCAGGAAAAACAAGAAAGATAAATTGCAAATGTTCAATCTCCAGGAAAAGCTCAAAGAATCAGAAATTAAACTAGTCCAAATGGTTCACACCGGTCAGGATGTCGAGAACCTACAAAATGAAGTAATATTAATCAAGGCCGAAATAGGGGCGGTATTTGCTGAAAAAAACGCAGCTTAATGGGCAGTGACGCGAGAAACAAATTATGAATGCAGCGATCGCATTGGTCATCACCTTGCTGTCAAAACTAGACAACAGGCCACAGAAAGCGAAATACTCTCGATTCAATTACCAGCAGGAGTTTAAACTAGCGATCCTAGTGAAATACAAAAAGGCTTTCAAGACTTTTACTCCAAGCTATATTCAGAGGAGAATAGCAGGCCAGTCGATTTAGAAGATCCTGAAACTACCAAATATTTAAAGGATATAGAGCTAAGACAGCTCAACCAGGAGTATTGTGAACAACTGGAAATTATCCCGAATTGGAATGATATCCTGGAAGCCCTAACCAGCCTTCCAGACGGGAAAGCCACGGGAATGGATGGCATTCCCGTGGAGTTCTATAAAATATTCGCACCCCAAATCAAGCCCATCTTTCTCGCTGTAATAACCACCATATTTAACGGGGCTTCTCCTCCGGCCTCCTGGTCCAATGCCAAAATCTCTATATTTAAAAAAAAAGACAAATCACCACTAGAGATGGGCTCCTATAGACCAATCACACTTATAAATTGCGATTCTAAAGTATACTCCAAAATACTTGCAACAAGAATATCTACTGTAGTTGAATCCCCGGTGTCCGAATGGCAACACGGATTCATTCCCAAGAAAGGCACCACTGAGCACATTAGACGGGCCATTACTCTGTTTGACGCAGCACAGTTGACAGGAGACCCGATGTCTTTGATCTTACTAGATGCTGAAAAAGCATTTGATCGGGTCTCCTGGCGGTTCCTGTGGTGTGTCATGAAGAGGATGGGATTCGGGCCAAAACTCACGCAGGCTGTACAAGCTCTGTACCAGAGCCCGACGGCCTGTGTGTTGGTTAATGGGAGACTGACCGAGCAATTTAACATCTCTCGGGGAACTAGGCAAGGTTGCCCCTGCTCCCCTCTACTCTTTGCCCTTTACATAGACCCCCTAATCAAGAGGATTGAAACAAATCCAACAATTCTGGCAATAAGTATGCAGGGAATCGACACTAAAATCATGGCTTATGCTGATGACTTGGCCATAACCACTTCTGAACCTAAGAGCGCTATTTTGGCATTGGAATTGGAGGCACAAAAATTCGGGAAAATTTCGGGATATGCGCTGAACAAAAATAAAACCCAGATAATTATAAACAGAAAAATCAATTGGATTGACGCCCGGATTGTGACACATGCCAAATATTTGGGGGTCATTATTACGGCCAACATAGATGAAATTGTAACCGAAAATCTATCCCCCTTGATTACCGAAACAAGAAAAGCCCTTAAACAAATAGACAATTTACACTTGACTCTTGTAGGCAGATGTAACGTAATCAAAATGACCTACTTCCTGAAATTGTTCTATTATTTTCGCTCCATCCCATTGGAATTTAGCAAGGCCAAGCTCCAGAAACTTCAACAAAATTTTACGCAATTTATTTGGGCTTACTCACAACCTAGACGGGCACTAAAACAATTGTCTCTTCCCAGGGAACGAGGTGGCTGGGCATTTCCTAATATAGCACTTTATTATTGGGCCTCAGTTCTACAATACAGCACTGAATTGTTGAAGGAACACTCCTTCCCTCTCTCAACCGGTCTTCCTTCACCATTTCGGCTTTTATTGGGAGAAGAGACTCTCGGCTGCTTATTTAGACAAGTATCCTTCGGATACTATAAGCGTGTTAGGTTCAAGACACTGATGAACTCCTTTAAGGTCTTTCGCAATATCCGTAAAACCTACGGGCTAGGAATATTTAACTATTACACTCCTATTACCGAGAACCCCAATCTTCCTGCCATCTTTGGCAGGTCTTACTTACTGGATTGGTATACGGCTGGCATCACTAAGTTAGGAGACCTAATTTCCAACAAAGGAGCTAAACCCTTTCCAGAGCTACAAAGCAAACCTGGACTAAAAAATCATGACGCCTTCAAATACCTTGCTATTCACGACTTTCTCGCCCGAAAAGTCGGGGGATCTGCAGGATTTTTGGAGAATGAGCTTATTAACACACTGCGGGCCCCAATGACCCCCCGGATAGGTCTTATCTACTCTGCTTTAAACAGCCAAACCCCAGATGACTTGCTTAAGATAGCAGACAAGTGGCTTATTAAACTAGAGGCCCCTCATAGTATGTTCTACAATTCACTGGTACTCTCCCAAAGTGATTTATTGTCAGCAAAACTACAGGCGTAACACTTCAAAACCATCTTTTATCTGTATATTACACCCAGTAAAATTGCAAAATGGGGAGTAGGCAAAGGGACAATGTGCTCCCGGTGCTCGGAGTTTGGTGCCGATGCAGTACATATGTTTGCCGACTGTCCCAAACTTACTCCAGTTCTTCTCAGAATTCAGGATTTTCTGGGAAGGGTCATTACACAGACTGTAGTTCTGACTCCTATAACCATACTACTGGGAACCCAGGAAGAGGTCAACAGGGAAAAAGGTGGGGCGCTTATCTATGTTGCTATGACAATATGGAGGATCTGTGTGGCATCAGCATGGATTGAGATTGATCCACCTTCCTTCCCCCAATGGCTGGCTAGGCTAGTTGCAACTTACCAGCTTGAAAAGGCTGTATACGCTAAAAAAGGGCGCAAAGGGCAAAAAAAAGGGCTAGACATCTGGGGACCTTTTTCCACCTGGCTGGAACAACCAGATCAGTCGGGACCATATGGCTAATCGGACTTCGTTTCTTCCTCTTTTGTATTTCTTTTGTTGCTTTTTCTTTTCACTTTGCTCAAAGTTTCCTTGACGATTTTGTACTTATTATTCTTAAACTGCACATTTCTTCGTGTCCTTGAAATTTGTCATATCTACAGTAATGGGGGGTGGGGGCGGTGGGGTTTGTTATAAAGTCAAATCTATGTATCTTCTGCATTGAAAATAAAAAACGTAAAAAAAAGAAATAAAAAAAAAAGAAACAGGCATTCACTCAAGCTCCTGTTTTACGTCCTTCAGATACAACAAGGACGTTTATTGTAGAAACAGACTCTTCGGACAGAGCAATAAGTGCTGTGCTTCTCCAACAACCAGAAGACAATGGGCTGGAACATCTTGATTTTTTACCTTTCACACGTCTTGTCAGAGTCCGAGAGAAACTACTCTGTTCTCGAGCGAGAACTGTTAGCCATGAAGTTGGCCTGTCGTGAATGAAGACAATTCCTAATGGGTACCAAGGAACCGTTCGAAATCAGAACAGATCATAGGAATCTACAATGTCTTCACAACATTCAGTGTCAGAAGCCCAGCGGGCTTACTTTTTTAGCCAATACGACTTTACCATTACTTGTATACCAGGGTCTCAGAACAGTCTGGCAGACGCCTTATCCCGTCGTTATCTAGAAGGTCCAACGCTCCCACAACAAAATATTATCGCGCTACAACGAATCCTTGTCTAGGAATGATTGAACCGTGCCAGAGTCCAATCAGAATATACCTGCCTAAACCAAGAATAATGGAAGAAGCTGAATGACCAGTTAAGCGACAAGATGGATACTATTGCTATGGTTAAGCATTATTACTCCCAACCCAAAAAGTACAACCGATGTGTCATGATTCTCCTGTTGCTGGTCATCAAGGTTTCAAAAATACTCTAGAGTTATTACTTCACTCTTTTTGGTCGCCATCAATAAGAAAGGGTATTGAGATCTATGTATCATCATGTCCTGCCTGTGCCCAAGCCAAAACACCTCACACTAAACCTGTGGGTTACTCCAGCCCCTACATGGCATACCGTGTCCACTGATCTCAATTTCTCTCTACCTCCTTGCTGCTTTAAGGAAACTACCTACCACAAAAGAACTTTAAAAAATCTTCATACAGGAGAGTTACTGCCTTCATAGTCTACCATGGATCATTATATCCGTCCGAGTCCCTCAGTATATTTCTCGGTTTTAAAAACACTTATGCAAATCCCTTCATATTGAAGTAGTCTTCTCCTGAGGGTTCCATCCTCAGACAAATGGTCAGACTGAACGTTTAAATCAGGGGCTAGAACAATACCTTAGTTGCTTTTGCAACTCCACCTAAAGTGACTTGTCCTCAAATTTACCCTTAGCAGAATATTCCTATAACAACACTGACCATAGTGCCTCCAAGACTACCCCACTTTTCTGCCTGAATGGTTACCATCCTAGGACCTTACATCAGTTTTACAAGACACTACAGTTCCAGAAGCAGCCTCTTTTATCCAACATCTCAGAGTGGTCAGACAAACAGTACACATTAATGTTCAAGAAGCCAAAAAGAAAATGAAAGACTCCGCTCACATCCTTCTACACCAGTCTCCATTAAAAAAAAAAGGTTAATTGTAAAGTTTGGCTTTCCTCAATTTTTACCTCACGCTTGTCCCTTAGTAAATTCCAGCCACGTTTTTATGGACCTTTTCAAATCACTCAAGTTGTCAATCTAGTGTCTTTTCGTCTACAACTACCAATTGAAACTGTATGTTACAGATCCTTATAGGAGGGTTTTTTCTCGACCTCCTGTTTTGGTTAATAATGTTAGTGAATATGCGGTCCAGGAAATCTGTGATTCCTGAGTTTAGGAGTCGCTTGCAGTTCCTAATCCATTGGAATGGTTACCCTCCCAGTGATAGCTCTTTGGAGGATGCTGACTCAGTGCACGCACCTGTTCTTGTCCGCAGACTTTTTCAGCTTTTTCCTAACAAACCTGGGGCTTCGGGAGGGGGACCTACTGTTGCACCACGGGGCCTGGTTCAGCCCGTGGCACAGCCTGCTTCATCACCGTGGGCTGTGGTGCAGACAACGACGCCCCCGTGTATCCATGTCCTACACTAAATCTTCAAAGAGCAGCCTAGTCGAGCACACACTTAAACTTGTAAGGCGTGATTAGCGGCGGAGTCTCACTAATGACCACCATCGTTCAGGTTTTTCCTGATCGCACCAAAGAAGGGGGGTGCGGGGGGGTAGGGAGAGGGTCACTTTTAGATTAGCACAATGGAATCAAGGACACCGTTTCTCACACAATTTTTTACTCACTCATTTAATAAACACAACTAAAGAATTCACCAAGGAAGAATATCTAATGAATCAAGAAACTTCTGGTCTAGTTTGTTCAAAACACCCAAATGGCTAAAATAAATACTCTCAGGCTTATTTCCGCTAATATCTGTGGGCTAAACGATGCCGTAAAAAAGCATAAAGTCTCGCAAGGCATACGGTCTTTAGGGGGCGATATCATCTGTCTCCAGGAGACACATATAGAAGGATCACAAAAACACCTATTAAACTCACTAGGGCTTAAAGTTATAGGGGCTACTACACAAGGAGCCAAAATAAAGGGGGTAGGAATTATGGTTGATAGGAGACTTCCTTTAAAAAACCCATGTGTCAAATCCGATCCACTGGGTAGATGGGTAATCACCGAATGCCATCTCTTCTCTAATCCCCCTTTTACTCTATGCTCTATCTATGGTTTTTACTCTGATGACCCAGGGGTCATCAATCTGATCTCTGGAGAATTAGTTCACTGGCCCACTCCAATAATTATCTGTGGTGACCTCAACATTAATTTGCCCTGCGACTGGAAAACTGACAATAGGTGGAAGTATAAAGGCAGAAAACCGTTTGTGTTTCAAGCAATCATTAATTTAGCCCAAACCCATGGGCTGAGTGAGTGACGTTTGGTCTAAACTTAACTCCAACCAACCTGGATATACCTATTTTTCTGCACCCCACCGGTCATTTGCTAGACTAGACTATTTTCTTATTTCTTCATCCCTATTAGGCAAATGTACCATAGACACAGCGCCGCGTTTTATGTCAGACCACAACCCACTTATTTTGAACATCAAGGGGCTAGAGAACTGGAAAGAACCCCCAAGATGGAGTTTCGAGAAAGCACTTTTGCAAGACATAGGCTATAGAACTCATATGCAAACCTGGATTCAGGAGTTTTTGGAGATAAACACCGGAACGGCCTCAACCATGGTAGTCTGGGATACACTAAAAGCAGGTACTCTGGGAGAAACCTTAAGGTTCTCGATCAGGAAAAACAAGAAAGATAAATTGCAAATGTTCAATCTCCAGGAAAAGCTCAAAGAATCAGAAATTAAACTAGTCCAAATGGTTCACACCGGTCAGGATGTCGAGAACCTACAAAATGAAGTAATATTAATCAAGGCCGAAATAGGGGCGGTATTTGCTGAAAAAAACGCAGCTTAATGGGCAGTGACGCGAGAAACAAATTATGAATGCAGCGATCGCATTGGTCATCACCTTGCTGTCAAAACTAGACAACAGGCCACAGAAAGCGAAATACTCTCGATTCAATTACCAGCAGGAGTTTAAACTAGCGATCCTAGTGAAATACAAAAAGGCTTTCAAGACTTTTACTCCAAGCTATATTCAGAGGAGAATAGCAGGCCAGTCGATTTAGAAGATCCTGAAACTACCAAATATTTAAAGGATATAGAGCTAAGACAGCTCAACCAGGAGTATTGTGAACAACTGGAAATTATCCCGAATTGGAATGATATCCTGGAAGCCCTAACCAGCCTTCCAGACGGGAAAGCCACGGGAATGGATGGCATTCCCGTGGAGTTCTATAAAATATTCGCACCCCAAATCAAGCCCATCTTTCTCGCTGTAATAACCACCATATTTAACGGGGCTTCTCCTCCGGCCTCCTGGTCCAATGCCAAAATCTCTATATTTAAAAAAAAAGACAAATCACCACTAGAGATGGGCTCCTATAGACCAATCACACTTATAAATTGCGATTCTAAAGTATACTCCAAAATACTTGCAACAAGAATATCTACTGTAGTTGAATCCCCGGTGTCCGAATGGCAACACGGATTCATTCCCAAGAAAGGCACCACTGAGCACATTAGACGGGCCATTACTCTGTTTGACGCAGCACAGTTGACAGGAGACCCGATGTCTTTGATCTTACTAGATGCTGAAAAAGCATTTGATCGGGTCTCCTGGCGGTTCCTGTGGTGTGTCATGAAGAGGATGGGATTCGGGCCAAAACTCACGCAGGCTGTACAAGCTCTGTACCAGAGCCCGACGGCCTGTGTGTTGGTTAATGGGAGACTGACCGAGCAATTTAACATCTCTCGGGGAACTAGGCAAGGTTGCCCCTGCTCCCCTCTACTCTTTGCCCTTTACATAGACCCCCTAATCAAGAGGATTGAAACAAATCCAACAATTCTGGCAATAAGTATGCAGGGAATCGACACTAAAATCATGGCTTATGCTGATGACTTGGCCATAACCACTTCTGAACCTAAGAGCGCTATTTTGGCATTGGAATTGGAGGCACAAAAATTCGGGAAAATTTCGGGATATGCGCTGAACAAAAATAAAACCCAGATAATTATAAACAGAAAAATCAATTGGATTGACGCCCGGATTGTGACACATGCCAAATATTTGGGGGTCATTATTACGGCCAACATAGATGAAATTGTAACCGAAAATCTATCCCCCTTGATTACCGAAACAAGAAAAGCCCTTAAACAAATAGACAATTTACACTTGACTCTTGTAGGCAGATGTAACGTAATCAAAATGACCTACTTCCTGAAATTGTTCTATTATTTTCGCTCCATCCCATTGGAATTTAGCAAGGCCAAGCTCCAGAAACTTCAACAAAATTTTACGCAATTTATTTGGGCTTACTCACAACCTAGACGGGCACTAAAACAATTGTCTCTTCCCAGGGAACGAGGTGGCTGGGCATTTCCTAATATAGCACTTTATTATTGGGCCTCAGTTCTACAATACAGCACTGAATTGTTGAAGGAACACTCCTTCCCTCTCTCAACCGGTCTTCCTTCACCATTTCGGCTTTTATTGGGAGAAGAGACTCTCGGCTGCTTATTTAGACAAGTATCCTTCGGATACTATAAGCGTGTTAGGTTCAAGACACTGATGAACTCCTTTAAGGTCTTTCGCAATATCCGTAAAACCTACGGGCTAGGAATATTTAACTATTACACTCCTATTACCGAGAACCCCAATCTTCCTGCCATCTTTGGCAGGTCTTACTTACTGGATTGGTATACGGCTGGCATCACTAAGTTAGGAGACCTAATTTCCAACAAAGGAGCTAAACCCTTTCCAGAGCTACAAAGCAAACATGGACTAAAAAATCATGACACCTTCAAATACCTTGCTATTCACGACTTTCTCGCCCGAAAAGTCGGGGGATCTGCAGGATTTTTGGAGAATGAGCTTATTAACACACTGCGGGCCCCAATGACCCCCCGGATAGGTCTTATCTACTCTACTTTAAACAGCCAAACCCCAGATGACTTGCTTAAGATAGCAGACAAGTGGCTTATTAAACTAGAGGCCCCTCATAGTATGTTCTACAATTCACTGGTACTCTCCCAAAGTGATTTATTGTCAGCAAAACTACAGGCGTAACACTTCAAAACCATCTTTTTTCTGTATATTACACCCAGTAAAATTGCAAAATGGGGAGTAGGCAAAGGGACAATGTGCTCCCGGTGCTCGGAGTTTGGTGCCGATGCAGTACATATGTTTGCCGTCTGTCCCAAACTTACTCCAGTTCTTCTCAGAATTCAGGATTTTCTGGGAAGGGTCATTACACAGACTGTAGTTCTGACTCCTATAACCATACTACTGGGAACCCAGGAAGAGGTCAACAGGGAAAAAGGTGGGGCGCTTATCTATGTTGCTATGACAATATGGAGGATCTGTGTGGCATCAGCATGGATTGAGATTGATCCACCTTCCTTCCCCCAATGGCTGGCTAGGCTAGTTGCAACTTACCAGCTTGAAAAGGCTGTATACGCTAAAAAAGGGCGCAAAGGGCAAAAAAAAGGGCTAGACATCTGGGGACCTTTTTCCACCTGGCTGGAACAACCAGATCAGTCGGGACCATATGGCTAATCGGACTTCCTTTCTTCCTCTTTTGTATTTCTTTTGTTGCTTTTTCTTTTCACTTTGCTCAAAGTTTCCTTGACGATTTTGTACTTATTATTCTTAAACTGCACATTTCTTCGTGTCCTTGAAATTTGTCATATCTACAGTAATGGGGGGTGGGGGCGGTGGGGTTTGTTATAAAGTCAAATCTATGTATCTTCTGCATTGAAAATAAAAAACTTTAAAAAAAGAAATAAAAAAAAAAGAAACAGGCATTCACTCAAGCTCCTGTTTTACGTCCTCCAGATACAACAAGGACGTTTATTGTAGAAACAGACTCTTCGGACAGAGCAATAAGTGCTGTGCTTCTCCAACAACCAGAAGACAATGGGCTGGAACATCTTGATTTTTTTACCTTTCACACGTCCTGTCAGAGTCCGAGAGAAACTACTCTGTTCTCGAGCGAGAACTGTTAGCCATGAAGTTGGCCTGTCGTGAATGAAGACAATTCCTAATGGGTACCAAGGAACCGTTCGAAATCAGAACAGATCATAGGAATCTACAATGTCTTCACAACATTCAGTGTCAGAAGCCCAGCGGGCTTACTTTTTTAGCCAATACGACTTTACTATTACTTGTATACCAGGGTCTCAGAACAGTCTGGCAGACGCCTTATCCCGTCGTTATCTAGAAGGTCCAACGCTCCCACAACAAAATATTATCGCGCTACAACGAATCCTTGTCTAGGAATGATTGAACCGTGCCAGAGTCCAATCAGAATATACCTGCCTAAACCAAGAATAATGGAAGAAGCTGAATGACCAGTTAAGCGACAAGATGGATACTATTGCTATGGTTAAGCATTATTACTCCCAACCCAAAAAGTACAACCGATGTGTCATGATTCTCCTGTTGCTGGTCATCAAGGTTTCAAAAATACTCTAGAGTTATTACTTCACTCTTTTTGGTCGCCATCAATAAGAAAGGGTATTGAGATCTATGTATCATCATGTCCTGCCTGTGCCCAAGCCAAAACACCTCACACTAAACCTGTGGGGTTACTCCAGCCCCTACATGGCATACCGTGTCCACTGATTTCAATTTCTCTCTACCTCCTTGCTGCTTTAAGGAAACTAACTACCACAAAAGAACTTTAAAAAATCTTCATACAGGAGAGTTACTGCCTTCATAGTCTACCATGGATCATTATATCCGTCCGAGTCCCTCAGTATATTTCTCGGTTTTAAAAACACTTATGCAAATCCCTTCATATTGAAGTAGTCTTCTCCTCAGGGTTCCATCCTCAGACAAATGGTCAGACTGAACGTTTAAATCAGGGGCTAGAACAATACCTTAGTTGCTTTTGCAACTCCACCTAAAGTGACTTGTCCTCAAATTTACCCTTAGCAGAATATTCCTATAACAACACTGACCATAGTGCCTCCAAGACTACCCCACTTTTCTGCCTGAATGGTTACCATCCTAGGACCTTACATCAGTTTTACAAGACACTACAGTTCCAGAAGCAGCCTCTTTTATCCAACATCTCAGAGTGGTCAGACAAACAGTACACATTAATGTTCAAGAAGCCAAAAAGAAAATGAAAGACTCCGCTCACATCCTTCTACACCAGTCTCCATTAAAAAAAAAGGTTAATTGTAAAGTTTGGCTTTCCTCAATTTTTACCTCACGCTTGTCCCTTAGTAAATTCCAGCCACGTTTTTATGGACCTTTTCAAATCACTCAAGTTGTCAATCTAGTGTCTTTTCGTCTACAACTACCAATTGAAACTGTATGTTACAGATCCTTATAGGAGGGTTTTTTCTCGACCTCCTGTTTTGGTTAATAATGTTAGTGAATATGCGGTCCAGGAAATCTGTGATTCCTGAGTTTAGGAGTCGCTTGCAGTTCCTAATCCATTGGAATGGTTACCCTCCCAGTGATAGCTCTTTGGAGGATGCTGACTCAGTGCACGCACCTGTTCTTGTCCGCAGACTTTTTCAACTTTTTCCCAACAAACCTGGGGCTTCGGGAGGGGGACCTACTGTTGCACCACGGGGCCTGGTTCAGCCCGTGGCACTGCCTGCTTCATCACCGTGGGCTGTGGTGCAGACAACGACGCCCCCGTGGTGCCTCCTTCTCGGGCGCCTACCGCACGGCGGCCCGTTGTTCCCGCATCGTGGTTACACTCCACGACGCTTATGTCTAGTCAGGCATGCCGCAGCACCACGTGCGGCCCATTAATGCTCATTAATACACAGTAGGAACACTGCAACTCCAATTTTGGAGTGTGGCTTCCAGTTCTACTTTGGGGTATATTTTCATTCACCTTTTGTTTTGCACATTTCTCTACTGCTTCCAGTACATTCTCCTGGTGACATCTTGTTACTTCTTCTTCCCATGAGTCATCAGTCCTGTTTCCCAGAGGGCCATAGGAAGGTTCTTTGTTTTACCCTTTCCAATATGGCGAACTTTCATATTCCTTACATTTCCTATCCAAGATGGCAACTGGTTATTTTCTGTTACATCACTTCCTGCCTATGGGTATCTAAGGGGCTGAATCCTTCATTTCCTTGCGTTGCAACACTACTTGCTCCTGCTGGTGTGTCCACTCCTGTTGGTGACCTTTGCTCCTCCTTGGGGTATTTTCGCTTCATGTTGGCGCACTTTTGTTTCTGGTTGGCGCTTCCTGTTCCAGTTTGGATTCCTTTAAACCTTCCACTTCTATTTGAAATTCTTGCCTTCTGTTCTCCACTCCTTGCTTGTGTTTGCTCTTATTTGTGGGTTCTTTCCTTCCTTTCTGTTCCTGGAGTCTCTGCCCTCAACAGAGATTTTTTCCAACTGGGTTTTTTTCTTTTGGAAGGCACAGTCTGCTCTGGCTTTTCATTGTTGGCAGCACCATGGCTACCAGAAAGGGTCGCCCTTACCTCGGACAGACCAGAACCCTCAAAAACCGAAGTCGAGACCCTCTTCAACACGCAAGAACTGGTAAGAACATTACAAGTCGTGACACAAGGAATTTAAAACATAAGGCAAATTCATGTTCCCTATTTCTCACATAATACTGAATACATTTGAGACCTTGGTCAATAATGACTTGAAATCTTTGAATTACAATCAAAGACGCAAAGTAGCCTAGCTAATGGAGAGTGGCGTTTGTTACGGGCCTTAGGTAACAAAGATAAATTCACTTTCCATATTGCGGATAAAGAAGGCGTTCTGGTTGTCATGGACACAGAATTCTATATAGGCAAAGTCAATGCCCATGTTTAAAATTTGAGTTCATACATGTCATTAGACATTGACCCAAATGTTGCTATTCAGAACATTTTAGATCAGATTTTAAACACCGCTGTAGACATTGATTGAATCAGTGAAAAGAAGGTTTTGAAAAATGAATTTCCATGCAACCCAGGATACTCATGTTGCCCAAAGGGGATAAAAACCTCACTAAATCCACCCTTTAGACCAATTGTTTCAGCTTGCAGGGCCTTACATGAACCACTGGGCCAATATTTGGATGCTTTCTTACTACCCATCGTGCATGAAATTAAGGACCTACATCCAAGAACTTACCTCTTTCTAGAGTAAGTAGATGCACTTACATTTAGGTACTAAGGAATTATTGCTGTGTATTATAGATGCCAATTGTCTTTACATCTCAAAAGGCCCATTTGACAGCCTCCATGTCCTCAGTGAGTGCACTCAGGACATGGAGGCTGTCAAATGGGCCTTTTTACAAAAAGGTGCGATTGGTGTTAATACAATATTCCTGCTTGAACTTTTCAATTTTACCCTGCATCATCATTACTTCCAATAGAAAAATTGGTTCTTTCTGACAAAAAATGGTTTATGTATGGGCTTTTCAGGATCCCCTATAAAGGCAATAATATTCTGGCCAGATGCAGAATTCAGTTCATTTTTTAACAAGGATCATCTGTTATTGTACTTCCGTTTTATACACAATATGTTTATTATCTGGAGTGGTCCCATAGCGGAACTGGAGAAGAACATCAGGATTTTGAACACAACAAAAAATCCACCAGATTGAAAAATCGCAGAATGCTTTCCTAGATGTATTGGTTGCCATAGTGGGAACAGAAATGCATACGTCGGTGTACAGAAAACCCACAGACAGTACCAATGGTCATCATTAATGGAATTTCTCTCCAGAGCCTCTAAAAGATCACCTTCCTTTCTCTCAATTCATGAGGTTAAAGAGAGTTACTTCTAATACTGTTAATCTTGCAAACAGACAGCAGACTTACAAAGATGGATTTCGCTATTATGGGTACCCTGATTCCATTGAGCATGTGAATTGCATCAACAGAGAAACATTAATGCAAAGGATTAAGAGTAAAAACAAACTGTTCTTAGCATGCCAGTGTTCACATAAGATTAAAGAGAGTCTTCCTTCTAAAAATAATAAACCTTCCAAGAAACATTCAGCCACAGTGAAATGCAGTAACTGTATGCATTGCAATAATGTCATCATTGGCAATACAGTCATTCCACCTCATAAAGGATTCAATATCCCTCACCTGCCGTGCACTGATACCTTTACCGTCACGAGTCCGGGGGGTCCGATACACCGCCAGCGCCAGTACCAGGAAGCCTCGCCAGTAGCGTCGCCGCTCCGGGACTGCAATTCCCGGCAGCCCACGCGGCGGCGCCTCAATCTGACGACGTAACCGCGCCAGGAGGCGCCTACAAAGCGGATCACGAGACCCGCTTCGCGGGACGCGCCGGGCGAAGCCCGGGCAAAGGGCGGGCCCTCTGTGGCCCTCCGAGGACCGACGAGACCGGACTGGGCACAGCACTCTGGTCAAACTGAGAGTCATAAGAAAACGCCGTATCGTAAGTTCACATTAAACGTTATTGCTACAACATTTACCCGATAAAGTGACTAACATGTCCACGAGTGTGCCGAGCCCAATAACAACGGTGGCTGACAGAGTGGGAACTATAATGAATGGCACCCTGGATAACTATTTTACTAGAACACCATCCGGAGGCTTAACAGAGTTCTCCCTTGCAGAGCGCCGAGTTGAGCGTTGACGCTCTATAGAAAACATTAAAAATAGGGCACTGTATGAGCCTAATCCCACAGCCATTTCTCAAAACGAGCTCATTCCAGTAACAGCCCCTGCTGATGATACCTTATGTATAGAAGGTGTTCCTCTCTTGTTGAGAGAATGTGTAGTACCTAGTACTTCTTCTACTGCAATATATATTATTAATCTATCACACGATCTATCCAGTACTTCAGGAATTTCGACTGCTGTGACACCCACTCCCCTTAAGTCTATAAGACAAAAACATAAGAAAGTTGTACAATCTACAAAGTATGGTCCACCACCTACTAAGAAGAGGCGTAATAGGATGGAACCTACTAAACAGAGGACGAGCTACACTGAATTTGGGAAGAAGGCCATCCCCCCTAGTACCAAGGCTACATCCGTTGCAACCCCTAAGGATGGGACTGGATTGGACACTGTTCCTATATCATTGTTGACTTCTGTACATATAGAGGGGGAACATAGCACTGAACACAGCTTCAAAGATAACGGGTCTAATATTAAAGACACCAGCAATCTTTTGGATAGTATCGAGATGATTATGCGATCTTATACCCTCGCAATAGTGGAAAGATTGGAAAAAATAGAGAACCGACTAGGGAAAATAGAAGTAGACCTGGGTAGGAAGTCAAGTCCTACACAATTAAAAGGTAATTCGGAGTCTAATCAGGTCTCAGCTCTCTTCCCAGGGGATAAACCCACTAATAAATCTCGACCACCATCGATTGAAACTGGGCCAGTTGTAAATACAGTTTTAACTAACCCTATACTAGATGTTCCGTCCTCTAGCAGTCATCTATTGAGAGGGTCAGCTCCAGCCCCCAAATCCACTGTGAGCAATCCTACCACCAATTTGACAAATGCTCCTGTGTGTAATACATCAGTTAAAACTAATTGTCATCCAACAATCTCTGAAAATAAATCTACCAGAGACATGGGTAACTGTTTGAATGGATCAAAAAGATACGAGGAGGGAGGTCTGTGGCAGACCCGGGGGAAACAGTTTAAGGGTCCATTACCGGATCTTCCGCCCGAGGCTGTACCATACGTTGTGATTCTAACGGGGGTTCCCGAGCTCCCAGTGAACAAGAGAGAGGGTTTCTCCCAATTAAAGAATAAAATAACACACTGGCTGGCATTACATAGGCCAATCGCCAGTAATATAGATGGCGAAATAATTCACGTACGCCGGCTCCAGTGGTTGGGGGGAAGACCTAAAGACATTGGGGGGGATGTGGTTGTGATCAATTTTAGAGACCAAAATGCAGTACGCTATATCCTGAATTGGCCTGAAATAGCAGCATTATTCCACGTCCTCTGACTTACTTTTACCCAAGATCTGTAGTTTTTTCAACCCACCAGGCCAAGGGTCACTTTTTACCTAGTATTAATTTCCCCTGCACGATGAATATTCGGAACCCTGCCTATGTGCAACATGCAGCCATAATTCCAGAATCGTCTGGGTGGAATATAGTACCTACTAGGCCAAGTATCACTGAACATAGGAGCATGGACTATCCAGTGCTATTCACTCCACTGGAAGTGTCTAACCGGTTTGACATCTTTAGTGGTCTGGATGCCTGTGATTGAAGTCTACAGTTACCCGGGGAGGAGTTAGTGGGTGTGGTTGAGGTTTTGGATAGGAATGTACCCACTGATCTAAATATCCCTGACAGAGGTCTTGACTTGATTGGTCTCATCACTAATGTGCCAATCAACTCTGAGCACAGTACACAAACAAATAACCTAGGTGACTGCGCAAGTGATACAACAATTCATGGTCTAACTAATTTTGAGGCTGTCGCTGGAGCTACAGGTCTTTTTACACCTAGTAACTTTCCAGGGAAGCCAATTGATACTGGTCGTCAGGTGGAGGATAGCGGACCAGAGACAGAGGGAAAGTTGAATATTGGTAGTACAGGAGACTCTGCAACTGTTCAAATTGCTTTAAGCAGCAATGTGGAGACCCAGTTTTTGGTCTCGTGGAATGTGGCAGGTCTTAAAAATAAGTTGTCCTCCAGGGACTGGGCTACTTTCATTGATAATTTTATGATAGTCAATATGCAAGAAACATGGGCATTAGAGCCCCAGCATAGATCAGGGTATCTTCACTTTGCAATAGCTGCAACCAAAACAAACAGAGGGAGACCTAAGGGGGGACTGACCACATGGGTAAAACAGGACGATGGTTTTACAACTTCACAGCTAGAAACCAATACAAGGGACATTCTGGCGGCTAAGCTAAAATCTCCATCGTTTGGCGAACTTATCATTTTCAATGTGTATGCCTGAGGAAAGCCAGGAGGGAAACCATCAGAAGTTGTGGTGGCACTGGGATATTATGTTAGTATCTGGAGGGGACGGGCTAATCTGTTAATTTGCGGCGATTTCAACTGCTCCTATGAGCCTCTGGACCAAACCGATCTAGAGCTCACGGAGGTAGAGGATATCTGTTGGCAAATCCCTACCCTCAGTTTAACCCCTATCAAACGGTGGACCCAGGCAGCCCTACAACTTAAGACCTTCAGTTTAGAACATGGGCTGAGAGCAGTGAACGGCAGGACACGAGGAGATAAGCAGGGTAATCCAACCTTCAATAATGGACTGAGCACTAGTAGAATTGACTACATTTTGGTCAATCTCGAATTTTGGTCTGCTATACACGATATGATAGTAATACAGCGTATCGAAAGTGACCATAATCCTCTCAGTCTTGAGTTGCAGCTGCATAAAGGGCTGAGATCAATACAAGATGATCTCATAGATGATATCATCATGACAAATGACACTCGGCGGGTTAGATGGGCCGAGTGTCTGGGTAAGCCCGAATCCATTAACAAAATGAATGAAATGGTAAAAGAAGCAACAACTGAAATGCTGGGGCAGTCGGTTTATGAGGATTGCTGCAGTAGGGTAGTCCACATTCACTCGACCCTTTTTCTTAAACTTAGTAAATTTTTTAGTATTTCTAGGAAAAGGCACCCTGGCAAGGGGAAAAGAAAACAGGAATCATGGTATGATAAAAATTGTAGGATTGCATACAAATCTTTAGCTGATGCAGTGCGATCCACTGATAGGGAAGCTATACGGGCGGCAAGGAATTATTACAAAAAGACACAAAAAGTGGCGAAAAAAACGTGGGACACCAAATACTGGGAGGAGTTACTGGCAGCCAGTAAGTCCAGAGACTCGACGGACTTCTGGCATCTTGTGAGGTGGGGCATGGGGAACCAAAAACCAGCCCCGGTTAATCATGTCCCGCCAGAACATTGGGTCAAGCACTTCAAGTCCCAGTTTGCTAATACAAATAATGTCCCACTATCCGCCCCAGCCTCTCTTAGTCCTCCTCTACCAGAAACTACGCTAGTGTTCACCAAAAAAGATGTTGAATGTGCCCTTAATCTAATTCCTAAGGGCAGGGCCCCGGGCCTAGATAAAATTCCTGCAGATCTGTTCTTGCATAGCAGATCAGTCTGGGTCCCTTCCATTGAACTACTGGCGAACACTTTGGCCAAAGGCACTACGGTGCCGGATATATGGCGGGGAGCAGAAATCATACCAATTTTTAAGAAGGGTGACCGAGCTGACCCGGGAAACTACAGGCCAATTAGCCTAATAGCCTGCATCCAGAAGGCTGTGGCTAGAATGGTACTTCTCAGGGTCCAGACCTGGATAGAGGAATCGGGAGTCATGTCTACTTTACAGGCTGGCTTCCGACCCCTGACCAGCACGGTGGACCAAGTTTTTAGATTTTCCACAATATATTGGAAATGGGTGGTTCTTGGGGGTGGCACACTATATGCAGCCTTTGTTGATTTAAAGGCTGCATTTGACTTAGTCCCGAGAGATAGGCTGTGGAGAGTGCTCCATGAGCAGGGTATCCCACCTGAATTACTTGCGATTCTGATTAAATTACATGAAAATAACTATGCGCAGGTCAGATGGGGTAACCAGAGTCAGGTGACTGCCAGCTTCCCAACGGAAAGGGGTGTCCGGCAAGGATGCGTGCTGGCACCCACACTATTCACACTATATATAAATAGAGTTACAGATTATTATAGGGACTCTAATACCGATGCACCCAAACAGAACGGCATCCCTGTCCCCCTTTTAATGTTTGCCGATGATACCCTCCTATTATCAAAGACTCAGGAAGGGTTACAGAAGGCAATAGACTGCTTTGAAAAATTTTGTAACGACTATGGCCTTTCTGTTAATGTTTCTAAAACTAAATTTATGACGATGCACAGGCATAGGAACATTAGGGGCAGAGTCTTTATGAATGGGGAACTATTAGAACAGACAGATAGTTTCAATTATCTGGGTATCACATGGGGCTCCAGGTTACAGTGGAAGCCACATGTGGCCCATCTAATTTCCAAGCACGCGCAACTATCTGGTGCTCTTCTAAGAGAATTCAAGTTGTCAGCCACTAAACCCATAGCCCCAGTGCTAAAAATCTACGACTCAAGAGTAAGATCTTCCATGCTATATGGAGCAGAATTGTGGGGGTCGTCTGAAATAGCAGGCTTACAAAAAGCACATAATAGATTTCTTCGCTGCATAACAGGCCTCCCACAATCTACACCACTTATACCCCTGCGCATGGATTTGGGGTGTCAGAGTCTAGAAAATATATGTAGATTTAGACCAGTTGCCTACTGGAGAAGACTGTGGGTAACCCCTGAACTGAATCACTATGCGTTAGCACTTTTGGAAACGCGTAACATGGATTCTGGGGGCAAAATTCCATGGTTTAGAAAGGTAAAAATTCTCTTAAAGTCCCTAGGAATGGGGGATCTTTGGGATAATCCACAGGGGACTTCATTTCCTACTAAATTACAGTTAAAAGAGGCTTACTGGTCACTCATAAACCAGGAGGAGTTCCAGTCACACAGTGATCCATCATATACTAAGGTCTTTTTGGAGCTGAAACACACTACTGGGTATGAGTTGTACTGGGATTTGATCACATTGCCTCTTCATAGGAAATTATACCACCAGTTCAGGGTAGGTACTCTCCCATTGAACACAGTCACCTGTAAATGGGCATCTAGTAAAAATGACCAAATGTGCCCTTTTTGCATAATTTACCCTGAAACCATAGCACATATCTTGTTTATCTGCCCAGAATACAAGGTCCCCCGCCAAAGATGGATAAGAGCAGTCTGTATTCAAAAGGGTATTAGGACGGGGATCACTGCATTGAGAATATTTCAAACTGACTGTTCTGAAATAATAGTGATAGCTTTAGCTAAATTCCTGAAACGGATGTGGTTAATAAGAGTTGGGAAACTGAAAGCCCTCCAGCCGCCCTAAAATAACCTTAGTACAAATGTGGAATTTTTTTATATTTTTCTTAGCGTGCTTTTATGAAAGACAGATATTTATTTTTTTACTTGGTCGAGTAGGAATGTCACACATGTAGTAAACTTAAATCCTGCTGTTTCTAGTTTTAGTATCATGAATTATGCATATAATCTAAATGTGTAGCCTAAACTGGAAACACCTGATGACGAACTGTTTTTAAATATTGTTTTTGTAAATGATGATGAGATTTGTTTTTAATTTGTCTTTTATGACAACAAGTCGAAATAAAGACTGTTTGAAGCACAATATCCCTCTCTGACATTCGGGAGATTGCAACAGTATAAAAGTCCTTTACTCCTTTGTGTCCATGCGGTCATTTATACGTGGGCAAAACTGTAAGGATAATCAGATCCAGAATATCAGAACCTAAAAGAAACATTCATAACGGTCACAAGAAATCCATTGTGGCCACACACTGGATGGAACATGGACACATCAGTCAAGTTGCAGTTTCAGATTTTGGAAATTGTCAACCATGATTCAGGAGCGGATGATAAATAAAATCTTTTCCAAAAGGAAATAGTTTGGGCTAAGTTGCTGAACACCCTTGCATCCCGAGGGGATGAATGAGAGATTGGAGATGTCTTGTTTTCTTTAGGGGTCTTTGTTTGCACTTAGACATTTTAATTCATTGAATTTAGTAAATATTGTCTAGGTTAATCAAAAAATGTTGGGTCTAGGTAATCTTATATCGTTGTATTTTTCCTAGCTAACCGTATACCACAATTTATTTGTATTAGTTTAGGTTTAAGTTCACTAGAGCGTGTGCAGTGATGCTTACATCATTGTGCATTAGTCCATTTAACAACGTATGAAACCTGAACACGGAACGTCATGATTTCTACCCTGTTAATGAGTCCTACATCGCATATGTGTTTGTGGAGCCCGTTTTTAGGTCTCGGCTAGTGAAGGCTGCATTTGCGCAGTCTCGCTTGCGAGATTTCATGATTTTCAGAAGTGGGGCTTGAACCCGCCCCTCTTCTTCCCTCTTCTCCATTCGCCTGGCCTCTTAAATGCTGGTCAGCCATTGGAGAAGAGCTTTGTCTCTCCAAACAAGCCCCGTCTTTTTCGGATTCTGGGGCGTGTTTTTTACTTTCTTTCTCTCCTCTGGAATGTAAGCATTCCAGCCAATGGCAAGAGGAGAGAAAGAAAAACACTCCCCCGAATCTGAAAATGCCGCTGCGTTTCTCCAATGCAAAAACAACAGTTGATGGACAGAATGCAGAACAATGTCATACATTCACCCCAGTACAGAGATCCGGGCCTAAATCCATTGTTTTTTTGCTCACCATGCCATTCCAGTTTGAACCCACCCATATGCAAATCAGTCTTGTCCCTGTGCCTCATGAGAACAGTCCAGCCCGATTTGCCAAGCCAGGTCCTCCCTGGACTGGAACCAAGCATCCTAGGACTGGTTTCGGGGTTTCACCCCTCTTCAGCCAGGATAGCTTGATTCCAGTGGCATGGAGAGCACGGGACTCACGTCCCACTCGGGGTGATAAATGCAAAAACAGCAGTTGATGGACAGAATGCAGAACAATGTCATACATTCACCCCAGTACAGAGATCTGGGCCTAAAAATCGTATACCACAATTTATTTGTATTAGTTTAGGTGTAAGTTCACTAGAGCGTGTGCAGTGATGCTTACATCATTGTGCATTAGTCCATTTAACAACGTATGAAACCTGAACACGGAACGTCATGATTTCTACCCTGTTAATGAGTCATACATCGCATATGTGTTAGTGGAGCCCGTTTTTAGGTCTCGGCTAGTGAAGGCTGCGCTTGCGAGATTTAATGATTTTCACAAGTGGGGCTTGAACCCGCCCCTCTTCTTCCCTCTTCTCCATTGGCCTGGCCTCTTAAATGCTGGTCAGCCATTGGAGAAGAGCTTTGTCTCTCCAAACAAGCCCCGTCTTTTTCGGATTCGGGGGCGTGTTTTTTACTTTCTTTCTCTCCTCTGGAATGTAAACATTCCAGCCAATGGCAAGAGGAGAGAAAGAAAAACACGCCCCCGAATCTGAAAATGCCGCTGCGTTTCTCCGAGGCATTTCCGCTTGACCTCGGAGAAACATGGTGGTGTTCAGGGCGATTCCCTCAACGACTGGCAGCTGGGCTCGCTCGCCGCGGCAGCATGTAAGACTTGTTCACAGAAGCTTCAGGTACGTATACAAGGCAGCACCGCTACATGGAGAAGTTAGTGAGGTCACTGCCAGTGCCCCCAATGGCAGCAGGATAGCACAAACTGCCTTATTCCGGGCGGCAGGCTGGGCAGTATAAACCGAATGGCGTAAAGTGCTTCGATGCCAGACAAAATCACGAAGCACGTAAGAATTCTCATTTTATTTAAAGGTGGAGACGCCTTTTGTGCAACGTGTACTGAAATGTCCAATTTCCACATTGTGCCTCATAATAGTCGATGGCGTAATGCAACAAGATGGCGCGCTCCTCCAGAATATAACGAGGCGCCAGAGTCTCCCACGTGTCACAGTCTTGACCTTAGGCTAAATGGGGGCCCCCTGAAGCCCCCACAATCCCGCTGCAGGGGCCAGCGTTACTTATTACTCCCTACGCGCCTTAATCAGAAACCCCGGCGTCGTGCCTGACTGAGCCCTCTGCGCTTCCCAGGAAAGGCAGCTGCGTGTCCCGGTCTCTCTTTCCGCATCGTCAGCTGTTCCCACTCAGGGAACCCAGCCAAGTGCATTCCAGGACCGCTTCCGCAGACTTCCAGCGGCCGCCACGCAGCGAATTCCGATTTTATTCAAAAACAAAGGGTGACGTTCACTAACCGGGGTTCTGTTTCACAGAAGCATTAAGGCACATGCCAACATATGGAAATTAATGCATGTGGAACAACTTCCTATGGCCCTGTTGATTCCTCCCCCTCCACCCAGCTACCCTGCATCGCCACGCCACCCTCTCCTCCGTATCTTGCTCATGGTTGAAAATGCCCTCCCTAACGGCCCGTGTTTCACGGTGAGGTATCTGTGATCAGTGTCAGGACATGTGTGGCAATTCGGACGCTTTGAGGTCCAACACAAGAGTTGGGTGGTTTTCACTATCAAATGTGCAAGGGGCCCTAGAGCAAGCACGGAAAACAGGCCCCTAACCGCTGCACTTGTAAAGCAATAATTTAACAACTATCGGGGTCCAGTGCCCTCTTAGGCCTCTGGGAGCAGGTGCCACTGCACCTGCTGCACCTTTGATAGCAGCACTACTGCACTTTCTCGCTCCTCTCTTATAGGGAGCCAGTTAAAGCGCTTTCATTGTTTACACTTCTTAAAATTGTTGGGGAACTGCGGGTGGGCAGCACTTTGATTCCTTGCCTCATGCACGAGTGTCCCCGGAGCCGCCCCTCCCCCCCTTCACTGAGAGGGTGTGTCTTGCGTCATGTCTCACCACACGCTAACACTTGCACAGCTGCACCAGCCGTTATTAGAGCCCCAGTGAGTGGCTGAAAACACGACAGGGAGTAGACATCGCACGGGTTTAGGACAGAGATCTGTGCACACGAAAAATTACGCCCCAGTGAGTCTCACCCGAACACACATACTTTCCTTCTCTCGCTTCTTCTTATCCTCTTTTCTCATATATTATTCTTATTTCTTTTTCTTTCCCACTTCATTTTCTTTCATCCTCTCAATTCCTTTCCATTCTTGTAGATATTTATTTCCTTCTCTGAGTGTCGCACACAGACGCACACTTTTCTTTCCTTTTTATTTCGCTGCTTCAAAAATCTCAAAACGTCTATCACCTTTCAGATAATCTGCCAATTTTTATTAGTCATTTATTTTTTTTAAATGCTTAATTTTTAGTGATAAATGCATAGATCTAGAAACAACGGTGCCACTTCTGCTTTGGCTCCCAAGATCAATGTGTATGTGTCTAGATCTATGTGTGTGTGTGTGTGTGTGTGGGGGGTTCTGTATGTGTGGCTCTGAGTATGTATGTGTGGCTCTGTGTGTGTGGCTTTGTGTGCGTGGCTCTGTAAGTGTGGGTGGCTCTATGTGTGTGGGAGGCTCTATGTGTGTGGCTCTGTGTGGGTGGCTTTTTTTGTAGGTGGCTCTATGCGTGGGTGGCTCTGTCTGTGCGTGGGTAACTGTGTGTGTGTGTGTAGGTGGCTCTGTGTGGGTGGCTGGCTTTGTGTTTGTGGCTCTGTGTGTGGGTGCAAATGCAATAGGTCTCGCATTTAAGAGTGATTAAGCTATTGACATTGTAAATAACAATGCCGTTTCTTTAACCCCTTCTGTGCCACGCCCTTTCCCCCTCCTGTGCCGGGCGTTACATTAGTGGGTGGGGTTCATGACGAGATAGTCTCGTCATGGGCACAGCGCGACCGTGCTCCATGACGAGACTATCTCGTCATGGGCACTGAAGAGGTTAAATGTTTTCAAAACAAAAACATAAACAAAAATAATGTCATGAGCAATGCCAATAGCTCTAACTTTAACAATGCCGAGACCGTTGCATTGTAAATGCTTATGTAATTTTGACACTTGATTCTTCACCCTCAACAAAATGGCACCCGTTTTGTTTATTGTATTTGGGTCACCCTTTTTTTCACTTCCGGGTGATTTACCCACACGTCCTGTTTCAGAATGATAGCAAATTGTATTACCCAAGGTCCCCTGATGCACATGGAAGGTTCCTTTTTTCAAAAACAGTTTTTGGAAATGGTTAATTATTAACGCATATTGAGGCTGTGACTATTTCCATATATTTCACTGCTCGTGTGTAGTTTACAGTTCATGAATATTGACAGTGGGATAGTGCAATTCACTTTAGTCATAGGTGCTAGCGGTTTGCTTTATCTTGCACGTTTTATACTTATGCACAGAATGTTTCTTAATGATTGGACACATATTGGATATTGATAAGGTGTCTTAGCACACTCACAAACTGTCACTTGGTGAAGTGCATTAGTATTAGTTTACTAGCAAACTTTATAGTTTTATTACATTGCATTGTCTTTGTTTTGAAGAACCAGGGCCTTATGGGCCTGGCGGCGCAGGGCACGCCTTAATCTCCTGAGTTCACCTGCTTTGTTGAACAGAGACACAGGACACTCTGTTGAGCGTAGAAGATCAGGTTTATTAGCTGCAGCTAAGTACAATTGTCCCAGATGTACATTCGGTATGTTCTTAGGAGACTGACACTTTACTCCATGGCGCACAATCTTTTATAGCACATAGATTCACCAAGAACACTCCCAATGCATACATGGTTAGCCAATGAGAAGAGTTTGAAAACAAGATATAACCAATAAGAACAGTTTGAAAACAAGATATCAAGTAACCCAAATAAAACCTCTTTTACAACTGTTTTTGTCACCCCTCCCCACAAGTTAATCAGTGGTAGTGTCTACAACTCAACTTGCAGGTGGCAGGACACATTTGAATGCTTTGGAGGACAGTTGTGAAATGAGAGAATACAAGTAGAGAATAGCGAAGGCCAGAAGATAAGATAAAGTCAGGAAAGAATGGTGCGAACCAACAGATAGTTGAAACGGGGATCAGTCGGACCAGACGGGGATTAGTGGACTCAGCCAGTCCCTGACATCAGTCTCGTAAACAGAGGCAGGAGGTTATTTTGACACGTCGCAGTGAGATCAGCAGAAAAACTTTGTTTATTGTGCTGCCTAAGTGAGGGCAACACAAAATGGCGGTGGGACACAAAATGGTGGCTAAATACAAGCGAGATCGAAAATCGAATTTCCTCAGACCCTCCTTTTGCCATAACTTAAGCAAAACACACAGACTCACGTTAATCGGAGTCAATGTCAATAGCCATGAGGTCGTCGAACTGTTGCTGAAACATCATTTTAATGTTCTCTGTTTTCTGTGACTCAGGTCTTGGGACACACAGAGTGGCACAAAGACCGCAGGTGGCGGGACCACACTGCATACAGAGACAACAGGAAAAAATGATGGCCAAAACCACTCCAAGGAAGGTTAGTGCCTTCCATCCCCATTTAGACAGTAATCCCCAAAACCATCCCAATAAAGACCAATCTCCTTCGTCTTGATGAATCGATTCGGAGATCATATGTAATTTGGAGATGGCTTGGTATACCGTAGGGGCATCGTCAGGTATATAAATACAACAGCTAGATCCGATCAATTTACAGACTCCACCACGATCTGCAAGAATAACGTCTAGTGCAATCCGGTTCTGCAAAGTCATGAGACGATCCGCCTGAAGTTCAGCTGTGAGATTACTCAAGGCTCCCACAGTGACATCTATGGTAGTCTCAACAACACGAACCAGCTGTCTCATGTTTCTGCTGTTGGCCATTAGGCCCCAAAAAGGAAGAAATCCTTTGAGGAAATCACTTCCCTCTTGTCCTGCCTTGTCTTTAGAATCAATAATCCTTCTGCCATATCTGTTTCTATGATGGCCTGAAGGAGCAGTGTATGTAGGAGGGAGAAGAAAAGCTATATAGCATGTTCCTGAAAAATCCGTTGGTAGCCATGTGTAAGCTTTATTGTGGCAGATAAAATATGTGCCCTGGGATGGCACTAACGGCGGTGAATTCTGAGATGTGTAGATGTATGTATGGGAACAAAAGCTTTTTCTTTGTCCAGTGTCAGTAGTCTGGCCATTCATTTGTAAACAGATATTACCTTGATGCGGGACAGTCCAAATTGGTGGAGATTTTCCCTGTTTAGTTTTATCTGTAAGGCTAGTAACGTAACAATCACGTTCCAATTAGTATATGTTTGTCTCTCGTCAACAGGAACCTTATTATTCTCCACAATTTTAGTCATAGCCACCATTCCATTTATCAGAGAATTATGACTAAAATCTGGCTTACTACCATAGGAACCAACTGGACGTCTAAATCGGCTCTGATATGCATTTGAAAATATTACAAAATAGGCCCAAGCGGAACCTTCATAAGAAAATGGAAGGACTAAATATGGCATCCCTTTATCTGTGGTATGAGGCATAAGTCCACACACCCAACAGTCGGTTGTGTTGACTACCAATTGGTGTTGGTGCAACAATTGGATAAATGAATTATTAAAATATTCTGTTCTCCTGATTAGTTCATGTTGGGGAAGTGTATATAATTGATGTGGGGAGATAGTAGAATGAAGAGGCAAGGAGATAGAATTAGGGACAACTTTTTGCTGCATAGCATGAATAACCCAACCTACACAAGCCAATAAGATACATAAAAACACACAATGTTACGCCACATCGACTGTACAATATCCTACAATATTTCTTTCTCATCTCTTCCTTATTATCCTTCTTTCCTAATTTAACATCCATCCTCTAAAATTGTTGCTCGCGCCAATCTTCCTTACTCACTTGGCTGTGATTATTAGCCGTCCTATGACACTGCAAGTCCTGGAGGCCTAGCCACTATACAGGTCACAAACCAAGACTCCTACCGTGACCCTGCAACCTGGACAGATGATAAATGTAGCAGAAGAGATGGAAATCTCAGGTGTCCTTGATCAAACTAGGTCTTAAATTGTATCTAGTCCTTGTTGGTACAGTTTGGTCTTGAAATAGGGTCTGTGGCTCTGTAGTGTTTAATCGGAGATGGGAAGGTACGGCTTCTTGTAGAATGTCGTCATCTTCTTTCTCAGATCGAGTTCCATCCAGGTGTGCACTACTGAAAGGTATGAATCGGGGGACTTTTTCTCCTTCAGAATCACCTATACCCTTACGAACCCACTGATCAAAAGGCAAGGGCACTTTCTTGCAGTGCACGCCGAGGATCCAGTTCTTTCTCCCTTCGACTTTCACCGCTGTGCGAGTTGTCAGAAGAACTTGTCGAGGCGTCTTCCAGCAAGGTTCCAAATTCTTTGTCCTTTGAAAATTTTTCACACAGACCCAGTCTCCAGGTTGGTTAGAATGACTTGGGTCTGTGGAGGCTTCTGGTAAAGCGTTTTGAACCTGTTGGTGAAGAACACGTAATTTAGTGGTGAGGTCATGTAAATAGTCAATCAGCATTGGATACTGTATGTCGGAGTACTTTTTAGGGCGAGGGACTCCCCATACATTAGCTGGGCGCCCGAAAACAACCTCGTATGGGCTGAGTCCCAAACGAGAATGTACAGCTGTTCTAGTGGACAGGAGAGCCAAAGGTAAAGCATCGAGCCAACTAAGACCTGTGCTGGCTTGTACTTTTGCAAGCTTAAGTTTGAGAGTGCCGTTATAGCACTCTACCAAACCCGCGGACTGAGGATGATTTGCCGCATGAAACTTCTGTCTTATACCAAGACCGGTACACACCTTTTGCATAATTTGGCCTACAAATTCACTTCCATTGTCACTCCAGACAATGCACGGCAAACCAAACCTAGGGAAGAATTCTTTCAAAAGAACTTTAGCAATGGACAAAGCAGTGTTGTCCTTCAGGGGGTACGCTTCTATCCATCTGGAAAAGGCGCACACCACCACCAGGACATATTTGAGATTATTGCATCGCTCCATGTGAATATAGTCGATTTGCAACACCTCAAAAGGATATGTTGGGGGAGCAAAATGACCTGTTGGGGTTCCCTTTCCCGGATTGTACATCAACCAAATGATACAATGCTTCACCACATTATCTGCACATTTTGGAATCCCTTCATTCAGCCACACTGGAGCCAGAAGTTTACATATTCCTTTCGCACTGATGTGGGCTGGACCATGCGCCATAGTAACTACAGGCAGTACATTGGCGTCTGGTAACAGCCAACGCTGGTGTTCTGACAATTCTATCCAACATCCTGTTGCATCTAACATTCCTGTACTCTCTTTCCACTTTCTCAACTCTTTCTCTGTAGCATCTCCCTGAATCGATCTCACACTTTCTATTGTGTCCTCACACATCCCTCTTTCCTTGACCCAATTCGCAGGGCCCGCAACATACATGCGACTTGTAGCATCTCTGGCTGTCCTTTTTGCTACCTCGTCCGTCCTTACACCTATGCTGAAAGTAATGAAAGCCAAAGTAATTAACTCATTGACATATGGTCACGAGATCACCAAGGGCTCAACCAGTACATTAATAAATAAATTAATTACAAAAATCTTCAAACGAGCCTTTCGGCTGCCAAAATCTGCATCGCCAGCCCAGGTGAGACTAGAACTGGGACTTCAAGATCACCTCGGCGTGGAGGCAGGTGCTTTTGTTAAATTGTGCCACAGACTGCGCCAGGCCAGGGAGGGTTCTTTGGAGGCCCGACTCTGGCAGAAAATACAGAAAAAGCCTACAAGTCAAAAGCACCAACAACTCTTGGATTACAGTTTACAGCTGTTAGGCGTAAAAGACCTATGGGACTCAAATCCCTCTCCATCAGTGTTAAAATCTGTTATAAAGAAATCTGTTAGGTTGTGGTCCTTCCACTCAGACAGGGCAACACTATCAAAGAGGGGACATGCCTGGGCGGTAATTGCCAATTACGAAGTGGGTGTCCAGTTGCCCTACCTGTCTAGCACATATGCACTTTATTGGAAACGTACGTTTTTAGCCTTGAGGATGGGAGAATGGCCCTTTTGAAGAATCTCCCGGTATGGCGCTGGTCGGGCAGTAGCATTGCATGCAGGCTGTGCGGCTATCATACTGAATCAATGGAAAATTATTGTTTGTGCATGCCCAGCATTACTTCAAGCCAGACAGCAGTTGCTGAGAGGCCAATGTATTATGTTGGGTGTACGCTCCTGCCGTCAAGCAATAATGGCTGCCCTCAACCCTGTTAACACCAAGTTAAATATTGGGCTTGCGAAATTTGTTCATAAAGCGTCAAGACTTCTTGAAGCCAAACTTTCATTCTAGCCAGAGTAGAGATTTTGAACTAAAAGACGATTTATCCAAATCAGAAACTACATGAAATCCAGGGTGATGTATTGTATTAGAATATTACCAGACTTTTACGATCATTGAATTTTATCTTATTGATTAATTGTGTTAAAACTTTTATCATAGTTAACTTGATTATTCAATTTTTAGCATGTTGTTGTAAATGGTTTTTGAAACCAAACAATAAAGAGTTATTACTGAGGCTACCTCGTCCGCAAAAGCATTTCCGCGACCAACATCATCAGTAATCTTCTTATGCGCACTACACTTCACAATTGCTATCTGGGTAGGCAAAGCAAGTGACTCAAGAAGATCAGTTACCAATTGACCATGCTGTATTTTAGTACCGTGGGAGGTAAGGAATCCTCTTTCCTTCCACAAACGACCGAAGCTATGCGCCACACCGAACGCATACTGGCTGTCGGTATACACATTCACTCTCTTTCCTTTAGATAACACACACGCTCTAGTCAAAGCTATCAGTTCAGCCGCCTGAGCTGAATTATGTCTGATGCGTGCTGTCTCCACAATTGTATACAAGGTGGTAACAGCATAAGCTGAAGTTATCTCGCCATTTGGGAGTTTGAAACAAGACCCATCCACCCATAGGATCCCATCTGGATCCACTAGCGGCGTATCTTTCAAATCAATCCTTCCTTTTGTCTCCTCCTCAGTACAGAGAAAACAATCATGTTCCTGAATATCTTTCTCTTCTGGAAGAGGTAACAGTGTGGCTGGGTTTAAAATGTTACATTGTTTGATGTACACATGACTAGCCAGGAGCGTCAGCTCATATCCAGACAATCGAGCACTTGTAAGATGTTGTGTGTTCCTCCTATTTAGCAAGGTATCCACTGCATGTGGTACCATAACAATGAGAGTATTATCTAGCACCACTCCAGCAGACTGACGAATAGAAATCGCTGCTGCTGTAGCTTTAAGACAACTAGGCAATGCCTTGGCTACTGGGTCTAATGTAGCTGAAAAATAGGCACATGGACGCTGTTTGTCTCCAAATCGTTGTGTTAAAACTGACAACGCACAACCCTCTCTTTCATGGACATAGAGCGTGAAGGGTTTACTGTAATCTGGAGTACCCAACACAGGAGCAGAACACAGAGCAGAACGTAAATCAGAAAAACTCTTCTGACATTCGTCAGTCCAAGGAAGGGGTTGGGGTGTGTCTTTCAAAGTGAGTGCTAACAAAGGTTTGGCCAACAAAGAAAAATTCGGAATCCATTGTCTACAATAAGAGGTAATGCCCAGAAAGGCACGCACCTCTCTTTGTGTGGATGGCACAGACATTTGCGCAATTGCTTGAATTCGTTCTGGGGTTAATCGCCTTCCCTCCTTTGATGAGAGATGACCCAAATAGGAAACCTCTCGACGGACATATTGTAGTTTAGAAGGCGAAACCTTATGATTAAGATCAGACAAGTGACGTAACCGTTCAACAGTCACATTCCTGCAGACACCCTCTGAATCAGCAGCAATCAACCAATCATCCATATATTGAATAAGAGTAGCACCTGGGGGCAAAGGAAAAGCATCAAGCTGACATTTCAGAGCTTGACTATAAATGGAGGGGCTTTCACAATAGCCTTGGGGTGCGCGCTTGAACCGGAAACTTCGGCCTCCTAGAGAGAAACCAAAAATATCCCTACTCTCTTCGGCAATGGGAATGCTGAAGAAAGCATTTTTCAGATCAATAACCCAAAACCAAGCCGCTGAGGCAGGTATCATAGTTAACAAGGCAGTAATATCTGGGACAACAGGAAACTGTGGTACAACAATTTTATTGACCTCCCGAAGATCAATCACAAAACGATAAACAGGAGGCTGAGAAGGATTAGTGCGTTTAAGAACAGGAAGAATAGGACTATTGCATACATTTCCTCTCGTTTCCTCAATCACACCCTTCTGAACCAAATCATAAATAATATCCAAAAGCGCTCTTTCACCTTCATTGGAAATTCTGTATTGATGAATGCGTGGCAATTTAGCATTGGGCTTGAGAGTAACAACATAAGGCGGGATCTCAAGACAACCAACATCATTTGGACCCGTAGCCCAGAGCGTTGCAGGAAGAGAGAGCAATTCAGGTGGGAATTAATCTTTAGACAAATATATTGAAGTCAATTTCTGCCCTAAAGTAAGATGCACACCAGAAGGAGAACAATATATTGTTGCATGCATTCTTTTCAATAGATCCAAACCCAACAGATTCTCGCCGCAACCAGTTGTTAAAAGAAGAGGAGCTTCCAAATCATAAGGGCCAATTGAAATAGGCAGAGGGCTAGAGACCGGGTTACGAACTGGGGCGCCAGAAAATCCTACTGATCCATTCGTTGAGCCAGACAAAGGTGCCCCAGGGAGTTTAGAGTGAATGATAGAACTTCTCATCGCACCAGTATCTAAAAGAAATGGCTCTGAAGCACCCATTGTAGTGACATTAACATAAGGTCCACTCTGATCTACTGGAATCGATACAACTCCCTCACTTTGTCTATGGCTGTCCTAGTTAGCGTGAAGGCTTTCATTTTCACCTTCAACATGATAATCATCATTGTAATACTGTGTAGACTGAGTATTTTGTTGATCAAAGTAGTTTGTGGAATTTGGAGGGGGAAGGGAACGCTGTCCTTGGGTCAACACACCTCGACCTCTACCCCTGGGCGCTAATTGATAAATACCACGACCTCGTGGAGCAGATAGTCCTCCATTGCGCTGTAATAAAACCGGGGAACTATTCTTAAAATGACCCTCCTCTCTACAATAGGCACATTGGTTAGGACCTAATAAAGGTCGTGGAATAAAGGGCTCAGGCTTTTGATACACCCTCTGAAACTGTAGAGGCTGTTGAAACTGGCGCTGAGCAAGACGAGGAGGATAAGCCTGTTGCAGAAGAACCTTCGTTTTTAATTCTTTAGTCTTTTTCTCTTTCTTGTCTTTTTCCTCTTTATCCCTGTTCTCATAATATTGAGCAGTAGCCAATATCTGAGCAGAAGAAGAAACAGCCCATGAACTTTCAGAGTCTTTCAACTTATGTGACAGCTCGGGAAGCAAATTAAATACGAATTTATCTACAAATAATCGCTGTCCACTCTCCGTAGTCATATCCTGACCACTGTGATCAATAAACGACGAGTGAAGAAATCAGAGACACTCTCGTCTTTCTTCTGCTTACACGCAGCTAGTTTATCCCAATTAACTCGCAAGGCGGTAATCATCGTTTTCATTAAAGTAATAATCCTACCAGGGAGTTCTGAAATCAAAACATCAGGCTTAGCACCACCCACTTGATCTCTATCCGCGGCAATTATAGCAGCCCAATCACCACCTAATGCTTGGGCGTGATCCTCTCTACGAATCCGGGCCCATAATGCTTGTGGGACTACATTTCCCATCAACATATCAATATCGGCTAAATTCATAATACAGGCATCAACAGTCTGGGACAACTCTTTATAATAACCAGCAGGGTTTTTACGGGGATCCAGTAGAGACTAAGAGCTAAAACTTCAGATCTCTTCCAGGGGACATGTACCCATATACGCTGGAAGTGCGTGGGAACAGCTGGATTAGCGCCCTGGGGTGCAACCGCTTCTCTCCACACCGGAGGAACCTCTCTCATGGGATAATGTTTTGATGTCAGTCTAACAGCAGGATCTGAATCGAGGAAAGTCTGCGAGGAAAATAGGGACCTAAAAGTGACAAGTGTCTTTACGGCGTCCTTAACCTTAGAACCCACAATGAGACCCTTATCGAATTTAGCCTGAACATCTAACAAACCCTGAGGAACTGAACCCAAATCCATATCCTCCCATCCTTTAACAAGAGTGTCACACATAACATTAAAAACATATCTCTGTGTGTGCGCTTCCCACTGATGAAAGTTGGCCATGATATCATTCACACTATACTGGGGACCCTTCTCGATCCATTTGCGAGCGAGAGAGTCCAATACCACCCGTTCGTCGGAACCTGGGAGTTGACTACGAGACTGTCTTCGAGAAAAACCCAGAGACATATTCAAAGTCTCAAAGAAAGGAGACTGAAACCCAGAGACAGTATCTGTGATTCGTTTGCACACAGTAGGAGAATTAGACATAAGAACAGGGGACAAGGTATTAGGTGAACTAACAGAAGAATTAACAGTTATAAGGGGAGCCGAAGGCAAAGGAGATTGATGTTCAGGAAACGGAGGTAAAGAAGTCGGTGGCGGAAGAGGTGGGGGTGGCACTACCGGAAGGGGCAAATGCGGAAGAGCCGGAGCAGGCGGAGGCGCAACTAATGGCTGAACTGGTTGTAACAATGGGGGTGCATTAGCACCTTGTACATAGGGAGGAGGCAATCTCAATAAGTGAGACATCAAAGGGTCTTCCTCCGGATCCTTACTTTTATCAGAAGGGGAAATAGGCAACACCGGATAGCATTTATCTATCGCCATACGATTACACCTCACCGGCTGCCCCGTATGCACCGAACATTCCCCTCTTGGGGATTCCCACGCCACAAGGTAGACTCACTAAAACCAGATTGCGGGACTGGGCTGATGCGGGAGTGGACGATGTTGGGGCTTTCTTTGGTGATGGCACCTTGCTGGACCATGTTCTTTTCCGACAATATACCGGCGCACCACCACATCTATATTTGCTACACGCTGCTGCGTCCCACTATATTAAACACACCTGGGCCCCACAGAGGAACGAACCCCCACAACACAATCTGGTACACCTTCTTTATTATATGGGAAAGGGGGGACACCTGGTCAGATGGCTGTACACTGGGATCTGCACACATGCAGCAATCCCACTCCCTGCCCTTAGGGCACGTTGGTCTGAGGATTCCAGCGAGACCTTTACGGATAGAGCATGGGAATGTATGGTGGAACACCCCAAAAAAGTATCACGTAATGCACGACTGAAGTTTATACAGACGATGATCCTCCATAGAGCATACCTTACCCCTAAGAGGATTCATCGTATATTTCCAGAATCCCCACGTCATTGCCCCCGCTGTAGGGGGGAGGAGGCAGACTTCCTGCATATGTTGTGGTCCTGTCCCTGCCTTAGGGACTACTGGGTAGGGGTCCGGGACGCCTTGAGCGCAGTCACTAGACTCCCTATCCCGGAAGACGCATTATATTGCCACGTAGGCCTCCGCAGACGCCCTAAAGTGCAGAAAGCACAATTATGGTTCATAGACCTGGCCCTTATCGTGGCAGTGAGAGCTCTTACCATGCGCTGGAAGTCTCCTAGGAGCCCAGCTGTATACACATGGCAGAGTGATATGTTGCAATGGGGGAGGGCGGAGGGTGCAGCTCTTCGCAGAGAGGAGGATAGGGGGCTCAGGAGACAACTCATCTCGTTAGACTGGGAGGCCATGCTGCTTCAGCTAGAGTCGCTCGATCTACTACCCCTGCAGAATATCCCAACCCAGTAACGCGCAGGATTCCTGTACGATACTTGCATGATAGGTTGCGGGACTCAGACTCAGAGCTTTGCTAAAACCTGAACGTAATGCTGATATTTGTGACCTATATTGTTAAAGCCACAGAGTGATAGTTGATGAAACCAAAACATGAATGACCAGGAGTGGGGCGAGGGCGGGGTAGGGAGGGGGGAGAGGATGGTTACATTCAGTTCCTTTGTTGAATGCAATGTAATGGTTTTTTATTGCCGATTTATATTGCCAGATCAATTATTGTGGTGTTACCGACACTATTAGAGATCATTATCCTTGATAGTATCGTTCACGAACGGTCACACCTATTTATTTATTTATTTATTTATGGGTTTTATATAGCGCCTGAATCACCCCATACGGGGTATCTCTGCGCTGAGACAGCCATTGACCACCAAGCAAGTGAGCTTAAAAAAGCTCTGTTTTCAGCAGTTTCCTGAAGACAAGAAAGTTGGTGCACTGACGTAGTTATAGCGGGAGGAGATTCCAGTATCGTGGGGCAAGGTGAGAGAATGACTTCCCTCCCATCTGCGCCAGTTTGATACGGGGAGTGCATAAATATGCGAGATGGCTTGATCTTAACATTCTGGTAGGAGAATATCTGACTAATTTATGAGTCAGGTAGCCAGGGCCTAAATTGTGTAAAGATTTAAAGACCATACAACAGATTTTAAACCTGATTCTCTTTCTAATAGGGAGCCAGTGAAGGTCATGGAGCAGAGGAGCTGAAGGGGTCCTGGGAAGTGCATTGTTGACCAAACGGGCTGCAGCGTTCTGAACAACCTGCAGTTTATTCAAGGATTTTTCTTTGGCTGCAATCAATAGAGCATTGCAGTAATCCAATCTACTGATAATCAACGATTGAACAATAGTTTTACGAGTGGTTAGAGGAAGAAAGGGACAAACCCTTCTCAAAATGCGAAGAGTGTGAAAGCAGGTACTGGCTGTTGTGTTTACATGATCTTCCAGAGTTAGATCCTGATCAATACGCACTCCTAGATCTTTTACTATATCTTTGGGGGATGGAGCAGAGCCTAGCTCCTCTGGCCACCAACTAGGGGACCATATTAGTTTGGCCTCTCCAAACAGCATTATTTCCGATTTATCAGTATTTAATTGAAGGAAATTCTCCCTTATCCAGTGTGCAATACCCTTCATTCCCTCTGAGAAGGTATCTTGAGTATGTGGATTTGATTTATCAAATGACAGCAAAAGTTGCGTGTCATCTGCATAGGATATGGGGAGGAATCCAAGCCTTCTGAGGTGTTCTGCCAAGGGGGTCACATAGATGTTGAATAATGTGGGGCTCAAACAAGAGCCCTGTGGAACCCCCTTGTTGATGTAGGTGGTTTGAGAACGATAGGAACCAAGAGTAACTGTTTGGGTCCTGTTTGTAAGGAAGTCGATTAACCAACTCAGCGCTTTACCCCCAACACCTATCTCCTTGAGGCGGGTAATAAGAACCTGATGGGATATGGTGTCGAAGGCAGCCGACAGGTCAAGCAGGACCAACATCACTGCTTGACCTTTGTCTGCTGCCATTCGAATATTGTCTATGACCTCCACCAACGTTGTTTCGGTGCTATGTTTTGGGCGGAATCCAGACTGTGATACATCTAGGCATTTGGTATCTTCTATAAATTCAGAGAGGTGTTTATTAACATGTTTTTCGAGAAGTTTGCTGTAGAGGGGGAGCAAAGAAATAGGTAGATAGTTGGTAATTTCCTCTGGTGACAACTTGGGATTTTTCTTTATGGGAACAACCTGAGCAGCTTTCCACTCGGTTGTGAGGACACCTTCATCCAGGGATTTATTGAGGATAGTGCAAATAGAGTTTGCAAGAGAGGTTGACAAAGTGGCAGCAATTTTAGCTGGCATAAGATCTGAGGGTGAGCCTGATTTAGTACTTTTTAGAAGAGCGTCAACTTCCTGATTGGTGCATATAGGGAAGGAGTCTAGTATTTGTAGTGGAATTTTGGTGGGGATTGAATTTATAAGCGGACTAGAACAGGGGGCGGAAGTTGAAGTAATTTTTTGGTAGATTTTTTCTATCTTCTGAACTAGATAATTTGCAATGTTATCACATAGAAGTTGTGTGGGGGCTACCTCAGTATTGCATGCTTTAGGGTTGGTGAATGTATTTAGTATTTGGTAAAGCATGCGGGAGGAGTTTTCAGCATTATCAATCTGAGTAGTAATATATAGTTTTCGAGCAAGCTTTAGATTTTTGTGATAGGCCTTCAATGCTTTTCTGAATAGAACTTTATCAGCTTGATTATGTGAGAGGCGCCAGGTACGTTCCAACTTTCTACATTGACATTTCTCTGTTTTCAGAGAGGATGAGTACCATGGAGTCTGTACCCGTTTGTTAGGGTTTAATTGAGATTTAGTAGGGGCTAGATCATTTATGGCTGCCATAATGTTAGTATTCAAGGATACTAATTGTTCCTCTAAGCTGTCAGATTTATCGTAAAGTGGGGGAATGAAGGAATCCTGAAAGGATTGAGGAGTAATTTTATGCCATTGCCTAAATGTTCTTATGGATCTAGTTTTGGAACCTCCTAATGTTTGTTGACTCTGGACCGAAAAGTCTATCAGATGATGATCTGACCAATCAAGAGGGGTCGTTGTGTTATAGTGAATATTCGGGGAGTTGGTAAAAATAAGGTCTAGCATATGTCCAGCCTGATGCGTCACAACCATTATAAGTCACATGTATAATGTACTTCCTGTAAAGGTAAAAGACTGTCTCTGTAGAATGACTGGTAAATTTCAACGCTGTTAAAGTCGTCAATAAAGTTTGTTAAAAAAAAAAAAATCTATCGCCATACGATGCTGTCTCTCTGAAATTTCCATTTCATGATTAATCTCATTATCTTTAAACTGCTGGGCAGCCTGTATAATCGTCATACTTTGTGTTTTCTTATCTCTTTTTGCCTGTTTAATTTCTCTCTGTTTGGCTTCCTTGCGCCAGAGGCGGAAAGAGTCAAACATTGCCGGCCGGGCTTTTCTTTTAAACAAAATTGCTTCTAAATTATTTAAAATGTTAGGTTCAAAGCTACCATTCTGTGGCCACTGCAAAACACCATCGTTCTTCGTGTATCAGATCCATGCCTCATTAAAGGCAATGGGGCCAACACCATGTTTAGAATAAAGCTCATAAGTGGGAGTTCCAACCGGAGGAATTGGACAAGAGTCCTCCAGCCGGGAATCCCTATCACAACCAAAACAACAAAACTTTCTAAACTTACTCAGACCAGGCATCGTTATTTCACTGGACTGTTCACAAACATCAAGGGGTTAAATCAAATAACACAGCACAATCTGTACTCCCCCCCGGCTTCGGCTTTTGCAATAGCCGAATCAAAGACCCAAATCAAAACAAAATAGTGGGAGCTACCCACCAATACTTAACTAAGTGTCTTCTTACGCCAACAGAGGCCCGTCTAACGTCTCGCGATACCATACATCACCAAAAGGGGGCCAAAGCAAGGCGGCAGTCAGGGCAGCAGTCGTCCGCACCCGTCAGGAAGGAGAAACCGCGCTGAAAAAGACCTTCGGACCACTTCGACATACAGGGGTCGCTTGACGTGGTCCGCGATTCCTCCAGAATTTTCTTGCGGGGCTCCTCACGACCCTCAGGCAAAACCGCTACCTCTGAAGCCGCCTCACAGAGGGCACAAATTGAAGAACCAGGGCCTTATGGGCCTGGCGGCGCAGGGCACGCCTTAATCTCCTGATTTCACCTGCTTTGTTGAACAGAGACACAGGACACTCTGTTGAGCGTAGAAGATCAGGTTTATTAGCTGCAGCTAAGTACAGTTGTCCCAGAAGTACATTCGGTGTGTTCTTAGGAGACTACCACTTTACTCCATGGCGCACAATCTTTTATAGCACATAGATTCACCAAGAACACTCCCAATGCATACATGGTTAGCCAATGAGAAGAGTTTGAAAACAAGATATAACCAATAAGAACAGTTTGAAAACAAGATGTAACCCAAATAAAACCTCTTTTCCAACTGTTTTTGTCACCCCTCCCCACAAGTTAATCAGTGGTAGTGTCTACAACTCAACTTGCAGGACACATTTGTATGCTTTGGAGGACAGTTGTGAAACGAGAGAATACAAGTAGAGAATAGCGAAGGCCAGAAGATAAGATAAAGTCAGGAAAGAATGGTGCGAACCAACAGATAGTTGAAACAGGGATTAGTCGGACCAGACGGGGATTAGTGGACTCAGCCAGTCCCTGACATCAGTCTCGTAAACAGAGGCAGGAGGTTATTTTGACACGTCGCAGTGAGATCAGCAGAAAAACTTTGTTTATTGTGCTGCCTGAGTGAGGGCAACACAAAATGGCGGTGGGACACAAAATGGTGGCTAAATACAAGCGAGATCGAAAATCGAATTTCCTCCGTTTGCTTTCAGCATTTCCCCGACTAAGGGTCTTAGTGACCTGAAATGCATTGGGAGCTGCTGAATATTTTAATGTAGCGGAGGCACTCACTTGTATAGTAAAGCAAACCATGCATCAAATGTTCTTTAAAATCCAAACATCATGAAGGGATGAGAATGGAAAAACTCATGATTACTCATTTAAGATTTTCAATTGTATTTTGGATGAATTTAAGCTGCTTCCTTGCTTAAATCAACCCTAGCCTTCAGGAAGTTTTCTCTGTCAGTGGGTCTTGGAGACTGGTTAGTAGATTTCTACAACCAGAAATTTTACTTCTTGGTCCTCTTATCATCCATTGGCTCCGGCGACCCCATCCCCCAGGGCCAATGGGAGCAGTAGCCGGGGACCCCAACTCCCAGTACACTGAATTTCCCTGCCTGCAAGAGTGCAGGCAGGGAGAACCTAAACTCCTTGCCCGTGCTCTTGCAGGGAGGGAATACAGGTTTGCTCCTGCTCACTGGGAGCAAATAAAAGCTGTTCCCTTTAGCCGGGAGTAAACGGATAGAGCTGGTATCCGCCGCGCTGCAAACAATGCGGGCAGGGAAGCCGGCAAGGGCTGCGGGGGCTCTTGGACTCCTCCTGCTGCCCCATACCCATCAATTGCTGTGAGTGTCTCGGATGGACACTGGGGCACCCACATAAACTGTTTTTGGCCACCTGGGGGATTGGGTCCCAGGAGCGCTCTAAAAGGCTTGTGGAGGGGAGCCATGTGCCCCCTCCCCTTAGAAATCAAACATGTCCCGGGGATAGGGTCATTTGGGCCTGTTGAAGACTCAGGGAATGGGGCGGCATCCCCCCTACCCTTTAAAAATGGATACGTTTCAGGGGATGGGGTTCATGAAGCCTGTAAAAGGCTCAGGGGGGGGGTCATGCACCACTCCCCTTAAAAATGAAACCGAAAGCCATGGATGGGGTGCCTGGTGTATGTTAAAGGCTCAGGACCACCTCCCCTTAAATATAAAATCTGCCCCTTGGGTTGGGATCCCCCGGGTCTAGAAGAATCCTGGGGACAGGGGTGCACACTTCCTCCCCACTTACAATAGGATGATCTTCCTACCAAGCCTAGGAATCCAGGGTATCTCTACTCTACTCTCTAGATGCATTTTTTTTGTTGATGTGATACCAGCCCATCAGATCTTATCTTAGATCCTCCAAGGCATGAAATATCTATCTTTTTTAAACCTTAATGTCTCAAAAACTACTGAATGGATTTAAACCAAATCACAAAAAGCACTCTTTCTGGACCAAGATCTAACTTACTGCCAAAATTGGTGTAATTCCATTCAGCAGTTAATGGGTATCACGGCACACGTTTCCTATAGAAAAATTTATATGGAAAACTCATTTGAATTCCAGTTGGACTTCTACCTATAGAAAATCCACTGAGCAGTGCTGTGTAGGAAGTGTTTTCTTGTCACAATCAGTCCCCTAAGATGAATTCAGGGGCAAGTCAAACTCCAAACAGTCTTACTTTAATGAATAACACACTTAAACTATATCTAAGAAACAGGAAATTAACAAAACATTTTTTATTTATAAAACCCAAGTCGAGTGCAACAAATTTGAATGGTAACCACATAGAATGAGAAAATAAATGCAGCAATACATGACATGGCCAGTGAAAACAATATGAACATTCCTAACATGGTTAGCAAGTTCCTAGCATCTTAACATCCTATCACTACTGCAGTATTCTGAATTTTAGCATATGCAGAAAATAGCAAGCCTATAAATTTAAAGGCCTCATGTTTGAAAGGCACAAATAAGAAATTGCAAAATGCGAAAGATATTGATTTGCAATTTCTTAATTAGAATGTGTGAAAAGTTACCCTCCAGTGTCACTAAATAGTTGTTATTCGGTATTTCTAAATAAGGAATCTGTAAAACTGAATCGCAAATTGCAAGTACTTGTTGCAAATAACAATTATTACCATTTCCATTCACGATGACATCAGCAAACCAAGAAGTAAAAAGACAGAGTGGCTGTGTCTGCAGCAGAGTAGCACGGATGTTTGTGCAGTAGGTGCTAACTAAAATTTGAGTGGATAATGGCATGCTAGGAAGGTTAACAGAATGCCTGCAGAAAAAGGTATTTCAAGTTTATCGATGCTGAACTTGAAATACTAGTTGAAGAGTGTGTGGCTGAAAAGGAAAAACCTTTTGGAAAGGATCTACAAAAAACATATTTTGGTGCAAACCAGTGATCCTATTATGCAATTGGAGTCACAAAGCAATCCTTAGAAGAAGTGAGAAAGAGGTAGTATGTCTTCCGATGACGAATGAAGGAGAGGTTAGCAGTAAGGCGAAGGGCTGCAACTGAAACTGGAGGTGGGCCGAGTACCGAAACTCTACCTGCTGCGATGAAAGAACTCATTGCACAACATTCCACAGATAAGCGTTCAGTGGAGTATCTTCAACTGACACTTCGAACACAGGGGTCACTGGAATTGGTAAGTGCAATGTTGTATAATATTTATTGCATTGTCCGGAATTTAATTTGTTTTACATGGTATTAATGCTAAAATATATAAATATCAAACTATCTACTGATATCACTATCTAATAGTAGATCAAAGCGCAAACAAATGTATAATATTACGGAGAATACATGTATGTTGAAATACAGTAAAAGTCAAATTATATTTTCTTATTGTGGTGTTTATTGACAAACAAAATAAACACACTTTTGTGATGTAACAGAAAAATTATAACATTTTGATTCAATGTGAAGCACAAGTCTGTTAATATCTTTTTTGGTATAATGTATCTAATAAAAAAATAAGCATCTGTGATCTCTGGTCTCTTCCTTCAGCTCAACGTAAGTTGCATTCCATCATTGCTTGTTAGTTGGGAGGGGGACCATCATCACCATCAGCTTCATCAATTATTTATTGTGGTAATCCTCTCCGCATTGCTTTGTTATGCAATATTGCGCACACCGCTTTAATTTTACATGCAGTCTCTGGTGTATACTGCAATGCACCCCCTCCTCATTGAAGGCATCAAAACGTGCTCTTCAATATCCCAAAATATTCATCAATCACATTCCTGATTTGTTTGTGCGTAGCATTATAAGGCATGTCCCTGGCAGACCTCGGCTGCAAATAAGGAGTTAAGATCCAAGGACGAATTACATAAGCACTATTACCTGAAACAAAACAATCAAACACGGTAACTCTTAAGTACAGTGTGAATCTTCAATGACAAGTTACATACATTAAGGCTAGTCAATCATAGAGTGCACAGTTGCAAAGGATGAAAGTCATGAGCATATATTTTATATATATATATACCTGGTGTGGATATCTTTCATTTAGAGTCTCGAGATTATAGACTGGTAAAACAAGCTGCTTTACATTCCTTCAAGACTTAGCCTGAAGGCTGCTCTCCATAGCTACCACTAGGATAGCTTCCAATAAAGGTTGTCTTTAACCTATAACCAATAAGGGGTTGTTTGGACTGATACAAGGTGCCCACTAGAACTAGTGGACAGCATATATCAGGCCAACTTCTCACATTGGTGTGCAGCGTGTGGGATTCCAGCTTGCTATTGTTTTACCAGATAATCTCAATTGAGTAACTAACTGAAAACCACTAAAGGTACCCTAGGTACACATAATACAAGCTTTAGAATACAGTAAGTTCTACTGAACTTAGAGTTGTGTGTTAAGGGATAGCATACCCTTTCTACAACTCAAGAGAGTTTAGTAGGCCACACTAGAGTAGGTAGTGCAATACACCACACCACACTAGTAATGTCTTCAAGGCCAAGAACCAGTAGGTCCTTGCCAGAAGCCAATGGACTTCAAGATTCCCAGTATGATAGACTCCCATTCATGGAACTGAGAGCATTATGTACAACTAGGAAACTGAAGACAGGCAAAAGTCCAACCACCTAGCATCTCATAGAGGTACTCAGGCTGGATGACCTTAGCAGATCTTTAGGATCTGAAGGGGTAGGCAGAGTGGATGGGACAGCACCTGAGGAAAGGCCAGGGGGTGTAATTCCCCATGACCTGACCTCTGAGGCTGGCAGGCAGATGACAATGATCTGGACCTGGAAAATCCAGCTCCCCTAGAGAGTGATGGAGAGTACCATAATGGACCCCTCTTTGTCCCTCCTGGGAGAGTTGGTGGTGGGCCAAGAAGGTCAAGATCTTCCTCAGTGGAGTCTAACCATTCTAACTCATCTTTAGGGACCTCAATCTCCTCTCATAGGAGGGAAACCTCTCAGGAGAGAAGGGAGAGACTGCTTAAGTATGAGGAAGCTCAGCTTGAAATCAGAGGAAAGCAGGTAGCCCTAGATAACGAGGCCCTAGAGCTCTACAGAGCTAGGAAAAAGTTGGGACGAGTCCCATGGTGGCAGCAACATCCCTAGAGATAGGGAGACATCTCATGACCATAGAAACCTGAATAAGATTGTCCCTCCCTACCAGAGTGGGGATGACCTCCACAAATGGATAACTGCACTGGAAAGGGCCTGTAAAGTTCAAAGGGTCCTCCAGGAGCAGTGGGCAGCAATCTTCTGGCTCTCCTTTGCAGACAAAGGTAGAGATAAACTCCTCACTGTTAGAGAGGAGGAGTCGGCTGATTACAACAGTCTGAAGAGTGCCTTAATTGATGGGCTTGGCCTAACCAATGAGCAATACAGGTTAAAGTTCAGGGATACCCAACAGGCACAGACTCAGGACTGGGTAGACTTTGTAGATTGTACTACTAAGGCTCTGGAAGGTTGGTTACTTGGCAGTAAAGTGCATGACTATCAAGGATTGTACAATTTGATTATGAGGGAGCAGATCCTTAATAATTGTGAGAATCAGCTGTTGCACCAGTACCTGATAGACACAGATCTGACCTCTCCCCAAGAATTGGGAAAGAAGGCAGACAAGTGGGTCAGAACCAGGGTGAGGCAGAAGGTACAGAACCAAGGCGGTGAACCCAAGAAGCAAGATCCTAAAAACTCTGATAAGGGTGGGGAGAAGGGTAAAGTCCAGAAGTCTACACAAGGCCCCCAAAAATCTTTTTCAGGTGGGGATTCACAGTCTAACAAGGGAAAAGGCCAAAAGAAACCATGGTGCAAGATTTGTAAACAGAAAACTCACTGGACCAGTGATTGCACCAAGTCCAAAGAATCTACCCCAGCCACCATTGCCCCTAAGGCAACTGTTCCCCCTAGTACAGCTACAAGTGGTGGTGGTAATGTTCAGAATAAGGGTGTTCTAGGGCTGACCCTGGGTTCTGATATGGACTCTGGCCTAGTCAGAGTTCCAACTCAGGCTGTGTTAGTCCGTGATGGGGGCATGGATGAGTCCAAGTAATCTGGGCAAATACAGACAACAGCCTTTAATAAATGGAGTAGAGGCTTTGGCATTCAGGGACACAGGAGCAAGTGTCACAATGGTGACAAAAGATCTTGTGGATCCTGGGCAGATTATATTTGGTGAAATATACCAAGTGACCAATGCTAGCAATGTCAGAACAGACCATTCTCTGGCAGTTGTTAACTTCTCCTGGGGAGGGGTAACTGGCCTTAAGAATGTTGTTGTAAGTGCAGACGCACCAGTACAGTGCTTGCTTGGCAATGATCTAGAAACTTCAGCATGGCCTGAAGTGGAGCTCAGGACACATGCAGAGATGTTAGGGATCCCTGCTCATGTCTTTGCTGTGACTAGTTCACAGGCCAAAATGTCTAAAACTGAACAGGCCCTGGATTCTGGAATAATGGACTAGGTGCCTTCCAAAAGGAGGAGCAGTAGGGTGAAGGCAGTGCCTTCCCACCTGACTCAGAATTCTGATCAGTCTGCTCAGGGAGATGATCTTGAGCCTGAAGAAAGAACTGTCCCAGAGGAGCTTGAACCTGACCAGGTTGAGTTCTTGGGGACAGGGGGCCCTTCCAGGTCTGATCTGAGCCAGGGGCAGAAAACCTACCCCTCTCTTGAACCCCTCGGAAAGCAAGCTGCCGTTGAGGCTGGTGGGAATGCTAGTGGCTCCCATAAAGTTTATTGGGATGATGGACTCCTTTATTCAGAGTGTAGAGACCCCAAGCCTGGTGCATCCAGGAGGTTGGTTATACCTCTGAAGTTTAGAGGCTTCCTATTGACACTAGCCCATGATATTCCCTTAGCAGGACACCTGGGCCAGAACAAGACTTGGGACAGAATTGTCCCTCACTTTCACTGGCCCCACATGTCTGAAGACACTAAGGAGTTATGTCGCTCCTGTGTTACCTGCCAAGCCAGTGGCAAGGCAGGTGGAACCACAAAGGCCCCCCGGATACTACTACCTGTGGTGGGGTTCCCTTTGAGAGGGTTGGGATTGACATTGTTGGTCCCATGGACCCTCAAACTGCATCTGGGCACAGGTTTATACTGGTGGTGGTGGACCATGCCACCAGGTACCCAGAAGCAATTCCCCTAAGGACCACTACAGCATCTGTGGTGGCAAGAGCTCTCTTGGGTATATTCTCAAGAGTAGGCTTTCCCTGGAGGTAGTATCTGACAGGGTTTTTTTTCGAAATAACAAAGGAACAGCTAACCCATACAAACAATCAAAGTTTGTGATGCACCTCCCACTATGTAAGAGCAAATATGAGACTCTACAAAAAATATCCCTCCAAGTTCTAAACACAAACAGAGCCTTATGCCACTACCCCTGCCGTTCCACTGGGGCGGTTAGATTAACCAACAAACATTTTACCAACTGTAGGTTGCACCAACCAATTTTAATGTCCAAACAAAAATAGAGTTATGAATGTCCGTTCAGTATTGAAAATATTCAAAATGCTTTATTCTTCTCCAAATTTGAGAAATGTACATCAAGCAGCCAACGCGTTTCGTTCTCTTAGAAGAACTTCGTCAGGGCTGTAAAACACATTTAAAAGCATATAATACAATGTAATATATTTAAATAAAAATACAAATATTTAATTTAATTACAAAGACAGGAAAACCATACTACAGATTGATTTTTAAGAATGCTTGCATTCTACATTGCCTATCAGCATAAACCAATAATGGTGTATACACTCTGTTCTAGCGCTTGGACGCCCCCGGGCAGCAATCGCGCTCTATAAATCTACTTTTCATTTCATTCATTCATTTCTACTCCTTCAATTCATTAAAAGAAACTACAACTAACCTAATTTCCACTATCGCATTTTCTGAGCACACATCCTGCCACATGAATGGACAATCTTTTATCTTACCCATTAGCACCTGATCCTTTATTGCTACCCATTATAGCAAAAACATTTTATTCATAATAATACAGTTTGATAGTAAAACACTTTCCGCTTTGAATGTTTAGAAAGTGCACAAATTAAGCAGTAATAAGAAAAGGAGAAAAACAAGAAGATACAAAAAAAAAAAGACGGAAAAGAACATAACCAAGTCAAAACTTATTATATATCAGTCAATCAAATGAATTTTTTTACATAATGTTACCCTCGTTATACACAGCAACCCCAAAGTATATTGTCACAAGGTTGCACCTGCCAAATATGAGTTTTGCTTCTAAATATTCAGCTCAAAATTGAAAGGGGGTCGTCCGGTTAATTCCATTGAGTACTCCCAACAACTTGTCACCTCAAATGTGATGACAGTTAGATATTGTGAAAATATATCTCATATGCCTATAAAATATAAAGAAAAGCGATCTATTGGATAGTCAAGATGTTCTATTATGCATGATACGGATGGGACACATATTTGAAAATCCAGAAATGGTTGGCAAGGAATCTAAGCTAATGATTAAAAACGCTTACTGTACCAGGTTAGGCATGTTAAGAAATAGTGAGCATGCACTATATAATAGGGGTAAGCTGCAGCAGCAGTTTTACCTATCGAATATCATGCATACCCAATGGCGTTTTTATTTGACAAGGTTCCGGCTCAGCTCTTTGCACTTTCTTTTTGCTTTCCCAAAACAAGGGGGGTGGTGTGAGAGACTACCCCCTTGCCCTTGTAATGATAAGGCCTCACAAAGCACAGTGCACCTCATCCTCTTTTGTGCTTTGTACAAAGATCCAAGAAACCGGTTTATTAAGCCTGTTTTGTTAACCCTTGGATCCCGTTACTATAAAGAGGGTTATGAGTATTTACTGTCCTTGTCATCCCCAGCAATATGCAGTGCTGTGCTTAGTTTTATTAGATTGGCACTCAATATTAGAAATCGATATTGAACAGTATTATTATTGGAAACCTATTGTAATAGATTACTTTGTGGATTTGTATTTTAATGGAATGCACAAGCACTTTACAATATGTTTATATATGTGACCCCTTTAGCCTAAATGTATTGCAAATTTAATATGGATATATAACATGTTTTCTTTTTAAAATAATTTTATGTAATCTTTTTAAATCTGTGTATACTTTTATGATTCTAATTATGAATCGAAATAAAGTTTATTGAATCGAATCGTGAAAATATATCTCATATGCCTATAAAATATAAAGAAAAGCGATCTATTGGATAGTCAAGATGTTCTATTATGCATGATATGTTAATATCACAATGGTAAAACAAGTTGACATGTAACCTATTGTAATAAGTATAGAAATATATGTGAATCCTCACACATTGTGGCCCCTGCAATGTCTGACCACTCAAACTTATATCAAGATATAATTTTATAAAGAACCATCTTACCTATTAAGCTGCCTAGTCGGGCTATAATCCTACTCCGACAGGAAAACAGTGTAACGGCTGATGTGCCTGAAATATGAGTAAAGATACCCACAATGCTTCAAATTTATAATACCATTAGGCACATGTCCCCAACAGTCTCGATACTGAATGTCCTAACCATTGACTACTGAAAAAGGGTGCCCCAATATGTTCGAACTACACGGTCCTTAGAAGCCGTTTTGGGTCTCAGATAACAGCCTTAATCCAAGCGGCTCCTATCCAACCGACCAGTTACCCATTGCCACGCACATGCCCCACTAATATGTATCTGTTTTATTTAAACTGGCATCCAATGAATACAACACTGGCGTGCATTTAAGAGTAATAAATGCGTATTTGTATAAGAACCTCTTTTCCGGATCGAAAAATAACAAACCCGGAAGCTCTTCGTATTCTCCTCCGGTCTAATGCCCCGGCCAGAGAATAATGGACCCACTCACTATGTCGAACGTGATTTGCTCACACATACCGCAAAAACGTAAAACACTTCCCAAGAAATATTCCAGCCTGGTGCCTTGGTCCCAATTTTAACTCCCCATCCAAAACTATTAATAGCACCCGCGTCAGCGTTCACACTCGCCAGAATGCCGCGAATCTTGGGCTTCGTAGCGTCTAACCTTTGCCGGTGCTCCAACAAAAGAAAACGCCCGACTTTCGTCCACTTATTTATGCAAACGATTGCGTCGATTTACATCAACCGTCGCATACACATATACGATAGTCCGTATTAAGGGAGAGTCTTAAAATTACTAAAAGGAATCCCAAGTCACAAGAGAGGGTCGGAAAAAACCCAGAGTATACTAGCGTTACCTTTCCTTCGGCCTTGTGTAGAGTTATTTTGGCATAAAGTAGCATACGCAATAAACGGGTATCCGGCTATTCCTTTAACATAGCCCATCCCCCTAGTCAGGGTCACAGAATATCAAAACCTTCAATACATTTTAAAAAAGTACAAAAACCACCAAAATTACATATTTATGCTAAACCCAAAACACTTATTTCGTAAGACTTTGTAAATCAATATCCTTGCATCAGAGTTACAATAGCATGAAGATCACAAATTCGATTCTCAAACAAATAATGGTAGTAAAATTGCATCAACAATAGGCTGTCCATCTGGTGCACCCTCAGCAATATTCAACATACATATCATTAACCAAACCATTGGAAAGAATTAAAGTTACATAATAACATTTCATAATTGTACTGAAAGCAACACATCGTCCCCATATAGCTTTAGTACACTTATCTGTTTCTCATAAGACATATGTCCAACCCCATCATATATGAATCCCATTATATCAGGGCAAGCATTCATATCGAATGGCCCAATTCTAATCTCTAATGGTTAGTCATGTTTGTAAAAAAATTTTCAACATGCCTCCAATCACATATCACAATAGAACAATATGTTTAAACTCTGTTAGTACAATTGGATTTCACACACACAGACGTTGCAATTCCACCTAAAGATCACATAAAAAAGTGGAGTTCCTCATCAGTGTTATGCCCCAACTTTGTACTACGTAGGCGACAAATCCACCCTGCCTCATTTTGTCGAAGGGACAGCTCCCTGTCACCTCTTGATCCAGCGGGAATATGATCTATGCAATGGAACAAAATATCTGGCCTTGCTCCATGGCAGTCATTCATATGTACTGTCATTGGGTACCTAGTGTCCTGATGCCGTATTGCCCTTATATGTTCCTGGATTCTAATCTTGAGTGCCTTGGTTGTGCTGCCCACATAGATTTTGTTGCAGCTACACCCAATAACATATGTGACATATGTAGTTTTACAAGTAATAGTATGCCGAATTTTGTATGCCCGAGAGGTATTATAACTAAACTCTTTTAACTTATTTTTCCCGTATTGGCACACATTACAATCTGTACATGTAAAAAAAACCTGTACTTGTGTGGGCAACCACGTATTTTTTATCTTTTTTGGTATCACATAGCTGGGACACAATATATCCCGCAATGTTCTACCCCTTCGATAGGTTACTTTAGGCTTCAGTGGAATTGCCCCCTTAACTCCGGGTACGTCCTGCAATAACTTTCAATGTTTGTAAAGAATTTTATAGATTGCCTGGCTTTGTTTATTGTACTTTGTGACAAAACTAATTGGGGACTGAAAGTTTTGTCGTGAAGCTTTTGTACCTCGTACTTGCAGAGTAGATTCCCTAGATTTATGCATGATTTTCTCTTCTGCCTTATCCAATACACTCTGTTCATATCCTCCGTTTGCAAATCTTTTCTTAGTCATTGCTAGGTTTTCTATGAAAACATTGTTATTACTACAGTTCCGGCGCACCCTCACCATTTCTCCAAATGGGATATTATTGATGGTAGCCTTCGGATGTGCACTAGTAGCATGTAATATGCTATTACTCTCAGTCAGTTTGCGATATAGCTTACTCTGGATTTTGTTCCCCTCTATATAGAAGGTAATATCCAAGAAGTCAATCTGATCTTCAGCATGTGTCATTGTAGGCACCACATTATATGGATTTTCATTTAGAAAATTATAGTATTCTTCCAATTCTCTAATAGAGCCATTCCACAGAAGGATAATATTGTCGATATACCTCTCCCAAAAGATGATATTCTCTATCCAGGGGGAGGCATATCTACCCCATGCATGGTGCTGTTCCCACCATCACATGAACAGTCCTCCGTACGATGGAGCAAATTTTGCTCCCATTGCCGTACCTTGGAGTTGGTGATGCCACTGACTCCCATGTAAAAAGACATTTTTTGAGAGAGTCAAATCTGTCATTTGTAGGATCATTTTGTTATGTTCAGACCACTCTGCTGTCCTAGTTTTAAGAAAAAAGCCCAACGCACGTAGACCTAGATCCTTCCTAATACAAGTATATAAACTGGTTACATCAAATTTGACCAGATGTAATCCATAAATGAACAGGGTAGCGCACTCCTTGGTAAGATGGGGTACTTTACGTGCGACCTGAGTTGTTTCTTATAAAGTACACCCCCGGTATCATCATTGCACTAAATATTGAATTCTTATGTTTATTTGTTCTAATGTTATTCAAATGATTGATGTTTACCACATAGAAATGTTTTGTTTAAGACAATTACCACTACTATGTCACCATTTTACCAACCTACGTAACCTTTCATTCATTCACCACGTGCATGCATCTTTACAGTGAGTTTTACGACCTTTTTAGTACGGGTATATCACTCGGATACGGTTTGTAGTGTTCTCACCAGAAAAGCAGAATATATTAGAGGACCGTGTGCATTAACTATCTAAGTTCTCGTATCATTGATCATCACTCATTGATACTAACGCATCTTTTACACAGGTATCATCTTGTTTCATATTTCAGAGGGACGCGTATACACCGATTCTTCACCTGTTTCAGGTTTTAATCATCGCACCACATTTTTCCATATATACACTCTTAACTTTACACTGATTATCCAAAAACTACGAGTCTTTTTTCTTGGTAGTTTCAAACGTTTGTGCCGAATGGAAGGATTGAATCGGGGCAGCTTATATACACAGCATTCGGGTTATGTTTCGTATAACATCTTGAAATAACCCGTTTTAAAATCATATGGGCGACATATTTACTTTAGGTAATAAAATTCTTTTTCATTGACACCATTTACGCATGAGACTACTAGTCTTTCTTCTTTGTAGTCCCGCACCCACATGACGTTTGTAATTATTTAACCAATGAAGTTCATACGTCATTTACTTCCTGGTTTCGGGAACGCGAACTTGCACGCCACATTTGAGGAAGACTTCATTCGAAATCGCACACACAACTCGATACAGTAAGTAGACGCGCTTCAGCGCACTGAACTTCCTAAAGATCTCCAGGAATGAATTTGTCCTGATAGCTTATGATGTGAAATATTTTTTACAGGAACGATTCGAGTTCATTTATATGAAGTCTATACAACCGACTTGTTTTTGTAAGTGAGTTTCACAAAACTTTATTCACGTGCACGTGGTTACACTTTAAAGACTCATGCACTTTTCCATAATCTTTTCACCTCACTTTCTTATTTACACTACTACGTACCAAACAGTAGTACAATAGGTTCCCGTGTGGTAATTTAAATATATCTCCGGCTTGTTTTTTTAGACGGGGCATTAAAGAGCATAAGACGTTTCTAGTATTGGTCATAATCTCAATGTTAAATACTCACCAGTGATACATGTTGTGATATATGTTTAATGTCATCACAATGTTTATTTAATACGATTGTACATATGTGTTGATACCCTGTTTCCTCACTTACAGCATGTCATCCCCTGATGAAGGGCTTACAAGCCCGAAATGCATTGGGCAGTAAGAATTTTGAACTATGATGAACTCAAAGTATTGTTTACTCCAAAACAACGGATCTAATCTAATGAAAACCATGAAGAATTAAGGGACTTTAAAAACTGATTTACGTTTACGATCCATTAAAGGATTAAAAATATCAGAAGTCTATTTACAGTTATTACATTCTTTTATGAATGCACAAGGGAGACCTTCTTTAAGATTTAAAGAGTGCGATTATATTATACCAGATGTAAGCCTTCAGTCCATATGACATCTTCAGATTTGTTCAGGATGTCCTTACTATCCTGTATATAGGCTGGCAAGTTTTTAACAAATGGCTGTAGATATGTATCTACATACTCCGACAGACGTTTCGTTGGTGAGTCAATTATGGGTCTCCCTGGGGGGACTGCTCCCCCCTTATGAATTTTGGGGAGAACATAAATGCAGGGATAACTCGGTTTAGTAACCCTCAAGTACCTAAGTTCCTCATCAGTTAGAAGACCCTTTTCTCTCCACTCCCCCAACCTCATATTGATAAAAATAATCAAGTCTGGCATGGGATTATATGAAATTGGCTCGTAACAGGCACGATCCTTAAATTGCCTTTCTATCTAATCCATATAATCCACCTTGTTCATAATCACAACGTTTCAGCCCTTATCGGCTTCTCGTATTGTCAAGTTGTCACAATTGCTCAAGGTCTGTAGAGCCAGTTGTTCTGCCCTAGTTAGATTGAATGGGCCTTTATCATTATACTGAACCCCATTTAGTAATTTGTGAAGATCCTCTGTCACACGTGCATTAAAAAGATCAATTTTAGGATGAGATATTTGGGGAGTAAATTTAGAACACTTTTTTAGTCCACTATCTATATCCAATTTAGGAAGGACCTCCAATTCCATGTTAAGCTCTTCTCGGGAGATAGGGGTGTCCTCATTTAATGTCATCAATATATAGCCCCCACCTCCTCCACCGTATATTCAGAGGTCACAGAGTTAGAAACATTGGGCACATTACATCTCAAATTCGTATGAATTCTTTTTTAAAATTTCAGAATCCTTGTAAACTTGTGTAAATCAACGATCACATCAATAATTTTACATGTCTGCGTCGGACAAAAACCAAGGCCTTTTTGTAATACATCACATTCCTCTGTGGTGAGACAATGATCCGGCAAGTTAACAATTGACAAATTACAAATAGTAGGCATCTATGTATTTGCATCATTCACAACTATATCTCCAATGGTAATATCATTTATTTTTTCTTTGATGACCGTAGATCCACTGCTAATTTTGGCAATTCTTTTTTGTTTCTTGTGCCAGGCCCTGCCTCCCCGCCTTGTCTTGCATATCTTTTTTAATGTATATTGTTGGGGCGTAGCCTCTCCAACTCCAATAAAAAATTACTTTTTTCTTTTGGTAATATACCACCTCCGTAAGCGGATTGGCCTCAATCTCCTTTTCCAATTTGTCTATTTCTGCTAGTAAAGATGCCGCTTTCTTTTCCACGTGAATTACTAAGATTTCCATCATAGTTGCAGACGAATGAGATAAATTATCCTCCCATTCTTTTAAAAGATGTTCATCTAAATCTTCAAATGTCGGGAAGATCAAAATCCTCAGGACTCGTGGGACCCTATTATTATCCAAGTATTGTTGCAAGGCGATGCCTTCCCACCACCTTGCAAGTTCTTGTTTCTTCAATCTTTCTAATCTCTGAAATTGTGATTTTAATCCCCCCATCATATTAGGCTCACTAGCTAAATTGCCTGTTAGTTTTTGTGAGGAAAATAAGTTAGAGGCAAACTCCTCTCTCCTGTCTTTAAATCTTGCCATTACTTCTTTCTTTATATAAACAACCGCAATGGACCGCACTCCGCTAGCTCCTCCTCCGGGTCGCCCCAAGGGAAGCTGGTACATGAAGTTCTTGAGTGGTTCACCCCAGTGGGTGCAAGTAAGTACTTGTTGAACTGATGATCTCTGATGGAGTTCTTGAGTGGTTCACCCCAGTGGGTGCAAGTAAGTACTTGTTGAACTGATGATCTCTAGACCCGATACATGTCCCGGGTTTTAAAATATCGCCGAGACTTATACTTAGATTATATTCAAGGCTGAGGGAGTGCAACAGGGTTTGAATAAATTCGAAACAACAAAGGAATAGCTAACCCATACAGACAATCAAAGTTTGTGATGCACTTCCCACTATGTAAGAGCAAATATGAGACTCTACAAAAAATATCCCTCCAAGTTCTAAACACAAACAGAGCCTTATGCTCACTCCGTGTGCAACTCAACTGCCCCTGCCATTCCACTGGGGCGGTTAGATTAACCAACAAACATTTTACCAACTGTAGGTTGCACCAACCAATTTTAATGTCCAAACAAAAATAGAGTTACGAATGTCCGTCCAGTATTGAAAATATTCAAAATTCTTTATTCTTCTCCAAATTTGAGAAATGTACATCAAGCAGCCAACGCGTTTCGTTCTCTTAGAAGAACTTCGTCAGGGCTGTAAAACACATTTAAAAGCATATAATACAATTTATTATATATAAATAAAAATACAAATATTTAATTTAATTACAAAGACAGGAAAACCATACTACAGAGTGATTTTTAAGAATGCTTGCATTCTACATTCCCTATCAGCATAAACCAATAATGGTGTATACACTCTGCTCTACTCCTTCAATTCATTAAAAGAGACTACAATTAACCTAATTTCCATTATCCCATTTTCTGAGCACACATCCTGCCACATGAATGGACAAACTTTTGTCTTACCCATTAGCACCTCATCCTTTGTTGCTACCCCTTATAGCAAAAACATTTTATTCATAATAATACAGTTTGATAGTAAAACACTTTCCGCTTTGAATGTTTAGAAATTGCACAAATTAAGCAGTAATAAGAAAAGGAGAAAAACAAGAAGAAAAAAGACTGGGAAAAGAACATAACCCAGTCAAAACTTATTATATATCAGTCAATCAAATGAATTTTTTGATATTATGTAACCCTCATTATACACAGCAACCCCAAAGTATATTGTCACAAGGCTGCACCTACCAAATATGAGTTTCGCTTCTAAATATTCAGCTCGAAATTGAAAGGGGGTCGGCCGGTTCATTCCATTGACTACTCCCAACAACTTGTCACCTCAAATGTGATGACAGTTCGATATTGGCAAAATATATCTCATATGCATATAAAATATAAAGAAAAGCGATCTATTGGATAGTCAAGATGTTCTATTATGCATGATACGTTCATATCACAATGGTAACACAAGTCGACATGTAACCTATTGTAATAAGTATAGAAATATATGTGAATCCTCTCACATTGTGGCCCCTGCAATGTCTGACCACTCAAAATTATATCTAGAAATAATTTTATAAAGAACCATCTATTAAGCTGCCTATTCGGGCTATAATCCTACTCCGACAAGAAAACAGTGAGGGCTGATGTGCCTGAAATAAGATTAAAGATATCCACAATGCTTCAAATATATAATACCATTAGGCACTGTCTCCAACAGTCTCGATACTGAATGTCCCAACCATTGACTACTGAAAAAGGGTGCCCCAATATGTTCGAACTACACGGTCCTTAGAAGCCGGTTTGGTTCTCAGATAACAGCCTTAATCCAAGCGGCTCCTATCCAATCGACCAGTTACCCATTGCCACGCACATGCCCCACTAATATGTATCTGTTATATTTAAACCGACCCTGTGCCTCATGGGAACAGTCCAGCCCGAACTGCCAAGCCATGTCTTCCCTGGACCGGAAACAAGCTTCCTAGGACCGGTTTCTGGCATTTCAGCCGTCTTCAGCCAGGCTTGCTTGAATCCAGTGGCAAAGTGAGCATCACCACCCCCTTTTGTACCGCTTTGTTCGCCATAAATTGGCAGGGTATGCTCAGACGTGAGTCCCTTGCTCACTTTGCCCCTGGATTCAAGCAAGCCTGGCTGAAGACGGCTGAAATGCCAGAAACCGGTCCTAGAAAGCTTGTTTCCGGTCCAGGGAAGGCATTGCTTGGCAGTTCGGGCTGGACTGTTCCCATGAGGCACAGGGTCAGACTGATTTGCATATGGCCATGTCTGAACTGGAGTGGCATAGTGGGCTAAAGAATGGTGATGGATCAAACCCAGATCTGTTGACTGGGTGTAAGTGTTTGATTGGTTCTGATGCTCCATCCATCACCACCCCCTTTTGTACCGCTTTGTTCGCCATAAGTTGGCAGGGTATGCTCAGACGTGAGTCCCTTGCTCACTTTGCCACTGGATTCAAGCAAGCCTGGCTGAAGACGGCTGAAATGCCAGAAACCGGTCCTAGGAAGCTTGTTTCCGGTCCAGGGAAGGCATGGCTTGGCAGTTCGGGCTGGACTGTTCCCATGAGGCACAGGGTCAAACTGATTTGCATATGGCCATGTCTGAACTGGGGTGGCAGAGTGGGCTAAAGAACGGTGATGGATCAAACCCAGATCTGTTGACTGGGTGTGAGTGTTTGATTGGTTCTGATGCTCCGTCCATCACCACCCCCTTATTGTACCGCTTTGTTCGCCATAAGTTGGCAGGGTATGCTCAGACGTGAGTCCCTTGCTCACTTTGCCACTGGATTCAAGCAAGCCTGGCTGAAGACGGCTGAAATGCCAGAAACCGGTCCTAGGAAGCTTGTTTCCGGTCCAGGGAAGGCATGGCTTGGCAGTTCGGGCTGGACTGTTCCCATGAGGCACAGGGTCAGACTGATTTGCATATGGCCATGTCTGAACTGGGGTGGCAGAGTGGGCTAAAGAACGGTGATGGATCAAACCCAGATCTGTTGACTGGGTGTGAGTGTTTGATTGGTTCTGATGCTCCGTCCATCACCACTCCCTTTTGTACCGCTGAGTATATGAAAAAGGCAACCTAAAACCTTGAGGCTAGCCAGGAATTACAAAAAGCCTGGCATGACCAAAAGGCTGTACTGACTGTCTACCAGCCAGGACAGAAAGTGTTGGTGTTGGAGCCTGTGGCCCCAGCAGCCCTTCAGGACATATGGAGTGGCCCCCATACAATTGTTGAACAGAAAGGGGAGGTCACCTACTTGGTAGACCTTGGAACCCCTAGGAGTCCCCACAGAGTACTTCATGCCAACAGACTAAAACCATATGTTGACAGGGCAGACATGGGCTTGCTCATGGCTACTAATGGACAGGAGGAAGAGAGTGACCCACTCCCTGACCTGCTTTCTCAGAACCCTGATGATGGGTCAGTTGATGGTGTAGCCTTGACAGACAGCCTCACTGCCCAGCAGCAAACTGACTGCAGAAAATTTCTCAGCCAGTTCAGACATATGTTTTCTCTGACTTCAAGTCAGACCACTTGGTGCGCTCATGAAGTGGCCACTGGGGACAGTCTGCCTGTGAAGAATAAGATGTACAGGCAACCTGACCATGTCAGGGACTGTATAAGGACATACGTCCAAAAGATGTTGGATTTGGGAGTTATTGAACCCTCAGTTAGCCCTTGGGCTAGTCCAGTAGTCCTGGTACCTAAACCTCACACCACAGATGGCAAGAGAGAGATGAGGTTTTGTGTAGACTACAGGGGTCTCAATGCAGTCACTAGGACTGATGCCCATCCCATCCCCAGGGCAGATGAGCTAATAGACACTTTGGCCTCAGCCAAGTTTCTAAGCACATTTGACCTGACAGCTGGCTACTGGCAGATCAGACTACCTGATGATGCAAAGCCAAAGACAGCATTTTCTACCCCTAGTGGGCACTATCAATTTGTGGTAATGCCCTTTGGTTTGAAGAATGCACCTGCCACTTTCCAAAGGTTGGTGAATCAAGTCCTTACAGGCCTGGAAGACTATAGTGCAGCATATCTAGATGATATTGCTGTCTTTAGCTCCACCTGGGAGGATCACCTGGTCCACCTGAGGAATGTTTTGGAGGCCCTGCAAAAAGCAGGCCTCACTATCAAGGCTACTAAGTGCCAGATAGGGCAGAGCCAGGTTGTGTACCTGGGCCACCTTGTGGGTGGAGGCCAGGTTCAACCATTGCAGAGCAAAATCCAGACCATAATGGACTGGATTGCGCCAACTACCCAGACTCAGGTGAGAGCCTTCTTAGGCCTGACTGGGTACTATAGAAGATTTGTCAAGGGGTATGGATCAATAGTGACACCCCTGAATGACTTAACCTCTAAGAAAATGCCCAAAAAGGTTCAGTGGACAGCTAGCTGTCAAAAGGCATTTGATGACCTGAAGCAGGCCATGTGCACTGCTCCCTTTCTGCAAAGTCCTGACTACTCAAAAAAGTTCATTGTCCAAACAGATGCATCTAAGTTGGGGGTAGGGGCTATACTGTCACTGTTGAATGATGAAGGTCAGGATCAACCAGTAGCTTTCATAAGCAGAAGGTTGACCCCCAGAGAGAAACGTTGGTGAGCCATTGAGAGGGAGGCCTTTGCTGTGGTTTGGGCTCTGAAGAAGTTGAGGCCATACTTATTTGGTACTCACTTCATTGTTCAGACAGACCATAAGCCCCTCTTATGGCTAAAACAGATGAAGGGTGAAAATCCCAAATTACTCAGGTGGTCCATTTCCCTACAGGGGATGGACTATACAGTGTAACATAGACCTGGGAGTAACCATGCCAATGCAGATGGACTCTCCAGATATTTCCACTTAGAACATGAAGACTCACCTGGTCAAGGTTAGTTTAATGTCCCTGCGTTTGGGGGGGGGGGGTTGTGTAGGAGAGTAGGATCTGCTTCTCATGTTTATCCCCACTTTTTGCTGGTGTTTCACTGTTTTTCGACTTTAGTCTGGCTGGGACCCTGCTAATCAGTGCCCCAGCTTAGCTGCGTCCGCTGTAAAATGATTCCATGTACTTTAGGTACCGTTCAGATTGGATCTGAGGTGCCCTTATAAGTCCCTAGTATATGGTATACTATGTACCCAGGGCATAGGTACCCCAGAGGGATACCGGGGGCTGAAGCATGTATTGTGCCACCCCTGGAAAGCCACCCACAATGACACCACAGGTCTGCTACTGCAGCCTGGGTAAGGTGGTGCATGCACCCCTTACTGTGATATAGGTTACCTATATATATATATATATATATATATATATATATATATATATATATATTACCTACTGGCGGTCGCCAGTAGGTAGTTATAGTTAGGACCCCTTTTCCATAGGAAAACCTCAACATTCTATTTTGAATAACTTTGGCGCCGGTCGATGAATCCTCGCGAATTTCTCAAAATAGGTGGGGCGCTACGTTCCGCTCCTACCCTGAAAGTCTCGGGGGGATTCGTCAAGTGGGGGCTGAGATAAAAGGGGGGTCCCAAAACGTGTTTTTCCCATGCATTTTTCCATAGGACCTTTAGAACGAGCTACAGCCCGAACGGCTGAACAGAATTACTAGAAATTTGGCAGAGAGGTAGTCCCTAGGTCAAGGAAGTGCCTTTTGTAGGTTTGGTGTAAATCTGTTCAGTAGATTCTGAGAAAATAGCCTTTAAATCAATATATATATCTGAGCCCGCTTACGGTACGCTTACCGTACGCTTACCGTAAGCGTACGGTGGCGTGCGCGAGCGCGATTCTGATTGGCTCTTAGATCTTAGTAAACATTCGAATCGGCCGAAACCAGGAAGCGGCGGCCGCCATTTTGTCTCTCGCACTGAGTGTTGTTTATCAAACAAGATGGCCAAAAACATGTTACGGGGCTGTTTTGACAACTCCCTCCCACATAGTCATGTTGAGGGAGTCCCCAAACATCCCCCAAGAGCAAAAACGGTTTTATGTTTTTTTTCGGCAATTTCGCCGAGTACGCTTACCGTACGCTTACCGTAAGCGTACGGTAAAAAAAAACAAAAAAAAAAAACACTATCCACACTTACCCCACCCCCTGTGCTTTTGGTGGCCGTAGGCCACCAAATGTACAGGGCTTATTAACAGGTAAAAAAAACTACATTTTGGCAACATGAAATTATAAAATCGAAATAAAAAAAACACTATCCACATTGACCCCACCCCCTGTGCTTTTGGTGGCCGAAGGCCACCAAATGTACAGGGCTTATTAAAGTTGATAAAAACCGTGCACGGAACGAACTGCGTTAAGTGGGCGCGCACGCCTCGAATGGCGTAAAGTAACTTAGCATTTAAAAAAACGTACAAATTCACTGAAAAAACCATAGGTTTCACACACGTTATAGTTAGGAATTAGCATTTAAAAAACCTTGCAAATTCTGTGGTAAATATTCTTTTTACCTAAACTGAATTTCATACGGAATCTTTAAAATAAAGTAAAATAGCTCAGAATAACAAGAGGCAGAATCCGTGGTATAAGAGGTTTTCTAAATGGGCTTTATTCCATCCAAAATGGCCGACTCGAGTCGCGGCCTTCAGGTTCCGTCACCACGAGGGTTCAGGAAGTGAAGTACAATACTTTATTGACAAGAAGTAACTTTTATAGGTCATACATTTACAATGAAACAAGTGCAAAAAGGCGTAACAATTGATAAGATAAATTAACATAGTGATACGTAATTGAAACTAGGCGTAATAAGGAGCAAAAAGAAACATGATTGGCTCTGATTATCTTACATAGGTGGATCTATACGATAATACTTAACATAGATGCGTGCGCAGCAGCATGACGTGTGATTGACGTGCAACTAGGGGGTGAAGGGGACTTGACATTTAGCTCTACATGTGGAGACGAGAAGTCTGGGGGTCATGTCAACCTAATCCCAAATCATATCTAACATCCTATGTTTAGAGAACTATGTTATCCACAAGGAAGGACTCTCGGACAGAATCTATTCTATACTAACTGTATGTGCGTGTACAAGCGTCTAAGTGCCTATATGAGAAGCGAGGGGCAGAAAACTTTCCATGGCAACAGGGCTATGAATCACTTGCAGGAGGACGGAAAGGCTGAGTCCTTTGCTTGTGAGCTAAAGGAAATGTTTACCTAAATCACTAGACAGGAATGCATCGGCTGAAGAGCAAAATAGATAATTCGAAGGTGAAATACAGCTTCTTGGCAGGCAGGCGAAAACTGGCCGAGGCAGGCACCGTTAGCTGCACAGGGAGTAGGACAAAGTTCATGGATACAGATGCGAGCTCAAGCTGAAACTGTCGGAGACAGAGAGCAGGGAAAGGCTTTGAGGAAAGAATCGGGCCTACTTGCCTGAACTGTAAAAATGGAGTAACTTAGCCATATAAAGTCGGTGGCTTTTCATACTTAGGAATTGAATATCCAGCCCATTGATGGCGGATCTGACAGAGAACATGTCGACGGTAGACACACATATGTTTGCGTCTTGGAAACTGGAACTGGAGGGAACACACATGCATTTGTAACATGCATATAGAACCGTTGGGGTCCAAGATAGGGGACGTAACTGATCAGGAAAATCCACATTTCCACATTCCCTCCTTGTCCCCTACTTGCCCTTCAAGAGATATCAATCTTCATCATTCCATCGATTTGCTCATGGAGCATCATTTCTTCTTCCTTCTTTTTCCGACATTTTGAACGAGAACTTTGATATGGAATGCATGATGTGGCACACAGACCACAAATCGCTGGTCCACATTGTAGGCATAAACAACAACTGAAGAGCATAAAAAGGCCAATACCTAGGAAAGATAGAACTCTCCATCCCCAGGCTGATATCACACTCCAAAACCACCCGGACCACGTCCAAGTGCCTGGATTCTCGTGTATCTGGCTTACAATCTTATGAAGGCGTGTTATAGCTTTATATACAGATGGCGAATTTTCTGGTATGAATATGCAGCAGCTGGATCCGATGACCCTGCAAGCTCCGCCCCTATCGGCCAGGATGACGTCAAGGACAAGACGATTCTGGAGAACAACAATTCTCATCACTGATTGTTCCTCTGTCAGATTGCCTAGGGCGGCTATAGTCTCGTTTACTACAGCTTCAAGAGTCTTGGTGAGTCTGCGTATCAGCTTACTATTTGATATTGTACCTATATAGGGAAAGATACCTTTATTGAAATCTACATACTTGTCCCATGCCGTCTCAGTATAATCGACAACTGGGAGATCTCTACGCTCTCTTTTGTGTACTAAATGAACATTTCGATAATAATCAGGGGGAGCTAGGAAAACAGGTGGCAAAAGGAATGCTATGTAACAGGTACCATCCCAATCTAGAGGCAGACGCATATATGCCGTCTGACCACATATAAAGTAAGAATGGCGAGAAGCTCTAAATGAAGATTTCCCTTGATCACTATATTCTACCGTAGTAACGCATTTGCTATGGCCCATGTGTATGGAACCAACTTTTCTCACACATAATTCACCCTTAACTGGAAATACTGACATAGTGGGCAGAATTAATTCAACTTCGGATTTGACGTTCAAAATCATGAGATTAGGCGTAAAATTACCTAATTTATACACTTCATTTTCTAAATCAGTTCCTGTTCTACTGGGGTGACCCTCCTTATTAGGGTGACAGACTTTGAATAAAACTAGATTCAGATTTCCCCATATCCAATGTTGTTGATAAACTGCTGTGTCTGGGTCTATGGAATTTAGTAAACTAAACCATGCTCCACAGGAGCCATTGTGTGTGAACGGATGTGGAAAGAAAGGCAGAACTCCTTTGTTATTCTGATAGGGAGGGAGTCGGCCACACACCCAACAATTGGTGGCATTACTAGTCTGATGGGAATGATGTAACATACTAATGAAGGTGTTATTGCGCAGCGCAAGTCTATAAGATAATTCATGTGGCGGTAGGTCACTAAAAGAATGTTCAGCAGTAATATTATAAACATGTCTAGAAATAGGATGATATATGTGCAAAATCACACTCGTAATGATTATTAAAACACTCAATAAAAACAGAATTAATAATGTCCTCACACAGTAGCTACGCAGTGATTTACAATACGCCTGTCGTTTCAACATTTCTCTGGTATTTTCTCTACTCAGGTCCAAGGGATACATGTCAGAGACAATTCAACCGCTTCACCTTGGAGAGGACTTAAACAATCAAATTGCTCGACTGTTTGGGCCTAAGTTTTAATTTATAGTTCTGAGAGTCATTCCTTTCAACAAAGGGAAGTTTTGAATCAGTCTGTGAGGGAGTGCAGGGCACAGTGTCTATATCCGAGGATAGTCCATGAAATTTCTTAACGTGGCTGGAATGTATCCATCCTTTGCGGCCCTCCACTTTCACGGCTGTTCTTGTGGTCAGCAGGACTAGCTTCGGTGTTTTCCACCTGGGCTCCAATTGGGTTTTCCGATCGAAATTCCTCACAAACACCAGATCCCCCGGAGCAACGTCATGGGGTTTCACCTCAGTGTTGTCAGGAAAAGCTGCAGCTACCTGTGAACGACAAGATTGTAGTGCAGACATCAAGGAAGCCAGGTAATCTGTCAGCATATTACAATTTACATCAGTTATTTTACGTGGTACAGGCGTCCCCCACATATTTGGTGGCCTTCCGAAGATCACCTCATACGGGGATAGCCCTGTTCGAGAGTGTGCTACCATTCTTATGTAAAATAGTGCAACTGGTAAGGCTACTATCCAGTCAACACCTTTCTCCTTACATATTTTAGACAATCTGATTTTCAAAATTTGATTATGTCGTTCCACGAGACCTGCTGCCTCGGGGTGTCGAACACAGTGGAATTTCCACTGATATCCCAACAAAAGTGAGACATGTTTCATTAATTCGGATGAGAAAGGCTGGCCGTTATCTGAATATACAACACGTGGTAGCCCGTACCGTGGGAAGAATTCTCGAACTAACTGTTTGGCAGTAGTCGGGGCCGTGTAATCTGATACTGGGTACGCCTCAGTCCATCGGGAGAGAGCGCAGACAACTACAAGAACATATTTGAATCCTCGACATCGTTCCATCTGGATATAATCCATTTGGAGCACTTCAAAAGGATGATCAGGAGTCTGGAATCCACCCTGTTCTACGGGAACACTTTTTCCCGGGTTGAACTGACAACATATCATACAGGTACGGACCTTTTGTTTAGCTGCTGCTCGTAAATGTTTATTGAACCAAATGTGTTGAATGCTATCTAGCATAGCTTTTTCTCCTAAATGCGCCGGGCTGTGAATTGTAGCTATAATGGCTTGGACCATAGAGTCAGGAAGAAACCATACAGATTTCTCCTTCGTCATCCATCCCTGATCTGTCTGGATCCCTCCTAGTTCAGTCCATTTCTTTAATTCTTCTGCAGTAGCATGTGTCTGTATGTCAATTACGTCAAGTGCGGGATCCTTAATTGTCATACACTGTGTTGGTGTCTGAACTATTGGCTTTGTCATGTCTAATGTGCGATTCTGAGCAGTCTGTTTAGCTGTTCTGTCAGCTAAATCATTGCCTTGAGAAATGATATCAGTAACCTTCGTGTGTGCTTTACATTTCATAATCGATATAGCAGTGGGTAGATGTATTGCGTCTAACAAGGCATGAATGAGGGGTCCGTGCTGAATGTGGGCACCATGGGAGGTTAAATAACCTCTCTCTCGCCACAGTACGCCGAAGTCGTGTACAACTCCGAATGCATAACGTGAGTCAGTGTATACATTAACTTTCTTATTTGTGGCTTGAATACAGGCTTGTGTTAGAGCAATAAGTTCTGCTGCTTGGGCTGACAAAGTATCTATACAATTTGTCTCAATAACTTCAGTGTCTGTTGTGACTGCATACGCGGCCACTAAATCTCCTGTACTTGTTCTCATGCACGATCCGTCTACATACAACGTCAGGTCTGGATCTAACAATGGAACGTCTGTCAAGTCTTGTCTAGGTTTCGTCTTTATTTCAATGATTTCAACACAATCATGAGCTAGTGGGTCTGTTCCAATTACAGGTAATAGTGTAGCAGGATTCAATGTATTACACCGTCGGATCTCTATGTGTGGTTGAAACAATGTCAGTTCATAACCGGTAAGTCTTGCTATGGTCAAGTGTTGTGTTTGTGTTCGGTTCACAAGAACCTCTACTGCATGTGGTACTTGTACTGTCAATGGATGTCCTAATACTATGGCATCGCTTTGTCTGATTGCTAAAGCTGTCGCCGCCACTGATTTCAGGCATGCAGGCAAAGCCTGAGCTACGGGATCTAATGTGCTGGAAAAATAAGCACATGGCTTGCGTGATCCTGCTTGATCCTGAGTGAGTACTGACAAGGCAGTACCTTCACGTTCTGTAACAAAGAGTGTAAAATGTTTGCTATAACATGGTGTTGCTAAAACAGGTGCTTGACATAAAGCTTCTTTTAGGCTTTCAAAAGCTTGTGTATGTTCCTGAGTCCAAGGGAGAACAGTCGATGTGGCTGCCTCCTGTGTGGTTAGCTGAATGAGTGGTTTTGCTAGAAATGCGTACTGAGGGATCCACTGCCTACAATATGAAGTGAGGCCTATAAAAGCCCGCACTTCCTTTTGTGTCTGGGGTATTGACATGTTAGCAATTAACTGGATGCGATCTGGTGTAAGCTGCCTTCCCTCCTTGGACAGAGAGTGACCAAGATAAATAACTCGCTGGACACAGAATTGCAGCTTAGAAGGAGACACCTTGTGCCCCTTGTCGGCTAGAAAATGTAAAACTGTCAGAGAAGCCTTTTCACATTCAGGTTCGCTTCTCGCGGTGATCAGCAGATCATCGACATATTGAAGCAGTGCAGTATTGACTGGCATGTGGATACTGTCAAGTTCTCGTTTCAGTGCTTGGCTGTAGATGCTGGGGCTTTCTGTGAATCCTTGGGGAGCGCGTGAGAATTTAAAGCTGCGCCCATTTAAACTGAATCCGAACAAATATTGGCTTTCCGGATCTATTGGGACGCTGAAAAAGGCATTCTTGAGATCAATTACAGTAAAGAATGTTGCTTCGGAATCAATTGCTGTCAATAATGATGATATATCAGGGACCACAGGAAATTGTGGTACAATGCACTTGTTTAGTTCACGCAAATCAATAACCAATCGGTATACTGGTGGGGCAGTAGGATCAGTTCGTTTAAGAATCGGAATTATCGGTGAATTACATACATTGGAGTCTGTTTCTACAACTACTCCCTGGGCAATTAGCTCATCAATGATTTTCAGCAAAGCCACTACAGCATCATGCGGTAACTTGTATTGTCGCATTCGTGGTAGTACCACTCCTGCTTTCAATGTGACTCGGTATGGTGTAATGTTCATGCAGCCAACATCCGTAGGGCCTTGTGCCCATAGATGTACTGGTAAAGTCTGTAGTCGGGGATCCATGTCCCTAGACACATAGTGACCTTTAAAATCACGTAGAAACAACCTTACTCCTTCCGGAGAACAACATATTATGGCTCCTAGTGCTTTCAGAGTTTTAATTCCTAACAGATTTTCTGGGCATGATTTAGTAAGCAATAAATCTGTAGTTCGTGTCAAAGGTCCTATCGTAAGTGGGAGAGGCTGTGATACTTCATTAACAATAGGTTTTCCTGAAAAACCAAGGGAAACATTTTGAGAGCCTGAGAGGGGTGCCCCTGGAACTTCACTACGTTTTATAGTTGTTCGACTTGCCCCTGTATCGAGTAAGAATTTTCTATCTTGACCTAATAATTCACTATGTACATACGGTCCTTCTTGATCTACAGGAATCTCGATGAGCGGTAAGTCAACTTCCCTCTCTAGGCTTGTTCATGCGTAACGCTGATACTCAGGATATTCATATTGTGCAGTCTGATACATTTGTCGTGTTGTGGTTTGTGTGGCAGTAGCAGGCAACGGTGGTGCAGCTGGCACAAACTGTATGGGCTGCTGTGAGGCTGGCATGGACTGTTGCTGAACTGGCATGGACTGTTGCTGAACTGGCATGGACTGTCCATGCTGCATAGCTCCTTGTTCATTCTGATCTTGTCTAACTAATCGTGGTCTCTCTTTTGCAATACCTGTAGCTATATTACGTTTCAGGACTGGACAATCGTGTACATAATGGCCTAGTTGTTTACAGTAATTGCAGGTTCCTTTTACAGGAGCTGCAGAATCACCAGAATGTGTCACACCCTTTTTGTGACCCTCTGCTGGTACTGTCTGAGAAACTAGCATTTTAATTTTTGTATCCTTCATGCGTCTATGCTCGTGTTCTTGTTCATCCCTAATTCTATTGTGATGATACTGTAACATTTGTAGCATTTGTGACGGAGTGTTACTTTGCCAGGTACTCTCGAATTTCAATATTCTATTCTTCACTGGAGGCAATGCATTTTCCACTAATTTTGTCACAAATAAATGTGGATATGAGTCACTACTTGCTTTTATACCACTGTTTATACCAAAACATTTTTCAAATCGAGCATAATAATCGCTTGTGTCTTCATCTTGCTTTTGTTTGCAGGCTGTGATTGCACCCCAATCTTCCTTTTTTGTAGTTAATAGACGTGGCAGTACCTGTACTAGTAAACCTGGTAACAGTTTAACTTTATCCCCGAGCCCTGAACCTGCAGTTCGGGCCCTTTCTTCCTCTGCTAATGCTGTCCAGTCTATCTTTTGGTCTCCCACTTCCCACTCTTTTTCTTTCAGTTTTTCATAGATGCCAGCAGGCAAAAGCACCTTTAATATCGTCATAATATCAGGAAAGGTGTACTCTCCCATTAGTAACATGTCTTTAATTTCTCGGTGGAAACCCGCTGGGTCTTTGTCATGACTAGGTACTACTTTCTTCATTTCTAATAATTCCATTTTTGATATGGGTGTGTAAACAAATACACGGTGAAACTCATTGTCTTCGCCTTTTATTGGGTGCACTTCTCGTAAAGGATTTTGTCTATCCATATAGTACGGCGTTCTTTCTCTGTGGGGCAGCGAGAGAGAATCCGGATTTACAAAAAGGACATACTGTTTACGTGACACTAATATCTCTTTAATTAGCTTGTTACTAGAACCTCTCCATCTGTTCGTGAGTAGTTCCGTTAATATATCAGGTAAAGGACCAGGGTCAGCATGTTGGCTCTTATATAATATAAGGAGTTGCTGAATCATATAGATTCCAGCTAAACGTTGTTCATCTGCACTGAGATTAAAAAACGTGTGTGCTACGGTCTCATCACCGTATTTTTCAGGACTGTCAATCCAGTGAACAGCTGATCTGGCTAATTCTTGCTCATCCATGGAATCGAGGAGGTGGTAACCCCTTCGTTCTCGTAGTATTTTATCTGCGGCTTGAAACAAATGTTCAGGAGACTTCAGATTTATTACAGGCGTCGGATACGTTCTGCTATTATTTGGGCATACAGAGTGTATGGGATCAGAAAAACATCTAGCATTATCACAGGATCTTCCTCTGCCTACATAGGCTATGGTCTCTGACTGTCTTGCGGAATTCCCTGATTCGGACACTTCATCTTGCTCGAACTCGTCTGTTCCCAATCTTTCTTCATGAATACGCTCTATTTCTCTACGGATTTTTCGGCACATGGCTATTATACAATTTTGCTTATCGTGTCTCCCTTCTGATATATTCTGGCTCCATCTTGTAAGAATAAGCATTGCATTCGGGTCTACCCCCGGACGGTCTTGATTTCTGATCACACAGTTTATGAGGAAACGTAACAGTTCCCCCTGTATCTCTACTTTCTGGAATTCCATAGCTCTGTTAATACATCCTGGATCTCGTCCTGTTTGAACAAAATGATATATGTTATCTAGATGCGTAGTCATTCCTGGTAACCTTGCTAAATACTCTGCGGCTCGCCTGATGCGTAATGATGCCAGGACCATTTCGTCCTCTTTACCAACCACCGGGTCATATCTACAATTTACAAGGAGTTCCTTAAGCGTACGTTCACTTACGAATTTAGGTGTACGTGAATGCGCTGATTCTTGAAAGACAAGTTTATTTATTCTGGGTGGTGTAAAGGTATTGCTAGCACCTCCCGTGGCCCCATCTGGGGCGTCGGGTGTGAATGGGTTCGTTGAACGTGACACAGCAACTATGGGTGTCGATACCACTGTAGAATCGACTGCGGGGACAGATGTGCTTGCCGAAGCTTGTATCGGGACTTGCTGTTGCACGGGGTCGGATACCTGATCCTGACGTTGAACCCCTCCGCCAGACGGTCTATGTGGTGTGGCGTTAGCATACTCGGGAGCTGTGTCGTCTAGATATGAGGAAAGAAAAACATCTTCTGCGGTTCTGGGATGCCCTTTTTGATGTACCTTAATTGGAAATAATGGGGGTGGCAAGTCTTTTGGCATCCCTGGAACAGCCTTTGGTAGTCCTTCGGCTAGAAGGGGATACATACCATTCATAAGAGCATTTCTTTGTCTATTTACTTGTTCTGACTTCACTCGGATACCTTCCTCAATTAATAGATTTTCTTGAACTTTATTTGAACTTTCTTTACTCCTCTCTTCTTGTCTACGTGCTTTTTCTGTACGTCTATGAGATTCTTTACGCCATAACTCAACAGCGTCTTTCTGTGACTGTCTGACCTTTCTTTTCCATAACTCTTCCTCCACTTTCATGATGCACTCTGCATCCCAGGTTCCCGCTGCGGGCCACCTTTGACTTTCCGGCAATCCCTTGGTATAATCTACCCATAGATCAAGAAACAATATGGCATCTAAGCCATGCTTGTGGTACATAAAATGCCCTGGAGTGTCCCTAGGAGGAATAGGAACTGCTTCTTCAAGCACCCCTTTTCTGGTAGTAATCTGTCTTAACTTCGAGAAGAGCGGCATATTGACAACTGATCTGATATTTACTCTTGAATTCACTTAATACGAAAAACACAATAATGAACAGTGAACAAAGAACAATCATTCATACCACAATATGCAAGACATTTGAACACTTTAAACATTGAACATTAAATATTTTAACAATAACCGACAATGATGACAGTCTGCCTAACTAATCACCACGCTGAATTCTTGACAATAACTGAATACTTCGGAATACTTGATATACTGCTAAACAGTACATATACACTGCTAAACAGTGCAGACCGGATTTGTGTACCCAAATCCGTCTTGACCGGCACAACCTATGTGCGCGTCAACACGCCTCCTCGGCGATGGTACTCACCGAGTAGCTCCTTGAAACGGAAGGCCTCAGAGAATGGACAGGACTCGATGACTGCGGACAGCGGACCCTCTGGACATCGGGATTTCGAAAAACCTGGTGGGCTTCTGTATACCTCGGATCTTGCTCTCTCAGCTAGGCTCTGGTCGGGATACTTCGCACTTCTCACCGCCTCGTCTGGGTTGATCGCAGCCTCAGTCGCCCCCGCTTGACCGGAGGGAGCTTACAGGAAATCCTGCTGGTACGCGTTTATGGTCCGTCCAGCTGTGGCAGGAGACCGGGCCTGCAACGCACCGCCGGCGCGTGAGATGAGAAAGTGTCCCTGTTCGGGCGCCATTATGTGGTAAATATTCTTTTTACCTAAACTGAATTTCATACGGAATCTTTAAAATAAAGTAAAATAGCTCAGAATAACAAGAGGCAGAATCCGTGGTATAAGAGGTTTTCTAAATGGGCTTTATTCCATCCAAAATGGCCGACTCGAGTCGCGGCCTTCAGGTTCCGTCACCACGAGGGTTCAGGAAGTGAAGTACAATACTTTATTGACAAGAAGTAACTTTTATAGGTCATACATTTACAATGAAACAAGTGCAAAAAGGCGTAACAATTGATAAGATAAATTAACATAGTGATACGTAATTGAAACTAGGCGTAATAAGGAGCAAAAAGAAACATGATTGGCTCTGATTATCTTACATAGGTGGATCTATACGATAATACTTAACATAGATGCGTGCGCAGCAGCATGACGTGTGATTGACGTGCAACTAGGGGGTGAAGGGGACTTGACATTTAGCTCTACATGTGGAGACGAGAAGTCTGGGGGTCATGTCAACCTAATCCCAAATCATATCTAACATCCTATGTTTAGAGAACTATGTTATCCACAAGGAAGGACTCTCGGACAGAATCTATTCTATACTAACTGTATGTGCGTGTACAAGCGTCTAAGTGCCTATATGAGAAGCGAGGGGCAGAAAACTTTCCATGGCAACAGGGCTATGAATCACTTGCAGGAGGACGGAAAGGCTGAGTCCTTTGCTTGTGAGCTAAAGGAAATGTTTACCTAAATCACTAGACAGGAATGCATCGGCTGAAGAGCAAAATAGATAATTCGAAGGTGAAATACAGCTTCTTGGCAGGCAGGCGAAAACTGGCCGAGGCAGGCACCGTTAGCTGCACAGGGAGTAGGACAAAGTTCATGGATACAGATGCGAGCTCAAGCTGAAACTGTCGGAGACAGAGAGCAGGGAAAGGCTTTGAGGAAAGAATCGGGCCTACTTGCCTGAACTGTAAAAATGGAGTAACTTAGCCATATAAAGTCGGTGGCTTTTCATACTTAGGAATTGAATATCCAGCCCATTGATGGCGGATCTGACAGAGAACATGTCGACGGTAGACACACATATGTTTGCGTCTTGGAAACTGGAACTGGAGGGAACACACATGCATTTGTAACATGCATATAGAACCGTTGGGGTCCAAGATAGGGGACGTAACTGATCAGGAAAATCCACATTTCCACAATTCACTGAAAAAACCATAGGTTTCACACATGTTATAGTTAGCGGAAATTTTACTGATAAAAAACCAGTGAAATTGCCCCGTTATAGTTAGTGCTGGCAACTATAACTCACGCGACCGCAATCTTCTGCTGATGACATATGTGTCTTTATGAAAAAAAAATATTTGTAATATATGTATAGCTAAAAATGTATGGAAGAAGACATGGGCAAATAAGTGTCTAAATACAGTATTAGCATCAGCAGAGGATTGCGGTCGCGTGAGTTATAGTTGCCAGCACTAACTATAACGGGGCAATTTCACTGGTTTTTTATCAGTAAAATTTCCGCTAACTATAACATGTGTGAAACCTATGGTTTTTTCAGTGAATTTTATATATATATATATATATGTATATATATATATATATATATATATATATATATATATATATATATATATATATATACACATATAAACCTATAAGTCACTCCTATGGCAGGCCTTATCAATCCTGGAGGCAGAGTGCTTGGTTCTTATGTGAGAGGGTGCCCCTGCATGTGCAGAGCCCCTCTGCAGTGTTCGGAGACCCTTCTCTGATGCTGTTGGTAGTGCAGCCTGACCATATACTCTTAAGTGCATTATAACCAAACGATAAATGCTAACTTTGGACTGGCTGTACGGAAACATGGCGTGTTTGGTGTCAAACACCGTAGAATCATACCCCCACACCAGTAACTGGTGTGGGAGTATGATCCCACCCTTCTAGAGGGAGAGACATGACCGCACTGGTATACCTGGTAGAAACTTAATAGAGCCCTGGCATCACAAAATGGATGCTGCAGCCACAGACACGGGTCGGCCTCCTGCTGCTGACCAAAACTCTGGCAGGGGAGGCCTGGACAATAGGTTTCCTGTCACAAGGAGGTGTAACCACCTCCCAGACAAGCTTATGTGTATTGGGGCTGGGTGGGAGCACTCTCCGAGTGCTTTGAAGTTCGGACTGGGGGCACATTTGGTGTCCCTGTGCATAGTCCAGCTCAAACCGGTCCAGGGGCTTCCAGCCCCTGCCCTGGCGTGAAACTGGACGAAGGAAAGCCACTCCTCTTACCAAACCCTCCCATAGGTGGGTCCCCAGAGTATGTCCAACCCCCTACCTTAGTATAAGTATGGGACCCTTGTCCTTAGGACTGAAGAAATCTCCCTTGGGGTCAAGGAGTGACTCCCCTGCTTGGCAGGCACCAACGAAGCAAATTGCCGGTCTGCATCATCGAAGCTCACACTGGACTCCGAAGTGTTTGCAGCTCAGGAAGAGGATTTCCAGACATCTCAGAGGCCGACCCGAGTCTCCAGCAAAGCTGAAACCCGCAGCCCTCGTGAGTACCGTGGAACCGGAACTCCTGGTCACCGTACATTTCTGCAAGTGCATTGACTTCTCGACGTCTCTTGAAGTCGTGCTTGGGCTGATTTGTAGCCCCCACCTCGAGCACTGAATCCACTGAAGATTGTCAGCCTGGTCATTCCGAGTGATCCGTGGGCTGCCATTTTGCGTTTCTTCTCAAGGTCCCTTTGCGATCCCTGGTCCGTTGACTGGTGGGTCCCTGAGGGGGTAACTTTGTATTTCCTTGGGCTTTCCTGGTTGCTCCAGACGTGCCCCGACTCCCTACCGAGTGGTGAGTCCCACAGACTTTGCTGGTCTGCACCGAAGCATCTTTATCGTTTCTGCGTGGGTTGCTGCTGCCAAGGCTTGTTGTGTCCAATCCGGGCACCGATGCTGCAGCACTCGACATCCTTTGTGGGACAGCTTGAATCCAGCTCCTGGTCGTCCTCTACGCCTCCTGGTCCTCGTGGCTGAAGAGTCAAGCTTCACCTCTTTCACCTGAAATCACCCGACATCGGTGGGCATCTGCTCATCGCCTTCCTGGTCACTGGCTAGTGAGCCAGACTCTGTCCCCTCTGCTTTCAGGTTCTTCTCATCTTCGATCCAGGCTTGGATCTCTTAGGACACTTTGCATCTTCACTACAGCAGCACTTCTTCGCCAGCTCCCACTGAAATCGACGACGCGACCCGACACCAAAAGACACCTATTCACCCGGCTTCCCTGGGTGAGGTAACACGAGTACTCCGATGCTCCTGTGGGTGCTAGCCCTAGAACTTCCTAAGTCCAAAAGGGTTTGGTCCTGACTCATTTCTAAGTGTCACTAATCTTTAAAAATCTAACCGCGTCTTTCCCCATAGAAGCAAATGGGAGCTCGCGGCTGTGTTCACTCACTGCACACGGCCCCCGTGGGTCCCCTGTGTCACTATCCTGGGTGGTTCCTTGGGGTCCCAGCGATTCTACAGGCTCTAGGCCTTGTGTCTAGTTGAGTCGTGGTTCTTATACCACTATTTTAGTATATGGTTTGGCTCGCCCCTAGGGCCTGACGCGTATTTGTGCTCTTTTACTGTGATAATTGAAGTGTAACTTATGTGTTTTGACCTCTAGTCTCATAAAGAGACTAGGAGGGTGTGTTTAGTAATAACTACATATATTTAATATATATATACCTGGTGTGGATATCTTTCATTTAGTGACTCAAGAGATTATAGACTGGTAAAACAAGCTGCTTTACATTCCTTCAAGACTTAGCCTGAAGGCTGCTCTCCATAGCTACCATTAGGGTAGCTTTCAATAAAGGTTATTTTTAACCTGTAACCAATAAGGGGTTGGTTGGACTGATACAAGGTGCCCACTAGAACTAGTGGACAGCATATATCAGGCCAACTTCTCAGACGGCTCCTCAATAATGGGGAAGAAGTGCTGCACAGGCCTGCGGTCCAATAGTTTACTTGGCCAGTGCATTTTATCTTCCATTCTTAGCTGTGGCTTAGAGCAGTCGGGCTTTATCAAAGGAACAAGTGTAAAGCATTAAGAAGTACCAAAACAGTTGTATAAGAAAATAATGCAACACAATAAAACTCTGATGCCAATTTATTTGAATAGGCTGTATTTTATCCTTCAATAGACACTGCAACAACTAATATCCACCAGAGGGTTCAGGAGATATACATTTTTGAAGAAACAAATCACACCTTTCCACTAAGTGCAATAAATCATTGTAATTTCCTGCGTCTCACAGTTTAGTGTTAGTCACAACATACAACTTGAAAACTGAAATAAGGACACTCTTGTGGGCACAAACCTTTTTATAGGGACCAACAAAGTTCAACTGAAGTTACCTATAAAGTAAAGCATTCTCCAATCCAGTACCAGGGTCTATGGGCAGTCCGCCATTGGAATCAATAAATTGGTGCTAATGCAAGGGATACAGGATGCTAAAGATGCTCAAGGATCTTAAAGATGCTGAGCCAGTGTTGGGGTTCTTCCTGTCACCACCAATCGGCCCAAAAACACAATGGGGCGGCTTTGGCCTCAAGGGTCAATGTCCTCCAAAGTCCGGGTGCAGTCCAGCTAAAATACATTTGTCTATGGTCTGCTGGTCTCCAGTTACAGCAAAACCAGTGGTTCCCTTCAACTAGCAGTAACTGCTGTGCAGGGTATCCAAACTGCACTCCAACGACTCTCCCAGGCCCAGCAAACTCTGATGCAACAACTGAGGGTCTTGGCTCATTCAGCTTTTAAGGGCCTGTGGCTGTAACAGGGAGTCAGGTAATTGACTTTTGGAATCATTTCTTCGGTCTACGGCTCCGGGGCGACTTTTCCTTGAGCAGGGCACCTCAGGCACAAGGAGTAGCAGGTGCAGTCAAGTCTTTTGGTGCAGCCTCTCTTTGCCAGGTCCAGGGAACAGCAGGACAGTCCTTCAATCTTTTTTCCAGTTCAGGCTGTCGTACGGTTTCCACTGATCAGTAGGAACTGTTTGTTTGTTGAACAACTTAAACGTTGGGATGGTGCCAGGCTGATAATATGCATCCCCTCAGGATATGTTGGCCTGTAGACCTGCTAGCTGACAGTGCCCCATATGAAACCCTAATCTTAGCAAGATAGCAAATGTTTTGGGCAACCTCAGAACATGACCACCCTGACTCCCCCAGGAATCATGGTAACAGATCTAGAACCTTTTCGCTAAGTCACTCATGCTCTCTCATAGACTTATACCAGAAATGCACAAAGGGGCATTTCAATATTTATTGAACCATTGATTCTCACAAAAAATATATATGCTGCAATTATTAATAGAAGCAGATAAAAGTGATGATCAATATAAGGACAATGAACAGAATGAACAATTCCCATTGTGCTAAAACAGTGTATATATGCTTACATATAGGTACTGTGTATAGTGTACTCCTACCATGCGCTCCCTAACCTAGTGGGGCTGGTGTTTTGACAAGAATCCCCTACTGGATGATCTAAATCCCCATTACCTGAAGGTAAGATATGCAGGTCCCCGTCTTTGTCACAAGTTGGACATCCCTCCTCGCAGAGGGTAAATGGATCAACTGAGCTGATGCTGCGACGCAGCGACAACCTCACAGACTGCATAGTGCTCCTCTCCTTTAGCATGGAAAAACATGTGTATTTATAAAAACAGTATTCATGCTTCTGAGTTGATGCTCCAGCTAAGCTGACATTGTTAATTGTCTCCATGATAGCAATGTTGTCTCATGGACGAAATAACAAACAACATTTGAACAATATGTGTTCAGGCCTTGTACTCAATGTTCAAGGTGGCGTGATAGTGTACTTACAAAGTGGAATTTGTAAGCAATGTAGTTTCAGAGAAACTAATCCTGTACTGTGACGCAAGCAAATGTGTGTCAAATGTCATTGTGTAGAAGAGGACGCAACTTAAGAAATTTGTACATGTAAAATGGCAGTGTTTCTTGCCAGGCCTAACCTAGCCATGTGACAAAATGTCATATGGGGTTTGGGTGCTACTTTAATGCCTGTTTCTTGCCTCAGGGGATGTGGCTAGCCGTCCTGCCTAGTGAAAATTCCTTTAAGTGGGGCATCTAGCTAGGCCGGAATGCACCATTTTGCCTACTCCCAACATGTCAGAAATCCTCTTTTGGTATGTGGGTCTCCCTAGCCCATCCCAGAAGTGTGGCTCCATCCCAATGGTGTGGCTACCTGGGGTCTATATGCCACGGACAAATTGGTTTGTAAACGGCTTCTCTCTCTCTGTCCGATATGCCAGCCTGTCTACTAAAACATAAGAGCTGAACCCCTTGTGTATGACCTCCATTTGCCCTTTAAAGGTGGCTTCACCTTTGAAGCTCACCTTTTGGGCTCACACCCTGCTTGGCAGGCCCTTTGTTTCCTTCCTGAGGGTTGTGCACACCTCTCTCCAGGAAGGCTGAAGGCTGTCTTGAGAACAGCTAATAGTGTGCAACTATAAACGGTCACTGGAAACTTTAGGAAACAAAGTTGCAACTGCCTAAAGTTGTCATTAATGCAAAAATTATATTACATTTGACATGAGCATCAAGTCAGGTTTAATGCAACAAGTTTTTTGATACCTTGAAGTACCATATTTAGTAGTCCAATTCAGAAGATAGTACTGCTGGGTTGTCATCCTGTAACTGTTCTCGCCAATGTATGCCACAACCTGACTTCCATATTTGACCAAGCATTATTTATTTTCTCCTCTCTCTCCTCGTCCCATTTTCCCCAAATTCTGATACCATATCACACTGGACAGGTAACAAAAACAGGTTACGTTGGCTTTGTGGTCCTGCACCCCTGCAACAACCCTAAAGGGTCAGTAACCTGTCTAATCTACATTTTGAGTGACACAGTCGGGATTACAGGATGAGAGAGACTATAGCTGAGTCGACTTTGTGAGTGTGTAAGTCTGACGTTATGCCTACCATTAAATATGGACAAATCACAATGGCCTTCTTAGAGGACATGCAGGTGGAAAGGTGTTAGGATGATTGGAGATCATGTATGGCCAGAGTTTTTCAATAACTCAAACCCTGGTAGATGCATGCATAGAGATTTGATTTGTTCACATTAGACAGTTTCACAGCTAGTGCCAAGCTAGGGTATGCCAGAACTCCTGATCACCACACTCCTCATGCCTGCAAGATTAGATCTGTTGCTGTTGTTTGACTAGATCAGCCTCATTGGCTGCCAGAGGTTATCTGCTCAGTTGAGCTGCTGCTTTCTCTGCATCACTCAGAATTACCCCTGACCAAAAAAAACCCTCAAATCCACTTGTCCGGGTCATGTTTGTAGCCCCCGCAGAGAAAGGTTAGAAAGCAGATCCTTGGGGACAAGGTGGCCCACAGAAGTACTACTTTGTCTTGCCTTAGCTTTCTTTATTTGTAGCTTCTTTAGCATTCTTGTCATAGAGTTGCTGAGCATATTTACTTGATAATAATAAGTGCCATATCTTTCTGCAAAGGATTACCCCTACTTAGCCTACTTGGGTAATATACTTCTGGCAAGTGATACACATGCTGTCTGAACAAGATATTTTGCTACAATCCATCCTTCAAGAGTGATCGAAATGTTATAGCATACCTGAACAATAATTTTCAATTTTATGAAGGACTCACAGGCAAGGATTATGCATTCACTTTTCAGCTTTATTTACAATAGCAGTGATGTAACATATCCATAGCGATAAGGAGGCAGTATGCTGATGACTACAGTATCCATAATCAACAGAGAAAAAAACCGATAAGCACCATAACATCGTATGAACCATCCACCTATTACAATGCTGCTAGCAGTGTAAACAGTTGTAGAATTAAGTAATCTGCCCCTTCTTGCTGTGAGGTAACATTCCACGAATAATGATCTAGGTAACCATTCATCAAACAAACAGTAATTTTGGGACTTGTAATATAAATAATTCAAACTTTAAATGGTATATGACTAAACCAGTCCAGCAAACACAGGTTTTGCATTGTCATTGGTGGATGGCTCATAGTGTTTCATGGGACTTGTAGTTTTTTCTCTGTGGATTATGTGTACTGTAGTTGTTGACTTACTGAACCCTCTATGCTTATATTACATGACTGCTATAGTAAATAAAGCAGAGAAGAGAAAGCCTCAGATTCTGCCATAGAATCCTTGATGCCTCAACACCACTGCCCCTTAAAAGTCATGGTCTGAAAAGGAGATGCTTGGCAATTCAGTGAGCTCATAGTGGTACCTGGTTCCTTTGTTTTCAAGGATAGCGAATATACTTGTCAAAATGATTGCCTAACTCCCCTTGAATCTCACAGGCTCCAGAGAATTGACCTCAGATTGGGGTGGAGCAATGAGGATTCCAGATCATCAACCTCATACTACCCCACTACATTAAAGTCTAGTACATATTACCTTCCATATCCATCCTGCTCCCGATATACGTTATTTTGGGCTTCCAAGAGTTCATTCACCACCACACTATATCCAACACAATACACTATCCTTTAAATCGTACAAATGATCATTCTCTTACAGCACACACTAGACAAACCCATGTTATTACCATCATGCACATAAAATAGCTCAAAAGACATATAGTTGTCAAAGGACATCGAAGTTAACTGTACTTTCATAGAACATATCAAACACACACACACGTAAAACTAGCATAAACTTAACAAACCATCTTCTGAACAACATCATATTATAGTACACCATGCTAGATTGTGATGCATCTATAGATAGCACTACGCTCGAGCAGAGCAATGGGCTATCAAACATTCCAAATAAAATAATCAATATATAAAAGTCTTTCGCCAGGCCCACGTCGCAAAACACTGCAAGGATATGCTAAGATCACACTCACTTCAATGTGACTCTTATACACTCTACTAATAGAAAAAAACACAAAACATTGGGTTCTCATGTTTAATGGATGGACTACCCCAGTCATCATGAAAGGATGCCCAGATACAGAACGCTTTCTAAACGCCATAAAAAAATGGGGTTTGGCACTGCACAATGTAAAATGACATATGATAGTTTCTTCAAGTCTTACACAGAATATGTACAACCAAAAACATCAGTTTATGTTTTAGATTTGACTGTGTGGCTTGAGATTGCCACCTCGATGGTAGACATGCTCGCTATTGCCTGGTGTCCCGTGCCATGCATACTACGTTTAGCATGACCTAGCTTTTCAGTCAACCCCACAATGCATCGTGTGACTCGTATATTCGCTTTTAACTTTGCAAGTACGGGCTAAAAAATCACGGTATGTGAAGTGTCGTACAGTAGAAAGCCAGAATTCTCGAATAAGGGGAATTTACTCATACAAGGGTTTTCATGTGAGTAAATCTAAGGCTAGGAGTGGGAGTGGACCTGGACTAGGCATTAGAAAGTAGAAATGTCTTAGGAGTGTGTGAACAGCCACTCACACATGCGCTTGCGGGTAGTCACAAACTCCTCTCTGACCCTTTTACCAACATAAAAAAGTTTGATGAGTTAGTCTTGCTAAGGGCAGTAGTAAATCTCTTTCGAATGTGAAAATTAAAACAGAATGCCCCCAAACTTTGTGAGGCTTTAGGGAAATGGAGAAATATGTTTTTCCTGTGGAGAGAAAAAAAAGACTTTTCTCCTAACAGTGCTTCAAGGCTATGCCTATAAACATGTGACCGGTGCAGGTTTCGATGCATAATCTGGAAAATAAAGTTTTCAAAAATGTGTAAATGAGTGGTATGCAAGGACTTAAATCTCCAGCTTTTGATTTACTCAGTTTTGTGTACTGGGCCACGAGAGGGAAGTCTTTCAAATTTCTGGAATTACGAAAGGCTTCTAGAAGTATGCCTGAGAAGCAGCAACAACTGCAAGTTCCCAGGAGTACTCCTACAAAACGTTTGAGAATTCCTATTTATGAGCATGAGAAGGTATTTCTGTATGTATAATTGTGCATACTTTACAATCATGCAGCCAAATATCTTGCATTAGAGCAATTGCATTTGTCCCCAAGGGTAAAATATATTTCCCCTTGTAGAAGCCATTTCTTCTACACCCTCACCATTTGTAGGGGTGGAGGGGGGGGTGGAAGAATTTCCCATTGACACCTTGGACAATGATTTAATAATACCTGTCAACCCTGAAAATAAAATCACCCTGTGAGCAATGGACTGGGAATTCGGGGCTTTGAAGTGTGCGTGACCTGGAAGTGGGGCGGAGTTTTTGGCCCTCCACTGCATGCAAAGCCAACCCTGCCCTCCCCAATAACTAGAGCAAAGGCTTCTGATGACTTCTTTCATGTCCGGGGAGGTGGCAAAACCTGTAATAGCCTACACCTTTGCAGAGGTTTACACATACGCTGGGAACACACTCTGTATAGGGTTTTCCCTCTCACCTTGTGTTTGCCATTTAATGTCAGCTCTTCACCCGATGAGCATGTGAGGAGGCCCAGCATCTTGCGACAGAGTGACTGGGTCGTGAAAAGCGTCTGTGAATATTTGTGGTAACAAACTTTCACCATGCCCTATAACATCCATTCTTCTCCCATAGATCATATGTATAAGTAAATACATTTACTGCTAAAAATGTATCAATTTGTAGTAGTATATTGAGCCATTTGTACATGTGAATTGAACTTAAACCTGCAAATGGGTTTGTGAGTCCAAGCCAAATTATTAAAGCATTGAGACAACCTGAGAATTTTGGGGAGGGAGGGTGCAGTGGTAGAGTGAGTCTTCCCTGGAATAGGTCCTGTAACAAAACTATTGCAGAGAACAGTTTGCCGTTGATCCAGTAGCTTATAATTAAGAGTGCCTGCTTATCCATAGAAAAAGAACGCTGAGTGATTGAGTGGACCTAGCTCACTGGGGCAGAAGAAATGTTACATAGAAGTCAAGTTTATAAACTACAAATCAAGAACATAAATAGTTTTACTGGGTCAAAAATGACCACACTAGCTTCTCAAATGATCATTCAAATAATTCTCTACAATACTGCTGATATCTACACTAGAGCTGGAAAGTTACAACCTCTCACTCTGAATCAAATTCCCTATTTTCATTGATAATCCTATGTAGTCTTGGGTTCTAAATTCCTGTTGATGATTGCCTACCTCTGGAGATAAGTTCAGGCTTCTCAGACTAGCTGGCCAGAATCCCAGAGACTAGTCTCAATGTGAAACTACTTGGTCTGGCCTCAACTTGTCACTTAAAGTAAATAGAAACACATGTCTTAGTGACTGAGAGTACTCAGCAGACAGCAGTGCATCCTACCATTCATGCACTGCTGAGGGTTTGCTCTAAATTGTATAATACACTCCATCCTCAAGTTCCTAGACAACTGGCATAAGGGGTGGAGCCTAGACTGTGCCTCAAGATTAGCTACCTGTTTTATTCACACTCTCCCTTGTGTTTGGTAGGCTCCTCACTTCTCTGAACCATTCTTCAACTAAACTTCTCACTCGGGGGTTTGTTAGAAAACAAAGTGGAAAGCATTACCCACATTCAAGGCATAGCCTACTGATGCTGGCTCTGAAGATCTTTATGCAATTCTATCATCTAGAAGGTTCCAGAGACACTTGTTTCACCATTGTGAAATCTAGAATTAAATCAGCCTCACATTCTTTTAAATATATATATATATATATATATATTTTTTTTTATTAACATTTCTGGTTTCAAACCTTGCTGCAATATCGTACAGTTTTCGTGGTGCATACAGCTCATTATGATCATATCTCATACATGAAAAGTCTGAAGTTGCACATAGGTATGTCGGGTTTTCTTTTGCACCCACATCCTTGTTCACACATTTAAACCACATAACTGCTTTCATCATGGCTATAATATCTAGTCAGTATCTTCTGATAGCGAGTCTTCACGTGGGGGATCACAAATATTCCCTCTATATTCATTACACCTTCCCCACACCGTGTCCTTTTTTTAGGGCATCTCCTATGTGTGTAGACTGATTTTTCAGTTATCATTAGTTCGTCCATGTCTCAACACCATCTACCCACTGTGGGGTTCTGTCTGGCTCCCCACAGTTGAGCTATATTTCTCTTCGCTATCGCCATTCCTAGCGCCACCCAGTTTTGCGCTGCATGGTTGAGGTCCGTCGGTTCCCATATGTTGAGTAAGCATCATTTAGGCTCTGGCTCAATCGTTAATTCTAGTGTCTGGGAAATTGTGTGCATAACTGCCCTCCAGTATTTAGCGATTTCCGCGCATTGCCTGATTGTGTGCCAGAATGTGCCCTGGTCTCCACATTGCCGGAGGCAAAGTGGCGTATCCGCCTTATGAAATTTTTACAACAGTGTTCTAGTGAAGTATGTGCGGTGCAGAATCGGAATTTGCCTCGCATCATGACGGTAAGTTCCAATTCTATTAAGGACACGCAGGCGAGGATTATGCTTATTATCTCTTTTCGCTTTATTACTACAAAACTCATAGCAGCCAGAAAGATCTTCAAAGAAATCAATAAACAATGCAAAAAACTGCTACCAGGGAGGAATCCAAATAGTCCTACTGTTTCCATTGCCACTGATACATAGTCCCATGTCTGTCTCCTCCCTTCTTCTTTCTTCGCGCAAGTCATGCCACTCCATCACTGATCCTGTTTAGACCCATCGTTTCCTGAAAAGAACAAGACAACGTAAGGTCTTGGAAAAAACCGCAAGCCTACATGTGATACACAATGCGGAACATTATACAAGAACTACATCATAAACTAAGTTAAACACTTTAGCATCACCACAAAGGAAGAATAGACTGATTACTTACAACCATACGGGTGGATTCGCACCATTGTGCCCTGGGAGGGATAATCCTCGCCTCCGTGTCCTTAATAGAATTGAAACTTACCATCACGATGCTAGGCAAATTCCGATTCTATGTCAGGACCGGAGGCTTCGGATTATGCTAGTTCAAAGCTTACTTACCACTAACTGTACCACATTCAGTACCGGTTTAAAATAAAACCTTTCGAAAGTAGAGTCCGAAGACCAGTCAGCTGCACGCATTAGATCCTCCAGACGCGCACCCAGCGTGAAAGCCTTTGAGGCCATAGCGCCCCTTGCTGAGTGGGCACCAAACTTTTGTGTCAATACCAGCCTCTTGCATGACCCAGCGCACCCACCTAGCTATGGTGGGGGAAGAGACTGCTTTGTGTGGCTTCTTGAGAGCTATCAAGAGTTGTTGTTTGCCCGGAGGGCGGAGTTCTTCCGTCAAGTCTTCATACACCTTCAGACAATCCACCACACATAATTTCGGGGTGTCCCGAAAAGCCGGGTACGAAACCGATGGGGTATGAGATTTAGTACGTCGACCTATCGTAAAAACGACCCCTTCCGGGAAAAAAGTCCGTGCTGAGATGTCCAAAGCGTGAACATCTGAAACTCTACTGCAGGAGACCAAGCATAGAAGCATGGCGAGTTTGGATGATAATTCCTTCATAGAAAGATATTTATTGGGTTGCCAAGAAAGAAACCGGTTCAAAACAAGATTGACGTCCCACAGGACGGAATAGCGAGGTTCCGGAGGCAACAACAATCGTATACCACGCAGAAGTCTGCAAATCAACGGATGTTCTCCAATCGGAGATCCGTCCATCGGAACATGACCTGCCGAAATTGCGGATCTGATCGCGTTGATGGAACGATACGCCAGTCCTTCCGACGCTAAGCTTGCTAAGAAATTCAGAATGGGAACGACTCCTGCGACCACGGGTTCCAGGTTCCCTCGAAGACCCCAATGAAACCATCTCGTCCAAGCGGATCGGTAACGTTTCGTGGTGCTATCTGCCCAAGCTTTTGGCAAGAGGGTCTCAGCCTGTCCCGAAAGGGCCGGCAGCGTCCACCGTTGCCTGAAAGCTGCCACACCATGAGGCGGAGCGTCCTCTGTGTGACTAGATGATGAGGTTCTCCGCCCGGGTTCAGAAGTAGGTGAGGATACAGGGGGAGTAGGATTGGAAAATCCCAGGAAAGTTCCAGAAGAACTGGAAACCAAACTTGAGACCTCCAAAAGGGTGTTACCAAGGTTGCTTCCGTGCCTTGCCGGCAGATCTGCGCCGCCGTCCTCGTTATCATTGAAAAGGGTGGAAACGCATAGCCCCGTTCCGCGCTCCAATCCTGAAGGAAGGCATCCGTGGCAAGAGCCATCGGATCCGGCCTCAAACTGAAGAACTTCGGGACCTGGTGGTCCAGTCAAAAAAGGTCCCCAAAGATTGTTCAACCACTGGAAGACCTGAGGGTCCAACTTCCAAAGGCTGGAGTCATAGAGATGTCTCGAGTGCCAGTCCGCGACCTGATTGTTCTGGCCCGGAAGATACACCGCCGTAACCGAGATATGGTGATCCAGGCAGAAACCCCAAAAGTCTTTCGCCAGATTTGCAAACCGATTGAGATACCGAACCGAGTAGATGTTGTCCGTTTTTAAAAGGACGCATGATTGCACTCTGTCTTTGGTCCAACATCGCACCACGAAGGAAGCCGCTAGAAGTTTCAAACAATTGATATGAAGGTCCTGTTCGTCCAGAGACCAAAGCCTTCCAGTGGAAAAATCTCCGCACCGAGCGCCCCAGCCTGACCTGCTGTCATCGGATTCGATGACCAAATCCGGAACAGAGCCGAATATCGCACGTCCGTTCTACGCCTCCATATGGGACAACCACCATGCAATCTCTTCCCTGGCCTCTGCCGAGAGAGGAATCAAATGATCGTATGATCGACTTCTCCTGAGATGATACGCCTTGAGACGCTGGAGGGCCCGGTAAGTCTGGCCAAGTGTCAACAGAAGACCCACCAGTCTGGCCAAGTGTCGTAAAGAGGTGACAGGCCTGGAAACAGTTTGACATAATTCGTGACGAATTTTCACCATCTTCCGCGATGGGAAACTCAAGGTCGCGTGGACGGAGTCCACCACAAACCCAAGAAACGTCACCCACTGAGAGGGCTTGAGAATCGACTTGGCCTCGTTGATGATGAACCCCAGATCCTGCAAAAGAGTCACTGTCTGTTAGAGATGTCGCGACAGAGTCTGAGGACATTGGGCCATAAGAAGAAGATCGTATAAATAGACAATCATGCGAATGGCCTGCTCTCGAAGGAACTCCACTGCGGGATGCGGCACCTTGGTGAAGCACCACGGAGCCGAGGAAAGTCCGAACGGAAGGGCGGTGAATTTGTACACCAGATCCCTCCAACAAAACTGTAGGAACCGTCGATGGGGCAGGTGGATGGGAATCACCAGGTAGGCATCTTTCAAGTCCAATCGTGCCATCCAATCGGAAGGCAGAAGGACGTCGCATAGCAGATGGATTCTCTTCATCTTGAAATGGCGGTATACAAACCAACCGTTGAATTCCTTGAGGTTGATAACCGACCGATGACCTCCGTCGGCTTTGTCCACCACAAAAATATTGCTGAGAAAACAGTGAGGGTGCAAAGTTGATCGACAAATTGCTCCTTTGCGGAGCAACTCGGAGACCTCCTCGTCGATCAACTGTGCTTCCGGGGAATTGAAAGCCAGCGGACGAGGCCGCGTTTCTTTTTGCGGGTTGCCATAAAATTCTACATGAAAGCCCTGAACGGTCTGAAGTACCCACGCATCGGAAGTTATGGTTGCCCATGCGTTTCGAAAGGACGCTAGTCGCCCCCCTATGTGAACCTGCGCTGCTGGAAGGACACTTACCGCTGGAATTTCCGCCACCAGAATTGGACTTGAAACCTCCACGGCCTCTGAAACATTGTCCTCATGTTGGATAGAAGTTTGTGTAATTCGCGGTTGAGTTATACTGTCCGCGACCAGAGCCTTGTCCCCTTGAGGAATTTTGCTGGAATCCGCGGCCGGACGAGCGGCCCCTGCCTCGACCGGCCCCGCTCTCTTTGCGTCTCATGCCATATCCTGATTGTGTGTGCCGTTGGGCCTGTGAGATTCGGCGTTCTGTTCTTATTATACAGTTCTCCCATCAAACTGTCCACTCCCAGAAGGTGTCTGTCTAAGCGATACACTGGGTCCTCTTGTGAGGTGTGAAGCCATTGATTTATTACCGTCCGCTGTGAGGCCCAGTAATATGTTTTGAGATTTGGCAGCGCTATTCCTCCATCATACCAACCTCTGACCAGCTTTTGCATGGCTATACGGGTTGCCTTACCATCCCATAACAGCTTGTTCACTTCATTATTAACCGCGATGAAGTATGCTGGGGGAACCGGGAATGGCGTATTTTGTAAGACTTCTAGGAATCTGGGGTGCGCCATCATCTTAAAGAGGGCCGCCCTGCCCAGCAATGTGAGTGGCAGGGAGCGCCAGTGGAGGACATCTTGACGAAAGCGCGCCAGAGGCTTCATGAGGTTTTCTGCTATAAAGTGTGTCTTGACATGTTATATAGATACCCAAATATTTGAACCCTTCGCAAGCTATTTGTATGTCACAGTTGCGCGGGATCACCCGATAGTATGAAAGTATATGATTTTACCCAGTTTATTACTTAGCCGGACACCTGACCATATGTCGCACAGATATCCATAAGGCAGGTCAGGGAGCGCGAGGCCAAATATAGGAGCACATCATCGGCATAAAGCGATATGCGATCCTCCCATCCCATTGTCCATTTGAGCCCGCGGATTACCAAGTCTTGCCGTCTCCTTGCCGCTAGGGGCTCTAGTACTAGCGCGACAGCCGCACATTCTTGATTCCACTGAGCCTGGGTAGATGATGGATGTTGAGCTCTATTTGAGGGGAAGTCTTTCTGAGCACATGTGAAATACTGGGCATATGCATTTAGATTAGGGTAATTGAAAATGAACAACCCCAGAACTAACCACAACTTCAAACACAAAGTGGCCAAACTATGGAAATGTACCTTTTTAGGGGTACACTGTTGCAGGGTCACCCTTTTGTCCACGGGTTCAAAGACCAATAACATAGAGATCAGCACTGGAGTTTGGAATAAATAACAAGTTTATTAATCACTCATGAGTGGGACCACATCCACACAGCACTCTCAAGTGCTGCCTGAGGTAGTACAGTGAATTCACAGAACACACGGCTTTTATGCAGGTTTTCTGCAGTGAAAGCATGTGAACAGAAATAGGGAGAACGAGTTTTGAAATAGTTTTCAGCAAACAAGGGCAGATGAATAACCACTTGGTCAGCAAAGTGGGAGGGGAGCAGGAGTGCTTATGACAACAGTAAATGGTTGACAGTTAACATCTGAGACCAGGTGCTCTAGCAGCTACAAACTTTCAGCACGTACATTGCTTTTAGCGGAGTCAGGAAGTCAACGAAAATAGATAGCACAGGCAGAGTGAAAAGACAAAAGAATTACAAAGGAAACTTAAATGGACACCACAGCCAAAATGGCTGTCGCTTATGCCAAGTAAAATATTACACGTTTTCCACAAAACAACCAGGGTTAAGCTTATGAGCCCAGCCCAGTGCTTAAACAATTGGAGACTAATTAAGAGTTCGGCGGCCAGGGTACTCAGTCACAAACGCAACAGAGTACCTTAACTGTCAAACTCCTAGTCCGCCGGCCTCATTTACAGACCTGCAAACCCTAAGCTTGCTGTCTCTGTTGTCCAAAAGCTTTCTCTGATGGTCCAATAGAGTAGGGGCCCTCGAAGGAAGAGCATTACATCATTCGCCCTATTTAGAGTGGACGGTATGATGTCTTTTTTTCTGTTAATCACTATCAGGAAAAACCTGGTGGTGAGGGACAGAAAACAAAATAATGACTCCTACACCCTGAGAAAAATCGAAGGGGTGTGTGGGTCATTGTTTTTTTGTTTTTCAAAAACAAAGTTCCCCCTTGGAAATTGTTTTTGAACAACAAAAGATGTTAAACGTTTGGTGGACGGCTGCCACCCACCAAACCTGTTGTACCTTAAAGAGAACCACCATCACAGCAGTTATTTCAACGTACATAGCTAACTGCTGGACCAGCGATCATCTCTAAATTCGGCGGATAGTAACCTGTCAGCGTGGCTCAGGTCATCAGCACACATTTGACAGCATCTCCCTCCTGGTTGTATACTTAGGAGAGGTCTTAAAGGAAAGAAGATGCATTAATGGGTAGGACTCTAAGGGGGTTATTTACAAGCAGTTTACGCCGTCATTGGACTCCTGCATAAAAATTTACCTGCATCACGTAAGCATTAGTATATGAATGGTAGGCATTCCATCGTTACCTGGTCTGCTCCTCCGGTCATGGATCTGTAACAGCGCAGAGATGCCCCTGGGTGATACGTGTGCTATAGCAAATAATGCTAACATAACATAACATTGTTATTTCCACTGTAACCAAGGCATTGATATTTATGAGTTTTTTTAAAAGTAACGCATCGCTGGCAAGTGTGCAACCCAGGGGCCTAAAAGCTCAAAAATCCTGCACCTCTTTAACCCACGCGTAGGAAATTACGCATTGGCATATAAATAGAGGCCAGACAGAACAGTGTGGCAAGTACAACTACGCTATTGAGGTGCTAATTTTGCAGCTGGGAGTCACAGGGAGACTACCAGCCCCCCAAAGGCAGCGCAGGAGAAGGAAGCATGTTTATCGGCAGCAAATTTCCCTCATTGATCTCGGAGAGGATGAGGTCATCACCTACTACCGGCTCAGGAGGGAGTCCATCGTCCAACTGCTACACCTGATAGTGCCAAAGCTCCAGGCATCAACTCCCAGGGCCACCAACATCCCTCCGTAGGTCAAGCTCATAGCTGTCACCCACATGTTGCCATCTAGGTCATTCCAGATTACAACAGCCAGAGATGAAGGAATCTCCCAGCAATTTTTCTCGGCTTTCTTATCCTCTGTCCTGGGTCCCATAATCCACCTAACACCACTGTACCTCCTCTTCCCCAACACATAACAACTGCAGATGGAGATCAAGCAAGGCTTCTATGTCATCGCCAGTTTCCCACATGTGCTTGGTGCCATGGACTGCACACATGTGCAACCGGTATCCCCTGGAGCTACATCCCATCTGTACAGGAACCGGACACTCACATACTCGATGAATGTCCAGGCCATTGTCGACTATCGGGGCGTGTTCACCAACGTGTTGGCCAAATACCCTGGGACTGTGCATGAAGCATCATCTTCAGGCACTCCATCAATGAGGGCTTCCAGAATGGCACATGTGGGAATGGCCTACTGGTTGGTAAGTACATCTGGGGCCGTATTATGCATTTTCATTGATTGCCCTGGCCGTGCGCTGGGCGCAAACAATGAAAATGCGCCCTATCAAGATGAATGCACTTCCGAAACGGAAGTTAACAATTTGAAGGCTCCATCATCGCTAGGTAGTGCAGCAACAATATCAGTGGTTCCACATGGACACATGTATGGGTCCGTGTGAAACAGGTTGTGTACTGGTACATCCTACTCCTGACAACAAACCCCAATTTGTGATCAACATACTCTCACTGTGGTAATTAACCTACAAAACACTTATCACACTAAGCCACAGCCCAAATGTGTGTGGCCCATTGTGGCACTGTCAAAAGTAACCGGCCATACACATTTTTCAATCTGACACAGAGAACAGGAAGTAATTGAGCCAATCTTCATGTAACCAATTGCGTACAGTAGTGGTCTAAATGCGTAACAGTCATTCAATACACATTACAGACGTACTTGAATGGGGTTTGATCAATCACCATGAGCATTGAGTGGACTTTTCTCCCTTTGTCTTTTCAGCTGACCAAGGATATGGTGTGCAGTCATGGCTCATGACACGGTTTGCACATCCACAGACTAAGGCAGAGCACACCTATAACTATGCAGTGGGAAAGACCAGGGGTATCGTGAAGTGGGCTTTCGGCGTACTGAAGTCTCACTTCTGATGTTTGTGATGTTTGGACATTTCTGGGGGCTGATTGCCATACTCCCCCCCCCCCCCCTACAGTTTGCAAAAGTATCCTAGTTTTTTCTGTATTGCACAACATCTGCAAATGTCCCAAGGGACCAGTGCCATGAAGAGCAGGAAGCAGCGGATGAGGATGAAGCTGAGGACTGGGGGAAAAATAGCCACAATTGCTGGGACTCGGCGAAGGAACACCGTGTAATGAACTTTTTCATTGAAGCATGATTCAGTGTGATGGCCCTACATCTAATTGTTTTTGGAAAAGGGGTTGAGAAATGTAAATAAATGAATGAACACCTACTTTGTGTAAACGATTTAACAGTCCCTTTAAACATCACTACGCTCACATCAGTAATTCAGACAGATAGTACGATCCTCAGGTGTAGGCATCATCTTGTATGACAGTATGGACATCATTTGCATAGGATACAAAGTCCGTGAACATAAAATGCCTACTACGCAGATACCTACATCAAGGCAAGCATAATACAAACTGTAATACATTTTGATTATCTCAAGATATGCACATTTGACAACATGTCTGTGTATTTTACAGCAATATATTGCCTGTCCTAGTTTCCACACAATGAACGCAAGGACTTGCCCATATTATGACTGTTAACATACAAATGTGACACATCCCAAGTCTACAAGAATGTCAGCAAAGTTAATTTGAGCAAGAAAAGTGATCCCTGGGAGTGTTTACCTGCATTGCATAAATCAATACACGATACCACACACAAAGGGCTAGTTGCGTCAATGAAAACAAACGCATTGCCCATTTCTCTAGCGAGGCGTCAGACAAAAACAACGCTTTTGTAGGAAAGGTGACACTTTAGTAGAAAAGGTGACGTTCCAAAACGAAACCCTTTAGAAGTAAAGGTGACGCTTTAGGAAACAATATGCTTTAGTAGGAAAGGTGATGCTTTAGCATGAAAGATGACGCTTTAGGAAACAAGACGCTTCAATATTATATATTCAATGTCCTGCGTAACATCCACCAACTGAAGTACCAATGAGATAATGTTGTCAGCTGGGAGGCACATCTCGATCACCTGGGGATTGAAGTTGGTGGATCTACCGGTAAGTCCCTGTATTGCATTAGCTTGTAGCTGCATGGCTTTTGCACACATCTTCAAATGTTTTTTCTTCAGGAAGGCCCAGATATGTATATGGTTTAGTATGGCATGATACGGGCTAACTCAGTGAAATAAACAGAACATGCCACAGGTGTCTGTTCACAGGGGCATTGCAATAGCCAAAACATACCATGCAGTGCAGGGGAGGCCATAGGTGCTGTGGGACCCATCTGGCACTGTGCAGGGAGTATTGGCATCTGGCCTGCTAGGTCATTACTGACTCCAAACTGTGGGGGAGGGGGGGTACGAGGCACCCACCATGTATGTTGCAGGGGAGCACATTCACATGCCATCAGGCTACAGGTTGCACATGATGTTTGGTTTACCTCCAAAATGGTAACACATACGTGTATATTATGAAAAATGGTAATACATCCTTTATGAGCCTGTACAGGCCTTGAATGATCATTGTTTATTCACAGTGTACTGGTCACATGTAAGGAATATGGTGAAGAAGACAAACGGGCATAGGTACTGCCTGATGTGTGTAGTATTGTAAAGAACATGTGTTGACTTGACAAGGCCCCAGGATTATCATAATATGCATAGTGTGGTCAGTCAAATTGGACTATTCACATAGCCATCAAAGCCAGGTACCCATGCACCATGTAGCAATCTAGGCTGGTCTTGTACCTTGCCTGCACTGTGCACCTGCTATGTCATGCACCTGGTATTATCTGAATACACTGCAACATGGCTTACACATGTCTAGCATTAGGGCAATTCAATTTGCATTATGCTACTAGTCCAACAATACCAGGCATTTGTGATGCCAATGTACTGTGCTTCATATGTACACAGTGTACATGTTCAGCATTTGTGGAGCAATGTACCGTCTTTTTCTCTTGTAGCTGGACCTAACCCATACACCTATGTCAGTCAAAGAGCTCCAGAGATCCCAACACTACCAGTGAGTGACATCTAATTGTTCCTGTGCTTTGTAAGGATTGTGTGTGTTTACATAAATTGGTTGCAGTGAGATGTGTAAGGGGTATCATCAACCAGCAGAACCAAGCTTTACCTTGTATACAGATTCACAACAGAAGTAGGATAAAGTTGGATGTGCAATTGACAGGGCCAAATTGCTATGTGAAATAATTCCCAATGTATGCAGGTCCACATAATGGATGGCTCTGAATCTGCTGTGCTAATGTTGTGCCAACTATGATGTGGATGCTTATGGCACATGTGCCATCACCTGCCCCAAAAACAACTGATTGTCATTAGATCAAATGTCTCACACCCATATTATGGACAGAAAGTGACAACATGTTACCAGAAATATGTGACAAATATGTTGCATGCAATAACATGCAATATACTTGTCACATATTTCTGGTAACATGTTGTCACTTTCTGTCCATAATATAGGTGCAAGACATTTGAACCAATGGCAAGCAGTTGTTTTAAAGAAACATGATGGGCTGACAGGGAAGCAATTGGCAAAATTGTGGTATAAAGGATGTTGTCACAAAACTCGATGTGCACATAGAATTGGAGGGATGAACTTCAATCCGCCTGTCTGATTCACATTGATAGTGTAAGCGCACACATGTCAATGTATGGTCAATTTTGTGGAACAGGCTGTGATGAGTCTTACCTCTGTGCAGACTGAATAGGTATGAGTCAATGTGGGACATGTCACCAGTTCACACATGCCAATGCAGTTACATGCCTATCTCATTCCCTCATATACCCAATGCCCTATAATAGACATTTGTCCATACCTTTGTAGTATTTTGTGAGGAATAAGGCCAATGTGTTAAGTACCACAGGCATGTATGCACAATGTTCTCAGCATACAGGCCATTTCACAGTCCACTGAGTGCTGCCGTTACCAATACTGTGCACCCAATTTATTGTCACCATTGATCCATTTCAGCCAATTTCCTGCAAGATACAGCACAATATACTCAAGTATATAAGATCTACAGCATGCATGCACACACTCATCACATGGATTAAGTATGAGTTGCTGTGCATCTAGGTAACAATCCGTACAGAAATGTATGGAGAGAACCTGGATATATATATAGGACCACATGCTATTGGTTGAATTTCATTACATGATTTATGTTAAAGTGTTCCAGGTATATCCATGTGTCCTTCTTGGAGAAGTGACCTACAGGTCTATTGATTTGGAGGTACTACAACACAGAGTCAATCTTTGCTGCAATGTGTGTGACTGTGTGTATTTGCCATAACAATGAAGCATTGCTAAGGCACAATACGTGTACTTGCTACACAATCCTCATTTCACATAGGTGATTGGCCATAAATTTTACCCTCTTGCATGTTTCATGCCAATCCCCAGGGAGTACCTAGATGGAACATGTGTAGCATTCCATGTGTACACAACATCATTGTTCAGAATCTGTCTTCATGTGCACATGGGTATACGTTTATGAGGTCAGACACTGCCATTCCCTGTACTACAACTCCAAGACCTGAGTTTTACCCTTGAAATTTTAGGGGAAGTACATGCTTCTTATGGTGGTTGGCCTTGGTTCATTCCATAGATGTCTTTTTTTGGCTGGGCATACCACTTGTGCTGCTAATAGAAATTCATGCATGTAATTGATGACAACTTGTACAAATTCAGCATAGTTTGATACATATGTTTTTTCCTCTCCAAAAGACAACATTACCCCTGACCAAGAAATTTCAAATTGAATTTGCTTGGAGAGGTACAGTCACATGCATATAGCCAAGGCCAACGAGAAATCGAAGGTAGCAGGGACATGGCAGTCACTACCCCGGGGACAGGAAGCTCTGGACAGGGCAAGCACCAGGCTGGAAGTGGAGGTTTCCCATGGTGATGATCCGGGGTTCATTCCAGGACCCTCCACAGTATACTGGCGATCATCACAACACCAGCTCTACAAAAGGAAGTTCCTGAAGGACAATGCAGATGCAAAGTTGAGGCTGGCAGGCATAGAACTGCAGGTGGCGACACTTAGGAAAACAGTGTACACCTTGCAACAATCTGTGGACAGGGCTGAGCAGCAACTTTAGGCTCGCCCTCCATTTTTCTGCCCCTTCCCAGTTCAAATTGGTGTGTCTTTAGTGTATAGAATTTTAGCATAGGTTAGGATAGGTTTTAGCATAGTGATAGGTTTTGTTAGTTTTAGTGTTTTTATAGACTTTAATATTTATCTGTTTTTAGGTGGGGAGATGGGTGGTAGGTTGTTAAGTGGGTTCAGGTTTATAATGTATATAACAAATATATAATTTAAAAAAAATATTTGTTTAGGTTTGAATGTTTAATTAGTTTGTGTATAGATGTAGTTTGTTTGTCTCATGTGCAAATGTGTATTAAGGAGAATGGGGGGTTGATGTTTAACCTGTCCGTTGTGGTATATGTGTAGGGTAGAATAAGTTACGGTTAGGTTAGTTTTAAGTTAGGATAGTGTAGGTAATTTATCAAAGGTTAGTTTAGGCTTAGTTTAGATAGGAATAGTTTGTGTAGGTTATTGATTTTTAGAGTTTAAGAATATTATGGTGTGTTGAATAAATATTCTTTTGCATTTTCACAACTTCTTACTTATTAATCGCGCGGCAGTTGTCATATCTGCTTAGGTTGAGTTGGGTACATGCTGTAGGAATACCTGCCAGTGTTTGTATACATGAGTTACTAGCTGGAGCACCTAAGGAGTAGATCATGTCAAGTTTGCAATGGAGTTACTTATGGGATCTTCAAACGTGATTGTGCACTGCAAGCGGCACTCTTGCTGTGAATGAACACACAGTCAAAAACCGGTATTAACCTACTTTTGTACTGTATGTGTAAGTGATGCTACATGTTTTGTATGGGTGATTAAGTCAAATCATTGTGACTAATCAAGAATGTGTTGGGTGCCACACTGATGTCAGCCACATACACCATTTTGTTGTCACGTCACGTTGTTTGCTGGCTATTATGCATGGAAGTATCCACCACCTGGGCAGAAGCTTCATTCAGTCTTACCATTGACTGATTGCTAATTGTAGAACTTTATGCATGTGACCTTGGGCAACTAATTGCTAGTTTAGATGTACATAGGGGTCACATCAACTATTTTGCTGGGCCTGTGCAGATTTATCCCTGGGTCTCTGTAACACAATTCCCTTTAGATAGTAGTTAGTGTCTTTAGGGTTAGCACATCCACCATGGTCTACTTAGCCCAATAATGGGTAGACATACAACACACTGGTGATTTTATGGGCACGTTAAACCAAGGAGCAAGTGGCAGTCCTTGCGGCAACAACTCCAACATAGTTTGTGAGTCAATGGATGTTTAGGCAGAGTCCATGGGGGATACATGTCATGGGACATGTGAAGTAGAGGAATGTTCCAGTGAGGAGGAGGAGGACCAAATTGGCATTAGGGAAGATCGGCCACATCGACAGTCCACAAATGGGTGAGATCAACAGATGTGTAAGCAAATAGAGGACAGTACCAGTGGAGAAATCCACTGGCATGGCCATAAGCACAGGTCAAAAGAGAAACTGGCCATGTTGCACAGAGAAATGCTACCAGAAAGTTTTTTTTATGGAAAGAGGTGAAGTCCACATCTTTGTCCTCTGATTTGTGTGGTGCATCATGTGTGGGAGGTGTTGTTGCCGGAGGCGATGGAGGCACACACATCGTGGGCTGAAGATGTGGATCCCCTGTCCCCAGCAGCATTTCTCTGCGCCAACAAGTAAGGCATCACAGCACTAAGAAGACTCTGCTTGTTTGCCAGCACAGCAACAACTTTGTGGTGTGAGGCACCCATTGTTGCTATGTAGGAGTCCTGCTTCCGCTCCATGGACTCCAGGATCTAGTGGATCGCCCCAACTGGTTGGCAACCTCGCTGGTGCCACTACGGCAGGGCCGTGGTTTGTGCTTCTGCCTCCTGACACCAGGGATGTCAGCCAGGGATTGGTTCAATCCATGGAGGGTAGGTTGCCTCTAATAGCCTCAGAGGTATCCTTATTGGGACTGAGGCACCTACGGACTCCTTCTAAGGTCTACCACGATCTCCATCTCCTCCCACACCGCATGTACTAGCTCCCGTGGGACTCCTACCGCACAACATTGGAATTCAAATTAGGGTCACTGGAGTCCAGGGCTGGGGTTGGGCTGGCTGGTGGTGTTTGTAGGGTAATAGGCGGATTCTCTGGTGACCGTGCAACGCTGTCGGCCCTTCTTACGACCGGAGATGGTGTCTTAATAGAGAACAGGATTTGCTAGAGGGTGTCTTGGTCAAGGGTTGGCAGGCTGTCATCCTCAGCAGGATCCCGTCTGTTGTTGCTTGCTGTCGTGGGGGGCCGGAACTCCAAGCCCCAGCCTGCAAAGCGGCTCTCACGCCACCACCGCCCCTCTGCGCCAGGAGGCGCATATATCAGCTCAGGGCTTCTGCATCGGGGGTCGTACGCAGGCGTGCCCTGGCCGCTGTCTGTGCTCGTCTGCGTTCGTGGCTGGGCGTACTCTCTTGGCTGGTTGTCTTTGAGGTTGTTGCAGAGCGAGGGATATATCATTTCATCTTCTTTCATCGTGGAGGAGCCACTACTTCGACGCTATCGGTTAGTGAAAGTCTAGGAAGATTTAAAGCTGTTGTGAGCACTGTTTTAACTGTGGGTGACCCTGTGCCATGACTGAACTTTCAAACAGCAGGAATCCTCTGTATTTACCTACTATGGGGAAGAGAAAGGCTGCTCACGCTGGCCACCTTAATAGCAACAAAAGGGCTACTATTGACTTCTTTTTGGCAAAAGCGGTGAGAGCCATTTCAAAGCAGATTGACAAAGCAGAGAGGAGACTTTCTATGGGCTCTGTCGGTCGCCCAGTACCAGCACTTTGCCTGTTGAATTAGTAGAAACGATAGCCACTAATCCCCAGGTTATTCCCTCTAATAATTCACTGGTTTCTGCTATATGTGCTTTAATGCAATGTTTTAGTACACCCTCTCCTGGCACAGTGGGGATGACCGAGGGGCACCCCCAGACAATGAAAAGGGTATGGAGCCAGAGGTATCACCAGCACCCAAGAGACTGTGTGAAGCAAGGAAGCAATGAGCCCCCACGGAGACTGGATGGGCCAATAATCTCAACTAGCCTGACAGATATGGGGGAATATTGGAACACTGAAGGAAATATTTACGCAGTTGCTGACATACCTGCTACCCCAGCTCTGGGACAAACTTGACAAAGTGTTATCAGACTCCAGAGAAACATGTGATAAAATGGAGAGTATGTTGAACACTATTTCCAAAGTACCCTCCCCACCAAGTGCCCAGTCGCAGGCAGTATGTTCTCGTTTGCCCCTGCCAAATAATTCAAATGGTTGGCCACCACATATTTTAGCAGTTAGAGAAAGGGTCTCTGAGACATGTAATGGACCCGGGTAAGGCTTCTTGTAGTAGGCCTAACCCCCAAAGTAGGTGGTTTGGCCAGGGGTGTTGGGGAGCAACATTCTACTACATGTGAGCCTGAGAAAGTTAGGGTTAGTTTAAACAATGCAAACAGAGGAGGTCTACCAGTAATTGATCTGCCTCTGGCTTGTTGTCCCTATACTGCGATTCTCGTCAGGGTCCAAAGTCTGGGCACACGCACTGAGGAAACTGCAGACAATTTGATTATTAAAGTGGGGCACTGGCTAGGGAAATATAGTAGATTCAACGTGGCAGATCACACTCATATTTTGATGGCAAGAAGTGTTTCTTGGATTGGACGATCCAAGAAAACATTTGAGGGCGATGCTGTGATTGTTACTTTTAGATTCCCAACACTGGCATATAACATTCTGAGACATTCTTCAGAGATTAAACCACTCCCACTAGGTTTCTTTTATAGACCTATTCCCAACGTCTCAGTAAATATTCATGCCCATGGTTTGGAGGGGGATGAGCACGTTTGGGAGGGATTGGAGGTGTCACCGAATATCTATGCCCCCCTGTCTGATCTTAATGGTCTGGATTGACATGCTGAGGGCACTGAACACAGCTTGGTGCAGATAACATTGACTGACATAGAAACGCAGGACATCATCCCTAGTGAGCACCGGCTGAGAGAGAATGCAGACCATCCTCTCGATTGTTTTAACCCTAACTGCTGGATAGGCTCCCGGGGAAGATACAGCCTCAGCTACTTTACCTAGTTCCCAATGCGGGGGAGATGTCAATCTGATTTCTTGGAATGTGGCAGGCCTAGCTTCTAAATTCGAAGATGATAGATGAACTCAATTTATAACATCGTATAAGATCATTTGTCTTCAGGAGACCTGGGAGGTGGAGAAAACACAATTCCTGGAAGGTTACAAGACGTTTTTCCTTCCAGCAGATGGGTTGACTTTTGGTCGAGCAAAAGGTGGATTCATTATTTTTATTGCACTTGAGCTCTGCGCGTCTGTGAAACAATTGACTTGGAATTCTAAAGTGGCACAAGGCCTTCAGCTAGTGATAGGGAGAACATTGCGGTTTACATTAATAAACTTTTATGATGCAAAAAATAAGAATCACGGTCCGTCTAGTTTGACAGAGTTATCTGGGCGTCTGGATCAGTCACAGGGGGATGACCTCCCCCAGGAAAACCTTATTCTTTTAGGTGACTTTAATTGTCATTAGTGCTAGTGAATCTTTCAGAGCTTGAGAGACACTCCCATATGCCCGGCATCAGAAGAATGGCATATGGACCATTCTCCAGATGGCTGTGATTTAAAAGACCTTTTAAATACTCATGATTTAATGTTTACATTACAGAATACAGTTAGGTCCCCTAATAGTTTTCACTCACCATCTTATAAAGGGAGGGGCCGTGCCACCATTGATTTTATTTTTGTATCATCATCCATGGGTCTCATTATATCGTTTTTTAGGACTTTACATTGTCCCTACAGTGATCATAATCCTTTGTACTTAGGTACATCTCAGATTGAACACTGGTGTACACTTAGCAATCCCTAGTATATGGTACTAAGGTACCTAGGGCATAGGTACACCAGGGGTCCCCCATGAACTGAAGCATGTATTATCCCACCCATGGGAGACCACTCAATTGCAGCCTGTGTAAGCTGGTGCTAGCACCACTTATGAAAGATATAGGTTTCCCTATATCTAAGGTCACTGCACTTAAAACCTATAAGTCACCCCTAAGGCAGGCCTTTCAATCCTGAGGGCAGGGTGCTTGGGTCAAAGTGTGAGGATGCCCCTGTATGAGCAGGACACCCCTACAGCCTACGGACTCCATTTTCCCGGGTTGTAAGTGAGACAACCATATAACATATAGAGGGGCACCGCGTCATTACGCAATGACCATCTCAAAACTGTCTGTAAAGAATCCTATCATGTTTGGTATCAAACATGTTCGAATCATACCCCCACACTATAAAAGGTGTGGAAGGTATAATTCCATCAGTGCTCCCGGTACCAGTCTTCTACTCCTGGACAGCACAACTTGGATGCTACCGACCAGAGACACAATTCTGCCCTCCTGCTGCTGAGCCCGGCTCAAGCAGGGAAAGGTGGAACAATAGGTATCCTGTCACAGGGACGTGTGACCACCTCCCAGACAGGGTTTAGTATATTGGGGCTTGGTCGGAGCGCTTGCCAGCGCTACTCAGTCTGCTTGAAGGGCACATATGGTGCCCTTCTTGCATAGTCCAGTTCAAACCAGCTCAGGAAGGCATTGGCTCCCGCTCTGATGCCAAACTGGACAAAAGACATGGGAGTATCCTCCCCAGTGTCTGACCCCTCCCCTTGGAGGAAACCCTGAATCATCCCAACCCTTTCCTTAGGGTACTTAAGGGCTTACCTGAGGGTGGGTCCCTAGATTTATCGTGGGACAAGATTTATTTCAGACACCACGTCTTCTTCAACCATCTGGGCACTCTGGACGTCGCTCTGGCCAGCAAGGCTGCAACCGGAAACACTCATGCTGCTCCTGATCTCGTCGCTTCTGCTGCAATGTCCGTGCCTGTGAACCATACAGGAAACTTCCAAGGCCTGTAGGCATCCAAGACACCTGAAGGAATCTCCCTTGAAGTGAAGGAGTCACTTCCCTGCATCGGCAGGCAGCGCAACTAAGCTGACCAGTCTACTGTTCCTGGGCACTCACTGACTCCAATAGGCTCAGCAACACAGGTGGTGGTTCTTCACCTCCCTCAAGTCCTGCCCTGTCCTCTCGCCAAGTTTGAGGCCAGTATCTCTCTACGGAGCCGCAGGAACCGAACCCCAGTGCACTGCGTCGACTTGCAGTTGTAAAGGCTTGCTTACTTCCTTCCACCAAAATCTTCGGGCTACAAGTAGCTCCAACCTCAAGCATCTTCCGTGACCAAGACCTCGGTCCTCACCGCATCACTGCGGGCCTGTATCTTTGATGAGCTGTTTGATGTCCTCTCGTGACTCCAGTGCCTTGTTCAAATTCTTTGAACTCCCTGGATTGCTTGGGGCCTGCCTTGACTTCCCTGCTTGTGGTGAGTCACCAGGACCTTGCTGGTCCCGACACTGCACCTTCTTCGCGCTTTTCATTGTTTGTAGTTGCCAAGGCTTGTTGGTTCTCCCGGCGGGCACCGACCCCCAAACCCCCCCCCCCCCAACCCAAAACATCCGACGTGTGACAGCTTGCGAGTGGCTCCTGGTCTTCCACAGCGTCACCTGGTCCTCACAGTTGCAGCTCCAAGGTCACCGTCATTGCCCCTGCAGCACTCGACATCTGTGGGGACTTGTCTTCCGTACCTCCTGGTCCATCCTGAGTGGCATAGACTCTTTCCCCTCTGCTTGCAGGTACTTCTCAACTTGAATCCACCTTTGGGTTCCACCAGACACTTTCACCTTCTTCAGCAGCGGCATCTTCCTGAAGTCCTCTATTGGGTTCAACGGCGGTTTCGGACGCCACTTCATACCTATGCACCCGGCTTCCTTGGTGTAGGTATCCTGGTTCTTAGGGTATCAACAGGTGGGGTGGCTGTCCAGCCTTCTGTCTTCCACTGGGTTTCTTCAGAGTCTACTGGGAAGGGTCCTTCTTCTTTAAAATTGCAACAGCAACTTACCGATTGACTTGCATTGAGCCTACGGTCGTGTTCCCACACTGCATGCGGCTTCCGTGGGGCTACTGGTAACTTACCTCAGGTGGTTCCTTGGGTCCCCGGCACATCGACGTCTTCTGGGTATAGTCTTAACTCAAGTCGTGGGTCGCATACCACAATTTTAGTATATGGTTTGGTCTCCCCCTGGTGACCACTATGTATGACGTGCTACTTACCTGTTTCTATTGAAACGCGTTGTGTGCATTGTGTATATCTCCAGCTAGGAGATATCTGTATGTGTTAGTGAAAGTCTTATGATAGATAAATATTTTTATAAATACACTGTGTGGTTCTTTTTCACTTAATCTAAACCTGTAAGATTATGTTCTTGTGAAACAAGCTGCTTTACACTTCTTCTGGACTGAGCCTGAAGGCTGCTCTCCACAGCTACCACTTAGAGAGCTTTCTATGTTTGTCTAAGACCACTAAAATCACCATAAGGGTTGTCTGGATTGGTGCAGGGTGTCCACTTACATAAGTGTGCATCATACCAAGCCAGCTTCTCACATTGGTGTGTAGTGGTTGGGATTTAAGCCTGCATTGTTTTACCAGATAATCTCGGTGTGGATTAATTGAAAAACCATCACTAATCCTAGGCACATATAATACAGATTAGAATAAGTAAGTTCTACTGTAGTTAGGGTTGGGAAGTTAAGGGTCTAGCACAACCCTTTCTCCAACCTCAGCGAGTTGAGTTTCCACTAGGTTAGGTAGGTGCAACTTCTCACCGCACCTAGAACCATGTCTTTAGTTGGGGATGTTTCTGTACCCCAGTCTACTAAGTTCAGTGGTCTAAAGTTCCAGGACCTACGGACTCTGTGTAGTCTTAGAAAGATAAGGACAGGTGGCAACCCCACCATTAGGCTGCTCTTCGAGCCGCTCTATCAGGATGATATCCGTCCTGTGAGGGCAGAACAACAGGAAAATGTGGGTGGGGATACCCCCGAAGAAGGAGTATCAGTATCTCTTCCTGATTATCTCAATTCTGAGTATGGGCAGAAGGACTCAAATTTGTCCAACTGCCAAACTCTGACCCCTCAGGGCATAGGGCAGATAGAACAGAGAAGACACCCTTTGTTACCCCTGGGAGGGTCCAGTGTGGTCCTCCTCTGGAGAATCCATTGCTTCAGGACATTAAATAGTGACCTCCACATCTAGTAAGAGGGACAGCTCTTTGGACAGGGAATACCAACTGCTTGAACTTGAGAAAGCAAGGATTAGGCTCAGGAAAGATAAGTTGGCCCTTGACAAAGAGTCCCTAGAAGTCCAGAATGCTAGGAAGAAATTGGAACTAGAGTCCCATGGTGGCAGCAATAGTGTCCCCAGAATCAAATAAACTTCTATTGACAATAGGAACCTGAGCAGGATAGTCCTTCCTTACCAGGAAGGGGATGATATCCATAAATGGATCTCTGTTTTGGAGAGGGCCTGCAAAGTTCACAGGGTCCATCAAGAGCAGTGGGCAGCTATCTTGTGGCTCTCCCTAGGTAGAGATAAGCTCCTCGCTGTTAGAGAAGAGGGTGCTGACAATTACTCAGTACTGAAGAGTGCTCTCATAGATGGGTTTGACTTAACCACTGAACAGTATAGGATTACGTTCAGAGACAACCAAAAAGCACAGACTTAAGACTGGGTAGATTTTGTAAACAGTGCTATTAAGGCTCTGGAAGGCTGTCATAATGGACGCAAGGTACAGGACTATGAAGGATTGTACAGTTTGATCATGAGGCAGCACATCCTTAATAACTGTCTGAACCAACTACTGCACCAGTACCTGGTGGACTCTGATCTGATCTCTCCCTAAGAATTTGGAAAGAAGGCAGACAAGTGGGTCCGCACCAGGGTCAAGCAGAAGAATCGGGTGGTGGTGACCAGAAGAAATATACTTCCAAAACCCAAGAGAAAGGTGGGGATACGTCTAAAGAGAAGTCCTCGGAAGTTCCTCAAATGTCTTCCTCTTGGGGGTGGGCCCCATATTCCTTCTTCGTCAGGAAAGAAACCTTATTGCTTTCTTTGCAAAAAGCAAGGCCACAAGAAATATGACTCTAATTGGCCCAAAGCCAGCAATAAGGATACTGCTACCACTACTACAACACCCCCTAGTGCCCCAAGTAGTAGTCCCCTTGGTGGTAGTAGCACACCCAACAATTTAGTTGGGTTCTCATGGGGTACTGAGGTGGATACTGGCCTGGCCAGATTCCCCTAAACAGGCCACCTTAGTCTGTGATGGTGGCATAGGGGTTGCCAATTTTACCGTCAGTCCCAATACCTTGGGCAAGTACAGACAGAAGCCTCTGATTAATGGTCAGAAAGCTGTAGCCTGTAGGAACACCAGCTAGTGTCACCATGGTGACAGGATAACTGGTGTCATCACTTCAGATTTTACCTGGATACATGTACCAGGTAACCAACACTGATGGTGTTAGGACAGATCATCCCATGGTCATAGTCAATCTCAGCTGGGGAGGGATCACTGGCCTTAAAAGGGTTGCTGTGTCCCCAAACTTGCCTGTAGATTGCCTCTTGGGCAATGATTTGGAAACTTCAGCCTGGACTGAAGTAGAACTGAAGGCCCATCTAGAAATGTTAGGCGTCCCTGAGAAGGTTGGTCTGACCCTTAGGGCCCCAGTCCAACCACAGAGAAATTCAGGAGCAGTGGAGCCTGGAAGAATGGCCCACTCTGCTTCAACAGAGAGCAAAGGGGAGAAAGAAAAGTATTTCCCCCCCAGACTTTATGTGAGGGTGAGCCTCCTCAGCGAACTGATCCTACCCCTTGTGAAGAAACTACCCCAGAGGAGGTCAGGTCTGTTCTGGCAGAGCCACTGAGGGCAAGGGAACCTTCCAAGGAGGTACCCAGTCTGGGGCAGGTATCCTGCCCCTCTCTGCCATGCCTCAGTCAGCCTAGGGCTGCAGAGGCCAGGGATGTCAGTGAACTCCGAAGGGCCCACTGACAAGAGGAATCCCCTCATCCACAGATAAGGGACCCACAGCCTAGTAGTACTAGCCAGGTAGATAATCCTCAGCAATCTGAGGGATCCCTCTTGCAGTTAACAGGTGATATCCCTCAAATGGACTCTGCTGTAAAACCTGGGATAAGGTTGTTCCCAAACCTTCACTGGCCCTCCATTGTTCCAACCAGACAGGATCAACCAAAAGCTATAAACAGCCAGAGGTTGACACCTAGGGATAGGTACAAGTTAGTCATGGAGGGAAACTCCTCAATGGTGGCCAGTGCTCTGAGGAAGTTGAGACCAACCGTGTGAGGGCCTCACTTCCCTAAACAGACACCCCACCAGCCTCTTTCTTGGCTCCAGCAGATAGCAGGTAGATACTCCCAACGTTTGAGAGGATCCAAGACCCTACAGGGGAGGACCTTCTCAGTGGACCATAAGATAGGGAGTATCCATGCTAGTGCAGGACCTTCCTTATATGGCCACTTAGGAAATAAAGGCTCAACTGGCCATGGTTAGCCTTATCTCCTTTCATTTGGGGGGTATGTAGGAAGGTAGGATTCTTCTGCATGGTTACCCCCACATTTTGCCTGGTACTTTCATGGTTTTTGAATAGTCTGACTGAGATCCTCCTAACCAGGACCCCAGTCTCTGTGCTTTCTCCCTTAAATTGGTATGGTAAGTACTTGAGTACATCCCAGATTGGACACTGGTGTACACTTATCAGTCCCTTGTATATGGTACTAAGGTAGCTAGGGCATAGGTTCACCAGGGGTCCCCCATGGGCTGAAGCATGTATTATCCCACCCATGGGAGACCACTCAATTGGTAACCACAGGTCTGCCATTGCAGCCTGTGTAAGCTGGTGCCAGCACCACTTACGTAAGATATAGGTTTCCGTATAGCTAAGGTCACTACACGTAAAACCTATAAGTCACCCCTAAGGCAGGCCTTTCAATCCTGAAGGCAGGGTGCTCGGTTCGAAATGTGAAGGTGCCCCTGTATGAGCAGGACACCCATACAGCCTACGGAGTTCATTTTCCCTGGTTGGAAGTGAGTCAGCCATATAACATATAGAGGGGCCCACGTCATTAGATCTGTGACTCACCACAAGCAGGCAAGTCAGGACAGGCCTGAGCAATCAGGAGAGCCAAAAGAATTCAAAGATGACCCTCAAGAAGACCCACAGGCCGGAGGCACTGGAGTTGCTAGAGGACCTTGAGTAGCTCACCAAAGATACAGGCCCACGGTGCAAGTGATGCAGTGAGGACAAAGATCTTGGTCACTGAAGATGCGTGAGGTTGGAGATACTTGGAGCCTGAAGATCTTGGTGGAAGGAAGCAAACAAGCCTTTACAACTGCAAGTCAATACAGTGTAGTTGCAGGTGGGGTAAGATGACGGCCGGTCACTCGGCTGATTGAGCTGGCTGGACGCTCTCTCCTGGCTGATTCTCCTAATCCATGCTCTACGGCTCCTGGGCCTCTGAGGCTCTGAGAACTTGGTAGTAATACATCATCTACCTTACCTGGTTTAAAGGTATCAATCGCTGGATGTCTTGGCTATGTTGTGGGGATTACCGCTGTTACAGAAATGCCTGACGAGCAGACTGCTTTGCTTTCGGGTCTGCTCTTCTGTTCTTCGCTCACATCGCTGCTTGCTCCCATTGCCTGCTTCTTCCAACAACGTCATGCCTGCGAAAGCCCCCAAGAGTTCCGTGGCGGCAGCGGCAGTCAACAGATCGGCTCGAACAATGGGACCCGCGAAACCGGCAGATGCGGGGGGTGAGTCCCCGATTCTTCAAGAAGGTGTGCTTTCCTCCACAGCGACTACCAGCGATATGGCCCATATGCAACCGGCGCCACTGCAATTGGCCAAAACAAGACAGTCGATCCCCGCATTGTTTAAAGCTCAAACCGGCAAAGTTAAAACTTCTCAACTACCGGCCAAGAACAAACGCGGGCAATCGATACTCGTACCGCTGCCCATGAAATCTCTGGAATCCACGTCCAGTGGGAAGGTAGGCGCTGCCTCATTTTCTGAGGGCTCAATTCTATCCAGTTTGGGGGTAACATCTGGTGATGAAGCAAGGACTGTGGGGGGAGAGAATGTCTCTAACGATAATAAAACTCCCAACAACAAAGAGCTGCCAGTGCCTATATCCCCACCTAATGGAATTCTGGGAGTTGTAGTCCCAAACTCATTGAATATCGGAGATGGGGTCCTGCGTTTACAAAACATGGCTGATTTATCCTCTCAAATAAAACCTATTCCAGATGCGGGAATGCAGTTTGCTGCTCAGACTCAACTCAATTGAAGTTTAAGAGATCTAGAGGTTGGAGATAAATTCTATTCCCTTTGTTATGTTATGTTATCTGGTGTTTTATTGAGCGCTCAGCTACTCAAGCAGAGTGTCCCGGCGCTGTGTACTGCTGGGGAACCCATCCTGGCTTTCCCTGTGAGATGATCCCTTACTGGGCATCTCCAAGGTGAAGACCAAGCATCCCCGGCGCTGATGGGGCCGTAAGTGGAGATTAAGCAAGCTATTGCCCAGAGTTGCTGAGTGTGATCCATGATTAGAGTAGGCACCGAGGCGAGAATTATCGAGTCCGCTGACCTTGGCCCAAGACCCTGCCGCGTCGGGAATCGAACCCTGGTCCCTGACCGACCTCTGCTTCCGGGTCTGCCGCCTCTAACCAGTGAGCCACACCACTCCACTAGAGTTCTGATCACTCAGCCTCATTGGAGGAGGAATGTTTTGACAAAGAATGGACAGATGACGATGATGATAGTGACTATGGTGATCATCAAATCAATGAAGTATCAAGGGCAGAGGCATCACCTAGCGGCTCTCGTACAGCTCGAAAAGCCGCTAGAGAGCAGGCGGCCCTCCTGTCAAGCGCTAATCCGGGCCCACTTGTCTGGGACTACTCCTTCTCATCTGGCTTACTTAGCAATTCTACTGATACGGGCCAGGTAGGGCGGCCAATCCTCCCCAGCCACCCCCTGGCAAGGTGACACTCTCAATTATTTATCAAACAATTATGACTCATCGTGAAGAGACCCGTCAGGAGAGTCTACGAAATCAGGGAGCAAATCGGAGAATGCAAAACTCAATTCGTAGAGTGGCTAAAACATGCTCCGATATTGCATCTAGGATCTCTGAGGCTGAGGGAAGGATCTCTACATTAGAAGATGATCTTGCTACGCAGAAGGGGATTACAGATCTTATTAAAACCCAGAGGGAAGATGTCCTCTGGAAGCTTACGGATCTTGAAAACAGAGCTAGGAGGAATAATCTTAGAATTTTGGGGGTTCCAGAGGGGTGTGAAGGATCGGACGCTAGGCAGTTTGTTGTTGAACTATTTGCCGAGGCTTTTCCTGATATTACACAATGGGACTGGCGATCTGAAGTTCAGCGTGCTCATCGCTCTCCGTTTAAGCAAAGACAGCGGTCCGCTCAGACCTTGGAAAAGCCTCGTACTATATTGGTTTGTCTGAATAACTTTCTAGCTAGGGAGAGGATCTATGATCTGGCCAGACCAGATAGAAAGAGGGTTGGGAAAGGCTGCGAATATTTTGTTAGGCCAGATTTCTGTCCAGCAACCGTAGAGCGACGGTGGCAGCTCCGACAGCTAATAGCACCTTTTCAGCTGAAAGGGGCACAAGCATTCCTACTCTTTCCCTCTAAATTGAAAATCTTACATCAGGGCCAGACTAAATTTTTTGTCTCTGGAATTCAGGCTAAGGAATTTTTAAATACAATCTAGCCTCTTCCTGCCTCTGCATTTGTTTTTTTTTCCCCATTCCTTTTGAGAATAGTTCTCTGCTGTAGGAGCTCTAGGAGCCTAGGTTCTTAAAGATAAGAGCCTGTGCCATTTTATAACGATATAAGGATACAATCTTTTTTTTTCTTCTTTTCTCTTCTCCCATTGGGGGGCTTGTTGCTTGCTGATTGTATCTCTTTCTATTTTTCCCCAATGGCACATCCTCAAGTAACTATATGTTTTTTAGGATTGGGGGAGCTTACAGCCCAAAGCCAGGGGAGAGCGGGGGTTCAAGCCAGCTTCTCCCATCACAGGGACTTAGTCCTGCTGCCTAGTAAGGGGGTGAGGGGTTCGGGAGGTGTCAGGGTTGGGGTGGGGCTGCTGTAGGGAGGGGTGGAGGTGAGGGTGGTGGGGAGGGGGGTTGGCAGGGATGGGGGATCTTTAAATGTTTGATTGAGAATTTCAGTCGTGGCATGTATGGTTATCTTGTTATTATTATTTACTCTATTTTATCAGTCGCTTGGATTAAAATGGTCATTTTGCTTTGCTGTAGAGTAGTTTTCCTCATGAATTTAAATGGGGCTGGGTAAACTAAGATTATGTTCTTGGAACATATGTGGCCTTAACAATCCTAAGAAAAGGGCTTTGTTTTCTAAAATTGTTAAGACTATGCAGATAGATATACTTTGTCTACAAGAGACGCATATACCTTGGGACAAACGGGAGTATTTGACGATTCCTGGCTATGATTTAATTGGATGCTCCCGTCAGACATCCATGATAAGGGGCGTAGCTGTTCTACTTAAACAAGGGGTCGGGATATGTAGGAAAACTAGCCAATCTAGCGCGGGCAGATGGGCAATAGCTTAATTGGTTATAAATAACCAATTATTAACCATATGCACTATCTATGGATCAAATCTGGACGATCCGGGGGTGATAAATTATTTAAATGTAGAATTAGCACAATGGCCGCATCCTATTTGTTTTTCTGGTGATTTAAATATTAATTTGTCTAGCGACTTTAATATAGCTGGTGTTCTAAAATATTCTGGTAGGAAACCTAGGGTGTTTAGGGCTCTTCAAGCTCTGATACAAGAACATTGTCTAACTGACCTCTGGTTCCGCCATAATAAGGACCAAGATGGGTACACATATTTTTCTGCTCCGCATAATAAAAGGGTCCGCTTGGACTATTTTTTTATCTCAGATCAGGTAGCAGAAGTCGCCTCCATTTCTGCCTCCCCAAGAATCCTCTCCGACCACAATCCCCTGATTGTACAATGCCCCTTTTTGTGTCCGGTAAGGGTCCCTAGGGTCTGGACTTTTGAAAGGAAATTATTGCTAGAACAGGATTATCAGGATCATATGAGGAAGTGGATAATTGAATTCTTAAACATTAATAAGGGGACTGCCTCTGATAGCATAGTGTGGGATACACTTAAGGCTGCAATTCGTGGTGAAACCAAGAGCTTTGCAGCTTTCAGGCGGAAAACTAATCAAGAACAAATTAAGGGGCGTATTGAGGCGCTTAGGGTTGCAGAGGTTGAACTAACACGTATGATCAAGTTAGGGCTCGATATTAGTCAAAGCCAGCAATCGGTCGCCATAATTAAGTCCAAACTCCTGGATTTTTTTGGGCAAGATTTAGCTGCTAAGTATTTACAATATCGCACAATGATTTATGAATATGGTGAAAACTCTGGTAAAATCTTAGCCAAACGGCTTCAGCAGAAGAGCCTTGCTAACCGAGTTATCAGAATCCAAGACGATCAGGGACATGTTCATGATACACAGGAGGGTGTCATGGATGTCTTCCACAAGTTGTACACCATCCTCTATACAGAGGAGAGCTCCAGCTCTCTTAGTCCTCTTGATGTTGGGGATTTTTTTCAGGATATGGACATCCTCCAAGTTACAGCTCAGCAAAATGATGTTCTATCTGCCCCCATAGAGTGGGAGGAGGTTGAGCTAGCTATCAACTCACTTGCCAATGGCAAGGCGGCAGGCCCAGATGCCATCCCGCTGGAAGTGTATAGGATATTTTTTCAGGAGATTTGTCAGGACATCTTGTCAGTTTTTAGGGCAGCACAAGGGGGTATTATACCGACTCCTGGCGTCAAACCACTATTGTTCTTTTTAAAAAAAAAGATAAGCCGGAGTTAAACCCCTCATCATTTCGACCGATCTCCCTGATAAATACAGACAGCAAAATATACTCCAAAATGTTATCAACCAGATTGGCGCTAGTAATTACTCCATTGGTTTCATTACGCCAGCATGGTTTTATTCCAGCTAGGGTGATTGCATTGTTGGATTGGGCTCAAACAACAGAGTCCCCCCTCGGAGTGATCCTGTTGGATGCCGAAAAGGCATCTGACAGGGTCGCCTGGGGGTTTCTATGGGCAGTTCTCCTCTGGAAGGGCTTTAGTGCTAAGTTTATTCAGGCTATTCAATCACTATATATCTCTCCAGTAGCAAATCTGCGTATCTCTGGTGTGGTCTCAGCGCCTATCAATATTAGTAGGGGCACTAGGCAGGGGTGTCCTTGTTCGCCTTGGCTATTCGCTCTGTACATTGACCCCTTTCTTGGTAAGATTGAAGGTGCTTTGGATATCTTACTGGTCAGGGTCAATGGTGCAGAGTTCAAGACGCCGGCCTACGCAGACGATATAGTGGTCCTAACCAGCAACGTTCTACTTGCCTTTCCTGCCTTAAAAACTTTAGCAGAACAGTTTGACCATTTATCAAGCTATAAGCTTAATGTTCTAAAAACACAGGTCATTCAAACCCGGAATATGAGTCCCTCCCAAGCTCCCGTGGTTCCAGATGCAACATATTTAGGGGTTAAAATCACTGCCCAAGTTGATAATATTCCAGATTTAAATATCCTTCCGGTTATTGAATCAGTCAACCTCAAGCTAAGAAGACTAGATAATCTACACCTTTCTTTATATGGCCGATGTAATGTTCTGAAGATGATGGTCCTTCCAAAGTTTTTATATTTATTTCGAACCATTCCATTGGAGTTCTCACAGCAAAGCATGGCCAGGGCCGAAAGAATATGTACAGGATTTCTTTGGGGATACCGTCGCCCTCGTAGTGCAGCTAAATGGATGTGTCTTTCTTGGGATCGTGGGGGTTGGTCAGTCCCTAATCTTTTATTTTATTACTGGTCAGCCATGCTTCAACATCTGGGGGTTCCACTGCTGGGCGACAGGGCGGAGGTACCGATTTGCTGTAGAACTACCATTTACGAACTGGGTCTGGGTGAGACTGCGAAGGGTGTGTTTATGCGGATTTTGGAGCCGAGTTATTACAAAAAAACAAAATTTAAGGTTATTTGAGCTATGTTCTCAGTCTGGCGTAAAATTCGCCGCAAATGGTCAATCTTAAATATTAATTTCTATACCCCCCTCACAGCTGTTCGACTCCTGCCAGCTATTTTTCAAGATCAGGTTGTCTACAGGTGGCAGTCATCGGAGCTGGCAGCAATTGGTGACTTGGGCATCGATGGACAAATGGCCCCTTTTTCCTTTTTAAAGGGGAGGTACCATCTTAAAACCCATGACTTTTTCAAATACCTGCAGATCAGGAGTTTTATAGATAAAAAACAACACTTATTTGAATTGATTCAAAGAAGGGCTAGAATTGGGGCTCTCTATCAATATTTGATATCCAATCTCCCTGACGATTTGGTACTTCAGAATAGTAAGTGGGATGGTAAATTAGGCAAAGTCGGAGTGGATGTTAGTATATCACTGCAGCTAGCAAGCTATGCTCTAATACCTGGGAGCCTCCGTACTCAAAGTTATATGGCGCTATTCGATCTGTATTATACACCGGCAAAAATTGCAAAATGGGGAGGTTGCAAGGGTAATTCCTGTGCTAGATGTGGGTTCCAGGCTGCTAACGATATCCATATGTTCTCTCTTTGTCCAAAGTTAGTGGACTTCTTATCCGATGTGGAGCATTTTATAAACTCTACGCTTGGCATTCCCCTTAATATCTCTCCAGAGATGGTGATGCTCGGATGTGATTCAGCGGAAAGGACAAGACATCTTTCAGCTTTTTTATTTATAACAATGTCTTTAATTTGGCTATGCATCACGTCACAATGGCTTAGTCCAGAAGCCCCAACTTTCTTTAATTGGAGATCCCGGATTCTAGCTCTTTATAATCTTGAATCTGCAGTCTATGTGAGGCGTGGTAGAAGGAGCTCTGAGCTGGGCCATAAGATTTGGGCTCATGTTCAGGAGTGGCTTGAGTTATAGATCAATGTTCCTATCTTTTTTTTTTTTTTTTAGTTATATAATGAACGGGTGTATCCCCTGCTCTAAGTTTGGTTTATACTATGTTTTTATTGTATATGTCGTGGAAGATACAGTTTCTTCTTACTATTGAACATTTGTGTGATATCATATTTATGTTAACCATCTCTGTCACGACATTTCCTTCTGTTTTTTTTTTACTTGTATTATTGGCAAGCACTAAAATAATAAAAATATATTTAAAAAAAAAAAGCAAGTCAATGCAGTGCACAGGGGTTCGGTTCCTGCGGCTCCGACGAGGGATACAGGCCTCAAACTTGATGATAGGACAGGGCAGGCCTCGAGAGATGTGAAGAACCACCACCTGTGTTGCTGAGACTTTTGGAGTCCGTGGGAGCAAGCACGACGCAACTCCAGCAATGCATCTTGAGGCCTATTCCCACTACACTGTGTCACTCCTTAGGCCTGCTTCAAGTAGGTGTAAGGTTCTGACGCAGTGGTGTCCTAGAAGTGACGCAGTGAAATCTTGTAGATTTCACTTCGTCACATTTACGAGGCTTTCCTGCGTGAGAACACCCACCCTGCATACATTATACCTGCCGCAGGGCTTTACAGCGTGACGCATCTCCCTAGATGCGTCACGTTGTAAATTGGCCACATTTTTTACGCCGCTGCTGCATCCCAAAAGAGATGCAACGGCGGTGCAAAAGTGTTTCAAGGGGCTTGTAAATCTGCCCCTATGTATGCGCTGCTGTACTCTGTGAAATTTCAGATTGTAGCCGGTCCACGTATTCATTTTTTCACAGATTTGGCTGGGGCTTGGGATTGGGTGTAGCAGAGGTCCAGACAAAACATGCAGTGCCTCCCAAGCTACTGCATGATAGGTCACAGTGACATGGTCCCCATTCGGCTTAGCTCTGCGGGCCTTCCTTCTTTTAGATCCATCAGGAATGTTGTGATGTAGTGGTGGCTGCGGCCACGCTGAATGTTTTGACATCTATTCCAATGCTGTCCTTCCTACTGATGATGAGGAAATAGATTCACAGCTGGCGCCTCTTGTTAACCCACAAACTGCAGACGATCTTATCTGAAGATACTGAAAGGGTGTTTCTATGCCATGCCTGTTTGCCTGTATCGTGCTTTTAGGTACAGGATCAATGTAACAATCATGTGGTTCAACAACTTCATTCTGCTGCTCTCCCTGCATGTGAATACCTATGCATGGACATCGCCTGCAATACCAGACAAGTCTGCCAATTTCACTTGTTCTACCATCCCCCAGAGACAACCTTTCCTTCATCAAACAGATTATGGTAATTATCTCAACCAACGCAGACCATCACAGCACTCAGATCTTCCTTGGAGATTTTAACCTCCACTGGAATGACTTGAATGATCTTTCTGTAGATAACCTCAAATCTTTCCTTAGTGACTTCAATCTAACCCAGATATGTGACAACCCCACGCATGTCAAAGGATCTACCCTAGACTTAATCATTGGAAATAGGAATTCCGTTCAGTTGGATTTTATCGTCCCGTGTGACTGGTCAGACCACCACTGCATCACCTTCCACATCTCTCAATCTGTTGGTACGAGCAAAACTCAACTAAAAAATCCCAAACCTTGGCAGAGAACATTATGAAACATTAACCTTGATGCATTGATATCCCTCAGTAATTACAAATTACCCCCACCTGTGGCTATGACTGACCATAATCTCACTAGACACTGCAATGGGTCCATGACAAACATTCTGGACACGATCGCCCCCTTACAATTAAAAAGAATACCTTCCAAAGTCTCCAAATCCTGCTACAACGGCAGTTTAAACGCTGATAGAAGAAACATGAGACTAGCGGAAAGATTGTGGAGATGCTTGACCATCTCACACATCTGAGATCACTAAGGAACATCTATAATAAACGCATAAGAATCTGCAGAGCTACTTTTTTCGCAAATCAACTGAACCTAGCTAAAAACCGACCCAAAACCGACCCAAAAAACTGTGTGAGATTGTTAAATCTCAATCGAATGGCATACTCAACCTCCCTCCGATCGGATCACGCCCGTTGCCGAATTGTGAAGATTTCTCCGCTTTCTTCATCAGAAAGATAACTAAGATGGAACTTGATTTGCAGACTGCTTTGGAGCTCATGCCAATCTTACCTCCTATCATTTCACACCCCAACCCCCAATCTTTGACACCATCGATCATTCCAGGTTCTACTTCTAAGAACAACGCATCCTGGAGCGCATTCGATACCTTGGATGATAACACCATTCTCAAAATGCTTTCCGCATTGAAACCTTCCAACCACTTCAATGACCCTCTATCATAGAATTTCTTCAAGGTGATCAAACTATCCCGACTCACACTTTCGGGCAAAGATAGTCAATGCCTCACTGATTCAAGGCTCTATCCCAGACTGTCTTAAAGCAGGTCACGTTACTCCCATTCTTAAAAACCGTCAGTGGATCAAGATGACCTAAACAACTTCCGCCCCATCTCCAACATTCCGACCTTGGCCAAGCTCATTGAGAAATGTGTCCACGTTCAGCTTTGCAAGCACATGGAACTCTTCCAACTTCTGGACCAATTCCAATCTGGCTTCCGTCATGGTCATAGTACAGACTCCACTATCACCCACATTGTTGATGATGCGCTCAAAATGCTTGATCAGAACAATTCCTGCCTCCTGATCCTCCTCGACCTATCGTCAGCCTTCGATACAGTCAAACATAATTGCTTACTCGACAAGCTGGAGCATAGTATGGGGCTTTCAGGGCCTGTCCTAAATTGGTTTGCCTCTTTTCTCCACTATAGAACTCAAAGATTCTAGGTCAATCAATCCCTCTCTCTAACCTTTCCACAGTCAACCTTGGGGTTCCTCAAGGGTCCACAATCTTTCTAATTCTCTTGAGCTTGTTCATGGAGCCTTTAACTAAAATCTTGAAACTATCCAATGTCCATTATCACATGTATGCCGATGATACCCAACTGTACCTGAAAGTCTCCTCCCCCAACAATTTCAGCTCCCTCAACACCACCCTACTGAAAGCTCAAAACTGGCTGACTAAATCATCTCAAGCTCAATGCTCTGAAAACGGAATTCCTTTTAATCGCCCCACCTAATCATTCATCTGCCATCAGTGAATGGATGAATCAGCTAACAGCTCTTAACTGCATACCACACATTATTGACTCCACAAGTTATTTGGGCATAATGCTCGACAAGAGCCTGAACATGCAAAAACATATTACTGCCCTCACCAAGGGAGCTAACTTCCAAATGAGCATCCTTAGGAAAATAAAACCTTTTCTCCCCCCCACAATGACTTCAAATCTGCGGTGTAATCTCTGATGATCTCCAAGTTGGACTATGGAAGTGCAACCCTATGTGGACTCCCGAGATCGAAGATGGCTCCACTCAGGGCCTCTCATAATTCGGCTACTAGACTTATCACTGGCTCAAAAAGATACCACCATATTACACATTAGCTGAAATCCCTAAATTGGCTCCCTTGTGAAGCAAGGATAAAACTGAAAATTGCTTGCATGACTCACAAAGCCTCACATTACAACACACCACTATACCTTGCACAAAAACTTACACTATCTGGTGGCTCCAGATCCTCCAGAAGGGCCAGCTCCCTTATGGTGAAACCTCAGAAATTCCGGAAAACAAAAACTTATGAACGAGCTTTCTGAGGTATTGCCCCGAGAATCTGGAACTCCCTTCCACTGGAAATTAGGACGATGCCCTCAACTGTTAATTTCAAAAAGTAGAGAAAAAAAAGTTAAAGCGCTTCTGGTGAACAAATTCTTTCCCTAGAATTCCCTTGCCTCATACACACTCAAAGTCTCGTCCCCTCTCTGTTTTTACTTGTATTTGTATTGTATTTGTTGGAGGCTATCCCGTAATGACTTTGTGACATGCTTCGTGAACTCTTCTCCCTCTTTCTTCATGCCTGCTCTATCCTATTTTTGCTTAGACTGTTTATGATTATATATGCCGTGCCGTCATTGAGTTTCTCTCCCCAGACAGTTCTGACCACGATGTTGTTTGTTATATAGATCATTTCTCTTTTTTTGTCCACGTGTAACGCGCTCCGAAATCCTGATGGGTCTTGTTCACACTATAAAAAAACTTCTTAAATAAATTATGAACCGGATGATATTATTCTCTATTATAACTTCTTCATGGTTTTCATTGCAAATGCCCTATATGTTCTCACCAAACTCTGACGCCACGAAGAGCTTGCATCACGCCTTTAATCCAGGGCTTGCTTACAGCGGTGATCTCCTGCATGAGTAGACCTATGTGGTTTCGCAGATGTTTTGCACCCACTACTCTTTCTGGTTCTCTAGCCCTTTTATCAGGCTATGATGCTCATGTTTTTTTTTTATATGTGGGTATTAGATAGTTTGGGTTGGACGGATAAGTTGGTGGATCTGTCCTTTGGTTGTTCATGATTCCAATAGTGGTTTGCTGTTTCTCTCACTCTCCCCCATACTTAGCTCCTTCTGTATTTCACCTCTCACCCCACGTTGCTCAAAATGTCCTATATGTCCGCCCCCACATGGGTTATCTTTTGGTTATTCATAATCCAATGTACAAAATCACACAATGGAAGTTCAGAGGTCAGTCCTCTGGGCAGAAATGTTACAAAATACACTCAGGTTGGTTAGATGGTAGATCCAAATAGCGTTTTTACAAGAGAAACATATGACCTAATCTGAAATTCCATGACTACAATGAAAGTGATGCGACTGCTTCTTTGGCACTACATACTCAGCATACACAAGGGGCGCTTTGATTGGGCTCAAAGCAGGCATTACCTTTGAAGTGGACAATTCACCAATACACGAAGAGGGCTGATATCTACGTCTTTCCTGTGTGTTAGATGGTAAGCAATTAGTTATGTGTTACCTCGTTGCTTCTAATACTGATTCAAGCTACACATTGGGCCCATACTTCAGCCTGCCTAGAGGATTGGTTGCATATACCATGGTTTATTAGCACCGACTGCAATTGTGTTTTAGATGTCCAACTACATAGATCTTTATCCCCATTCCCAGATTCTTCAGTTGTACACTATGCAAACGGAGTATGCACTTCGTTGTAACAATGGCAACTTGTAGACATCTGGCGTATTCGATTCCTGCCACGTTGTGCATACTCATACTACTCTGATACATACAACATGCACACTTGCTTTGATAGATTTATGTGCACCCTGGCCTACATACTTGCATTACCACAACTAAGTATTACCTTAAAAGTATATCCAGTCATAATCCCCACCTCGCGATCCTTCATTGGAATAAATTCTTAGCACCCATTCCTTGTGGTGCGTGATATTAATATCTGTGGAAGAAGGCGTTGTCTGACAATTACGGATGGATCATATTCAAGGCATATTTAATCTAATTGAACGGGGGTCCTTTAAAGTGGTCACCAGGGGATTCTGCATTCAACCAACCATTGGCATCCGGCAAACGATAAAGAGGGATGTTCTGCAGCTTGAAAAAGTGCTGCTCTATATGTTAGAAAAACAGACTTTGTATCCCCAGATAGCTTAGACACACTTTACTCTCTGAAGGATACTTACTACGATAAATTGGAAATTCTTCATTGCCATGATTACTCCTATTATTTGTCCCACACATATGCGATAAATCTGGCAAGCTCCTATCACAGCTTGTACATCCTCTGCCCTCGCAATCTATTATTCTATCCATCAATACACCACTTATAGGTGAGGTGCACATTCAGGCAGGTATTAACTCAATTTTCTATGACTTTCATAGACAGTTTTATGGAAACATCTGGCAACACATCTGACCCCTCCGATGACGAACGTGGGCTATTTATGGGGGGGCTTGCGTCTTCCTAGGCTGACCCCAGAAGCGAATGGAACTTTGGGGCGACCCCTCAACCTCCAGGAGGTCAAAGAGATCCTCCAAAACTAACCCCACAGTAAAACCGCGGGATCATGTGGTATACCAACAGAGTTGTTTGCTGTATTGGCCTCTTTGCTGGCGCCTCAATACCTAAAACTGTATGAGTACTCTTACTCCATGGGCGCCAAGGAAGTTCTTATAGTCCGCTCTCTCTATTAAATGTTGAGTACAAGGTTGTAGCTAAAATTCTGGCTAATCGTTCTCTTTCACTCTTTCCATGCTGATCCATTGTGATCAGAGAGCATTTATTCCTGAGAGCAATACTTCACTCAACCCACAAAGGCTTTTGGACACCACCTCTTCCGTCGCTGAGGTATGGCCCCATCGGCTTGTATAGCCCTTGACTTTGAAAACGCCTTTCATCTCTGCAATTGGCATTATACGTATAAGATACTTGAATTGTATGGGTTTGCACTTACATGTGCAAATGGATTCAGATCCTCTATACCCACCCTGCTGAGTGAAGACGGGTCGATGTATCTATGACTCTTGAGGCATTCATTGGGTACCCGGCAGGGCTGTCCATTGCTCTTTACCAGGGCTATAGAACCACTAGATGCCCGCCTCCGGGATCTCGGGGTACATTGGGTAGTGCTGCTTGGGGGAGATACAAATACGGTCTCTCTATATGCAGACAGCATTTCGATTTATGTCAGAGACGCCGTTATGGACCTCACAGCTATCATGCAAATGCTGAGGAACTTTGAGAAGATATCTGGGCTGAAGGTCAATTGAGTTGAATCATGGCTTTTCCCTCTGAGTGCGCACTACAATCCTCCATTTGGTACCAAAGTGAATGACCAACTGCATTGGGAAGTAACATCTTTTTGCTATCCTGGTGTTAACATACACCACCCTGCATCCGACCTGCCTGCGCGATGCCAACCTTGGCAAGGCTGTGTGAAAATTAAGACCACAAATAGTATTCTGGTCCTCACTTCTGCTCTCAGTGATGGGTTGAGTGTCTTTAATTAAAATGATTGTACTTCCGCGATTATTGTATTATTTTGTGAATCTACATTTGATTTTAATACCATCTGTTTTTGGGAGATTTAGACCAACTTATCACTACTTTGGTGTGGCTACATTCCAATCACCAATGGAGGCAGGGAATTGCAATGTGGGGTATGGTCGTTGAAGAGTACATTAACAACACTGAAAAACATTGCATCCATCCCACACCCTTCAATTCACATGCCACCTGAAGAGCCCACAGCAGTACAAAGTGTGTGTCCTGGCGTATTCATCAGGCCATAAAATTCCCACTACCTCCCAAAATACTTTGATGCTTTCGCTGACAGCCTCTAGTTGCGTATGTCGGCTCCTCTTATTCAGCGTTCCAGTCCATCGCTGCCCTCCATTCTGCCAGAGTTGGCTCGTTAGGGGAGTTCCATCTATGTGCAATATCCCTTTTGGCAATAATCGTAGCCATGCCAATAAGAGCATAGTCTCCTCGTGTGCCTCCCAGATCTTCCAGGAGACCCAGCAAACTAGTTTCAGCATCCGGTCTAGTTTTCTCTCCAACAACTGCGAAAGCATGCCTCCAGTACGTAGCTATACATGGACACTGCCAAAAGATATGACAGAATTCTGCTTCTTGGTCCCCACACCAAAGGTAGTTAGGTTTGGTGAGTGCACCTGCCTGCCATAGGCATTTGGGTGTGAGTTATGTTGTGTAGATAGTGCTGCTGGATCAAACGCAGTCGGAAGGAAATAGATTTCTCTAGGGGCCATACATGCCTCACACCATTTGGTATCTTCCAGGGTGCCTAACCACCGTTCCCACTTACGTCTAAGATTCATCAGCGCTGGTGGTACATTGCAAACTATTGGTAGATCTAAAAATTTCTGCCTCACCCTAGGCGACCTATCAGTTGCTTGGTTCTATACTGAATGACCAACTACTTTGGGAAGTAATATTATTTTGCTATCTCACAGGGATGGGAACCCAAAGCAACCCTGGCAATTTTGTCAGATCAGCCCCTGGGTAAGGTGGACGCAAGTGTGCACTGCTGCTTTTATTAGAGGGGGTCAATATTGCGGCACCATTGCAAAACCAGGCCCCAATAGCAAACCCCCTCCACCCCACTGAAATACCGGCACCCCACCCTTCCAGCCTCCAGGGGAAACACCCAATGCCCGCTACGTCCAGTCTGGTCCAGATATCTCAGTGTTAACCTACACCACTCTGCATCCGACCTGCGCAATGCCAAACTTGGCAAAACAGTGTGTAAATTAGGCCCACAAATATTATTCTGTTCCTCACTTCTGCTCTCAGTGATGAGGTGAGTGTTTTTAGTGAAATGATTGTACTTCTGTGATTATTGTATTATTTTGTGAATCTACATTTGATTAAAACCATCCTTTTTTGAAGATTTTGACCAACAGATTAGTTCTTCGGTGTGGGCAGGAGGTTGTTGAAGAGTAGCCCTGACAAGATTGCAATTTCCAATGCAGGCAGGTGGGGGATGCCTTTTCAACTTGGAGAAATATTATCCTGCAGCCCAAGTACAATGGCTTAGCAGATGGCTAGTGGGAAATCACTTGATGGAGCAAGGCTTGCAGGGGACTCATTTCATGGATGGCTCCCTGCTGAAATTAATACACCCCAGATTGCAATCTTTTAGCTCACAGCCGACACTGTTGCACACTGCCTTGACTTGTTTCAAACGTGCGCTCCCTGTGATGAAACCTGTCATCCCTTATGCACCATCCACACCATAGGTCTCCTAATGCAGACTCCACTACGGCTTCATCCTTGGACCACTAAGGGTATAGCTACTGTTTGTGCTTTGTTCTCTGATGAATCTGATGACATTTGAAACACTGATACGAGACTACAGTGTGCCAAACGGACAATTCCTCACATATCAACAACTTAGGCATGCACTCCTGCAGTTATGGCAAATACGTGAGTCTGTACCACCTACAAATGCAGATGTACAGATTCCGCACACTATAGACAATGGCAGAAGTCTGACTAAATGATTGTGTAGAGCATTTGCACAACATCGGGCTGGGTATAGAAAGAGAAAAGGGCTGGTTCCTCCCTCTGCTTTTGGTTGACATCTTGGAGTGGACATGTTGACACTATCCCACACACCTAGTTCAGGAATTCTCCTCTTAACACCATCCATGTCCCACAGATAGAACATTACCATCGGCCAATAGACACACTCTAAAAAAAATTGAGTTACGTCCCGATCCATCAGGATCCAACGCATTCATTATCAACTACCCACCCAACCTATGAAAAAACGCCACCAAAAAACACAAGCATCACATACTCAGGGCTAGGCCCAAAACATTAATCTTGGATGTCTACTTTTGTACAAACAAAGGTAGTAGAGTTAATTACCTTATTTTCTACACCAGGAAAAGAGCATGTTGGTGAAAAGTCTTCTACTCTATGCTCTGAATATCAGGTACCAGAAAAACACCTCATGGTCTCAAACTAACAACAGCGCCCTCGTCCACGCTCACGCCAATGCCACCATCACCCTCTATAACAATGGGATCATCCTAATCCAAGCTTCCAATCTCAATTTAATTAAGATAGCCATTATCTTCCCGTTACTCAAAAAGACGGTTTTGGCGAAACCCAATTACACCTACCCTCACCCTACCATCACTCAAGTCATCACCAGTCCTCCCCCCACCACTTTGGGGAGGCCCTCACTCTATCTAAATCACTCTTCACCCTTAGATGATCACAGAGCGGCTCTGTCCCCTGTTGACGTGCCCCAACCCTCTAGACCCCTGACTCAGAAGGTGAGAGACTTTTCCGGGTCACTCAGCGCATAGCTAGCCAGTCCGATTCTATCCGTTCCTCGATCGGAGGGATCCCAGTGTGTCCTACCATCATTGCCTTCAACGATTGATCCCTCTTCCCTCATCCCTCTCCTCATGCCTCTTACTATGCTGGAGTCCGGGCAAATGCCCTCCTCCGACCATGATCGGTCAAACCCACTCATTCCTGTTTGGACCGTACCTGACTCTCAGCTCAATGGTCATATCACCCTCGCTAATGCTCCAACTTCGATATCCAAAGGTCATGGAACTCTGCTAGTCCCAGATGATCAACTCCCTCCCCAGGAACCTCTCACCATCACCTTGGACCCCACGGGCTTACAGCGAGTCCCCCCTCCTCCGCTCGCTTTCCCAACACACCCTTTACCCCATTCAGATTTGGTTGTGCGCCTAGATGATATATCTCTCCAGCTGCACCTTCTCACTACTGAACTACATGACCTGAAAGCCCTCTCAAATGATCTTTTCCCCGTAATCAGCTCCTTCCTCACCTCTGCGAATCTGCCCAGAGCCTCCCCTAGTGTTAGTGATCACATGGGCCAGTTTTTAGCCCCCTACGTCTCAAAAACCATTCCCCTAGCTAACGCGCCCTCCCGCCCAAGAAGATTTGAGACCTACCTGGTGTCCAGTGAGCTCAATGACCTTCACAACTCGTACTCTTCTAGGTCCAACTCCAACATGATCCCACCGAGACAAATACAAACCATCCGTTCTAACAAGAACAGAGAACCTCCTCACAATCTTACAGTCATCAATAAAGACAACCTCATGAGAGTGAACGTCATACAGACTCCTTCTCCCATTAATCCATCATGACTTAAATGTGTACTACTCAATTGCAGGTCAGCCAGCAAACACACCTCCGATATCTTCGACCTCATCCAATACAATGATTTAGATATTATCATCCTCAGTGAAACTTGCCTAAATCCCGCCTCCACTCCTATCTTAGACTTCCTAGTGGATGTATGACGTTACAACGCGTGCTGTTACAACGCGTGCTGTTACAACGAAACTTTTACAACGCAAGTGGATTTACAACGCTATGCCATTACAACGCAAGTCTTTACATCGACTTGCGCTAGATGGCGTGCTAACATTAGAAAAGTGTAATTTACTATTCCAACTCCAGTCCACTTAACAGTAGGGAAGATGTTGGGATAGTAAACTACACTATTTGTAATGTTAGCACGCCATCTAGCGCAAGTCAATGTAAAGACTTGCGTTGTAATGGCATGCGTTGTAAATCCACTTGCGTTGTAACAGTTTCGTTGTAATGGTAGTGCATTGTAAAAGTTGCGTTGTAAAGGTTGTTTACCCTTCCTAGTACCTCTTACTCACGACATAATTAGGCTAGACAGAGCTCAGAAGCTGGGTGGTGGCCTAGCCTGTAATCATTGGAACACACTTTTGATTTCTCACTTGGAGTCCTCTTCGCCTTCCTCCTGTGAATACCTTTGTCTCAACATCTCAAGTAATAACCTGCCGGTTTGCAAACTTCACACTTTTTATCACCCCCCGGGAGACAATCTCCCTTTCATCAAGCAACTAATGGAAGTCATCTCTGACAATGTCGACTCAGCCGTGTCCCAAACCTTCCGCGGTAACTTACCTAAAAGCATTCTTGAATGATCAAGAACTGACTCAGCACTGTGATCAACCAACTCATAATAAAGGAGAAACTCTAGACCTCATTATCTCAAAAATACAGATCATCACATTTGATACCATTACCCCTTGTGATTGGTCCGACCACCACTGCATCCTCTTTTATTTTAACAGGGAGGTTTCGATAAAGAAGGTTCAGCCAACGAAATCAAATATCTGGAAAAGGGACTTAAGATCAATAAATTCAGATGAACTAGCAGCCCACTGTAAATCTGCCCTCTCCTCCCAAGCGGACATGGTTGAGGTTCAGTTACTCACCGACTCCTACAATTCGACCATCTCCAACATTATGGATGACACTGCACCACTCCAACAAAAAAATGCCTGAACAAAAATATCCAAACCATGGTACAATGACAATTTAAACATGAAACGCCGCAACATTAGGGCAGTTGAACGTTCCTCGAGATCCAAACCCTCATTGGAACAACTAAAACTCCTTAGAGATGTTAGGAGCTTCTACAACAAACAAATCGAGTGAGCTAAGGCAGACTACTTCAGACACAAACTTGATCAAGCTGCTAACCACCCCAAGAAACTCTTCGAATTGGTCAAACAGCAATCCATGATAGGTCCAAACCACTCTGACTCTGGAGACTGCCCACCCTCATGCGACGAATTTGCGGCTTTTTTCACTGAGAAATCAAGACTCATCACCATTGAACCCGCCTCTGAGAATGCTCTACTGCCATCCTCTGGGTCCGCACCACCCCTTGACCTCTTAGAAAAGCGCAAACCTATCAGCCTAAACACTATGAACAGTGCGTCATGGGGCACTTTTACCCCAGTCAGTGAAAAAGACATCAACAAGATTCTTCAGAACATCAACCCATCTAACCACTTCAGTGATCCCTTGCCCCTGGCCATCTTCAAAGAAATCAAGAATGTACTCATCCCCACCTGGACAAGGATTGTAAAAGCTTCTCTATCACAAGGCATGATCCCAGACTGCCTAAAAGCAGCTCAGGTGTCACCTATTCTAAAAAACCTAACACAGATAAAGCTGACCGCAATAATTTCCGCCCTATCTCCAACATCCCCACCCTAGTCAAACTACTAAAAAAATGCATACAATGCCAACTTTGTGCTTACATAGAAAATTTCGAACTCCTAGAGCAGCATCAATCCAGCTTTTGGAAGGGACACAGTACTGTATCAGTTCTCACACACGTTATGGATGACATTTTAAAAATGCTTGACCAAATGATTCCTGCCTCCTAATCCTCCTTGACCTTTCCTCTGCATTCGACATGGTTAATCACGACAACCTCCTATCCATTCTGAAGAACAGGATGGGTTTCTCGGGTCGGGTGTTACAATGGTTCTTGTCCTTCCTCCACCACAGGTCACAAAGAGTCTAGGCAAACCATTCCCTCTCCCAGCCCTCTCCAGTACTCATAGGTGTCCCCCAAGGGTCCGCCCTATCTCCTATCCTCTTCAACCTTTTCTTGGAGCCATTAGCTAATTAACTAAATTCCACGAACATTCTCTTCCATATGTTTTACGGACGACACACAACTTTATTTGAAAATCTCATCCCCGGATAACATTTTCTCACTCAACACTACCCTAACGTCTACTTAAATTGGTTAACTGAGAACCATCTCCTGCTCAACACCTCCAAAACTGAATTCCTTCTCATCTCTCCTCTGAACCACATCCTCAAGCTAGACCTTTGGCTGAATCACCTCACTGCTTTCAACTGCACCACTCTCATCATAGACTCAGCCAAATCTCCCGGAATCACCTTGGACAAGCACCTGAGTATGAAAAACCATATCAGCAATGTGTGTAAGGGAGCTAATCACTTGATGAGGACACTTAGAAATATCAAACCATTCCTTCCACAAAAGGATTTCAAGCAGGTGGTCCAAGCACTTGTCTTGCCGAGGGTAGACTACAGAAGCGCTACGCTCTGTGACCTTCCCAAATACACCCTGGCTCCAATAAGGGCATCACTGAACGCTGCGGCCTGACTGGTCACAGTTACCAAACTAAATGAGAACATATCCCCAGTCCTAAAATCTTTTAAATGGTTGCCCTATCAAGCTCAAATCCAGTTAAAGATTGCTGTTCTGACGCACAAAGCCCTGCACTTCAAAACTCCCAGGTACCTAGCGCAAAAGCTTGAATTATCCTGTGGTGGTAGAACCTCAAGAAGCGCTAACACTTTCCTCCTGAAGCCACTCATCCTTAGCAAAAAGAGAACTTGTCACCGAGCTTTCTCCGGCGCTGCCCCTAAGATATGGAACTCTCTTCCACCGGAAGTACGCAGAATCTCCTCAACAACTGCTTTCAAACTGGAAGCCAAACGATTACTAATGAACAAATTCTTACCCTAACTGGGCTAGGCTCACCTGCTCGAAGTCATTGATCCTACAACCAATTTACCATAATTTGATGCTCCTCTTCTTTACCTCATTGTGTGCCCTCCTTCGTAGCCCGCTAAATACCTGTTAATGTACTATTCTCCTTAAATCATTTGTCTTGTAATTATGCGATTACTCCTGTTTTGTAGTCTTACTTGATGTCGATATTGCATTCATGTCCTTCCTTCTATCCTTTTGAAAAGTGCTCTGATATCCTTCGGGATCTTGTTCGCACTATATAAAACTTTATAAATAAATAAATAAATGTCAGTAGACATAGGGCCTTATTATGAGTTTGGCGGTTCTCCAAAAGTGCCTCCACATCGCTCTCCACTGAAGGACTGGCAAAGCCGTGGGGCGCCCGCCTGCTGGATTACGAGTGTAATCCAAGTCTGGCGAGCGGTGCAGGGGCGGTCTGATGGCGGTGGCCTGTTAGGCTCATAGGGGAGCCTAACATTGAGACCACTGCAGTGAGAGCATGGACTGCACATTCCTACATGGTGTGGCATGCATGACTCACTGTGCAGGAACTGGGAGTGCAATATCCACGGGAGCACATAATATGCCACCCTGCATGTGCCCCCAGGCCCAGGAGCGGAAGGGGGGCCTGTTATGGCCCCCTTTGTTTCCTTTCAGCCACCCTTTTCACCGCCCCTTTCATAGCGGTGAGTGTTTCATGAAAGTGGTGGTGAAAAGTCAACTCGTAATATGCATGGCACGCAGCGGCATTCTGGATCACCAGCAGATGCAGCGGTCCTGTGGCAGTCTGGCTGCCACTCTCATAATGCTGCGGGCGGGCAGGCAGTGTGGCAGTGGTCTACATGCAGTGGGAATCTGACTTAGCTAGCCCATTACTCGATTCGTAATGGAAAAAATTCTTACTATCCCCTTCTAACGTCTTATGTAACTCAAGGTGCACATTAATACAGTTAATATAGCGAGCAGAGCTTACTTTACTCCCATCAGAATCAGTAAAATTTATCCCGGGGCCTCCTCAGCTTGCTCATGGTGTACAGCACTAGACGCTGATCTTCCACATGTTTTGGTCCTGTCCCTCTTTGCATACTTACTGGGTCTTCATTGCAACTGCACTGGCTCAGTCCTGGGGTCGTGCTATATACATTACACTGGAAATAAATATGTATTCTCAGCCTCCTGCCGCAAACTGAACCAGACAAAGCCAATGGAAAGTCCATTGATTTAGCATAGCTGGTCCAAATTTCATAATGAATTGGAAAGATGCTAGTCTGCCATCTGCCCCTAGATGGCGCACAGCCACCACACAATGCCTCGAGGCTGAAAGCAAGTTGTTTCATAGAGAAGGGCCTGCTGACTTGTATTCTCTTCCTCTGTATAATTGCGTTATTGTTCTAGCTGAGCATCAATAACAGGTGTTTATCAAAGAAGGAGTAGAATTGTTCTGCTCTTTTATTTCACTAAGCAACACAAGGGGTACACGGCTGCCATGATTACGGATTGTTTTGAGCAGAGCGACTAAAAGTGAGGTCTAATGAGGTAACAGTGGGTTAGGGAGAGGGGTAAAGTTCAGTTTATCACAGTTTCTTTAGAGTAGGTTTATTATGATGTCAGAAAATGGCCTGTAAACATGTGTCAGTGGAACTTACTGTATTAATGAACGGAGGTAAATTGGAAGATTCATTGTATGCTTGTGGAAAGTGGTATACTGCACCGTGTTTCTATTACAATGGCAATACAAATACATTAAAAAAGAATGCGCTGGTAGGCCCAAAGCCATGTTTCCACTGACACTGTAGCAGTTGGCACAATTAGTGCTACAGTCCACTAGCAGCATTTACCTTCCATGCCCTGGGTACACCTTGTACCATATACTACGGACTTTAAAGTAAGTTGAATTTACTAATTGAGAATATGCTAATTCGACCATATTTATTTAAAAGGGGAGCACCTACACTGTACTACTGGTTAGCACAGGTAAAAAAGCACAGAGTTCAAAAGCCAGCAAAAATATAGGGTCCAGTGAAAGGTGTAAAATCCAGGGTAACCATGCAGAAAAGTCAGATTTCATACACTATCCATGCATAGCAAAGGATGGAGTGTAATTAATGGCTGAGGTGTGTGAATTCAGGCTTACTCAGACACTCTGGCCAGCCCAAATCTCCGTTCTGTGTGTAAATATATGTTTGCTCAATTAGGTTTTCAGGCATGGGCAAAGCAGCCTGTACTCTAGCATTTTTGCCTTTTGAGGGCTCTCTAATAAGGGCAATCAGATGTTTGGTGCTGCCTGCACAGCAAATGCTATGATGCGTCATTAGCTAAAAAGGTTTCCCTTTGACTTAATGCATCAGGTAATACTAATCATACTCCTAGTACTAAGAGGTCTCAAGGCCTGATAAAGGATCTATCATAAAAGCTACTTTGGGAGTACCGGACACAAAACCTGATTTAGGCTTTGATGGTCAGCCCAGAGCCGGAGTATTGAACTCTGCTGCACAGCAGACTATCAACTGCTGAATTTAGAGATTTCCACCTACATGGTAGAGATCCCTATGTCTTCAGAAGAGCCTCTGCCATGATTGGTCCTCTGAAGGCATTCAAAGTTTGCTGAGTGGGACCGTTTTTAGGTCGAGCATTCGAGACCTCTTGTATATACTTATATGTGTATGTACTTTGTGGGCTCTGGAGATCAGCCCTAGGACTTGTCTGCTTCCGCTTAGGGACTTTTTTCTGTTCAACTGTCTCTATTTAACTGTTTTAATAGAAAACGACCAGCAGAGGTCTGTAAAATACCAGAATTGCTTTCTGGTTAGGGACTTTCTTTTTTTTATTTTTGTGGCAACTGCCTCTATTTAACTTTCTTGATAGAAAGCGACTAGCAGAGGTCAGTAAAATACCAGAATCACTTTAGCATCCTATAGATTCCAGTCCATAGAAATTGTTTTCCATGAGCACCCGTAGACAATAATATATTTTTTCAAATCTTGTATTTTCAGTGATACGACTACCAAATGCCCAGATTTTATATTAAAAACAGCGCTTTGGACTACACCATTTCCCGCTGAAAGGCAATATTTCTCTCCATGTGTTCCCATACCTGGCATGTCACACAGTTTGGTGCTTATTTTCCCTCTATGTTAAAGAACAGTAGATGTTTCAGCACCCAGGCCGATGTGCTGCATAGCTAAATACATATAAGGCCCCAAAGGCGAGACCGATGTTTATGATGCCACTCAGCACACTTTTTTGCTTCACAAAAACAAACTCTCAAAGCGGGAGTTTGTTTTTGAAAAACAAAAATCAACAACCCTTGGAGATTTCTATCAGGGTGTGCGACTAATTTTTTAGATCTCGCCTGACCCAGCGCATGCGCTGGTCTGGCGAGACTTATTGAGAGGGCTCCAAAAAGTGCTACCAGGCCAGCCTAGAGCTACAGTGCATGTGCCTGGGCGCGCGCTCCGCGCTTTACCGCGATTACTTTCACTTTCGCGGCCGCAGGGCCGCTTTGTAGTTTGATGCGATCACTTTCACTTTCGCAGCCGCACGCCCGCTTTGCATAGTCAATAGGTCTCGCTTTTGGGACCTTATAAGTATTTGGTTATGCAACTGTTGCATGGCTAAACACTTATAAGGTCCCAAATGCGAGACCTATTGGCTATGCCAATGCTTGTCTTTCTTCTCTTCAGGACTGCTAGGCTTTTCTTGGCTGCCCTGATGACAAAGAACATGAGATCGTCTGCACTAAATAGGGCGGGAAGCCTGATGTGCTTACACTGACAAACGCAATTCAATCGGGCTATCCATGTAAGGTTTCCCCTGGCAGAGTCAGCAGGATCGTTGACAGCAGAAACAGAATAGTCAACCTGACTCTAAACAGGGTGAGCTGATTGTCACTTTGGTGGACATGGCACTCTGCCATCTTTGCAGCGGAGTACCCGGTCTACCAAGCGCTAAATCAGGCCCACAGATTTGTGTTCTTTTCTTTTATAGTATTTTCCGTGGGTATTTGTGCTCTTGTCGATTACTCTCTGACACATTTTTGTTGCCACTAAAAGTTGATTTATAGTGTTCAGACAGCACTGCATCAAGCATTAAATATAAACAAACATTGGCAAAGGCAATATATCCAGCTGGAATGTGCCAATGCATGTAAATACAGGCATTGACAAAGCGGTTGACATGTGTTGTATGCAAAATGCTATTTATCACATTAAAGTCTGCCCTTTTTGGTTGCGAGTGCTGGGAAAAATAACAAAAAAGGATTGTCTTGTGTACAGAATGCATATATGGCAGATAAAGAATTGAATGTGTCAAGCAGTGTGATGGTAGAGTGTACAGATGGAAAATAATCCCTCAGGTCCAATGGAAACCCTTCCTGGAAGGCAAGACAATACGCCAAATAGGCAATATCATGGGTGGAGCCAAAGTTCAATCAATGTATATATTAATGAAATAGTAACTATGCGTCCTGCAGGCAGCTGTGCTCTGAAGGCAGACCATAAAAGGCTTTTGGTTTCTATCAGTATCGAGCTGGTCAGAGAAGTAGGACTATTTCCCAACATCCCAAATTTCATGTTGTTGTTTAGAAAGCAATCCCTCTAAAACCTAGGTCTAAGTTTGTATTTATTCGTTTCCACTATTCCAATAGCGAACAATGACAGCCAGCGTGCTTACTATGTGTTTTGAATTTTTATCAATGTGCGAAAGGCTGTTTTCTATTTGCTTCTTTAATGCAGCAATTGATAAAAATAACAAAATGCAACTGTGCTTGTCTTTAGCTGACCTCAACTTTAGCAATGTAAATCAATAAATAAACATTTGTCATAATTTTCTTAGAGCGGTCTGTTTCCACAGAAAAAAAATCTTCCCAACTACAATGGTGTCTCAGGATAGACTTGAGACAGACGGCTATGAACAAAGTCTCTTTCTTGCAGAACGCTGGATGCATTTTCCAGCATCTGTAAGATCCCTGCATTGCAAGAGATAGCACTGCTGTCATAGACCTGGGCCACCGACTTCTGGGCCAACATGGCTTTACTGTGAGAGGCAGTGGCGTAACGAAACTTGAGGGGGCCCCCCTGCAAAGAATATGGAGGGGGCCCCCCAGCTCCGGATTCAGTCAGGAGCTCTCAGGTCAGGGGCCTGCTGCGCATGCACCAGTGGCGGCTGGTGAATCCTAAAAGTGGTGTAACGAAAAGCTGAGAACCAAGTTGAAGGAGCAAGTGAGTACAGCAAACACACCAAAGTGAAAGATTTGTGTTCGGGGTTGGACTTCCCAAGTGGGCCCTTTAACCACTCAAATTTCAGCTTTAAATAAATTCAGTCATTTGTCTCCAAAATATCAGCTTGTCAGTTTATGAAAGCAGACACGTTTTGCTATTAAATACCAGCTTTGCCTTCTTGAAAAATAATTAAAATTCCCTAAATCAAGAAGTTATCTTTTTTGTGAAAAAGTTCAATTATTGTCATGAACCACTAAAACACATGATAGATTCCGCCTTGAATATCTATGTGTCATAGTTGCATGTCATATGCGCCAATCTTATGCCAAGAATTACCGCCAATATGCCGAAGCAAGCATGAGGGCTGTGCACCACGCAATCAGACAGGAATTACCACTATTATGCCAGTGCCCGCATTTTACCCGGTTTGGGCTCCATTATACCATGGGTGAGCACATTGGGCCGATATGTGCCACCATTAGTACATTATGTCATGTTATTTTATTTATTAAGTACACAATCATGGAACATTGCTGGTGAAGAAATGGGGTAGCTCTGTAGAATCTCACTAGTGGCCGTGACAAGCTCCCCTCTTTACCTAGTGATTGTTTTTTCTACACAAAGGCAACTATGGAAAAGAGAGAACAAGATATGAACGGCTTCCTTGTTTGTCTCTTTAACAGTTCACCCACTCTCGTCACAGCCTTTCCCACAGTACACAAGGACACCCATCTGTCCCGTGTACCCTTCCACAGGTCAAATGCATATCAACCATCCTGGAATGGTTACTTATTTAGGAAAGTATGGAATTAAATTTTAGAGAATAAAAATAGCTTGACCTTTATGCGTGATGCGGGGTCTGTAATTGGCTATGGGGCACTGGCGTACAGTTCTCTGCAGGACAGCTATGGGTCACGACTTCAGAGCCCACTGTGTTTACTCCCTGCCCTGTCTTCACTCATGGTCTATGTCGTGCAACCTTATTTATGTCCTGTAGTATTTCATTGTCTCTCATACACCACTGTCCACCCATTGTATTTACACCCTGTAGTATTTCATTGTCTCTCATACACCACTGTCCACCCACTGTATTTACACCCTGTATTTCATTGTCTCTCATACACCACTGTCCACCCACTGTATTTACACCCTGTAGTATTTCATTGTCTCTCATACACCACTGTCCACCCACTGTATTTACACCCTGTAGTATTTCATTGTCTCTCATACACCACTGTCCACCCACTGTATTTACACCCTGTATTTCATTGTCTCTTGTACACCACTGTCCACCCACTGTATTTACACCCTGTAGTATTTCATAGTCTCTCATTCACCACTGTCCACCCACTGTATTTACACCCTGTAGTATTTCATTGTCTCTCATACACCACTGTCCACCCACTGTATTTACACCCTGTAGTATTTCATTGTCTAGATCATAAACAACCTGAATTAATCAGGTAAAAGAACCTAACCTAAAAGAGAGAAAGGTGTCAGAAATCTATTGGATTCTGAAGTCCACCAAAAAGAGAGAAAGAAAAAGATTTTTTCTTTCTTGAGTCCCCTCACTCACCAAGGTTTCCCCACGGTGACATGCTTCATCATTGGGGTCCTCTCAGTCCTCTACGGGCTGAAGCGTGCTGCGACTTGCGGATTACGTAGGAGCACTAAAAAGTACAGATTATGTGTAGTGCAAGTGAGAGTGTAGTGGAGTGGGATAAAGTGAATTAAAATAATCAGCTAGTGGGCCAAATACATTTTATTCTTGCTCCTAGCTAATTGGTTTAAAAACGGGGTGATATGCTAAAGGCCCTAACTATAATGGATAGGTGTACCTAGCATATAGTCAACTAGTTTCGAGCTTCCCCCAGCTCTTCTTCAGGACTCCACCGGGACCAGCCCAGTGTGAAAAAACCACTCCTAGTCGACCTGATTAAGGTGCAAAAGTGAGACGCTGCAACTGATAGGCATGCGTTATAATTAATACATACGTAAATATACGTCAGGCAATATCTGTAGGATACATAAAACACATATATTAAAGGAACCAAAGATAATTGGCAATGTTGTCAAATCAATTGTGATCACACTACACACAAGTGTTGGTACACTCTTTCCTCTAATGTGCCGCTATGTGGTTCAAAAGAAGACGTTAAATAAAGAACATTCTCCATGCAGGCGCTGTGCTGAGAAGTGAGTTGAAATTCAATAAATGCAAAAAATGCACAAAAACCTCATGCGTCTGACACAACATAAAACACATACAAGACTGACGATTGCAAGACATTACATACATTTTAAGAAGCAACAATGTGCCTCATGGTCAACGGAGGGGGTGTGGAGATCTCGTACACCTAGAAGAATGGTAAATGAGGTCGTTAATGGTGTCGGGCTCCGTATCTGTGGCTGGCCCTTTTAGGAAAGAAACGGAAAAAAGGAATCGATCTCCGGGATTTAAATGGGCGTGCTGATCTTCCCAAAAGCTTCCCCACTTACTTGTACGTGGGCAACCACACTCTTGTACACCTAATGGAGCCAAACCTCACGGATCGCATCCTGAAGTGTCCCGAGCGAGGGGCCGGTTATCAATGGGTGTTTCCGCATAAAAAGCGAGGGAGGACTCGCCGTCGGAAGTCCTTTCCGTTGTGGCCATTTTGGATTGGGGTTTTTTACGAGTTAGTGTACTAACGTTAGGGTGGCCCATCCTTACAAACAAGGATCATACATAAGAAATTCAAATGTAATTAAAAAAGAATTGTATATAGACGAGGAATAATACCTTAGAAAGGCATTATACTATGTCTCATGCGATGTATCCTATAAGGGCTCGCAAGGCATAGTCTCAATGGTGTGGCCATGATGTATCGGGCCAGTTCGGAATAGAGATTCTTGATGAAACGGGTGGATTTTCACCTCAATGTTGTTATCAAGACATACAAAATCATCTGTGTATATCGTGCTTATACCGGTAGGGGAAACAAAGGGGGTTTTAATTTTTAAAAAAATAGTCGCGGTGTATTGAACTTATCAGGTGGGGGCCAAAAGGTATGAATTTTAACAAAACTTTAAATAAAGTTAATTGAAGGACAGGAGGCACGATGGAATTCAGGAAAAAACTCAGAATAACCCTAGATTATAACAAGGTTATTAGACTATGGCTAGTGCATCAACCTTAGTTTTATGTAAATTGTCCCCACGGTATATCATCATTTAGACCTTTGGTGTCAGACCGTAACTTAAACACCCAACGTTGTTCTTTTTCGTGCAGTTTTCTTTCGATGTTAGGGTGGTTGTTTACATGTTCAAGAATGACCCAGCTAAGGTCATTAGGTGTGTGTTGTTGTTCTAAAAAATGAGTGGTCATTTTTGTGTTGTTACGTTTACACCTAAAATTGCTTCGGTGTTCGATTATTCTTGTGTTCACCTTTCTTGTGGTCATCCCCACATAATGAAGGTTGCAAATGCAGGTGATAAGATATACCACACCTGTCGTATTGCAATTGGTAAAAGATCGAAGATTCCATGTCATACCATTGTTGTAGGTTACTGTTTTGGTAGCTCTGGTTAAGTGACACACACTGCAGTTGCTGCATGGGTAATGGCCCTCAGGTAATGGATGGAGCAAACGTAAAGGACCATCGGTCTTGGTAGGGTTGGGACGGGTATGTACTAGATAGTTTCTCAAATTTTTGGCTTTCCTATGACTGAACATAGGTTTTTGTAAATCCAAACCTCCACTATTCAGGATTCGCCAATGTTTTTTTATTATTTTAGTGACTTGGTCTGATGCGATATTGAAGGTGGTGATACAGATTTGTCTTTTACGGTCTTTATCCGTGTCCTCAGGTTTGTGTTCAAGTAGTGCTTCTCTGTTATTATTGGAAGCTCTTTTTTGGGCCTTGGACCCTAGATGTTGTGGGTATTGTCGTCGTATAAGTTTCTGTGATAGATCCTTAGCTTGGATGTTATAATCTTGTCGTGTGGTGCAATTGCGTCTCAGGCGCAAAAATTGCCCAAAAGGAAGACTGTCTTTCAAACTTCTGGGATGGAAACTGTCGTACACTAGTAGGCAGTTCCTTGCTGTGGGCTTGAAATGTGTGGTAGTGATCAAACGACCTTCGTGCGCTGTTATGTTGAGGTCAAGAAAAACCAGATTGGACCTACTCATAGTAAAGGTAAATTTCAGAAAAGGATCTTGTTGATTGAGCCAAATAAGGAAAAACTCAACCTCTGCTTCGCTACCTTCCCAAATCAAAAACACATCATCTATGTATCTTTTCCATAGTTTGATATGGTCGATGTGCGGATTGTTTTGGTGGAGAATCTTTTGTTTCTCCAGGTGATGTACATAGAGCCCTGCTACGCTTGGCGCAAAGGTGCTTCCCATGCTGGTGCCGTGCGTTTGTTTGTACAGAGAGTCGTTAAATTGGAAGAGATTCTCTGTCAGAGCTAGGCGACAGCATTCAAGAACCACGTGTCTGGGTGTGTGGTATCCCCAATTGTTTTGAAAAAGTACTTCCTCCAGGATGTCCAACGTGTCCTTGTGTGGTAGACTAGTGTAGAGGCTCTCCACATCCAAACTGGTCAGTATACTGGTTATGGGGTTGAATTCAAGATTCTGAATCAGACAAAGGACTGCTTTAGTGTCCTGTAAATACGTTTCGGTGGCTTGGACCAATGGTCGTAAGAATGCGTCCGCAAACCCGGACAGAGGTTCCAGAATTGAACCTATCCCTGATACTATTGGTCTACCAGGGGGCGCCACCATTGATTTATGTATTTTAGGAATAGTATAAAAATAAGGGATTATGGGTTTTTTGTTCTCCAAAAAATCCGCTTCTTTTTTACTTATCCAATCATTTGTCAAAGATTCTTCAACCAAGCTTGCGATCTCTATCCGTAGACGTTCTGTGGGGTCATTCCGTATTGCCAAATAATTTCTTTCACCAGCCAACAGGCGTAGACATTCTTTTTGGTAATCAAGTGTATTTTGTAAAACTATTGCTCCACCTTTATCTGCTGGTTTTATTGTGAGATTTTTTTCATTTGATAGTTGGTGGATAGCCTCTTGTTCGATTTTGCTGGTGTTGTGAAATACCCTTATTGATTTAAGGTCTATTTCTGTGACTTCCTTCAATACTGCTTTTTCAAAAGCTAGTAGTTCAATGGGAAGGTTGTTAGATGGAGGTGTAAAGTTAGATTTTTTATGTAGTCCAGTATCCGCAATGGTGATAGTATTTGGTTCCTTGTCTCTGAAGAACATTTCCAATTTTATCCTGCGAATAAACTCTTTCAATTCGCAGACCAGCCTGAATTTATCCAAAGTGGCTGTTGGAACAAAACCTAGTCCTTTTTCCAATACAGTTTTTTGAATAGGTGTAAGAGTGAGATTGGACAGGTTGACTACTAGGCTTGGTTGCTGCTCGTTGAGGGCATGTTCGGTGGGCCCATGCTCCGTGTGTGGCTCCTCACCGTTTCCAGGGGCTGAGCCCATTGTACCTGTTGGCCTCGTCTGTTTTTTCCTCTTAAAGGAGTCTTTCCTCTCCCTAAAAAAGACTGACTCTGTTCTTAGTTCTGTGATTCTTCCCAGTATGGGTAGCGTTGCGGTGGATATGATTGATGAAATGGAGGTGGTCCATAGAAAAACTGTGGTGGAGGGGCGTATGGTGGGATGTTTTGATATGGAGACCAACCAAATCTTGGTCCGCCCCTGTTTCTTGGACGTCCTCCTCTTGTTCGTCTGTTCTTGTTTGTAAAGTTGTAATTTCTACCTGAATCAGAAAAGTCTCTTTTTGGTGGACTTCAGAATCCAATAGATTTCTGACACCTTTCTCTCTTTTAGGTTAGGTTCTTTTACCTGATTACTTCAGGTTGTTTATGATATATGTACTGTTGGAGGGTGAACCTAACCTTAAACCTCTAATTCCCCCCATTTTTTGATAACCAGTGTTTCATTGTCTCTCATACACCACTGTCCACCTGCAGTATTTACATCCTGTATTTCATTGTCTCTCATACACCACTGTCCACCCACTGTATTTACACCCTGTAGTATTTCATTGTCTCTCATACACCACTGTCCACCCACTGTATTTACACCCTGTAGTATTTCATTGTCTCTTATTCACCACTGTCCACCCACTGTATTCACACCCTGTAGTATTTCATTGTCTCTTATTCACCACTGTCCACCCGTCCACCCACAGTATTTGCACTCTGTAGTATTTCATTGTCTCTCATACACAACTGTCCACCCACTGTATTTACACCCTGTAGTATTTCATTGTCTTTTATTCACCACTGTCCACCCACTGTATTTACACCCTGTAGGATTTCATTGTCTCTCATACACCACTGTCCACCCATTGTATTTACACCCTGTAGTATTTCATTGTCTCTCATACACCACTGTCCACCCACTGTATTTACACCCTGTATTTCATTGTCTCTCATACACCACTGTCCACCCACTGTATTTACACCCTGTAGTATTTCAATGCTCTCATACACCACTGTCCACCCACTGTATTTACACCCTGTAGTATTTCATTGTCTCTCATACACCACTGTCCACCCACTGTATTTACACCCTGTATTTCATTTTCTCTCATACACCACTGTCCACCCACTGTATTTACACCCTGTAGTATGTCATTGTCTCTCATACACCACTGTCCACCCACTGTATTTACACCCTGTAGTATTTCATTGTCTCTCATACACCACTGTCCACCCACTGTATTTACACCCTGTATCTCATTGTCTCTCATACATCACTGTCCACCCACTGTATTTACACCCTGTAGTATTTCATGTCTCTCATACACCACTGTCCACCCACTGTATTTACACCCTGTAGTATTTCATTGTCTCTCATACACCACTGTCCACCTACTGTATTTACACCCTGTAGTATTTCATTGTCTCTCATACACCACTGTCCACCCACTGTATTTACACCCTGTATCTCATTGTCTCTCATACATCACTGTCCACCCACTGTATTTACACCCTGTAGTATTTCATGTCTCTCATACACCACTGTCCACCCACTGTATTTACACCCTGTAGTATTTCATTGTCTCTCATACACCACTGTCCACCCACTGTATTTACACCCTGTATTTCATTGTCTCTCATACACCACTGTCCACCCACTATATTGACACCCTGTAGTATTTCATTGTCTCTCATACACCACTGTCCACCCACTGTATTTACACCCTGTAGTATTTCATTGTCTCTCATACACCACTGTCCACCCATTGTATTTACACCCTGTAGTATTTCATTGTCTCTCATACACCACTGTCCACCCACTGTATTTACACCCTGTATTTCATTTCAGTCCTGCCCTGGGTCTGCGCGAGGAGCTCAGAGCCGGCTGCAGACTGCACCTGCTTTCTAGAGCAAGCCTTTCTCTTCCAGCTCTTTACCGAAGAGCTGAGGGGGCCCCCTTCACCTAACCGAAGACTGGGGGCCCCCCCGCACCGCGGGGGCTGCGGGGTGTTTGTTACGCCCCTGGTGAGAGGCTGAGATTGTGAGATTTGTGTAAACTGCAGGACAGATTCGCTGCCAGATACATGGTCCTGCAGGAAGATGTGTAACACAAGGAATGGCACTGCTCCCCAAAGTCTGGGCCTGTGTGATTTTGCAACATGGTGAATTGCTGTTATGACTGAGATCATACCCTGTACATTTTTTCTACCCTAAAAAAGTGCTGTGCTGTCAGAAGTTTAAATCTTCAAATTCTCTGTGAAATGAGGAATTGCTCTGCTGTCTGACGTTTAAGCCTATAAGATCCATATAACTATTGGATTGAGTTTGTGAAATCTATACACAGAGTAATTGCTTTCCTGACAGATGACTAACCCTATACGAGTCCTGGAGCATTTTGGCTTAAATCTGAAGCTGTGACATCTATGTAATCAGTGGGATCCTCAGCTGTCAATGAAAGCCGAACTGCGCCATAGGGAAGCACGATATTTTCTCATGGGCTGTGATAGGGCCGGATTCTTGTCTACCCAATTATCTACAAGAACCCTTTCAGGTCGCCAGGATCTTTTTACTTGCCAAATAGCGTAGAGGGAATAAACACAATTATCAACAGATAACTACAGTCGCCAACTTCCTGATCTTCACATCGTTCAAGATCACGCCCAAACCTGGTATCATTGCTCCAAAGATATCACCAATCACTGCACCTGCACTTACAGCCCTTCGTACCATTGAATGATGTCCTGTCTCCAACAAGTTTAAATCCTCTGTGTGGTAAATCTTCGGAAAAATGATAGCCAAATAGCATGTACCATACCAATTCGCAGGCAGTCTCACATATGCATTCTTTCTGCATACAAAATACACCATTGGAATCACTTGCACTGGGCCTTGCAAAAAGTTCTTGGCAGAATCTTCCATAGTAAAGGTATGATCACACGTACTATGTCCCACTGAAACCATATCATAATAGGTTTGAGGACGTCCCACACACAAATTTCCCTTCTGCACTTGATCTAATGCTATAGGTCCATAACTTCCCTTGGATCTATGTAATCTCTCCTCCTCCGTCCAATCTACTGGACTCTCTCCTGTATTTCGTGTCTGGGTTAATTTTCTGTATCTATCCTCAATCTGGCCAATAAACGTCTTTTCAGTTTCGGACCACAAGCAAGTCAAATTATGTCTATGAGCATAAGCTGTGTCTAAACTCGTAGTCGGTACGAAATAAGTCCGAAGTCTATGTTCTGACTTATAATAATCATACTTATTCAGATGCTTAAATGCCAGAAACTTCAGGAAGTACTGCATCATAATTTGAAAAGAAATATTCGAACTGTTTCCTTTCATAAAACAGGCTAAGCAATAAGCTGCAAGAAATCCCATATGTTAGTGGAAGATGATGGTATCTAATACCCTCATCTACAGAAGAAGGCAACTGCATACACACATAGCAATCCTTCCCATCCATCGCATCAACATACTCCTACAACAGCTTCGCATAAGCGTTAAGTTTGAAATCTCCCCTAGATAAGTCTACATGAAATCTACGACTTTCCTCAATTGTCAAAGCTTTTTGAGCTCCTACAGTAACCCCTTTTTGGCTGGAAGTGGTAGGTGTAGGTGTCCCCTGTACCTCCCCCTCCTGCTCATGTGACACTACATATGAGGCTACAACTACTGTAACTATAACAGCTATCACTACCCCTAAAAGCGTACCTGTCACTAATTTACCCCTACGGTGTGTATTTCCAGCTTCTGCCATTTTCGAAAAGTTCTCAGAATCCACTTCGATGACAACAGATAAAAGTCTCTTTCTCATTCGAGTGTCTCTTGCCTGTTCAGTTCAATCACCACACTCTGAAGCTGGAAAACCCCTAGCAATTTTCAGTTCCTTTTTTACACAGTCCAGAAAAACTTCCCTAGCCTTCTCTCGTTTTATCTAACAGGAAAGTCCGTAAATTTGTTCTTCTTCCACTAGGGTCTAGGTTCTCTTCTTTCAGACTTATTACACAACAAAAGTTCACCATCAGTCCATAACAATATATGGTCCCAAAAGCTCCAGGACCCCCTTCAGAATTTCAATTCGAAGTGTCATCAACTCCTGAGATGCTGGTATAACCACAAAAGTAGAAAAGGCTAAGATTTCCAAAATCAGTTCACGAATTTTACTCAGAAGCGGTGGACTCAGAATATTGAGGGTCAATATCCCGTCGATCTCCAGTCCTGGAATTTTCAGCAACACTTCTACCCTCAGATTCGGAGAACTGCTGACCAGCGTCAAAGATTTCAGCCTCCCCGTGCTTGGTATGCCTGGCATCAGTCACAACGTATGCCCACTCTGGCGAGGCACACTTTCTACACGGCACTCTTGCTCTCCTCAATTTTCTCTGACCACCTTGAACTTGCTCTTCGTCAGCCTCCTCCGATTCGGACGTTTCAGAAACTGGGGCAAGGTCTCTTCCCGGTGCCACTCGCAAGTTTACCTGTCTCTGATCCACGGGCCAAACTCTTTCGGCTTCTGTGACACCTCTGCTCTCCCTTCGAATACCCTGTGCACTATTATCTTCTTCGGCAGAGTTTGACTCTACTCCACCCACAGCAACACCTTCTTCGTCTGAGTCAGATTCGGGGCTTCGACTTGCACTTCCCCTTTCAGCTCGGTCTAGTGCACAACCAACTGCATCAGCAACCCTTACAGCTTTACTTGCCCTCCCAGATGGCTCTGCCACCTCAGCTGGATTTGCATTCACGAGAGGGGCTGTATCTTCCAAAGGTGCTGGAACTCTACGGGTATGGGAGGCATGCACCCAGTTCAGCAGTCCCCCACAATTCACTGCTGTATTCGTTACCAGGATTATCTGGTATGGCCCACGCCAACGAGCATCCAGGCAACTCTTCCTCACGTGTTTATGCACAAGTACCCAATCCCCTGGGCACAAGTCGTGGCACAGGTCACTTGAGGCTGGAACAGCTGCTGCTTGCACCTGCTGAGACACAGAATGGACCACGTCGGCCAGGCCTTTACAGTAGTCGAGAATCAAATCATCAGTGATGTTAATCAAAGCAGTGGCAGGTATCGCTGGCAAGCGCATCGCTCTCCCCATGAGTATCTCATGGGGCGACAATCCAGTCCTCCTATCAGGCACATTACGGAGACTCATGAGAACCAATGGTAATGCGCCTGGCCATTTCAAAGAGGTCGAGGAACACACTTTAGCCATTCGGGCTTTCAAAGTCCCATTAACTTGTTCCACTATTCCAGAAGCCTCTGGTCGATAACTGCAATGCAACCTTTGGTCCACATTCAAGGCTGCACAAAGCAATTTCATAACCTCACTATGGAAATGCGTTCCTCTGTCCAAATCAAAAGAGGTCGGGAAACCGAACCTCGGGATAAGCTCTCTCAGTAATAATTTGGCTACAGTGAGTGTATCACATTTGCGAGTTGGGTAAGCCTCCACCCATCTAGAAAAAACACAAACTACAACTAATGTGTACCTCAACCCATTGCATCTAGGCATCTCAATGAAATCCAACTGCATCCTGCTGAAAGCCCCCCCTGACCTCCCAATATGACTCAGAGTCACCGCTGTCCTTTTCCCTACATTCATTTGTTGACACGTCACACACCTCTGACACACAGCCTCAGCTACTGCACAAAACTTTGGATTGTACCATGTTTGGCGAAACACTCGCACCATCGCATCTCTGCCAAGATGTACAGCACCATGTATCAGTCTTGCCATTGGATTCAACAGACATTCCGGCAACACAGCTCTTCCGTCATTCGAAACCCACACATCCACGTCTCCCTTCTCACATCCAGCTCGCATCCAACTATCCCGTTCTTGGTCAGAAACATCATCTTGCAACAGTTTCAGTTCTTCCCATGTATCAGACATGGCTAGTTGAAATCGGTTCTCTCTTGGCTCTCCTCAATATGCCTTTCAGTGAATGTGCATCCCTGCTCTGCACAAAATCGAGCAACTTCATCTGCATAGTTATTACCCAATGACACAAAATCATTTCCCTTTGTATGTGCCGAACACTTAACAACTGCGATTTCCTCTGGACATTGCAACACTTCTAACAACTGCCTCACATAATCCCCATTTCTAATGGGCGAACCAGAAGATGTCATAAACCCTCTCTGTGACCATAGCTGTCCGAAGTCGTGAACGACACCAAACCTATACTGACTATCAGTATAAATCGTTATACGGATTTTGTCAGCAGCCAAACAGGCACGGATCAACGCAATAAGTTCAGCCACCTGTGCGGAGTATACTCCTTCTAAACATGCGGCTTCAACCACTCCAGTGATGGTACATACAGCAAACACTGCTTTCAGTCGCCCAGCACTGTCTCTTAAGCAGGAGCCGTCCACAATGAAAGTCTCATCTGAGACTGGAAGCGGCTCATCGACAATGTCAGGTCTCAGTTTGGTGCACAATTCAGTCACATCAAGACAATCATGGTCCTCACAATCTTCATCATCTACATTTGGAATAGGCAACAGTGTAGCAGGATTTAAAACAGAACACCTCTTCAGAGTCACATTCTCTGCAGCAAGGATGACTTGTTCGTAACGCGTCAACCTATTATTCGTGAAGTGCTGCGTTTTAGTCCTGGTCATCAACAGTTCGACAGAATGTGGTACATAAACAGTAAGCGGGTGACCCATTACAATGCTCTCACATCTTTCGATACTGACACCTGTTGCAGCAACGGATTTGAGACATCCGGGCAACGCAGAAGCTACTGGATCTAAAGTAGCTGAAAAATAGGCCACTGGTCTACGGACATTTCCATGAACCTGGGTTCAAACTGCCAATGCACAGCCCTCTCTCTCACAGCAGAATAAGGCAAATGCCTTGTTGTAGTTTGGCATTCCCAACACTGGAACGCCACACGAGGCTTCTCTCAGCCTCAAAAATGACCTTAAACAGTCTTCGTCCCATGGTACCGGATCACTCACATCCTTACGCGTCAGCCGCTGTAAAGGCTTCACTTCAAAGGATAAGTTTGGGATCCATTGGCGACAATAACCAACCATTCCCAAAAACATTCGAACTGCCCTTTGGGTAGTAGGAACGGGCATTTTCAGAATAGCCTCAATGCGATCTGGTGACACCTTTCTCTTGTCTTTCTCAATTCTGTGACCCAAATACTGCACTTCGCTCAAACAGTGCTGCAGCTTATTTGGAGACACTTTGTACCCATTCTCCGCCAGGTAATTCAACAGAGCTACGGTATCTATCCTGCAGGCGTCTTCAGTTTTTGACGCAACAAGCAGGTCGTCAATGTACTGCACGAGAACAGAGTTCTGTGGCAGCACAAGACCTTCGAGATTCTTCTTCAAGATCTGATTAAAGATAGACGGGCTTTCTGTATACCCCTGTGGGATACGACACCACGTTAACACACGGTTCTCCAGCCGAAAGGCAAAAAGAAATTGGCTCTCCTCATGTAGAGGAATCGAGAAGGCTTGACACAAGTCGATCACTGTGAACCATTCAGCTTCACACGGGATCTGAAACAGGATCACAGACGGAATCGGTACCACTGGACAACATGGAACAACTATCTCATTAACTTTTTGCAGGTCTTGTACGATCCGGAACTTCCCACTCGGTTTCTGTAGTCCCATAATAGGCGAATTACATGGGCTGCCCATGATTTCCTTCAAAATTCCCTGCTTGATCATAGACTCAATTACAGGCTTAATCCCTGCCATTGTTTCTGGTGACAAATTGTACTGAGGTGTCCTAGGGTACTCTACATTGGGCTTGATCTGGATTTTCACTGGGTCTACTCCCTTAGCTAATCCAATCTCTTCTCCACTGAGGTCCCATACATCAATTGACACGGAATCCCTCAGATCAAGTGGAAGTTCCTCCACCGTCAATGCTGGATACATTTCCACACACACACGCTGATTTGCAACCTTAAAGGTCGCATCATCATCCCTCGTCTGTACTTCCACTCCCTTCGGGGTACAGTAGATAGTGCAGTTGAGCTTGCACAATAGGTTTCTACCCAACAGACAAACTGGACTAGAATCACACACCACAAACTGGTGTCGATCGCTAAATTCCCTATCTTGACTGGTATTGGCTCTGTCAATGGATTAGTCAGTCTCTTATTTGCCACGCCAACAACTTGGATAGATTGTCCAGAAAGGGGTAGGTCTGGGACCGCTGCAGATCTTACAGTCGATCGTGTAGCGCCCGTATCAACCAAAAAGGTCGTAGGGTGGCCGTCAATATCTGCTTCCACAAAGGGTCCCCTCCGATCTACATCTAGGACAGCTCCAAGCGCGCAATCCTCTTCCCCTCTCGAGCAGGGTCGTGCTAATTGATCTAGATCGTTTTCCTCACTCCGCTCAAACATAGGCATCTGCAAATATGTCCGAGCTCCCTGTTGCATGTTCTGTATCTTGGGTGGTTGGGGAATCTGCATCTGCGGAACACCCGTCCCCCCTTTGACCATCTTAGGTTGAGTCACTGTGGGGACCACGTCCGCCACCGGAACCTGGTCTAACTCTCCTTCCTGCTGTATCTGGTTCAACGGGTTCAGAGGACACTCGCGTCTCCAGTGTCCAATCTGGTGACACAGATGAAATGCGGTAGTCTTTTTCAATGTCGCCACATCCATTCCTGTCTTAGGGTCTATTGACTTTGGCCTTCCCTGACCTTGGGCATTCTGCCCTCCTCCTTGATTATTTCCCTGTGTCCTTCCCAATGTTCCCCCATTAGGCTGTCCCTGAGCTGTTTGCATCTGCACAAGCATCAATTTATCCTTCAACTTCCTGTGCTTGGATTCTGTCTCATCACTACAGTATCTAGCATACCGTAAAATCTCATCCACAGGCTTGTTCTGCCAACAAATCAGATGCTGCTGTATCATGAGGCTAACCTCTGGCCTCAGTCCTAACACAAACTTAGAGACAAACTGTCCCATGTCTTTCGTATCCAACACATCTAGACCACTGTACTGCTTGAAAGCCTGCAAAAGTCTCTCATAAAACTCATGCACCGTCTCCTTAGGCTCTTGCACTGTCCTATCTATCTTCACCCAGTCGATGTCCTGAGGTGAGATCTTCGACTTCAACCATGTAATCACCTGCTCAAACTTTTTCATCACTATAGGCGACGGACCATTCGAAACCGGGTCCCTGTCAGGCTCCGAAGTCGGCCACTCAACAGCAATTTTACATGCCGACCACAAATCAACCGGAACCACAATGTCAAACAAAGTGTTCAAATCAATCCACAGTACTTTCGAAATTTTGACAAAGCGATCAACTTGCTTATACCACTCCACAGGTTTCTCCCTAAGTCGGGGAAAGTCATTTGTGAAGGCAGCCAAATCACCCCTACTCCACGGTACATGGACGTATCCTCCATTCTGCACCTCCCGTAAAGGGTAATTCCCTATCTCCGTCACCCCTCCACACGGAGGTGGTGTCTCTCCAATTGTTCTCTTAGAGCTTTTCTTCTTGGACCATCTTTCCTCCCACTTGTCAAGCATAACCCATGCACGCATTGCTATGATGAGATCCTTGATATGGGTTCTCAATCCCATGATTCTTTTCTCTTCTAGTTCCTGATCACTGTACTGCAACCTATGGCTTCCTTGCAATGATTTCGTTTTAGACAAATCTACCTCATACCGCTTGGCCAAATCTGACAATTTCTCATGAGCAGTTCATGCTTTGCGAGTCACATCCTTCGCTGCAAAGAGCAATTCATCTTGTTGGTACATTAAGATTCTCTCAAGAGGTAAATTCCCACTTATTATCTCGTCCACCTCTGCCTTCAATCTTACGACGTCTAACATTCTCCCTTTCAGGGCTCCCTTCAGTACTTCTCAACAAACCACACCATCCCTTTCGCTGCCTTCACTTTTAAACCATCTGTCTTTACCAATAAAGGATACAATCTGTGCCCTTCTATTGCCTGTACTCTCCATCTTTTCTCTTCTGCATCCCATCTGGCATCCTGGAACGCCTTAATTCACTTTTTCCTGGCTTCTATCTCTTTTCCTATCATGCGCTGCTCTAATCCACGCATGTAATGCCTCAAATTGTGTTGGCCTCGGCAGAGGTCGTAAAGCCGCCATAACGGACTTCAACTGGTAGAACACGTCCAACTTGAATGAACCATATCTCGGGAAAGCTAGTTCTCCTTCTCCTTGGGTAATTTTATGCCAATTTTCAAGCCAAATTATAGTATGCAACCCCACATTTCTTGCCATATAATGTGCCGGAGTATCCTCGGGAGGGGCTTCTTCTCCCCCACGAGTAACCACATGTTTGTCACCTCTACACAACTCTCGGAACACTTTAAAGCACTTCATTATGACCAAATTTTGAATGCAGACAATATTTTCGTTTACTTCTGGTATTAATCCACCAATGACAACGCGGCTCACACCAACCGACCTGTCGCAGCGTGACCCCCTCTGACGTCACTTTTTCCTCTACTCGCAGCAGCTCCCCTCCTTCTCAACTCATGTCTCACTCTTGCATTCGTCCCATTCATACGCTGAAATAACCGTTTGTCCCAAACAAGTTACTTCTCTGACTGTACGTCCACAGTCTCTCAAAGTTGTCGACCTCGGTTGGCAACTGTCTGTCCCCGTCCGGCCAGACAGATAGCCTCTGATAGGTTACAAATACTCAAATCCACATACAACAACCCACGACCAGCGCCGGTTTGCCATACACTCACACATTCACTCCCCCTATCTCGGTCCAGGTGATCGATGGCGCCTTACGATCTCCTTAGGGTGGTCAATAAAATCTACCGCAGGTGTCTTCTACACCCAATTGCTTAAGCTACTCGTCGAGCCTAAGACTTTCCCGGGCTGCGCGCGCTCACAGCCTGATCTCACGATCACTCAACACTCACTCCAACTCCGCAAAACATCACACAACAAATCAACACCGCAATCTACATCTCGCCCTGTTCATACTCACTCCTCGAACCGCTGCTTTCTGCCGCACTGCTACTCTCCGTCGATGTCCATCAGCCGCCGCCGTCCGCAGCTCACCATCTGATGATTCACCATGACTTAGCGTCTATGGGCCTCAAGGATCACTTATCCTAATCTAGATCTTCCCTCGCTATCGGAAATATCCATCCGTCTCTGCTACCAACTGTTAGGGCCGGATTCTTGTCTACCCAATTATCTACAAGAACCCTTTCAGGTCGCCAGGATCTTTTTACTTGCCAAATAGCTACCACAGGTTGACATCATTAAAAGACTAAGGACTCAAAATCTAAAATTTCCGAGATTTTATTATGAGCAAAAACATCTGAACATAAAGGCACCTTAGTACAAGGCACAAAAGATAAATGGGCACAGATTCTAAAAACATTAGATAGAGTATTGAAATACTGATGTCAATACCGGGAATCAACAGATAAAGTTTTCTGTCCCTACTCTATTCTAAAGTGGCATCCTTACTTAGCATTCCCTCCCATGCAAGAGAATCATTAGAACAAGGTGTCAGAAGTGAAACTCCCGAAGAAGTCTTCACTTAGTGAGAGCTCGATCTTCGATGCTCCTTCTAGCTTCCCATCTAAGCCTCATCTGACCCACCCACGGGCACTGTCCCTAATACAAAACCCCAATAATTCAGAACACGCCCTTTGACACCCCTCCTCAGCCAGGTCTTCCTCCGGTAAATTTCCATCCACAGCTGTCCATCTTCCATCGTCCGTTAGCACGTCCTTGGGTCCCAGGCACCTTCCATCCCAAAAGTTACAGTTGCACATTCCAATGCACTCCCCTGTTGGCTCCACATCGTATCTCAACTCCTAAAACAAAGACTTATTCTCACTAACGAGCTAAATGTCCTTGCACCTGCAACAGACACATGAGAACGAAAAAGAAAATCTCTTCGCATCTTGAAGTTTTACACTTTGCTGCAACTCAACCCTTAACCAAGAAAACCCTGCAGGCCTACAACATAGCTAAAATAAGAAACAAACAGGCCTTCTCTTTTACTTGCGATTGAGCTTTACAAATTAAAACACTCTACGAACTCACATTCTAGGCATTAATTCGACATTACCATCATGTGAATAAGCAACCTACCATTTTAATTCTAGCATGACACACATTTAACTCGCATTACATTGATTGTGAAACCTAATCAGCCACATTATACGAAATACATTCATGATAGCTTACAGCGTTAAATTTCACAAAACGTTAAGCATTCTAACACTTCTAAGTTACATGATTATAACAAATACATTTCTATGACGCTTCTAAATATACATTGATTATATGCGGGTGCCGACTAACAGTGAATATGGTGCACCCCTACAAATCTCAGAATCACATGGCGCTCTACCAGCTGTTTCAATGTGGACCAGTTTTTCTACTGCATAGAAGTAGCACTTTATGTTATTGTGGCTAAAGCGGAAGTAAAATGTAGGGCCTTGCACTAGCTTTTGAAAATGTGATTCTAGGAGGAAAAACTCGGGGTGTTTTATGGATCAGACCTTTCAAGAAGGGGGAAGATTCCACACAAAAAAAAAAGGAATGTATATTCCATAGTTTGTGATTTGACTGATGCCCTTGCTTTCACTGTATATCAGGAACGTCATGGTTACTTAAACATAATCTGCAAATTCATTGATAACACGAAACCCGTAAATTTGTTCATCCCTACTGCACAAATAAGTGCGTACCCTTTGCTAATCTTGGGATACAACACAACTTGATGTGTTTTACTTCACAGTCTTTGAAGGAAACAATTCAGATTCCTGTTGCTTATCAGCAGAAGCTGGACGTATTTTGCAAGAAAAGGGCTAATACATTACCACCATATTGTCCCTGAGATTGCACCTTTGATCGGGCCCTAATGCCAAGATACCATGTGGAAGGATTTATATTCTAAGACCTAAAGATACTTGGGTGCTTAAAGTATATCAGTATGATAATCTAAAGAAGGGGTTTAGCACACACTCCTTGTCCCCTGCAGGGGCACCTATTTCTTTGTTCCAAATCAAGGAGGGGAGATAAACCCATGAGTATATTATCGTGAATTGAACCAAACTACCATCAGAAATCGGTATCCACTGCCCCTCATTTCAGTATTATTTGATGAACTTAAGGCTTCCTAGATCTAGACAAGGATAGATCTATGGGGTGCATATAACTTTGTGCGCATCTCGGGAGGTGAGGAATGGAAGACAGCCTTTCAAACTCATTATGGCACTATGAGTATTTAGTAATGTTGTTCAGTCCCGTTTCAGGATATTCTTTTTGAGAATAAAAAAGAAAACATTTTGGTGCAGGGCTCTGTCATGTTGACAGAGCCCTGCACCAAACTGCATAATGCATTGACAGGAACTGTTGTGGCTGTGGTACCTGGCAATGCTTTAAGAAATGACAGCGTGCCTGATGGTCATTTTGTTAATCTGGTGGATGGTACCTCAGTCAGGCCGACGGCATAATTTATGCCGTCACCCTGGCGGAGAAACGGACTGTCCAACAAGTTATAAATCTGGACCTAAATTTGGTCTGGGAAGGTATAGTTTTCAAGGACTATATGGGTAGGGCATCTAGCCACTTCTTAGCCTCTGCCCTGAACTTAGCTATTTTAGTCTTTAAGGTGCCCTTACTTCTTTCTATCTTACCCACTGATTCGGGTTGAAAGACACAAGCTGATCTCTTTTACGGTTTGGTAGATTGCCTGTACTATGGAGGAGAGGAAGCGTGTTTCCGGATCATTGCTGATCCGATTCAGTGCTCCAAACCCAGGGATTAGCTCTCAAAGCAGGCGCCTAGCAACAGTGACATCATCCCCACTAGCATAGGATTGCACCTCTACTCTCTCTGAGAACGTACAAACCACAACTAACACATAAGAGAAATTTGCACATTTATGTAACTATGAAATACACTTGAGTGTGCACGAAGGGGGATGGTGAGCAGTAGGGGTGGCCCTGGTCCCTTTTCCAGCATTAAATGACAGTCAGGAGGCACAGGACTGTCAATGACTCTGGGCTATGGAAGAAAAGAAGGTTGCATGCCAATAAGTTACAGTGACACTGTTCACCATGTGTTTGTAACAAAACACCAAGCGCAAATCCATTACCTTTATGATAAAACAGAATGAATGGTTTCTCGTAATCAGGGAGCCCCAAGGTGGGTTCCAAAGTCAGAGCTTATTTTTTATCTTTACAAATGCATTTTCAGCCTCACTAGATCACTGCAAGCGTTCTAAGGTGTCTTTCCTGACAAAATATTTTAAGGGTCAGGCTATCAAGGCATATGCTAAAATCCACTGTCTATAGTACCCAGCGACTCCTAAAACGTGCGCACTTGGGTCACAGTCACAGGATGGGCCAGTTTAGGGATGGCCTTAGCTCTTTCTGGGGTAAGTGATGTTCTCGGTCCAATATTTTATGGGCAAGGTATGTCTGGGGGAAGGCAAAACTGAAATTTTTCTTTAGATGCTTTGTGCCCTTTCTTAGCTAATTCAGTAAGGAGATGGACTGGGTCAGTCATGTGCTAATCTAGTGAAACAGAGGCTAATAATAGGTCATCAACATATTGAAATAGGGTTTACCCCTTAGGGAAGACAAACTTGTCCAAAACCCTCTGTAGGACCTGAAAGATGGCGAGGGAGACTGGTTAAATCCTTGTGGAAGATGAGTTCATGAAAGCGGAGTTACTACAGAAATTGAAGGAGAAGAGGCATTGACTCTAGTCATGTATAGGGACTGAAAAGAAAGCGGAGCAAAGATCAACCACAATAAACCACTGAGTACTGGATGGTATGCAAGAAAGGGGATCATGTCAGTTTTGGGATAACCACGCTATTAATCATCCTAAGACCTTCTACACATCTATATATGTTGGTTCTTTCCCACCTTTCACATTAGGAGAATTGAGGTGGTACATCTGCTGACAATGGGTAATAGAAACCCTTGCTTTGTGAAATAACTGATTACTGGGCAGATCCCCTCCTCCACTTCAGGCTTCAAGGGATACTGATGTATCCTCTGTAACTTCTATTATGAGTCTACGGTTATTTTGTGCCGGTTTCAATAAAGAAATGAACCCCACCTATTGTCAGGTTCAGTAGACCAAGGAGTGGCAGGTACCTGTGAAGTCATGTGGTTGAGTCTGGTGTATAACACCGCAATCTGAAGTCTTAAAATATAAACTCTCAAACAACAAAGCAAGCACCTAATTTTCTCGCTTCTGAGGTATATTTAAGAACACACTATCTAGAGTGCAATACACTGTACAGTTACATTTGCACAGGATTTCCCTACCTAATAGGTTTGTTTGGGAAGTGGGGCTGAGTAGAAGAGAGTGTCTCTAATAGGTCCCATTGAAATAGTCACAGGATTCATAATATGGTGGGTGACTTGTTGATCAGTAATACCATCTGAATCTATGGGCAAGCCTGAGGGAGGTAAAGAGGGGAGCTCAGAAGTCTTAAAGGGTGAGCAACTGGCACCCGTATCAATGAGGCCGTTTGTTTGGTGGTTTACCATTAACGACACAATCAACATAAGGACCATTTTGTCTACTGGTATTAAGGTATTCATTTCATAGTTTTGACCTCTCCGGCTGTCCTAAAACTCAAAGTCAGCTTGGTGGTAAACAGAGAGGTCTGATGGCCCTCACGTGCTGGAAATAGTGTTTGGGCATCCTGCTTCCAATTCCCCAAGATCCCCCCACACCTTCCATTTCCACTCCCCACTCTTCCACCCTTTGACCTCCTCGGCCTGCCCCCTTTGAGGCTCTCCCCGTCCCACTCCTATAACAATTCTCTGTAGGTTTTGTAATTTTAAGGACATCAGTTTTGAAATGTTCTCCTAGCTCCCAGCAGCACCAAGGCTTCCCTAAGCCAATTACGTCACTGCTGTCACCATGACAGCAGCGTCTTGATTGGTCTGAGTGCCTTGGTTCATCGCTCAGACGGGGACTGACAACCTATGCATGTTCTCCACCCAGGCTGTGCAATACAGCCCGGTGGAGAACATGCTAAGTATGCATGGCGGTTTGGCCGGCCCAAGACAGCCGGCCAAACCGTCATGTGCACTTAAGGTGCACCAACCACTCCTCCTCCCTCTGGCGCAGCAAGCCCAGCCCCTCCCATGCTAACCTGACTCCAAGCTCTACTAAAAATACAATTATAATAACTTCTGTTATTATCATTTTATTTTTCCTTTTACACTGCTTCAAAAGCAATGGGCCAACGCTCCTCTGCCTTAGCGGAGGGGCCGCCACTGGGCGACAATGTAACAGAAAGTTCTGGAAAGGCCTTATTTCCATCTTCATTAGTGAGCTCCATCCACTCTTTTAAGATCCTTCAGGTGCGCTTACCATACTTTTGGTACATAGTGTGGGCAGGAGCCCCTTTCAGTGGTGGTGTGCTACATTTAGATCATTCTGCTCCCATCTCTTGAATGGGTTCACACTCACAGTCTGTTTTACTTCTGACTCCTCCCATTCATACCTTCCCAACCACTTTTCTTTCTTCCCAGTCGTCTCCTACCCTGGCAACAGCTCTTTTTCTCTTTAGTTTCGACAATACATTGGCCAAAAACAACGCAAGCTAGGGAAGCAAGCTGTGGACCAACAGTAAGCACTGTTGGACTGTTACCTAAATTTGGTTCAATCCGCAATCCACGTTCCTGGCGTTTAGGGGCTGGGTCGTTCTCCACCTCAGTTCCTTCTGAGAAACACCTCGTTTGGAGTCCGTCCCTGCGGCCTCCTATCTCTCTTAATAGAGGCAGTTGTGGCCAATGCTTTGTAAACAAGCATTTGCAATGCAATAGGTCTCGCAGTTACGCGACTTTAAGCTATTGGCATTGTAAATAACAATGCCTTTTATTTAAGTTTTTAAAAATTAAACAAAAATAAAAGGCATTGTTATTTGCAATGTCAATAGCTCAAACTTGCGTAAATGCGAGACCTATTGCATTGCAAATGCTTGTTTTCAAATAATGCTCTGAAGAAAGCATTCCTGTCCCTCATTAACACATCAGTGCAACTTTATAACCAGCTTGATTTGTGGCACTGGGGGACAGCTCTCTACATCAAGAGAACCCGCCCTCTGCAGCCTCTGCACAGCTCCCTTTGAGCGGTATGCAAACCTCTACCTTAATTGGGCGAGTGTTTGGAAGGTTAATCATCAGAAAAGAAAGGTGAATCGTCAAAATGAAATTAAGATTTTTGTTGATGGGACAGACTGGGCGATGTCTTTAAGGCTGAGTTCATACCAGCACAGCCTTGTTGGATTCTTTCCGAGTGCAGGCTACCAGCATTCACTTCCCATCCACTGACAATGCTGTGTGTGCATTCAGAGCGCTCTTTGGAAAGACGGGCGAGGGGATGTTATGAACGACCTGGGGGTGACACCCCTTCCTGCCCTCATGTGGCACGTGCGGCGTGTTTCTGATACTCACCCTATATAGACTTCCTAAGAAACCGCTAGGCCTTGACTGGTTGGTATCTCTGTTTGTAACAAATGCACTGAGGTACTGAATTAAGCACCCAGAAGTCAGCTCTAGGCCCCAGCCCACACACTGATAGCGGGAGAGAGGTGCTGTCGGGAGTTATGCTTTCTTACCCTGTTAGGGCAACTATGGTCAATGTTAGTTGGCAGTCTGATTCTTTAAGTGCACCATTCACCGAGGGAGCATTTGGACAATGAAAGGACTCTGTATGAACTGCAGCCCCTTGCATGTTGCAGGACATACCAGGAAATGCCAGTGCTGTGAGGCATCATTGCACTGCCATTGAAATAACCGTGCCTGTGGGCTTCAAGACTTTTTGTCCAAGCATGTTCACTCTTTTCTTTATAATGGCATCCGTGCAAAGGAGACACTTTACCTTGCAGCCCCTTGACTGAAATAAAACAAGCGATCGCCATCTGTTTTCACTCAGCTGCTTGTTTATATTTGCATTGCGCTTTCACTTTCACTTCAAGTGAAAGCGTGATGCAAAAATAAACACATAAAAATAAACACATGGCTGAGTGAAAACATATGGCCCCCTACTAAAAATAGGAAATTGCTTTGTGACAGCCGCATAGCAGACAACCCTGTCCGGATTGGCCAGACGAAAGAGCGGCAACAAAAAAAAATAATTTCCAATGGCAGGCCACCGTTTAGCATAAACGGTGACGCCAGCCAATGGAAATGGGGGGCGGAGCTTCGAGTCCTCTTCTCAAATCTACTCTCTGACTATATGTCTCACCGAGCGAGCAGCGCATGCGTTGCAACGCTAGGCCAGACCTAAATATGAAACACAGCACTTAGGGAAGCCCAAGTCAGAACAGCGTTTGATGTAAACTAACAGGCAGCAAAGCAAAAATATCAAAGACAAGTGTCAGTGCAGCTAACTGGGGATCACAGTGGAAAAATAGTCAGTTGGACCAATCTTCTTTCATACAAGTCAACGTGGAAAGGTCATGTGACAATAATAAATTAACTTTCTCTTGAACCTTTTCTAACATGCAGGTGTCTGGAACTTGTCCTCCAAAGAAGTTGATCGGCCTTTAAAGGAAGATAGCATTCATATCCACAAATACTAACTATTCTTCTCCCATAACCCATTTTCCTTTCAAGGTTTGAAAAAAAGGTTACATTTGCTAATATGTGCAATCCACTACGCGCATCATAAAGGCACCACAGCCTACCAGGACCAAGCAAAGTTGTTAGTGAACAAAATACACTATAAAGCTTTAAATCAGATTGAAGCAATTGCTTTTCAGCTGCACACGGTATACATGTAGTGTAATCATATTTGTCCACAGCGCCTTTCATAAGCTGATCTATTGAGGATAATAATCAGTAAACAAACGCCAGCCTCCAGCAGAAATTAAAAGTGGAAAAATTGTTAAAGCAATTTAGTACCACACCAAAGTCAGTGGTGAATGACAATACACATGTGGGCATATTCACAAGGACTTATCTCCAATTGATCTCCGCTTTAACGCAACAAACGTGGAGATAGATTTAACACCCCATTCACAAGCAGGTGCAAACTGCAGACATCGCCAGTATTCCCGCGATAACTGCCCCAAAATCTAACACCATGGCAGACACCACCAACTAACTCTAATGAGATGCAGAGTAGGCATTCCCGTGCAAAAACACACAAAACAACAACGACACCACTTTCACAACGAACTGACAGAACTGCAAAGCGAACCAAAAACAGGCGATAAGCCGCGGTGGCCGCAGGTATTTAACACCAGCCTCAAGCAGGTGTAAAGACGGACGCCTACCTGCAGTAGGCAACGGAGCCCCGCACACAGTCATACCCAAAGAACAAACGATGCCATGGAGCTACTCATCATGCAGCTCGGTGCCCCAACAGGGTCACAACACCCACCGTCACCACCCCCAGGACCGCCACCAGGACCCGGACCCTCCCCCCCGGACCACCACAGAGGCAGCGTAGAGTAGGACAGCGGACCTACCGAAAACGCACCACTCTCACAGACCTAACGCCCGCAGAAGTCATTGCCCACTACAGGCTCAAACGGGCTCAAACGGACAACCATTCTCCGCATCATGATCCACATCGCCCACAGGCTGATGGTCCTAACACAGCGGAGAACCAACATCCCACCTCAGACAAAGCTGCTGGCTGTGCTGCACCTTTTGGCCTCTGGGACATTCCAACCAACAACTGCCAGAGTCGGAGGAGTCTCACAGCCAACCCTATCAAAGTTCATCACACCTGTCCTGGATGCCATCCTCAGCTTCATACCTCAGTACCTTCACTTTCCCAACACCTGGAGACAAAGCATGGCTTCTACGCCATAGCCGGATTCCTGGCTGTGTTGGGGGCAATTGACTGCACACATGTTCCGCTTGTGCCCCCTGTGGATACTGCTCACTACTACCGCAACAGAAAGCACACGCATTCCATCAATGTGCAGGCAATAGTGGACCACCAGGGTCTCTTCACCCATGTCGTCTCCAACTACCCAGGCAGTGTGCACGATTCCTTTATCTTCCGACAATCCATCATCAACCAGCGCTTCCAGGATGGCACATATAGAACGGGACTGCTCGTTGGTAAGTGCCAAATCAACACACCACACATCCCACAGCCACCAACGCACAAAGCACAAAGCACATCTATTGTATTGTATTGTATATATTCTTGTATAGCGCACTATCACCCTACGGGTATCCTGGCGCTTGACAAAAACAATTGATGAAATTGAGCTGAGAGGAATAGGCAACGACGTAGGCAATCAGGCTACTGGAAAGAGCCAGGTCTTAAGACTCTTTCTAAATTCCATTAAGGAATCTAGCTGCCTGATCCTCGGAGGGAGCTCGTTCCATAGCCGAGCACCTGCCACACTAAATGCCCTCCCCCCCAGCCTGACACGTTTGAATCTGGGTTGTGACAGCAAATTAGCGTTGGAGGAACGCAGCTGTCTCGGGGGGAGATAGCGTGAAAATCTCTCCTGCAGGGGAATTGGACCCCTCCCATGTGCTGCTTTGTGAATCAGACAGAGAGATTTCTCTGACTGGCAGCCAGTGGAGCTCGCGCAGCGCCTGAGTGGAAGAGGCGTCGCGTCTGCGGTTTAGCGCCAACTTTGCTGCAGCCGACTGTACTCTCTGTAATCCCAACAGAATATACTGGGGGGCACCCAGATACAGAGAGTTGCAATAGTCCATTCTGCTGAGTACTGTGCTCCTTACAATCAGAGCACGCATATCCCCTGGCAAGAATGGAAGAATCCTACGGAGTACCCGTATTAGTCCGAAGCACACACTGGCTGTCTTGTTCGCCTGCGAGTTCAGTTGCAGATCATTGTCGAACAGGACACCAAGATTACGAATGGTATTTGCTGGAACCAGTGGGGCCTCATCTGGAGCAAGCCTAAACTCCGACTGCAGACGGTGGATGTGATTTAGCGGTGAGTAGAACAACACCTCGGTCTTGTCACCGTTGAACTGCAGCGAGTTACGTCGCAACCAATCTGTTGTCAGGCTCATGCAGTTTTGAAATTGCTCCAGAGACACCCCCTGTTTTCCCTCCATCGAAAATACCAATTGTGTGTCATCTGCGTAGTTTACCAGCTCAACCCCAGACGCTTTGATAATTGCAAACAATGGTTGCAGGTAAATATTAAAGAGAATGGGGCTGATGCTGGAACCCTGTGGTACTCCACAGGCTACGTGGGATTTCTCAGAGGTAAACGACCCCAGTGTCACCATCTGCTGCCTCCCTGTCAGATAAGAGCGGAACCACTGCAGTGCCCGGCCCTTTATACCCAGATCCTCCAGTCTTGCCAACAAGACAGTGTGACTCACTGTGTCGAATGCGGCTGACATATCCAGGAGCACTAAAACCGCAGTGCTCCCGGTGTCAGCCGGCATTCGCATGTTGTCCAGCATCGTGACCAGGGCCGACTCCGTCCCGTGACCAGGGCGAAAACCAAACTGGTCCTTGTCTAGTAGCTGATACTCTTCAAGAAATTCCGAAAGAGATCTACTCACGACCCTTTCCAAGATCTTGATTGGGAAGGGAAGGAGGGAGATGGGCCGAAAGTTAGCCGGATTAGTTGGGTCCAGAGAGGGCTTCTTAATAAGAGGAGACACCACAGCCTGCTTCCAGCTTTCTGGAACCGATCCTACTTCCAGCGATTGGTTGCAGATCTGACGCAACCAGGGAAAGGTGAGATGACCATAGGTCTTCCACACTTTCTGGGGAAGAGGGTCAAGGGGTGAGCCGGAGGAGATGCCACTGACCAAGGAGTCGAAAGTAGAGGCCAACATAACAGAAAAGGAGACCAAGGAGTGTTGGTGATCCAGGGTCCCCTTAGATGTCTTGTTACCAGGGTTCTGGGTCGTCACCTCGTTGTCCTTAAAGCGGACGACAATCTTGGCCACTTTGTCTTTAAAATGAGTGGCAATCTCATCGCACAGATTTTGTGAAGCTTCGACTCTATTCTCGAGACAGGATGGGGCAGAGATGGTTCTAGCAATTCTAAAGAGCTCCGTAATTTTGTTTGGGGCTTGCAAGATGGATTGAGCATAGAAATTAGCCTTGTTTTCCAAAATGCACGACTTGTACCTCCTCAAAGTTATCTTAAAGGTGGCCCTATCCTTATCCAGATAGCTCTTCCTCCATGTTCTTTCTGCCTTCCTGCATTGAAGTCTGAGTTGCCTCAGATCTTCTGTGTACCAAGGCGCTGAGATTTTATTTCTAATTTGGAGTCTTTTTATGGGGAGCACTTCATCTAATGCAGCTGTGACGTACTTCTGGTAGGTGTTATAATTCTCCTCCACTGTACATAGGCTCTGAAAAAGGCTCACCGAGGGCGTTAGCAGGAGAGCGCCTGTCCTTGCTAATTTGGATCAGTTTCTCCCTTTCCTGTACTGCACAACGGTGTTGGATAGGGCGGTGGGAAGAACTGACCGTACTGTAAAAAGTATTAGGTAGTGGTCTGTCCACGTTTGGGGGTAGATGTTTAGGAGTTCTACCCTTGAATCATTTGCAAATAAAAGGTCGAGGATATGTCCTCTCTGATGAGTCGGGGAGGTAACTAGTTGTTGTAGACCGAGAGATTGGCAGGTGTCTGTCAAATCTCTCAGCTGATTTTTTGAGCTACCATTCTCCCACCAGTTAAAATCTCCCAAGATGACCATATTGGAGTGAGATAGGGATAAGTTGGTGATGGTATTTAAAAGGGGCTGATGTGCAGTATCATTCCCCGGAGGACGATAGCACAGCAGGCCTGAGAGGAGATGACCTCTAGCTTCCTGAAGCGCAAAGCCCATCAGTTCAATTCCCTCTATTTTGTCTACATGTAACAGAGTGAAATTGAGGTCTTCCCTAAAAATCATCCCTACTCCACCTCCTATGCCCTCCTCCCTAGGTATATGTATAATTTTGAAACCGTCTGGACAGGCAAGACCTATCTCCACAGCTGAATCCGCTCTGATCCAGGTCTCTGTGATAAACAGGGCATCCAGCTTCATATCTTCGATTAGGAGTGCTATTTCAAAGTGATGTTTTACTAACGATCTACTATTTATTAGCCCACAATTCAGGTGTCCACCCATCTATGGGGATGCACACGTGACCAAGCCACATTTGACATGTCAGACTACACGACCACCTACCAGACATGACTACACCACTCCATGGTCATCCTGGGCTAACCCTGCACCCAATACAGACATTATGTGGCACCAAAGCCACACAACGGCTTGACGTGTTGAGATGCGGAGTGCAGCCATGACACATGTGAGGCACTGCTCTGCCCTCATGACCCTGGCCCATTCTCCCGCAGGTCAGCGTCCTGTGGCGGTGGGCCCGTGTCGGCCGCTGTACATCCGGAACCACTGGCCCTGTGCGACTCGAGTCATCCCCCCTTGTGGTTATGACATTGCATGTCTGAGTGCCTGATGACTGTGGGAGTTGTTGCAAGCCCCAGCTACTCCCTGAGGGCTGGCTTACACTCACCCCACACACAGCCAGCACAGGCATCACTGAATTGGTGGGCCTGCCATCACATCCTGCTGAACCAAGTATTGACTCTTTTCTCCCTGCACTGTCACAGGTGATCAAGGCTATACACTCTGCCCTTGGATGATGACACCCCTCCGGGACCCGAACACGCCCGCCCAGAGGCAGTACAATGCGGCCCACATACGCACCAGGGGCATCGTTGAATGCACATTTGGCGTGTTGTAGTCACGATTCAGGTGCCTGGACTGCACAGGTGGGAAGATCCTGTACAGCCCGGATGTCGTGTGCAAGATGATCGTTGCATGTTGTGTGTTGCACAACATCTGTGTTCGCACCAGGGCCCCATGGATCCCAGTTCCAGAGGTACTGGACGATGATGATGGTAATGGGGCTGGTGGCCCACATCCCACTGCAGCTGCGCCAGGAACGGCCCGTAGGAACTACATAATTGACACCGACTTCGCATGAGGACGTCACATAGTGTCCGTCCGTGGCAATCATGGGACAGTAGTAGATTTCAAATTGCACTGCATGTGTGAATTAAACATATTTGCAGGTGACAGGTTGGAATTGTGCATTGTCATGTTACGTATCCCTGGGGTTACAGATGTGATTTGCCTGGTTGTGCACATTTGCTGATCCAGTTGTGTCCTGTATTCAGTTGTGGAGGGGTTGCTGTTTGTACCGGGATGTTGCCAATGTCGAGGTGCACTTCTGCTTATGTGCGTATGCTGCACGGTGGGTGTGTCGCTCCTGCGGCTCTGATTTGTCTGCCACTGGTCTCTTTCATGCGGTATGCCTGTCTGCTATGTCCTTCCAAGGTGCTTGGATGTAGTGGTGTGCATGTTGTCCTCTGCAGGTGGCCAGGGTGCATCCGTGGTACTCCGCTTGCAAGGGATTTTACCTATGGCCCTAGACCAAAGATGCTAACACAACATCTTGTTCCATTCTTGTAAGCAAAGGCCAATGTGAAGATCAGAGTAAACACAGTACCAAAATCATTACTTCCAATCCCTGTAAGCATGACTGAAAAAGGATCATTTTATATGCGATTGCCCCAATTTTCCTCTCAAAGAAAAACCAGTAAGAGAGGGATATTATTTTGAAGTCCAATAGGTGTATGCCAGGTAGCAAACAAGAATTTGAGAACTTGATTTAGGACTAAAGTAATATCATGGTTAGAAGAACACCTTCAATCCTAACCGTGGTAAGCCATGAGCAGTAAGTAACTGGCATGGCTAAAGGATGGGCAGGCCCATTCCTGGTCTGGCAAAGAGGTCCTGGGATGCTAAAAAAAAACGCATATTCCAGGAGCTGAAATCTCCCAGAACTTCAAGGGAGATGCATGGAGCTGGCTACGTGACGCCTGACACTAAAATGGCGGCCGGACCCACACAAACATTCCCCCACTGGTCGAATACCTGCAAAACACACCCTAATTGATGCCCGCTAAAGAGCTCAAGATCTCAAATAAAAGCCACTGAACAATAAAAGACAAGCGGAGCCGGATCCAAAGCTCAACAGGCAGGCTGTCTCCATAATGGGAGCACCCAGTCACGACACTGATGCCTGACATCAAAATGGCGGCCTGACCTGTACTACAACGCTTTCACCAGGTGAGTGCTTGAGACTATAACGTAAAGAATCCCGCTCACCATAACACAGGACCTATAACAATAGGCAAGGTCTATGATAAAAACTTCAGAAGCGCGGATGCAACATAAAGAGTCGGGGGCACTGTACCTAAATGCCTGACCCCAAAATGGCGGTTGCCTGATCTGCTCCAACCCATTGCTCACGGACCTTCTCCCCCACTCTATCTGAGGCCCCCAATGCCCACATAACACAGGATCCCAGAACTTGAACTCAGCCCCTTGGAGCCTGAAGAAAGCTTCACAATTGAGCTCCCCTAGGAAGGTGATCTGCCCCCCCCCTGGAACTTGAATAAAACAGCACAGCTACCCACTTTGCCCTCATCTCACAAGATCCCAGTACGTGAACTCAGCCCCTTAGATTCCAGTCTACTCACACCTTGAACTTGAACGCTGAGCACGTAGAGGATCCAAATGACATAGCTCTCTGTGATCTGCCTTCTAATCCTGGTATGGACAAACACCTCACAGTCCCAGCCCACTCTAATCAATGGGCTAACTGAACCGGACCCCTACCCCCCCATCACAGGGAGACCTAATGGCACCACTCACCACAACCACAGTCCCAGCCCACTCAAACCAATTGACTAACTAAGGCTCTGGGTTCCTACCCCCCCATCACAACAGAGTCCTAATGGCGCCTGCCACCACAACCTCCAATGACCCCTCCCTCCTACACTACATGAAACCACATGGCCACAACTCCTTCTCCATCATCATCCCCCTCAACCTATCACTAAAGGCGAACAGAAACTTCAAACATAGACACATAAGACAACACCCGGACACATTTTTCGCAGACATATACCACTGCACCTGTAAAGGCCAGCTGAAAATGGATCTTATTTTCCACACCAAAACCCCCACAAACTGGAATACCATTCTGAGAACACACCTCCACATATCCAAAACAACTAATACTCCATACAGCTCCAAACCAACGATCTCATACCCTAACCACCCGGCGCGTAGTGGCAGCACCTCGGTCACCATCTACACTAATGGCACAGTCATGATCCAAGCCAACAACGATAACCTATATGCTTTTGGCCTCCTCCTCCCCTCGTTACGAAACGCCCTCAATCACCCACGACACTCTCACCTGAGCAACTATACCATTAACGCCAACCGCTCCCCCTGAGCAACAACCACGCTCACCATCACCCCCTGAAACGCGCAAAGCACACCTACCTACCAACACCAAACAGTGCCACTCCCCATCCAAACTGCTCTCCCCCACTAGCAACTACCAAAACGAATCCTCCGTCAGGGACTCCTATCTCGCTCACTCTACCCACGAGCCAGAAGCGACCACTCGAATCACGACGTGACCCTCCCTACCACAGGTCCAAGGCCACACACAGGAATAACCCTGGCAACACTACCATCAAAAGCCATTATCCCAATTCCAACCTCCCCTCTTCTCTGGACAACACCCCCCTTGACAGCTAGCACCCCGAAGCCCTCACCTCACACTCCTGGGAGACAAATCAGAGACTCGCCCTACTGGAAAGCCAGCTTGAAACGGTAATTGTAGGACTCAACGAAATCACAATTCGCCTCACCTCACTCTGGAATTCTCAGCAACTCCCACACCCAAAAATACCAACACGAATCACCCAAGACCTCTAAAGGCTCAATGGCACAGCTGGAAGACAACGCCCCTCGCAAACCAATCAGAGAGACCTAATAGAACAAAAACAGCTATGCCCACGAGAGAGGCGATAGAACTTGCCATCTCATATAAAATATCCCCTACTAGCATGCCTAACTCCAAGATCCAGGTTATCACCGGATTCGGTAGAGGACGCTCCCCTCCCAGATCGCCAAGACCACCTGCTTCCCTCTCTTCTATTCCCATGGCCCCCCTTAACAACAAGAAGAGCAACATCAAATGTCTACTCACTAACTGCAGATCGGCCACAAAACATGCTACCGAAATGGCAGAAAGCATCCTTGAACATGACATAGACATATGTTTATTACTGAAACATGGCTCAATGAGTTCTCTGCCCCATTCATGGACATGATTGTACCCCCAGGCTTCTCAATCATTAACAAAAACAGAAAAATCAAACGAAGTGGGGGCACTGCAATCATGCACAAGAACTGCATCTCTGTAATGGAAATTGACTCCTTCAATTACAACTCATTTGAATGCCTAACTGCCAACATTAAGTTGAGTGATAACAAAACTCTACCATGCCATCTCCTCTACCATCCACCTGGCAACACAACCGCATTCGGTGAACACCTCTCCGACCTGATAACTCACTGTGCACTCCGGGACTCTAACAGCATAATTCTTGGTGACCTTAACCTACAATGGAATGAGGAAAGCAACTTGATGATCCAAAACTTGAATGGACTGTTGCATAACACCAATCCTACCCAACATTGTACAGAACAAACACATAACAGAGGATCAACCTTGGATGCCATCATAGCCCAAGCAGACACAGTCACCATCAACCACATCCTGCCGGTGGACTGGTCAGACCACCACTTAATTCTATTACACATCAACCAAACTACCCAATGCCTGCCACGCACACAAGAACCCCCCCACTGGAAGAGAAACCTAAATCAAATTCTGATTAGTGACTTCGAAGAAAAGGTAAGCGCACTCCTCCCCAGCAACACTGACAACCTCTCCACAACAGAACTCACCTCACAATATAACACAAATATGACCTCCATCATGGACCAATTAGCCCCCTTGGAAAAGAAAAGAATCAGGAACACCCCTTCGAGAACCTGGTTCAACACTGACATCAACTCGGAAAGAAGACAGCTTAGAGCTGCAGAAAGACTCTGATGGAGCAATCCGTCCACAATCCTACTGAATCGACTCAAATCAGTTCGCAGTGCATACAATAAGCACACCAAGAACAAGAAAAAGTCCTTCTTTTGTAGGGCCCTTGACAACGCAAAAAATAGACCGAAAGAACTCTTCAATGTCATCAAACAACAGACCTTAAAGCCTCCCGCACCCACTGTGCAGGCCTCCAAAGTCCTTTGTGAGAATGTTGCCAATTTCTTCGATGACAAAATCACAAAGATTGAGCTCTCCCCAGACATCCACCTCTGCCAACCGGACAGTGGCTCACTCATGAAGACAGAAGCTTCCACACCAAAGCACCACCCTAACAAATGGAAATCTTTCAACCCCATCTCTGAAGCTGAGATAGTAAGAATGATTGCTAGTTCGACACCCTCAACTCACGTATCAGACCCCATCTCGTCCCAACTGGCCAAAAAGATCAATGTCACCCTAGCACCAATCTGGAACAAAATTAAAAATAGCTCCCTAAGAACTGGAGTCATGCCGGACTGTCTCAAAGTCGGACAAGTCAAACCTCTACTAAAGAAACCGGGCTTGGACGCCAACGATCTGAACAACTTCAGACCCGTCGCCAACCTCCCTCTCTTAGCCAAAACCCTGGAAAGATGTGCTCTCCTCCAACTTACACAACACATGGACCACAATAACCTTCTAGACCCTCACCAATCGGGTTTTAGAAAAGGATGCAGCACCGAGACAGCAATCCTGAACGTCATAGATGACATTCGCAACTCTCTAGACAACGACCAATGCTGTCTACTCATACTCTTAGACCTATCGGCAGCCTTCGACACGGTTGACCACAAATTACTCATTAAAGTAATACAAGAAAGGGTGGGAGCGGATGAGGTGGTCTTACAGTGATTCACCTCCTTTCTACAGAAGCACACCCAAAAGATAAAAATCAACAACATCCTGTCGGACCTACACCCCGTCAACAGGGGGGTGCCCGAAGGTTCGGTCCTCTCCCCACAACTCTTCAACATATACATGGAACCACTCACCGCCATACTGAAAAAATCCAACATCCCCTTCCACCTCTATGCGGACGACACCCAGATCTACCTCGAAACCTCTTCCATGGACGGCATCCGAAGACTAAATGACACTTTCAAAGAAGTCCAACACTGGCTATCACTCAATCACTTGAAACTCAACCAAGACAAAACAGAAATCCTCCTTATCTCCAACACGGAACAGAAACCCCAAGTCATAGAATGGCTCAAAGCCTTGGACGCTCTTAACTGCACTCTCACCCCGGCCGACTCAGTGAAATCACTAGGAATCATACTGGACCCAAAGTTAGGCATGACCAAACACATCAAAAACTCTGCTAAGAACACCTTCCTCAACCTCAAACTGCTCAACAAAATAATGCCCTTCATCCCTTTGAATGACCTCAAACAAGCTACTCAAGCCCTAGTGCTGTCCAGACTGGACTATGGGAACGCAACCCTCACAGGAGCAGCACAATCCCACCTGGCTCCCCTCAGAACAACTCTGAATGCAGCAGCCAGAATGGTCACAGGAGTAAAGAAATTTGAACACATCTCGCCTGCGCTCAGAGAACTAAAATGGCTCCCAATAGAAATACGTGCAAACTTCAGAACTGCCTGTCTCACGCACAAAGCCCTACACACCGGAAAACCCGCCTACCTGGCAGCGAAACTCAAAAAAGCAGACCAGACAAGGAGCCTCAGAAGTAGCAATACTCTACTCCTCATCCCTCCGAGAACTCACAAACAAAAAAACGCATCTCGTTCCTTCTCGGGAATTGCGCCAAAGATCTGGAACTCCATCCCAATCCATATCAGGACCACCCCCTCCTTTGTAAATTTCAAAAGACAACTCAAAGACCTCTTCCTCAACCAATCCCTTCCGATTGGATAGCCGTTCGTCAAGCGCAACCTCCTACACCCCGCAGCACTCAGCCACCTGAGCATCAAGACTTCTACCTCACCCACCATCCGATCGGTACCTAGACCTCCCCTCCAGAAATAGGTCCTCACTCAAATCAAGTTAGCTATAACTCTCATACGATGCGTTTTTTTGACAAGAATGTGATATTATATTCTCAAACTGTCGATTCACCAAGGACTCAATTGTATTATATTGTTTGTCTTTGACTGATCTCACCATTATTTTTGTTGTAAAGCGCTCCGATACCCTCGGATCTGGCTAGCGCTATATAAAACTTCTAAATAAATAAATAATTGAACACCTTTGTGCCCTCCCATCCATTAATAACTCCAGTATACCCAGATCCCAGGACTTAGCCTGAGATAAAAGGTCTAGTTTAGACTAAAAACATTGAGGTTCAGTGAGCTTTTTCCCTTTTTATTTTTCTTGCTGGTGCATTGCTTTTAATAATAGTTTTTTTTCTATGTTTTCCGTAACTTGTATCTGTTATGCACGAAAGGCATTGTTAGTTGAAATTGTTTTGAGTAAATACTCAAGCTGTCTGGGGGCGGGGGTCTGAAATCATGGCTTACGGTTCTCCTGCGGAGCACAGTATGTCAACACTCCAAAGCTAACAGCAGGCTCTAAATCCCACTTACAGGGTGATGACACGGCTGGGGTTGTAATACAGTCATTCGCCATTAGGACTCATGTCGGCTCAAGCAGCACGGTGATTGGTTGTGTTGCTCCTGCTTTGGTAATCACACTGCTAGTACGTGTACAGGCTCCACCATGGTTCAACCAAAAACTGGGGGCTCGACGACTGGAAAAGAATGATCTGAATGTAGGGTAACCAACTGGCATGGGTGCAAATTCAGGAAGGTGAGTGTAAAAATACAGGACAAAGGGTCAAAATTCAGGACAAACATTCAGGACAGGAGGTCAAAATGCAGGACAAAACTTCAGGACGAAAGGTAAGTTTTACAGACACATCAGAGGATGTCGGGCAATAGTATATAAGAAAGCCCATCCATATCCAAACATATTCACCGATTTGCAAACCTATTCATCATGTATCCTGCCATCCATCATTTCACTCATCCATCCCTCCATCCACCCTTTCACTCATCCATCCATTATCCATCCATTCACTCTTTCCATCCGTACACTCTTCCACCCATCCATCCATTCACTCATCCATCCAGCCATTTACCCATTCACCTACTCATCTATCCAGTCGCTCATCCTTCCACCCATTCACCCTTTCAGTCATCCATCCATCCTCCCTTTCTCTCCATCGACCCTTTCACTTAGCCATCCTTCCATCCATCCAAACACCCACCTATCCATCTACTCATCAACTCATGAATCCATCAATTGACCTTATCACTCATCCATCTTTTCACACATCCATCCATACTTTCTCTCATCCATCCTTTCACTCCTTCACTTATTATCCTTCCTTTTGTCAATCTACCCTCCCTTTCACTCACTCATACCTCCTTACATCCACCCTTTCTTGCATCGTACCATCCATTCATCCTTTCACTTATCAATTCAGATGGGGAGAGGAGTTGGCCTAACGGTTAGGGCGCTCGACCTCGGACCTGGGGGAACTGGTTTCGAGTCTCGGTAACGACGCTAAACATCCTGTGATTTAGGGCAAATCACTTAATCTCCCCGTGCCTAACAAAAAAAAAAATCAATGTGTGTCCTCATGTAACGTAACTGGTGCTATGTAAGGCGCTCTGATACCTGGTTGGATTCGGGTCAAGTTCGCGCTATATAAAACTCTGCAAAAAAATAAATAAACATCCATCGTATCACTCATCCACCCACCCTTTTACCCATACATACATCTATTTGCTTTTTCTCTCATCCACCAACTCATCCACCCATCCATCCATCCTCTCTCATTATCCATCCATTCACCCTTTTATTCATCCATTCATCCCTTCAATAATCCATCTAGCTATCCACCCATCCCTTCACTTACTCACTCACCCACCTTTTCATATTAATTATAAGCTGAGCCCTTGGCTGCAGAGTTACAGACAGAAGAGGCCCATCAAGACCTTCACCGCTACTGTAGTTCCTAAAGCAAGGACTGTGGTGTGGTGGGGAGAGGGTTCACTATGTCCCTGCACATAAGTAATCTGAAAACATGGAAGTCATGCATGATGCACAATGCCAGGACATGAGGTGACTGTGACATGGTGTTGTTTCCAGGGCTTTTAAGTGAGATGAAAAAACAAGGGGGTATCTCCAAAGGGGGTGTTCGATGTAATTAAGCCATGGCTAAAAAACACCTGAGCTAAATATCTGTGCTTAGTAAGTGTACCGCCCAACTGGTATTTTGCCTCTTCTGTCATTGTATCCAGATATATAACACAACAAGTAACATTGCACCTACAAGCCAGAACTATTGGCTTTGTCAATTGTTGTTAGTTGAATAAAATAAAAAAAGCAGTAACCATGGCTTCTTTGAATATAATAGTGAAAATGCATCAGTTCTAAAATGATGAGACTATGAAAGAACTCTAGCCCCTTCTTTTTAACTTCTTTCCGCAGCTTCTTTTCATGAACTGGATTTTGTAGCAGCATTGGTGTTTTTGCACGTTTCGTCCATCTGACAGAATGCCCTGCCCTAGACCGAGGCTGGAGGAGGCCACCCCATGCTGTAACACCCCAGATGGGCCCACTGTCATTCTGTATGTGGCAATCATCCCCATACAGAATGACAAGGGGTGGGGTGGGGCTGCTCTTGTGCTCAGAGGAAGAGTGCAAGGCGGCCCCATCAGGGAGCTGAGGCTTCTTGCAGGGAACAGTGACGTTCCCTAATGCCCAAAACTACGGACAAAAGGCGTCCGTAAAAGGGATCATCACAGACAACGGACGTGAGATCCAAATTACGGACGGTCCGTGAAATTCACTGATGATTGGTCACCCTATCTGAATGATGCATGAAATGCAGAGATGGAGAATGACACTTCAAATCAGGGTAAAAGAAAATGTCTCGATTCCTGGTGTGTGGGTATGAAAGTGTAACAGTGTGTGTGGGAGATATGGTGTTTTGCCCACCCAGACTATAATACTGGTTTTGCCATAATAATCTTAATTCATGGCATATATTTGGACATCCATATCATGAAGATGCCCACCATAGTATAATGCTGGGTATGGCATAATTGTGGTAATTCTTGGAATTATTTATGCATTCATGGATTGATGGCACCAGCCCCTGGTATAATGCTGACATTGGCATAATGACGTCTTGCCACATGGTTCTCACCCATGAATTGATCCTGCCCATACCTTGTATAATTCAAGTCCTACAATAACAGTGGGGATTCTTTGCATATTGTGGGCATTGATCTCAGGATTATGTCCACCACTGGTGCAATAAAGAAGCCGCTACATTAATGATCATTTATGGCATGTGGTGTGCATCCACCCCATGGTGGTATCCACACCTGGTATATTAATGGGCATTTTATGCACAATCTGTGTAACCAATATATGATTGTGCCCAACCCTAGATTAATGATGTGTTTTCCATACCAGTGTAAATTCAAGCCACACGATGAGCATACTCAAAATAAGATGGTAATGCATGGGCACGAGTGGTAGCATCTTTCCGTATATGGTAGTAGCGCACACACTTATCATAGGGCACCAAACATATCTTTACTAGAATTGAACAGCTGGTATTTCATAACAAAATATTGTTTCATTCATTAAATTGATAAGCTTTGGTCCTGGGAGTATTTTGCCATAATCACAGCCTTGTACTTTATTGCAAAATGTATATACATTCATGAATTGACAAGCTGTGGTTTGAGGACAACATTATTAAACTTCCAAAAATATATTTAAAGCCTATATTTAAACGAAAGTCAAATCTGCTCCTTGAGACCCTAGCCTGTAATACTGGTGCATCCTGTCTACAGTCAAAGCCTCTAAGGTCTCTGTCCCTAGCCTGTAATACTGGTGCATCCTGTCTACAGTCAAAGCCTCTAAGGTCTCTGTCCCTAGCCTGTAATACTGGTGCATCCTGTCTACAGTCAAAGCCTCTAAGGTCTCTGTCCCTAGCCTGTAATACTGGTGCATCCTGTCTACAGTCAAAGCCTATAAGGTCTCTGTGCCGCATGTGATGGCACTGCTGTAGTAATCTTCTGTCCAGTGTTGCTGTCTGTGGTGTGAGTGTGAGGCTTGTATATTTTCCTTTATTTTGCTCCTTCTGCCTTCCAATGAGAACATCACTCATATGATATGAGTGGGAATGTCCTTGAAAAGGAAAGGATAGGAACCTGAAAAGTAATAAAGATAAGATATGCCATGATAGACCGTGTAACATTTTGTTTTCTGAGCCCCTTTTATCGGCCACAGCTTTCCAGACATCTCTAGGAAAATTGTTTTGTGATGAAAAGTGAAACATTTTGCCGCCGTTCCTCAAATCTTTCTTCGGACAGGCCAGTCTTCAACCCTCTTTATCTTGGTAACATTTATTTTAAAATTGTGCTCTAATATACAACACCCAGAGCCCTGCTGGAGGAAGTGGGCCCCATCCCATCACTCACTCCTTGGGAGGGTATTGGCCCCCCACAACTTTGATAGAGCACTAGCTGCCACTGATAGGAAGGCGTCCTCTGATGTAGTATTAAGACATATATGTTATGCTCAAAAATAAAGAAATAACTTAATCAGAACAGTTTTTAGGGCATTACATATGTTTATCAAATGTTTGCTGAATATAAAATGTTTCAGAATAAATGAAAGAAGCTCACCTTATTGCCTATTTAATAAAACTCCTAAATCTGCAATTTTATTCTTTATAGCACTTAAGTTTAAATGATCCACATAGGGGTCCCCAAAATATATTTGGAGCAGGGCTTGGATTGTTCTGTTTGCTGATCAGTGTCAGGGTGAAGTCCTGTGGACAAACATATGTCAATGCAAAATGAGGTGTAACATGTATAAACAAACTGTAATCCTTCATGATATATTGCTGCAGAGAGATTGTCGAATCACATGTTGGGGTAGAGAATACCAACTCTGGATCCACAACTATGCTAATTGTGGCACAGTTTTGTCAGCGCTTGTATCTATCCACCAGCGAAGTCAAATGAATGGCCAGATATTTGGCACATATTTGCGCATGGGTCGGCATTATAAGTGGTGTGATGTTTATTGCACCCAGTAATTACCTGGTGCAATAACGTTAACACCTCCTGTTGCATTTCAGCAGGCCAAATCTGCTGAAATGTAATGGTTGAAAAGTACCCGATAAAAACTGAGGCTTGCAGATTTTGGTGCCCCCTTTTCTTTTTTTAATTAAAAAAATAAATAAAAAATTAAAATATATTATTATTTTATTTTGCGGTAATTGTAAAAATTGACATAACTGTAACAACAACATTGCACTTAGACCACATTCAACCACCTGGTGCTTCCCACAACCGGTGGGCATCTGAGGGAGACGTATTAAGTCAAGAATAACTTTATTCGGTTGAAATAAACCATAAAAGTATGACATCCATACAAAATACATAAAGTTTACATATCGGATTAGTACAATAAAAATGTCATTTGACTCAAATATTCCACAGATTATCAAAGAAATTTGAAATACAATATTCTAAAAAGGAGACGCCAATTTTATTTACATTTCGTACCGTTTCCTTCTTAAAAGTGCGATCCTAATAAAATGTAGTACTGCCGTGCAAATTGCTTCGGTGGACAAGCATAATGAAAGGTTAAAACCCTCCTGGTAATTGCGTGGGCGGGTTTCTCTTAAAAGTGGAATAAGGAACCGGGCCCTTGGTTCCTTTGTGGAAATATGGATTTTTCTGATCAGTTATGTCCCCTATCTTGGACCCCAACGGTTTCATGTATGAATCACAAGTACATGTATGTTCCCTCCAGTTCCAGTTATGAAGACGCAAACACATGTGCGTCCATCGTCAACATGTCCTCTTTCAGATCCGCCATGAATAGGCCGGATATTCCATTCCTAAGTATGAAAGGCCACCGGCTTTATATGGTTCACTTACGCCATTTTACAGTCCAGGCAAGTAGGCCCTGATTCTGTCATCAAGTTTCTCTTGCCTTCTGCCTCTGAAAGCTCCAGTCTGAGCCTGCATCTGTGACCATGAACTTTGTCTCATTCCCTGCGCGGCTCACGATGCCTGACATCAGCCTGTTGCCTGCCAAAAACTGTATTTCACCTTCGAAATTATCTGCTCCGCTCCCTGCCCAATGCATTCCTGTCTAGTAGTTTAAGTAAACATTCTTCCAGCTACCGAGCAAAGGCCCGGCTTCTCTGTCTTTATGCAAGTAATTCATAGCCCTATTATTATGGAAGACTTCTGCCCTCGCATCTAGTGTAGACACTTAGACGCTTGTACACGCACTAACAGTCAGTATAGTCAGTATAGAATAAGATTCTACTCTAAGAGACCTCTCTTTTGGATAACATAGTTCTTTAAACACAGGATGTTAGATATGATTTGGGATTAGGTTGACTTGACCCTCCAGACTTCTGTCGCCACATGTAGAGCTAAATGTCAAGTCCCCTTCACCCCCTAGTTGCACGTCAATCACACGTCATGCTGCTGCGCGCACATTTCTGCCAAGTATTTCTGCTGACATTGCGAAATTCTTTCATGGAACCACCCTATTATGACATCACACCTGATGACGTTCTTTAGTTACACCCAGTTACGCCCACTTTTGCTACGCATGTATGTTTTATCTACACTATCAATTGTTACGCCTCTTGCATTTGCTTCACTGTAATGCCTATTGTATAAAAGTGATTACTTATCAATAAAGTATGTACTTCACTTCCTGAACCTCCGTGGTGATGGAACTTGGAGTCACCGATTCGAATCGTCCATTGGAATAAAGCCCATTCCGAACCTCTAATACCACGGATTCTGCCTCTTATTTACTGAGCTATTTTTATTATGTTTCTGTATCAAATTAAGTCCCGGTAATTAAATTATTTACCACATGAATGGCGCCCGAACAGGGACACTTTCTCATCTCACGCGCCGGCGGTGCGTTGCAGGCCCGGTCTCCTGCCACAGCTGGACGGACAAAAACGCGTACCAGCAGGATTTCCTGTATCTCCCTCCGGTCAAGCGGGGGCGACTGAGGCTGCGATCAACACCCAGACGAGGCGGTGAGAAGTGCGAAGTATCCCGACCAGAGCCTAGCTGAGAGAGCAAGATCCGAGGTATACAGAGGCCCACCAAGTTCCGAAGTTCCGAAGTTCCGAGGTTTCCGATGTTCCGAAGTTTCCGAAGTTTTCGAGTCGAGTCCGGTCCAGTCCAGTTCAGTTCCGTTCCGAGGCCTTCCGTTCCGAGCTACCCGGTGAGTACCATTACTGGGGAGGCGTTCTGACGTGCACATAGGTTGTGCCGGTCAAGACGGGTTTGGGTACACAAATCCGGTCTGCACTGTTTTAGCAGTGTATCTGTACTGTTTAGCAGTATATCTAGTATATCAAGTATATAAATTCAGAAAAATTCAGTTAATGCCGAGTATTATGTTTAAGTGATTAAGTTTCCTTAGATCGTCATCATCATTGTTGCTCATTTAAATGTTAAATGTTAAATGTGTTAATACGTCCTGCATATTGTGGTATGAATGACTGTTCATTATTGTGTTTATTGTATTAAGTTTGTTCAAGATCAAGTATCAGACCAGTTCTCAATATGCCGCTCTTTTCGAAATTAAGACAGATCACAACTAGAAAAGGGGTACTCGAAGAAGCTGTTCCTATTCCTCCTAGGGACACTCCAGGGTACTTCATGTATCATAAACACGGCTTAGACGCTATATTATTTCTTGATTTATGGGTAGACTACACCAAGGAATTACCAGAAAGTCAGAGGTGGCCCGCAGCGGGGACCTGGGATGCAGAGTGCATCATGAAAGTAGAGGAAGAGTTATGGAAAAGGAAAGCCAGACAGTCACAGAAAGACGCCGTTGAGTTATGGCGTAAAGAATCTCATAGACGTACAGAAAAAGCACTCAGACAGGAAGAGAAAAATAAAGAGAATTCAAATAAAGTCCGAGAAAATCTATTAATTGAAGAAGGTACACGAGTGAAATCAGAACAAGTAGACAGACAAAGAAATGCCCTTATGAATGGTATGTATCCCCTCCTGGCCGAGGGATTACCTAAGGCTACTCCGGAGATACCAAAAGACTTGCCACCCCCATTATTTCCAATAAAAATGCATCCTAAGGGGCATCCTAGAACAGCAGAAGATGTTTTTCTTTCCTCATATTTAGACGACGCAGCTCCCGAGTATGCTAACCCCGCCCCACATAGACCGTCTGCCGGGGAGGTTCAACGCCAAGATCCTGTATCTGTACCTCTACAACCACAAATCCTGACACAAGTTCCGGCAAGCACATCTGTTTCTACATCTGTTCCTACAGCTGCTTCCACAGCTGTGTCCACACCTATAGTTGCTGTATCGCGTTCTACGAATCCTTTCACGCCCGATACCCCAGATGGGGCTACCGGAGGTGCTACCAACATTTTTTCTACGCCACCCAGAATAAATAAACTTACCTTTCAAGAATCAGCACATCCACGTACCCCCAAACTCATAAATGCCCGCACGCTTAAGGAACTTCTAGTAGATTGTAGATATGACCCTGTGCCCGGCAAAGAGGACGAAATGATCATGGCATCATTACGTATCAGACGAGCCGCGGTGTATTTAGGGAAGTTACCAGGAATGACTGTGCATCTAGATAATATATACCATTTTGTCCAAACAGGGCGAGATTCTGAATGTATTAACAGAGCTATGGAATACCAGAAAGTGGAGATACAGGGGGAACTGTTACGTTTCCTCATAAATTGTGTGATCAGAAATCAAGACCGACCGGGGGTAGATCCGGAAGCAATGCAAACTCTTACCAGATGGAGCCAGAATATATCAGAAGGGAGACATGATAAGCAAAAATGTATAATAGCCATGTGCCGAAAGATCCGTAGAGAAATAGAACGCCTACACGAAGAGAGATTAGCGGTAGACCAGTTCGAACAAAGCGAGGAGGAAGGATCAGGACTGCCCACAGGACAGTCAGAAACCATAGCCTATGTAGGTAGAGGAAGATCTTGTAATAGTACTAGATGTTTTACTGACCCGATACGTCCGATATGTCCAGATAATAACAGGAATTTCCAAACACCTATAATAAAGACACGAAAATGAAAATGCTAGTCTCTCAGACAGTTCCAGCTGAAGGACATAAAAAGGGTACGACACATTCCGGTGATTCAGCAGGACCTGTAAAGGGGACATGCAACTATTGTAAACAGCCAGGACATTACATACACGATTGCCCGGTCCTGAAGCGTAATATCGCCACAGGTAAAACACAGGAAAGACCACGGCCACCTAGACAGGATCAGAATGAACAAGGAGCCCCGCAGCATGCACAGTCCATGCCAGCTCCACAACAGTCTATACAGTTTGTGCCAGCTGCACCAGCGCTGCCTGTTGCTGCCACACAAACCACGACACGACAGCTGTACCAGACCGCACAGTACGACTATCCTGATTATCAACGATACGCATGAACCAGCCTAGAGAGGGAAGTTGACTTACCCCTTATCGAGGTCCCTGTGGACCAAGAAGGACCTTATGTACATAGTGAATTATTAGGCCAAGATAGAAAATTTTTACTTGATACAGGGGCAAGTCGAACAACCATAAAACGTAGTGAAGTTCCAGGGGCACCCCTCTCAGGCTCACAGAATATTTCCCTTGGTTTTTCAGGAAAACCTATTGTTAATGAAGTTTCACAGCCTCTTCCACTTACGATAGGACCCTTAACCCGAACTACAGATTTATTGCTTACTAAATCATGTCCAGAAAACTTGTTAGGTATAAAAACACTGAAAGCTCTAGGAGCTATAATATGTTGTTCTCCGGAAGGAGTAAGATTGTTTTTACGTGATTTCAAAGGTCACTATGTGTCTCGAGACATGGATCCCCGACTACAGACTTTACCTACACATTTATGGGCACAAGGCCCTACTGATGTTGGTTGCATGAATATTATACCATATCGAGTTACACTAAAGGCAGGAGTGGTACTACCACGAATGCGACAATACAAGTTACCACCAGATGCTGTAGTGGCTTTACTGCAAATCATTGACGAGCTCATTGCCCAAGGAGTGGTTGTGGAAACAGACTCCAATGTATGTAATTCCCCGATAATTCCGATTCTTAAACGAACAGATCCAAAGGCCCCGCCAGTATATCGATTGGTTATTGATCTGCGCGAATTGAACAAGTGCATTGTGCCTCAATTCCCTGTGGTCCCAGATATCTCGTCATTACTGACAGCTATTGATTCCGAAGCAACATTCTTTACTGTAATTGATCTCAAGAATGCCTTTTTCAGCGTCCCAATAGATCCGGAAAGCCAATACTTGTTCGGATTTAGTTTAAATGGACGTAGCTTTAAATTCACACGCGCACCTCAAGGATTTACAGAAAGCCCCAGCATCTATAGCCAAGCACTGAAACGAGAACTCGACAGTATCCACATGCCAGTAAACACTGCCCTGCTTCAATATGTCGATGATCTGCTGATCACCGCTAGAAGCGAACCTGAATGTGAGAAAGCATCACTGACAGTTTTACAATTTCTAGCCGAAAAGGGGCACAAGGTGTCCCCTTCTAAGCTGCAATTCTGTGTCCAGCGAGTTGTTTATCTTGGACACTCGCTGTCCAAGGAGGGAAGGCAGCTTACACCCGACCGCATTCAGTTAATAGCTAACATGCCAATACCCAAGACACAAAAGGAGGTGCGGGCTTTCATAGGCCTCACTTCATATTGTAGGCAGTGGATCCCTCAGTATGCATTTCTAGCAAAACCACTCATTCAATTGACAACACAGGAGGCAGCCACATCGACTGTTCTCCCTTGGACTCAGGAACATGCACAAGCTTTTGAAAGCCTAAAGAAGGCCTTATGCCAAGCACCTGTTTTAGCAACACCATGTTACAATAAACAGTTTACACTCTTTGTTACAGAACGCGAAGGTACTGCCTTGTCAGTACTCACACAGGACCAAGCAAGATCACACAAACCATGTGCTTATTTTTCTAGTACATTAGATCCCGTAGCTCAGGCTTTGCCTGCATGCCTAAAATCAGTGGCAGCAACAGCTTTAGCAATCAGACAAAGCGATGCCATAGTGTTAGGACATCCATTGACAGTTCAAGTACCACATGCAGTAGAGGTTCTTGTGAATCGAACGCAAACACAACATTTGACTATAGCGCGACTTACAGGGTATGAATTAACATTGTTTCAGCCACATATAGAAATTAGACGTTGTAACACATTGAATCCTGCCACACTTTTACCTGTAATCGGAACAGACCCACTAGCTCATGATTGTATTGAAGTTATTACAATCACAACGAAACCCAGACAAGACTTGACAGACGTCCCATTGTCAGACCCAGACCTGACGTTGTATGTAGATGGTTCATGTATGAGAACAAGTACCGGAGAGTTAGTGGCCGCTTACGCAGTCACAACAGACACTGAAGTCATCGAAACAAATTGCATAAATACCTTGTCAGCTCAAGCAGCAGAGCTCATCGCTCTGACACAAGCCTGTATTCAAGCCACAAATAAAAAAGTCAACATATATACTGATTCACGTTATGCATTCGGAGTTGTACATGACTTCGGCGTGCTGTGGCGAGAGAGAGGTTATTTAACTTCTCACGGTGCCCACATTCAGCACGGACCCCTCATTCATGCCTTATTAGATGCAATACATCTACCCACTGCAATATCAATTATGAAATGTAAAGCTCATACGAAAGTTACTGATATCATTTCTCAAGGCAATGATCTGGCTGACAGAACAGCTAAACAGACTGCTCAAACTCAAACATCCGACATGACAAAGACAATAGTCCCGACGCCAACACAGTGTATGAATGTTAAAGATCCCGCTCTTGACGTAATTGACATAACAGACACATGCTACACCAGACGAAATAAAGAAATGGACTGAATTAGGAGGGATCCAAACGGATCAAGGATGGATGACGAAGGAAAAATCTGTGTGTTTCCTTCCTGATTCAATGGTCCAAGTCATTATCAACACTGTACATAGTCCAGCGCATCTAGGAGAAAAAGCTATGCTAGACAGCATTCAACACATTTGGTTCAACAAACATTTACGAGCAGCAGCCAAACAAAAAGTTCGTACCTGTATGATCTGTTGTCAGTTCAACCCAGGAAAAAGCATTCCCGTAGAACAGGGTGGATTTCAGCCTCCTGATCACCCTTTTGAAGTCCTCCAGATGGATTATATCCAGATGGAACGATGTCGAGGATTCAAATATGTTCTCGTAGTTGTCTGTGCTCTTTCCCGTTGGACAGAGGCATACCCGGTTTCAGATTACACTGCCCCGACTACTGCCAAACAGTTGGTTCGAGAATTCTTCCCACGATACGGTTTACCACGTGTTGTCTACTCAGATAACGGCCAGCCGTTTTCATCCGAACTAATGAAACACGTTTCACTTTTGTTAGGCTATCAGTGGAAATTCCACTGTGTCCGACACCCCGAGGCAGCAGGTCTCGTGGAAAGACATAATCAGACCCTGAAAATTAGATTTTCCAAAATATGCAGGGAGAAAGGTGTCGACTGGGTAGTAGCCTTACCCGTTGCACTCTTTTACATGAGAATGGTAGCACACTCTCGAACAGGGCTATCCCCGTATGAGGTGATCTTTGGCAGACCACCAAATATGTGGGGGACGCCTATACCACGCAAAATAACTGATATTGACTGTAATATGCTGACAGATTACTTGGCTTCCTTGATGTCTGCACTACAATCTTGTCGTTCACAGGTATCTGCAGCCTTTCCTGACAACACTGAGGTGAAACCCCATGACGTAGTTCCGGGGGACCTGGTCTTAGTGAGGAACTTTGATCGGAAGACTCAGCTGGATCCTAGGTGGAAGTCGCCGCAACTGGTCTTGCTTACCACAAGGACAGCCGTGAAGATCGAAGGCAGAAAAGGCTGGGTACATTCAAGTCATATCAAGAAATTTCATGGACTACCATCGGATGTAAATACCACACCTCGTGTGTCTTCACCCATTGACTCAAAGCTTCCTTTGGTTGAAATGAGTAATCACGAACAATACAAACTAAAACTCAGGTCTAACCAGTCAGGCAATTTGATTGTTTAAGTCCTCTCCAAGGTGAAGCGGTTGAATTTGTCTCTGACATGTATCCCTTAGACCTGAATAGAGAAAAAACCCGACAAATGTTGAAACGACATGCGTACTGTAAATCACTGCGTAGTCATTGTATAGTGACGTTATTAATTTTGTTTTTCTTAAGTCTTTTAATAATTACTGCAAGTATATTGTTGCACATATATTATCCTATTTCTAGACATGTTTCTAATGTTACTGCTGAACATTCTTTTAGTGAATTACCTCCGCATGAGTTGTCTTATAGATTTGCGCTGCGCAATAACACGTTTATTAGTATGTTACATCATTCCCATCAGGTTAGCAATGCTACAAATTGTTGGATATGTGGCCGACTCCCTCCCTATCAGAATTATAAAGGAATTCTACCTCTTTTTCCATACCCGTTCACACACAACGGCTCCTGTGGAGCATGGTTTAGTTTAATTAATTCCCTAGATTCGAATTCTGCAGTTTATCAAGACAACTGGGTATGGGGAAATTTGAACTTAGTTTTACTTAAAGTCTGCTACCCTAACAAGAAGGGACTTCCCAAAAGAACAGGAACTGATCTAGAAAATGAAGTGTATGGATTAGGTAATTTTACACTCAATCTTATGATCCTAAATGTCGAATCCGAAGCTACTCCAATTTTGCCCGCTATGTCAATATTCCCAGTAAAAGGTGAATTATGTGTAAGAAAGAATGGTTCCATACATATGGGCCATAGTAGATGCACCACTGTAATAGAATTTAGTGATCAAGGCAAGTCGACATTTAGAGCTTCCCGCCATTCCTATTTCATATGTGGTCAGACGGCATATGTACGTTTGCCTCTAGATTGGGATGGTACCTGCTACATTGGATTCCTTTTGCCACCTGTTTTCCTAGCTCCTCCTGACTATCACAGAAATACTCATTTAGTACACAATAGAGAAAGGAGAGATCTCCCAATAGTCGATTACACTGAAACAGCATGGGAAAAATACACAGATTTCAATAAAGGTCTCTTTCCCTATATAGGTACCGTTACTAATAGTAAGCTGATACGTAGATTAACTAGAACCCTTGAAGCAGTAGTGAACGAAACTATTTCCGCCTTAGGCAATTTAACAGAAGAGCAGTCTGCTATGCGGATTGTTGTGCTTCAAAATCGTCTTGTCCTTGACGTCATCCTGGCCGATAGGGGCGGAGCTTGTAGGGTCATCGGATCAAGTTGTTGCATTTTCATACCAGAAAATTCGCCATCTGTATATAAAGCCATAACTCGCCTTCATAAGATTGTAAGCCAGATACACCAGAATCCAGGCACCTGGACTTGGTCCGGTTGGTTTTGGAGTGTATTATCTACCTTTGGATGGAAGGTCCTATCCTTCCTAGGTATTGGCCTTCTCATACTATTCAGTTGCTGTCTATGTCTACAATGTGGACCAGCGATCTGTGGTCTGTGTGCCACATCGTGTATTCCACCACCAAGATTTCATTCATCCCAGAAGAAAAAAGAAGAACAAATGATGCTATATGAACAGATCAACGGATTGATGAAGATTGATATCTCTTAACGGGCAAGTAGGGGACAAGGAGGGAATGTGGAAATATGGATTTTTCTGATCAGTTATGTCCCCTATCTTGGACCCCAACGGTTTCATGTATGAATCACAAGTACATGTATGTTCCCTCCAGTTCCAGTTATGAAGACGCAAACACATGTGCGTCCATCGTCAACATGTCCTCTTTCAGATCCGCCATGAATAGGCCGGATATTCCATTCCTAAGTATGAAAGGCCACCGGCTTTATATGGTTCACTTACGCCATTTTACAGTCCAGGCAAGTAGGCCCTGATTCTGTCATCAAGTTTCTCTTGCCTTCTGCCTCTGAAAGCTCCAGTCTGAGCCTGCATCTGTGACCATGAACTTTGTCTCATTCCCTGCGCGGCTCACGATGCCTGACATCAGCCTGTTGCCTGCCAAAAACTGTATTTCACCTTCGAAATTATCTGCTCCGCTCCCTGCCCAATGCATTCCTGTCTAGTAGTTTAAGTAAACATTCTTCCAGCTACCGAGCAAAGGCCCGGCTTCTCTGTCTTTATGCAAGTAATTCATAGCCCTATTATTATGGAAGACTTCTGCCCTCGCATCTAGTGTAGACACTTAGACGCTTGTACACGCACTAACAGTCAGTATAGTCAGTATAGAATAAGATTCTACTCTAAGAGACCTCTCTTTTGGATAACATAGTTCTTTAAACACAGGATGTTAGATATGATTTGGGATTAGGTTGACTTGACCCTCCAGACTTCTGTCGCCACATGTAGAGCTAAATGTCAAGTCCCCTTCACCCCCTAGTTGCACGTCAATCACACGTCATGCTGCTGCGCGCACATTTCTGCCAAGTATTTCTGCTGACATTGCGAAATTCTTTCATGGAACCACCCTATTATGACATCACACCTGATGACGTTCTTTAGTTACACCCAGTTACGCCCACTTTTGCTACGCATGTATGTTTTATCTACACTATCAATTGTTACGCCTCTTGCATTTGCTTCACTGTAATGCCTATTGTATAAAAGTGATTACTTATCAATAAAGTATGTACTTCACTTCCTGAACCTCCGTGGTGATGGAACTTGGAGTCACCGATTCGAATCGTCCATTGGAATAAAGCCCATTCCGAACCTCTAATACCACGGATTCTGCCTCTTATTTACTGAGCTATTTTTATTATGTTTCTGTATCAAATTAAGTCCCGGTAATTAAATTATTTACCACACCTTATAGAGAATACAAAATAGGGTCAAGTGCAAGGTGCTTTGTTGTGATAGGTTATCACAAGGGCAAGGAGTGAGGTTATTGCACCATCCGGCCTGTTTAGGAAAGGCCACCTAAAAGTGCAATGTGCAAAGCCGAAATCTAGTCAAAAGAAATCTGCACTGCACGTTTGTAGTAAAAGACGAATACAATTGTTGATGTAAAAGGAGCTGATCGATATAAGATTGCAGCCCTGCTAGCCGCCGGCGATTGTCAAGCTCGCCACAATGTGCATTTTTTATGATCAATTGCATGTTTGTATCTATGCTGTTAGGATTATCGTAATAATGCCCAAGGCCTATTTCATTAAATTTTACTTTCACATAGCAAAGCCATGGGATAGCCTCGGCATTATCCAGCATCATGCAATCCTTGATAATTTCTCTTGTGAGCTTTAGGTCTTACGACAGCCAAACTTTTGCACAGAGGATCAATGGGGCAATATTAATCCGATCAACATTAAAATCCACCCCTACCTCAGAGTGACAGAATGCTGTGGGGGCGCTTTTTGGGATCATCAGCAATCTCTTTAAAAACTTGTTTTCTAGCGTTTGGAGTTGTGAGCTTCTAAGATCTCCCCATACTCCCGCCCCATATGTGGTAGTAGACAAACATTTTGATTTATATAAGGTTATCAATTCCGCTACTGGCTTATGGCCCAACCTACACGCAAAGCAGAAAAGACCTTCCACAGCATGGCTAGTGTTCTGCACCCTGGATATAATGAGATATTCCCAGTTCAATTTGTTATTAAAAACGTTCCCCGGGTAAACCTTGTCGATTGTATTACTCTTTACAATAAACTTTCTAGATTTAGTGTGACTCGGTCCGCAGACCATAATGTAGGATTTGGTCAAATTAACCTTTAGATCTAGGGCTAGCATAAAATTAGTAAAAGCATTCAGGGACTTCTGTAAACTATTAGCAGTTAAAGCCATTAAAACCGTGTCGTCCACATATGACAACAATGGAATCAGCTTGCCCCCAATTCTGGGGAAATCTAACTCCTGATCTTTTAGGGTTGATTCTAGTCCGTTTGTATACAAGAGGAAGAGAAAGGGGGGCCAGTATGCACCCCTGACGAACTCCCTCTGTAGAAACGATGGGCCCCGTCCTTTCTACCCCAGGGCCGAATCGTATGGCTACTGTGGTAGATGTGTGCAACCTATGTAATAGGGTAATGAGAGGCTCCTCAAAACCCATTTGCCCCATCATGGACCACAGTCTGCCCCTGTTAACCGTGTCGAAAGCACTGGACAAGTCCATGAAGGCAAGGTGTTTTGACCCCTCCCTTGCCTTCATGTACTTGCCCATGATCGGTGCCAAGTTGAGGCACTGTTCGTTTGTCTCCATACCTCTTCGAAAGCCATATTGAGTTTGGGACATTAGCCCTTTGGTGTCTGCCCAGGTCTCAAGGCAGGCTAAGATCACCCTCCCCAGCACCTTGACCGTAGCGTCAATTAGGGAAATGGGTCTATAACAGGCCGGGTCTTCCTTCTCTCCCTTTTTGTACACAGGGACCACCATGACCTTTTTCCATGATGTTGGAATGGTGCCAATTATTGCTGCTCTAAAGACGTTCGTCAGGAGGGGTGCCCAGAGTTGGAGATTACTTTTAAATAAATCAAGAGGTACTCCATCTGGCCCTGGGGCTTTTAGATGTATCCCTTTCTTGAGGGCCTCCTCAAACTCACTCACTGAAAGGGAGGCACTCAAATGGTGTGCAGTCATTGGATTTAGTAGGACCCCTGACATTTCCTGACTAGTAATACCGTTCGGATTGAAAATCTTGGTATAATGAGATTCCCACACCTCCCCTGGTATTAGTTAGTCCATACCCCTTGAGTCCTCTGAGAACAATGGGCGGTTTATTACCTCCCAGAAGCTCCTAGAATCTTTAAGTGCGCTTGCTCTCTCTAGGTCCTTCCAGGCCAACTTTCTTAGGTCTTGCTTCCTCTTTGCAACTATAGACTTATAGAACTGCCTTGAGCTCTTAATTAAGGCTTTATCTTGCAGGCTTGTGTGTAGTGCCTTCTTTAGGTCCTTTTGGGCCCTTGTACACTCAGCGTTGAACCATTTGGTAGCCCTGGATTCCCTTAATACTGATGGGTTTGTCAGGTTTCTTGAGATATCCCTACAAATTCCCTGAAAACCCTGTATAACTGTAATAATTTATCTTCATATTAGCTTTGTTGTAAAGTTATCCGCACATTAGCCCTCCTGCCCTTACCTCTCTCTCTCTCTCCCTCCCCTCCGCTTCCCTTCCTGTTGGAACCTTCCACTCGTAGAACATTGGCATGAAGCTTGCTTTATAATGTTCATGTAAGTTCAGTTTGTGCTGGAGGATCGGATAATAAAGACGTTTACTCACCTCTCTGGAGTTCTCATCTTTCAACATTTGGCGACGATTGCGCTGTGTTGGGGACAGCTTCCAATCCTTTACCCTCCTTCTGTGACACCAACCAGCTTGTGATAATCCTTTTCCTTCGTGAGGCTGAAGCACCACATACCGTGTGAAGATCGCTTCTTTCATAAACACACAAGTACATGAAGCGGTTATTACCAACCTACTTGGGGTGAGTTTTCTGCCTTCCATGCCGCTGCTTTCATTGCTGTGCGGAGTTCACTGGCCACTCTTGCTGAGTTGACTGAGACTTTTGCCGTTCACACAAGTTTCACCTGGTGTGATATAATCTCCTTCAGGCATACTCCAGAGGCACTGCTGTTCACCTCGTCATTGTTTCTGTCAATAATTTTTCCCGCTTCCGCCTGCTTTTCCATTCTGCCAGCGCATTCCGTAACTGCTGCCTTTCTCCTGACTGTTTACTCTAGCGTTAAAAGAAAGCCTGAGTCCCGTCGCTTCTTTTCTGTCACCCGCTCAACCGCTATTAGATCTTGAGCTGTGGAGGTAATTTGAGGCGCTCAGCTGATTAACGCTCACCTGAGGAGAACAGCGTAACAACCGGTCTGGCGTTTGTTTATCCTAGTCAGCTAGTCACTTCCCTCATACAGTTTGGAAAGAGGGAATCTAATTAACTACCGCCCTCACAGAAAACTGACTTAGCCTATTGTTCTACCCAGTCTGAAGCCTATAACGAACTGATGCCGGTACGTTGTGCACCGAAAGACATATGGGAACCATATAGGACTTACTTGTTGAAAACGGCTGTGACAGAAGAGGATACTGCTGAACCACGCACCGGAGTGGAATAAAGTGTTAAGGAATGTTGATTAATAATATACCTAAATTGAGGTAAACTGTGTTTTTTTGCGTTCCATTAGTTTGTGACCGTCAACCCAATTCCAAGGACTAAAATGACTAGCTGTAACGTGGGAGCTATTGTATTGATATAACAGGAATGCTGTTTATGTTCATGTTACTTAACAAAAGGTACTACAAAAGGATGCTGTCAGACCTTGTCTAATTGCACATTATATCATGCCTCAGAATGTCTTCCAAAGAGTAAATGTAACTGTATTTTGTTATAATGGAAAACTCGAAAATAAAGTTTTTAAAAAACCAAAAAACTACCGTCCTCACCCTGAGTATAGCGCTATTGGAATTCTTCTTTTTATTTTTTCCTCAGAATGTTCTTCATTGGGCTTCGCGCACTGCACTCTGCCTCCATCGCAACCTTGTTGAGTGCCTTCCAATCGCTGATAGGCACAGCTTTCACGAGTTACCATCTCCAACCAATTTTAAATTCCCTACAACATACTGTGTGGTTTCCGTTCGCTGTCAGGCACTGCTTTCAGGCATCATCATTATTTACATTTACACTTTCTGGTGCCTCTTTATTGCTTATAGGCACAACTGACAGTTTCCCGTTGAACTCCTTCACACTCCTTATATCTACAGGACTACCATTTTAAGCATACCTTGTGGTGAAGTTCCCCTACTACGATTTTGGTCTACCTTTCGCTATATTATTGCCCATTACACCATTGTTTTTTTTCTTTCTTTCACTATTATCAACCTCCACTTTCTTTTCTACACTTCCTCTGTCTTTTCTATCTTTCTTACCTGTTATGTTATGTTATGTTATCTACATTTATAACGTGCGCGGCTACTCCGAAGAGTGTCCCGGCGCGGCCCAAGAGGAGACAACATCATAGCCAGACCTTACGCAAAGAGATGTGTTTTCAAAAGTTTCTTAAAAACTCCAAGGTCATCAGAACAGCGAAGCGAAAGAGGAAGCGCATTCCAGGCGCGCCCAGCGAACACAACCAAGGAGGAGCCGCCATGCCTATGACGCTGAAATCTAGGTATCTTCATCAGCCTTAATGAAGCGGAGCGCAAGGCTCTCCCCGGCACATAAAATGAAAAACGTCTCTGCAGGTAGCCGGGGCCTTGACCATGTAGAGCACGATGGGCCATAGTAAGGGCTTTGAATACTACACGAGCCCCGACCGGTAGCCAATGAAGGGAACGGCGGTACTCCTTCACGCTCTGCCTGGGCGCCAAACCCCCCAACAGGCGGACTGCCGCATTCTGGGTCACCTGAAGCTTGTTAAGAGAGTAGGCAGGGATCCCAGCATAAAGAGCGTTGGCATAATCAAGTCTGGATAAAATCAGAGCCCGAACCACCGCTTCCTTGGCAGCCTGCGGAAGCAGCGGAAGAAATCTTCTCAGGGTTCTGAGGAGGCCGAAACAACAGCCGGTCAGACGCTTAACCTGACTAGCGAAGGAGAGGTTACAATCAAAATAAACCCCTAAGTTCTTAACCGTCTGACTCGTAGAGGCGGGCAAAGGGAACCCTGGAGGCCAGAGCGACTCTCTGAATCCGAGGGGGAAGTCGCCGAACAATAAAACCTCGGATTTGTCCTCATTACACTTTAACTGGGCAACTGCCAGCCACTTGAAAACCGAGGAAAGACACCTCTGTACAAAGTCTACCGAGGCCCCCTGCTTCTCCCACGTGAACAGAAGTTGGGTGTCGTCAGCGTAAGCAATAACCTTAGCCCCCAACCTCTCTGCTAGAGCCACCAAGGGAGTGAGGTAGATGTTGAACAAAAGGGGGCTAAGGGAGGAGCCCTGAGGGACCCCCGTGCTCACTTGTAGAGGTGACGAAACACAAGGAGGTAACCAGACTTGTTGGAGCCGGCCCTCCAAGAAAGACTGAATCCAGTCCCAAGCAAGGTTGGACACCCCGATCTCAGACAGTCTTTGTAGGAGCAATATGTGGGGGACAGTGTCAAGGGCCGCCGACAGGTCAAGCAGCACAAGGGCTGCCTTCCCACTGGCGTCCAGACACTCCCGAATGGCCTCTGAGACTTCTACCAGAGCACCTTCCGTGCTAAACGAGGAACGGAAGCCAGATTGGGCTGGGTGAAGAAGACCCGCTCCCTCAACAAAATCCGATAACTGTCTGCTCACAATCTTCTCACATACCTGTGAAAGGCTAGGGAGAAGAGAGATAGGCCTGTAGTTCCCGGGCGTCGAGGGGTCAAGACTAGGCTTCTTTAGCAAGGGGAGAACTTTAGCCTGCTTCCAACCGGACGGGACCCTAGCCAGCTGAAGGGATAGGTTAATGATGTGATTAACCTCCCCATTCAACGTCTCAGCAACAGATGCCAGGAGTCTTGCTGGGCACGGGTCATCCGGCGAGCCGGACTTAAGGCCCTGCAAAATTCTTAAGGTGCAGGACAAGTCCACCGGTGTAAAATTCGAAAGGGAATGCTCAAGAGGCAGGGCGCCGGGAGCAGTGGGCGGTGAATCCAGAGGGGCCGTGGGTCCATCTAACACAACAGGGATAGAGAAGCTACTCTGTATCTTTAAAATCTTATCCCGGAAAAAAGTGGAGAGTGATTCGCACCAGTCAACTGTCACCGGAAGAACACTGCTCTGCGCCACAGGGGACATAAAACTCTGGACGATAGAAAAAATCTCCTTGGCATTATTCTGAGCCTGAACAATCCGGCTGGAGAAGAAGGCCTTTTTTGCCAAGACGATGGCTTTGTAGTAAATTTTCTGACCCTGTCTGAGATTAGCCTTAGCGACCGGACAGTAGTTCCCGACACGCCAAGACCGTTCCAATTTCTTACATCCCTGCTTCAGCAGGTAGAGGTCCTCCGTAAACCAAGGTTTAGAAGGTGAAACCCTAGTTTGTCTGGCCGAGGTTGGCGTGGCGATTAACGCCAGGGAGTCTTGGAGCCAGTTGGAGAAGGCAGCTAAAGACTTATCCAGCTCATGAGGCATTGATGGCCTGTGGGCCTCCAGCGTCTTAGCATAGAGAATAGGATCAACCTTTTTACACGCTGGTTTGTGGCCAACGGCAGATCTAGTACTAGGAGAAGAAACGACCCACGAGAAGCCAATTAGGTGATGGTCAGACCAGGAAACCGGGAGCGGGGTTTTGATGGAAAGGGGGGATTGTGAGAGGAGAGCCGACTGGCAAATATCCATAATCTCACATGTGTCCCTTACATTTTTCAGGTCGAAATGAATGTTAAAATCACCTAAAAGCAGATAGTGAGAAAACTGCAAGGCTCTCGAAGAAATCGCCTCCGCACATGCCTGAAGAAATGTGTGTGCCGCCCCTGGAGGGCGATAGATCAGAGAGCCGCCCAGAAAGAAGTGGGCAGAGCAACGGATAGTAAAATCCAGTGCTTCACAGCCACCCCACGAACTGAGGGAACCCTTGTGCAGCTCCCACTTCTCTTTAAAGATGACAGCCAGCCCCCCACCCCGCCCGGTTATCCGGTCTAGCCTAGAGATTTTGTAACCCGACGGGACAGCCAGGGATATAATCGGGTCGGAGGAATTGTCAAGCCAAGTCTCTGTTACAAAAAGAAAGTCCAGTGACTTGTCGTCCAAAAGATCAAATACATCCGTGTGATGCTTTTTCAGAGAGCGGACGTTAAGCAACGCCGCCGAGAAGACAAAATCATCATTAAATGTAGAAGTCACCACAGTAGGACCCAGCTGCAGCCGAAAGCCACAAGCAGAACATACAAAGTCACGTACCCCTTGGAGATCAGGAAAAATCCGATGATCACAGCGGAGACCACGCAACTGAAGAAGCTGCTCACTAGAGTATGGACTGCGGCGCGAATCATAGGCACCAAAACGGGCAGCGTACCTGGCCCCGGCCCCCGACGTGCCGCTGACGGGCGCAGACGGGCTTGCCTTAGGCGCGCCTTCGGCGCGCCAGCGGCGCGCCCGCTGCGCGAACGCGCAGCGTCCATTAAAATAGTGCCGGTGGGCTAGAGACTAGAGCGCATCCAAAACAAAATGGCGCCTATCTCTGAGCCACCGGCACGACCTGTATCTTCTAGTCCATTGTCTTTTGACATGGCTTCTTTCGCCATGTCCCAACCTCCTGCTTTCTTGAATGACGAGGGTGAACCACTCATCCCATGGAAAAAATTGATTAATCTTTTTGAATCCTATTTGATAGCTATAGGAGGTGACAGATTCTCGAATATGCGTAAGCAACATATTCTTTTGCATAATCTGGGGAAGCATGCCAGAGAAATTTATGATGATTTACCTGATCTTGCTGAAGAAAATCAGAGTACCAATGAAGATGCAATGGGGGAGATACAACACAATGTTTATCATGATACCCTTAAGAAATTAGAAATTCAGTTTGGTGAAAAATTTAATGTGGTATTAGAACGACATACATTTTTTTCGAGATCTCAAGGCAAAAATTAAAAAGTAGTTAATTACATAGCGGTTTTGAGAGGTCTAGCTGCGATATGCGATTTTGGTACACTGACTGAATCTCTAATTAGGGATCAACTAGTGAGATGCACTAGTGAAAGAAAAATCCAAGAGAGACTTTTGGCTGATGCACCCGACCTTAAAAAAGCCATAGACATTGCAAAAAGCATAGAACATACTGCCTTTTGCGTGAGTGAAATTAAAGAAACTGTTGATGTCAAACAGGTTAGTGATAAATATGTGCACAAGGGTCTAAAGAAAGAAAACAAACCTGTTACTACTGAGAGTATCAAGCAAAAGAACGAGCCTACGAAGTTTAAATGTTTCAGGTGTGGGAATCCCAATCATTTAGCCAATAATATCAGGTGGCCTGCCAGAGGTGTATTATGCAAGAAATGCAGTAAAAGAGGACATTTCTCAAAAGTTTGCAGAAACATGCAAGGGAATGTCAAACGCTTAGTCAACTGCAAAGACAATCATAGTGAAGACAGTTTTTCACATTGCAGACAACCTAGGAGTCTACAACAATAACTACCCCACGTGTAATATACTCTTGGATGATGTTTCTTACACAGTGTTTGCAGATTCATGCTCCCCGTTCACATTGATTAATGAGTCGTATTTTGTGGAGAATTATAAGAACAAACATTATACCTTTCTTCCACCTGATGTGAACCAGGGGGTTACAACAATGACCCCATACCTTTGGTAGGAATGTTAGTCATGCAGATCAGGTTCAACGATAGATCCACCACAGGGAATGTATACATAACTAAAGCAGGTTCAAACTTACTAGGGTGGAAACATCAAAAAGAACTTGGAATCAAGTTAGATCCCAATGCCCCTGAGCCAGTCTATCTTGTAGATGAATTAATAACTGGAATAAACATTTGTAAAAACTTTCCTAAAGTTTTTTCCAACAAATTGGGCTTACTCAAGGGCTACGTCCACAAAATAAAATTGAAAGATCACTACAAACCAGTTGTACACAAAGCTAGGTCAGTCCCATTACTGGTATGGGACCCCTTGAAGAAGGAATTGGATAAACTAGAATCCAATGGGATTATTGAAAGGATTGAAAGTGCTGAGTGGCTTACCCCCGTCGTTATAGCATCCAAAGAAGGAGGTAAAAGCATCAGGTAGTGTTTCCACTTGAGAGATCTAAATGCAAACATCTGGGTGGACATACATCCCCACCCTAACATCAATGAGATGCTTAGCGTCATTCAGGGAGCTAAGTACTTTAGCATGCTGGATCTTTCAGCGGCATACCACCAGGTAGCCCTCCATCCTGACTCAAGAGTTCTCACGTCTTTCATAACTCCATTCGGTGCATACCAATATAGCAGAATGCCCTTCGGATTAGCATCCACTGCAGCAGTTTTCCAGTGTGTCATGCAGCACATATTGCAGGGCACTGACAAAGTTCTGTGTTTCCAGGATGACATCCTTATGTATGGTGAGTCCAAGGCAGAGCCCAACAGAGTACTTGAGGAGGTCCTAAAGAAGCCAGGATTTACCACGCATATTGACAAATGCAAGTTAGGAGTGAAATCTGTTGTGTACCATGGTCATACTATTACCTGCGAGGGTATAAGTCCCAAGTCCAGTCTTGTAGATGCTGTCAAATTAGCTCCAGCACCCCCCAACAAGGAGGAACTTAAATCATTCTTGGGCCGGATTGAATACATGTCCAAATATGTAAACATTTTTGCAGATTGTGTACATTCACTCAGATCTCTGCTGAAAAAGGGCACTCTCTTTGAATGGAATGCTGATTGTCAAAGTAATTCTCGCACATCAAACAAGCCATCACAGAGGCACCTCTTTTGGGCATGTTTAACCCCAATGCCAAAACCACCTTAACCACAGATGCCAGTATGAAGGGATTAGGTGCATCTCTTACACAAGTTGTTGATGGGAAAGAGAAAATAATAGCTATGGTGGAGCAGAACTACTCCACCATAGAGAAGGAAGCTCTTGCCTGTTTCTGGGTGGTACATCATTTTAAGTTATTTCTTTGGGGGATCCCATTCACTTTAAGACCTGATCACAAACCCCTTCTACCTTTGTTCTCCACCATTGAGAAAGCCACCCCCGTATCTCTAAATGGGTCTTTGGCCTACAAGGGTTTAATTACAGCATGATATATGTACCAGGTGAAAAGAACCAAGTTGCAGATTGTTTGTCCAGACTCCCTATTGATGCAACAGATTCTAACACCGAAACTCTGATTAAGCCATTATTTCTATTGACATTCCAGCCATCAGTAAAGATGAGTGGGAGAGATGTGTTCAAGGCGACGACACCTGGGTACCTCTCAAACAGTTCATTAGTAGAGGGTGGCCCAAGAACCTTAACGATGTCCCCGAGAACTGTAAACCTTTTTGGAGTGTAAGAGATGAGTTATCTGGTATTGGAAACCACATAAATAGGTGCAACAAAATTGTACCACCTCAAGGAATGTATGAACACATTATTCGAGTAGCTCACGAGGGTCACCCCAGCAGGAGTTTGACAAAGAGCAAAATCAGAAATGATTATTGGTTTCAGAATATGGACTCTATGACAGAAAAAGCAGTGAAGGATTGTTTGGCTTGCGGATCCAGTGAAAAGACTAAAATCACCTGCAAGGCTCCCCTCCTACCCATCCCCATCCCCATTCCCTCCAAACCGTGGGACAAGTTAGGACTTGATATTATAGGTCCACTCCACTCAATCTACTCAGTCTTTCTCAGAGATTCATTTTTCTGTTAATTGACTATCATTCTTGCTAGGTTTGCACCATATCTGTCACAACTATCACCACGTCAACACTTATTGAGTTCCTAAAAGACATGTTTGCTAGAGAAGGTATTCCCAACACCGTTGTCACTGACAACGGAGTTCAATTCACTTCTGAAGAGATGAAACTGTTTCTGGGAACCTTATCTATCACTCACGTAAAATCTCCCCTTTATTGTCCTAAAGCAAACGGGTTGGTCGAAAGGACCAACAGGATGATAAAGGATACCTTACAATTAGCTTGTATCTCTAAGGTTTCCATCGACTACGCCATAAGGAAAATGTTGTGGTCCTACCAGACTACTCCCAACAGTGTCACCGGAGTCTCTCCCTTCACTTCTCTAAAAGGAAGGAATCCTGGCTCGAAATTGACTTCTAACTGGCTCAATGGGGGATGTCCCGTGTGGGTTGACAACACAACAGTTTCAGACAAAGTTAAAGAGCATCGAGCTGTGTATGAATCCAAGTACAACCAGAAATGGGAAACGAGCAGCAGAGAATGGCAAGTGGACCAGTGGGTGGTGATAAAAAGACCCAACATTAATCGTTCCAAGGTCTCCGCTTTCTCCAAACCCCTCAGAATCAAACGTGTTAATATAAATTCTGTTTTGCTGGAGGATGGTAGCATTTGGAGCATGGACGATGTGACGCCTTGCCCCAGAGTGTGCACACCTGAGTTCAACCAATCCGAAGGACCTGAAGAGTCCCTTCCCGATACCGGATCACCCCAGTGGCAAGCAGACTATGAAATGTGATTGTTACTTTGTTGGTACTCACTGCCACTATGCTCTGTTTAACTTACTGTACTGATTATCTACTCGCTTGGTTCTCCCTTGTAAGGGCGGTGTCTTATAATTTATCTTCATATTAGCTTTGTTGTAAAGTTATCCGCACATTAGCCCTCCTGCCTTTACCTCTCTCTCACTCCCTCCTGTCTGCTTCCCTTCCTGTTGGAACCTTCCACCCGTAGAACGTTGGCATGAAGCTTGCTTTAGAATGTTCATGTAAGTTCAGTTGGTGCTGGAGGATCGGATAATAAAGACGTTTACTCACCTCTCTGGAGTTCTCATCTTTCAACAATAACCATTTCAGGGGGGGGGGTCATAATCAAGGCATTTCAAAATGTAGCTTAAATTTGCTTTAACAGTGTTCTCCTCAAATTGGGGGGGGATTTATCTTGTTCCATTTCATTCTCACCCCTTGATTTGAATTATACTGGAGGGGGCGACCATCACCTTCCTACTCCTGGGCAGCTACATGTAGGCATGTGAGGGGGTCGTGGTTGCAGGCATTGTTTGGCTCCACCTCAAAACTGTCTACGAGGAAGGCGGATTTACTGGATATTAACATAGAGTCAATAACACTTACCCTACCTCTGCCCATGTAGGTGGGATATTGGATTTCTGAGTTACTGACCAGGGTGTCCACGAAAAGCAAATCTTTCACAATAATATTATCATTTAAGGCGTCTCCCTGTGAAGTGTGTATAAAATGCATCAGTGGTTGACCCTCAGTGTCTGTTAACTCTCATACCTTATCTGAGCTATGTCTACATAAAATGCAATTAAAATCCCCAACCCAATAGATACACAGGGGCTGCCACTTCCCCAAATCTTGTCAATTTCCTCCTTAATGTTTACAATAATATCACATCTAATTGGGTCGAAAACATTATAGTACCAGTTAATTAAAAGAGTCTTGACCTGAAACAAGCCAAAACAACAAGTTAAAAATCAAAATCAATTGATCTTATGGTGAATTAATAACAGACTTGACATTGATAGACCCATATTTGAGAGAGATCAGGGTCGCCAGTTCTCCTTTCTACAGGTGAGGCGATTGCAGGAACATTGAGGGAACGGTAACCATCTAATTCAATATTCTCCCTAGACCATGTTTCCTGGGTGCAGATAATATCGAAGGCATTTACATACTTTAACCACATTTCATCATCAAGTTTCGAGCGGATGCCTGTGATATTCCAGGAAACGATTCTAAAAGGTTGGGTTTTACACGGCCTTATAACTGGGTCCTCCCTGTTACTAGCAATCGCGAGGTCCAAACCGGTCCACCCCCTGCCTGAGTCAAATAAGGTAGAGGGGCTGGAAGGGTCGTCCCCCGTCAACCGCTCCTCAGTGCTAATAAAAGTGTCGGTGGTATATGTATGTTATAATACAAATAATATGACCCCAGCCTATACCCTTCTGTTCTGTTCACTGAGCAGTGGGTTTCCTTGGATAACCCTCCTGTCCTCAACAGCTTACTTTGGCTATAGGGGTCCGATGGTAGTCAGTCAATATCTATTAAACCCGACAATGCTTCAAAGCGATTAGGGTGGGGCCATGTAGGGGGCTGAAGAAGGGGGATTCTGCTCTGGAAACGAGGGCAGGGCATAATGCCTCTTTGGTGGGGAGGGCAAAAGAAGCCCAATGGGTGGGCCTGTATGTGATCCGTAGGGGAGTCTCTGAGGTGACATAAGGCGAGTTCCGCCCAACTCCTATCATTAAAATTCAGGACTACACAATCGCCTTCTATATCTTTTTGTGTTTTCCCCAGCCAGCTCACTCGTCTTGCCATTATGATATGCTTGTGCCAGTTTACCTGGGGCTGTATTTTACTAGAGCACTAATAGGCCGATTTATTAATGAGGCTCTGACAGCTTTCATGCTGGATGAGGGTGTGGGACCCCTGTCAGGATCAGCATGTAAGGGGTACATTCTGGCGGGAGGTCTAAAACAATACTATCATCCCGCCGAGTTTGCTCGAGGCCCTTATTGGGCCCTTTCTTGATCCCTTGGCTCCCACTATGAGCCCTTTTCAGTACTCGGGGAATTAAATTCCCTTTGTGCTCTGTTGGCCCTCCTACCTTGACCATTTGCCTGTGTTTGCAGCACTATTAGAGAGTCTCTACAATTAACCCTATCCCGATGTGTAACTGATATATTAGCCTCTCCGCTTGTAGCTATTAATCTGTAGCTGACCTCTCACTCCCGGGAGCGTTGAGGGTGAAGTTTTCTCCCCTCTATGAGGGTCAGTCGCAATAAAATAGGCTCCAGTGAATCTGACACTATTTTCCCAAATCGAGCTGCCACCATGTCCACATCAGGCAGAGTTTTTGTCTTTGCAGGCCCTCCTACCCGTCCTCCCCCTCAAGGTTTTCCCGCAGAGACAGAGGGGTTTTTATTTGTCCTCTTAACCCTGGGCAATTGACCCAAAATCTGCTGTTCAGTCCCAATAGGGTCAATACGCTTCCTTTTTCCCCCTGCTGTGTTTTGGTCCCCGTGATTGTTGATGTTGCAGTGTCCATGCCTTTTGGCTCTCCACCTGGGGGATCCTGGCTGAGGATGATGACAGTGGGTGAGAGTGCAATTGGGGATTCCTCTGGCCAAAAGGGAGAGGACACAGATGTTGTTCGCTTGGGGTCCTCTGCAGTTTTAGGGGGACAGACTGGGCAAAATGTGTGTTCATGTCTTCGGCTAAGGGTAATGGGGCCAACGATAGCCTGCGTTCCGCCAGTTCAATTTCTTTGTTAAGTTTCCCCCATGGCCTTTTGTAGGAAGCCATCTAGTGTTGTGTCTGTGCGTTTAGGTGCAGGCGTAGGCTTCTTTCTTCCCATATCCCCACACAAATTCAGAGTTGATATAAGGGTTATTTCCCAGGCCTTTCAACCCCACTCCTTACTTCTGTATCTTCATTGATGGATCCCAGAGATGTGGCCCAGCCTGGCCTCTTCCGGCTGCGGACGGGAGCAGGCGGGCCCGCTCTTGGCCTGGGCGTGGCCCGGGCACGGCACGCTTGTGCACTGCGAGAACTCGCGGCCGAGCGCCACAGCAGCCAGGCAGGCTAGATGTTGTAGTCCCCTTATGGCGGTGGCAACAGGACCGGGGACAACTGTAGACAACAGGTTAGGCGCAATGCTTGTGCGTCAAGAGAAGCGGGACCGGTGCTGCGGGAGCCCGCGGCCACCTTTGAAGCTCCTCCTGGCGCTTGAAGATGACGTGGGCGGCCGAGCGCCGCAGCAGCTAGGCAGGCTAGATGTTGTAGTCCCCTTATTGCGGTGGCAACAGTACCGGGGACCACCTGAGACAACAGGTGAGGCGCAATACTTGTGCGGCTAGAGAAGCGGGACATATCATAATTTAGACAAAATTGCATATAAGACCTTGGTACACGTCACAGCAAGGCCTTCTCCCACTACCCGTCCCTGCACCCCCCTCCCGGGTCCAACAAGGTATCATGAGTCCAACACCACAGTTCCAGTAGATTGGGTATACTCCTAGCTCAGGCTCAAACCATAGTATCTCATCCAGCACCCCCATATTTTCTTAAAGGTTTGGGGGCAAACTCTACGTTTGTATAGGACCCTTTCAGCAGCCATGTATAAATCCATGCCTCCTTTCCATTCTTGTAATGTAGGAGTCTCTTGCGTGCCTCAACGAAGAGCAATATCCCGCTTAGCCACCACCAAGCCTAATGCACTAAAAAGAAGTTGGGGTCTGGAGACATCTACCTCGCTGCGATCCCCAACAGGATAAATCTAGGGTCCATGGGTAGGGAAATGTCCTGTATTGCGTTTAATTTGGGGATTATCGTCTGCCAATAGATCCCTATTTGTGGACACTCCCAAAGCGTATGGAGGAAATTGCCGGTGTCAGTCCGGCAGCACAGACACAGAGGGTATTCCGCAAGTCCCATTTTGTGTTTGTCTCTGTCGTAACCCGGTCAAGGTTTTTGAATTGAATGAGGCAGAACCTGGCTGCATCAGGCAGCCTCCCAATCGATGTCCTTCAGTTCCCCTAGGTCTCCCTTCCACAACCCCCTTAATTTAATCAGGTTGTCGGGCATATTGTTGTTTATAGTTTTGTAGGTGTAATTCTTCCTGGAGTAGTCTACCCTCCAGTGGTGTGATCTCGGGGAGCTCAGAAGCCTCTATTCCCTCTGCATTCCAGGCATGGTGCAGCTGAGCACATTTAAACATTTGGGAGGCATGAAGTTGAAATTCCGCCTGTAGGCTCGGAAGGGTTTAAGGTTGCCCCTGGCCATGATATCTCCCACTGTTGAGATCCCAAGCAGATCCCACCATGGATGCACTCGTACCGAATGCAGAGGACAACCCAAACCCCACAAGCCCCACGGAGGACCAGCCAGGAACCCCGTGTTCAGGGAAGGGCCACGAGAAGAGGAAGAGGAAGACGGGGTTCAGTCTGCAGGAAGACCGGATCATAGTCACAGAGGTGATAGAACACTACCAACAACTGTTCGTCACCTCCACTGCGTCATTGGCAACACAAACGGAAATATGGCAGTCCATCGTCACCGACGTGAATGCAGTCGGAGTATCGAGGAGGTCAATGGAGGAGGTCAAGAGGCGCTGGCATGAAGTGCACAGCCAAACCTAGCAAAAACCAGCTTCCAACTGGAAAGCAGCAAAGGCGACTGGAGGTGGGAGTCCTGCGCCACAGGAGGAGCTGGATGAGCTGGAGGGAATGGTGGCCACAGTCATCAGTGTGGAGACGGTGCAAGGAGTTGGGGGTCTGGACACAGCTCGAAATGACCTGACCCAACAGCAACAGGGTGAGTAACGACCAGGGACTGGGGGGACTGAGGGAGATGGGCACAATGCCACACATGCACAATCATCTGCAGCACACTGCACTCCCACAATGAGAGTGGAACATGTCCCTGATACCCTTGGCACACTGCAGCACACATAGAAACACCAAGTAGGCCCCCGTCCACAGTGTGCACAAATGGGCCCCCCTCCATATCACCAATGCCAGAACCTACCCATGCACATGTGCTGAATCCAGAAAAGCAGCGGCTCTGTGAGCCACACTGACAATGCAAGTGACACTGCATGACAGCTAGCATGGCTGCAGTCACAATACATGACATGGTGCACAAGACGACATTGAGGTGGCTGAGTGTGGACCTCATCCATAAAGGAGCAGGTCACACTCTGACACACCCACGTGCACCTACAACCCATGACGTCAAAAACACATCTGCGGACTAACAATGCACAAGAGTACAAAATTTGTCCAAGAGCACAAATGACCCAAGTCGCAAACATCCCAGCACCCGAAAAGTGCACAAGTCAAAGGCATACCGACTCAAAGGGATAAGGGGCCGCCAAATCACAGCTGCAGGGGTGACTCACCAACAATGCAGCACACACATAGCAATCACAGTGCATCAACATTGACGACAATGTGGTACAAAGTGCACACCACAGGACAGAGGACACAACTGGTGCCGCTTGTGCGTAGAAACTGGCCAATCACATCTGGCATTGCATGACACTGTGAGATGATAATGTACGAGTACAACCACACATCCGTCATGTAGTCAAAATGTCCACTGTCTCCCATCAAATAGCCAGCTTCACCAAAACAGTCACAATGTATATTGTTATGTAGTCTGAATGTAAACATCTACAATGCGTCAAAATACATGGAACACACTGTTAACCTGCATCCCCCCTTTACTTTGCAGAGTTACAATCAACACCTCCTGCAGAGCAGACCACACATCTCTTCAGTGATGATGAAGAGGACACCCTGCACATTTGCTCAGACACCCTCCAATGGCTTATTGACAGCCTGGGCACCCCACCCCCAGGAGCGGGGCAGCCCAGCTGCATCATGGTGGCCCCACACCCTGCACAGACCACACAGCAGGAAGCACACACCACCATGGCTGTCTCCCAGGACCCCCATGACCAGCACATGGAATTCCAACACCGTGTGTTAGGGTGCCAGAAGAAGATAGCTGATCATCTGCTGGTGGGGTTCGACCTCATGGCAGCCAAACTCGATGCCATACGTGGGTGTCTGAGTCCCATCAGGGACCACTTACAGTCCCTAACGGACACCCACTGTCCGCACCATGCTCACCAACAATCCTTGGCTGACATCGCTGAGGCCATTAATCGGATACAAGAACTGTCTAGTCAGACAGGCTCCAGTAATGACAGCACAGAGTTGGCACAGATGCGGACGACAATGGAGCCCATGGAGCAGATGTAGCCTGGAAGTATGGCTGCCACGGCTGAACACCAGCAAGATGTAGCTGGGACCTTGCATGCCTTTCAGACCCTCATCTTGCCATTGCTGCCACTGAGCCTGTACCAGATGACTGCTGCAGGAACCTCGACACACCCATCTCCGCCCCCTGATGTGTCATTGGCACACAGTGATGCAGCCCCATCTCCTTCACACCCTGATGTGTCAGTGACACACAGTAATGCAGCCCTATCACCTTTGCACCATAATGTGTCAGTGGCACCCAGCGATGCAGCCATAACACCACCACACACACCTGACACACCGGACACAGAAGACGTCTCAGAGGAGTAAGATGTGGAGGGTAATGACTGTGTGAGGAAGGAGGTAGTAGCATCCATATGGCCATACCTGCCTGGTTCAGCCCTATGCATCACGCCCTGTAACAACACCTCCCACTGTCCCCTGAAACACCCTGCGACATTCACCTGGACCCCGACATGGACTGCCATATCTGCTCTGGTACCAATGACACAGCAATCCGGCTGCGGACTGAACTCTTCCTCTTTAGATTAACTTTGCATTCCCGCAAGGACTCTGGTTGGCCCACCACTTGGCAACCATGTTATGTGGGCTTGAAATGGCCATGTACTGCTCCAGCTCTGACATTCCCCAGAATGTGAATAAAACATTCCAAATCACACAGATGTGTCATGTCTATGTTCACTGACGTATAAAAGTATGTATGAATGTAGGGACATTGATTGCATTTAAAGGTACACCCTGGTAAATGTCATCAATGTGCATGTTTGACCCTGACCCACATGGTCAATTAGATGACTGTGAAGGTGTGAACTAGCTGTGGCCTCATTGCACATGAACAACAAACTCGTTACCCCCCAACGTAGCCCCACGTCCGTGTATCAAATAGGGCTGTGTGTAGAAATGTTAAAATCGGTAGCAGTCCTGAAGTAGTGTCCCACATCACATGTGACAACAGAACGTCTCTTCGCTTACCTACTCATACACAGCTGTGTGGACACAGTCTGTTTTGATGGATAACCTTGATCTACATGGCAAGAAGTTGGACACCATACTCACATTGCTGGAGACACGTAAGAGCACAGGTATGCCAGCAACTATCCCAACCACAATGTCTGGCTCACAGAGGTGGAGCTGTCAATAGGGACTCACCCCCAATTTACAAGCGTCAGTCAATCCCTCCCTGTGTACGGACAATGCTCATGGAGGCACACAATTTATCTTTATAATCAACACTCATCACAGTTGTACACTAGTGAAGTTGCGTAGACTTTATTAGCATGTGCGTGTCAGTACGGGCAAGGCAAGGGCCACAACATGCAGACCAATGTTTGAGACACTTACAGGCAGCTTAGGAACATGTCGAGGCGCAAGAAATGGGGTGGAAAAAATTAACACAAATCATTACGGATGTCAACGGTCTCAGCCCACCTTGCCTTGCTGGACAAGTCATGTGATGTTTGGCGTCTGCTCATTGCCCCGTGTCAGGGGACATGACTCACAGCCCATGGGATCTGCATAGTGCTGTACCACCGGACTGCCCCGACTGTGTGCTCTGCTGACAGTGAGCAGGTGAAAGGGTCCCACAAGGTCACATGTCGCCAGCAATGGAAGCAGGCGTACTTGGGTAGAGCATCGCCGATGGCTGCACGTCCTGACTGCATTTAAGTATAATCATCCTTGGTATATGGAAACTATCGACAAGACATCTGGGGACACCATGAAGCTCCGAGGCGAGCCTTGCCCGAATTGGTGACTGTGCGCCGCACCAAGGCCCTCGACTGCGTGACAGGCCGGGCAAGCTCGCTGCAGGCTGGGGAGGAGAACCAGGAAAGTCCAGGGTTGAGCTCCGTCCATGAGGCCCAGACTGTGTGGCGCAGTTTGACCGCGGAAACATCGTTGCATGGGATCGGAGCCCCATTGCACCGCATTGAGTACATGGTGCATTGATCGTTGCATGAGGACTGGATGGGCTGCTACAACGTCGCAGACCCTGGAGCCTGGCCCTGAGCGGCCGGCGGCACTCGGGCTTTGTTGTGCCCCGGGGCCCGCCCGGCCCGCATGATACGCCCTGGACTCTAACGTGGTGCACCCGCAGACCCCATTAACGGATCCACACGCGGGGGGCACTACCTAATCACCCTGCACTACTGTGTCCCGCCGCGACCCGGAGGATGCAAATTCCGCGCATATCGCTGCTGACCGCGACATAGAGGACGCTCTCTGGCCTGTCGTTGTCCCGCTAACCTGGAGACACACTCGTGCAACTGTGGCCTTACTATCTGGTTTCTAGCTGCTGGAAACGACCCCCTGAGTGCATGGCAGCGGTATAGCAGGCAGCCTACACGGGGTTCTGGCTGTGTCTTGAACTGGGTGTGTACTAGCGGTCGGTGCTGTGGTCGGTCTGGGCCCCACTGGATTAGCTCCCAAGCCAGAAACAGACAGTTGGGTTGAGACTACCGTGACCGCAGGACTCGGGTGTTCTGTGGACCAGTGAGATCCCCTAGGGGCCCAGCATTTTTCTAGATGCAACTCGAGAAGCCGGTGAGGCGGGAGCCTGAGCTCGTGAGGGGGCCTTGAAGTGGTTGTGCTTCTGGGGGCGCACTTGAAGCCTGCGAAATAACCACCATGGTGAGGCTACCATAAGCCTACTTGCCTGAAGGACCTCGGACCACCCTGATATCGGAGGAGCGGCCACACTCTGGCCCCAGCTGAATGACCCTGGAGCAGATCCTGTTATTTGAAAGAGCGACATCCTAGCGGCTAGGTTCTACCAGAGGGCTGGCGTTTCTTTTGTTTCTGGTTTTAGAGGAGAGGAACAGACCTGGGGACACAGGAGTAGCTGTTACGCATGCCTCAACTAGATGTGATCTTTGAGAAGTGGTGGGACGGCCTTTCTTTATAACGTCAGCCATACTGGATATTGGACAGTGAGGTATCAACTCCAGGGCAACGTCACCCCTAAATCGATGTCGCAGGGTAGGCGACCCACCATAAACGTGCCTGAAGCATTGCCCCCACCTCCGCAAACACAAGCCAAGACAGGAAAGATGGCAGAAGTGGAATCGCAAGCCAATATGTCTGGCAAACTAGATGCGGTACTGGACGCTGTGGAAAAGCTGGGGGAAACCCTGAATCACACTCGCACCGCCCTGGAAAGTATAATTGACAAAGCAGTTATAGATCTTACGTTGCTACATGCCAATCATCGCAAGTTAGCAGACCGTACCGATGCACTCGAGGTCACGGTGATGGAGGTGACCCCTCATGTGACAGAATCAGAAAAACATATCCAACAACTCCTCAAAAGGGTGGACTTCCTCGAAGACAGGGCGGAAGACGCGGAAGGGTGGGCCCGTCGCAACAATGTGCGAGTGGTGGGCTTGCCGGAGAGAACAAAGGGGTGGAATCCTGTTGAGTATGTGGAATCCTGGCTGCATGCATAGCTGGATCTAGGCCCAGATCTCTGTACTGGGGTGAATGTATGAAGTTAACGATGGATCTAGGCCCAGATCTCTGTACTGGGGTGAATATATGACATTGTTCTGCATTCTGTCCATCAACTGTTGTTTTTGCATGCCCTCCTAATGGAAGGAACTCTCTCTCAGCATTTCGTGGTGGAAAGGGTGCACCGAGTACCGGCTTGTCCTTTTCCGACAGGATCTAACCCCAGGCCTCTACTGATCCGGCTACTGAATTACAGAGATAGAGACACGATCTAACAGGAAACCAGGAAACTACACGACATCTAAGTAGATCATCACAAAGTGATGTTCTTCCCTGACTATACCTTTCAAGTGCAAAAGCAGAGGTACCCGTACATGGCAGTGAAGAGACGCCTCAGGCAAAACGGCTTGCAATATTCTTTACGATTCCCAGCGCGCCTAAGAGTAGTGGCAAATGGGAAAACGCACTTCTTTTCCATGTCTGAGGAGGCTGAGGACTGACTTGACAAGTACTTTCCATCGGGACCTACGTCTATGACTGGCCGGGAGCGCAGCAGACCAACCAAAGAAGCGTCACGTCGTCGCCGCCCCAGGGGAAGGAGGCTGAGAAATCCAGTGACTTCTCCGAAGGTAAGCCCGGATCTGGAACAAGTATTGCAGGGACCACAGGGTGCTCTACAGGCGATAGCGAGCATCAGTGGAACACAGATGGAGAATGTGTCCGCCTCCAGCCTACAGGACCAAGCCAGCGTGGTAGACGCTGATGATTCATCAGATGATCCGCTCATCACGCAGGACTCATTTGAACTACCAGATGCCACCCCTCAGACGGCTGATAATATTGTCTGATGAACACTGCCGCCTCCAGCTAACTGGACTAACTTATGTCTCGCGATTATACACACATGTATATGTTTGTATACTGTATTTTGATATGTGCTATTAGATGTGAAGGAGAAATATTATTGTTTGCTCCACTCCATGGTTGTTAATTATGATTCTGCATCTTCGTGTCATGGTAGCAGCACTCCTCACATGACACTCACTGAGACTTCTCATTCAATTGTTTCAGATGACCTTATTTGTGAGTTAGTTGGGTGTGGCTGGAAGCCCCCCCCCCCCCTTTTTCTGGTAGATTTAGGATGGTACAATCCATGAGTGGTCGGTGACGGGGGAGCCCCGGGGGAGTCCTCCCTTTATTTATTTTGTTTTTTTCTCTTTTGTCTTTTCTCCTCTTGCTGCATTCAGACTAGAGGGCACATTTAGATAGTTCGGTGCTTTTGCATATGGTTTAGGTGATTGCCTGTTGCACATTCGCCCTTTTGGTATTTTTTCTTTTTTGTGTCTGTCAGATACACACTGATTTGTATGGAATGTTTATTTTATTATTCATTGTTGTTGATTACTATGCTTTTATTTTGGCTTGTCATGTCATACTTCGCGGGCTGGGTTGGGATTGATGTGCCGGAATTGGGATGCACTTTGGGGCCCTCAGTATGCACACTCCACCTCCCCACTTCTGCGGATGGGCTTGGCACGCTTGCGTACACTACTAACCTACCAGTGATATGGCACCCATCAAGATCATGACCTGGAATGTGAGGGGGATCCATACTCCGTCACGTCGATACCTTATCTATTCATATCTGAAGCGTCACCATGTCCAAATAGCACTGTTACAGGAAACACACTTACATGAGTCAGAGCTACAGAGGCTACATAGGCGCTGGAGGGGTCAACTATATGCGACGGGCTACTCGGCATTTGCACGAGGGGTGTTGGTGTGGGTAAAGCCGGGAACCCCTTTTCGAGTGGTAGACTCCCTCATTGACACAGAAGGCAGGTACGTCATAGTTAAGGGTACCTTGGATGGGAGGCAAATATTATTGGCTTCGCTATATGCGCCTAACACAGAACAAGCATCCTTCTTGGACTTGATCTCCCTTAAATTAGCAGGATGGCACGATATTCCCTTGATACTGGTGGTGACTATAACAGTGTATTAGATGCATCATTAGACAGATCTTTCCTCCCCCTGCCCGGCACTACCACACACATTGCGGCAAAGGCGTGAAACCACTGGGCAGCACATTGGCGCCTGTCAGATGCATGGCGCCACCATAACCCGCATGACAGGGTATATTCTTCCGAGCATTTTATCATCATCCTATATGGGGCGGACACACTCCGATCATAATCCGCACATAGTTGAGGTGGTTTGGGAGGACGAAATACCGCCAATCCTCATGTGGCGGTTACAACCAGATGTCCTACTGGATGCACCATTCCGAGACTCCCTGGCCACCAGTGTGGCCCAATATTTTGACGACAATGCGGGCACCTCCTCGTCACTGAAAAAGATCTTACTGTATTAGAGAGGCAGATGGCAGATCGCAAAAGAGAAGTCGTCGATGGGTCCCGGGGACAGCTGGATCCTTGGAGTGAGTGTGAGAAGTTGGCCTGATGTATGATGTCACTAGTTCTAATGTACACCTTATATCAGTCCAAATACCCTTATGGTAATTGGTTGTAAAGTCAACCTTATAGACCAGCTATCCTAGTGGTAGCATGGACAAGAGCAGTCTTAGGCTAAACTCTGAATGGCATGTGAAGCCAGCTGTGATACCATATATAATCCCTTGAATACCAAATGAAAGGACACCACAACAGATATATATAAAATAAAGTGTATGTATTCTAGTCAAACCCTCAGCACTCTTTATGAGATTAGAGGTAAGTACAACACAGTCTTATTTAAGCATACATTAAGTCACACAGGTAAGTAATACAGTTAGGCCCTAGGGGCCACGCAAACCATATACTAAGTAAGTGGTATAAGGACCACTGTCACGGAAATAGGATAGGCCTAGGCCTAGGGAATCGCTGGGGCTACACTATACTACCAACAGTTAGAAAGTGGGAGGCCCACGGGATTCAGGTGCAGAGTGGAAACACTCACGTGTAATGCGTAAAAGTCGATAGAAATAGTAGTTGTTAGAAATTAACAGTTTAAGGACACTTCTAAAGCAGCTAGAGAGTCGAGACTCGGAAACTAGACCCTAGGATAGTCACTACCCTTGTGAGCACCGAAGTACCCAAGTTACCTAGCCCACAGGCTGCGGGTGCATAGGTGTGAACTTGCGTCGGGTTTCGTCGTGGACTTCTATGGATGCCTGAAGGAAAGTTGCTGACAGGCAGTCAGTGAAGAGTGTCCGGTGGATCCCAAGGCTGGGATCAAGAAGAGAGGAGACCTGCAAGCAGAAGGGACAGAGTCAAGGTCACTAGCCAGTGACCACGTGGAACCAGGAAGGAACGAGGCGATGTCGTGAAGATTGCAGGTGAAGGTGAAGCTTGTCGCTGCAGCCACGAGGACCAGGGAATGTCGAGGACGACCAGGACCAGGAGGCGAGCTGTCCCACGAAGGCTCTTGCTGTCGGCGGCGTCGAAGTTGGACTAGGACTCACCAAGCCTTGGCAAGCGGAACCTACGAAGAACGGAGGACTTGCTTCTGGTGCAGACCAGGAAGGTCTGGGGTGCTTCTCTTTTTCAAAGAAGCAGGAGCCAGTCTGGAGGAGCCAAACCAGCGCTTAAGATTACAGGATGCGTCGTCACAAAGGCCACTAGCCAGCGGGCAAGCAACCGGACAGACGCGGCAAGCAGGAAAATGCAGAAGGGCCCCACGCAGGACTCGTGGAGATGGTGCTTGGGGGTGGGGCTTCTCAATCCCCGGTGCACAACTTCGAGGGTGCCTCAGAAGCTGCGCTTGAAGATACTAGCCACTTTTCCCAGGTAGCCGGTCCCAATTCTCTCGTCGCCACCACGGATCTCAGCTCTGCTGTGGATGTGGATCAGGGTCGGAGAAGTCTGGAAGTCAAGGCTCTGGTCGGGCTCTGCAGTCGGTCCCTCGTAGAACTTTAGCAAAGCAACGGGTAGTCTCTTGATGGTGCCTGTTTGCACAGGGTAGCCACTCCTTGGCCACAAGGGACATTCTTCAGTCTTCTTCTTTCGTCGAATGTCGAAGGTACAGAGTTTCTGTTCAAGTTGCAGGTTCAGGATAATCTAAAGTCTTGAGGCCCAACTCCCACTCTTATACTAATCTGGGGGGCTGGGATACCTGCTAGGTCACGCCTTATGGGTGGGACCTGGGAGGGGGTGGTTACACCCACTTCCCTTTGTCCAGTTTCGCGCCAGAGCTGGGGCTGGAGTGCCCCAGCGCCGGTTTGAACTGGACTATGCAAGGAACACCTTGTGTGCCCCAGGCATGTCTCATTCCTTTCAGCCCACCCTGCCCCAATACACTAAAGGCTGTCTGGGGAGGTGCTAGCACCTCCCCAAGCAGGAAACCTATTGTCCAGGCCTCCCTGGCTGGGATCACTCCCAGCAGCAGGAGGTCAGACTTGTGTCCTGGCAGCAGCATCCATTTTGTGATGCTGAGGCTTTGGTCAGAGGCTAACAGTAAAGTATGATTTCAACATGTCTTTCCCTCTAGAAGGGGGGGATAATATCCTCATGTCCAGAAATGGTATGGGGGTATTATTCCACAGTGTTAGACACCTTACACGACATGTTTCGATAAAGCCAAACCATAGTTACCATAACCGTTTAAGATTATAAGGCACTTTAAGAGTATATGGTAGGCTATATCATAGAACAGCTATAAGGACATGGTTCCGAAAGCTGCAGACAGGCTCAGCTCATGCTAGAGCACCATCTCACATGTTACCAAGCACTCTGCCTCCAGGATTGTTAAGGCCTGCCATAGCCTGCCATAGGAGTGGCTGATAGGTACACATGTGTCTATATGTAAGTTAGGTATAGGAATACTACACCTAAGCAAGGGGTGATTACACGACCTTGCCCCAGCTGAGTGATCAGCCAGTTGTGTCAAAATGGAAGGCCAGGCCAGGGGTGGCATAATACATGCTGCAGCCCCTGGTAGGCCTAGGGTACACCTATGCCCTGGGTACCTAGGGTACACTGTACAGGGGCCAATAAGGTGATCCTATCCAAATGGGTTATGCACCTAAAGTACATAGTATCAATTTAGAGAGAGAACAGCAGGGCTGTGGGTCTGATTAGCAGGCCCACAGCCACATCTAAGTCGAAAACCAGTAAAGCAAAAGCAAAAAGTGGGGGTGAACATAGAAAGCAGACCCTACTCTCCTACACAACCCCCCCCCCCCAAACTTAGGGACATTAAACTAACCTTGACCAGTTGAGTCTTCATGTTCTAAGTGGAAATATCTGGAGAGCCCATCTGCATTGGCATGGTCAGTCCCAGGTCTATGTTCCACTGTGAAGTCCATCCCCTGTAGGGAAATGGACCACCTAAGAAGTTTGGGATTTTCACCCTTCATCTGATTTAGCCACAAGAGGGGCTTATGGTCTGTCTGAATCTTGAAGTGGGTGCCAAACAAGTATGGCCTCAGCTTCTTCAGGGCCCAAACCACAGCAAAGGCCTCCCTCTCAATAGCTGACCAACGTTTCTCTCTAGGGGTCAGCCTTCTACTTATAAAAGCAATGGGCTGGTCTTGACCATCTACATTCAGTTGTGAAAGAACAGCTCCCACACCTAACTCAGAAGCATCTGTCTGGACAATGAACTCTTTGGAGTAGTCTGGACTTTTCAGAATAGGTGCACTGCACATGGCCTGCTTCAGGTCATCAAATGCTTTTTGACAGCTTACTGTCCACTGAACTTTCTTTGGCATCTTCTTGGAGGTCAAGTCATTAAGTGGTGTCACAATGGACCCATAGTTCTTAACAAACTTTCTGTAGTACCCAGTCAGGCCCAAGAAAGCTCTGACCTGAGTCTGGGTAGTTGGAGGAGTCCAGTCCTTTATGGTCTGGATCTTGCTCTCCAGTGGTTGAACCTGACCCCCACCAACTAGGTGGCCCAGGTATACAACCTTGCTCTGCCCTATCTGGCACTTAGTGGCCTTGATAGTGAGGCCTGCCTTTTGCAGGGCCTCTAAAACATTCCTCAGGTGGACCAGGTGATCCTCCCAGGTGGAGCTAAAGACAGCAATATCATCAAGATAAGCTGCACAATAATCATCCAACCCAGTAAGGACTTGATTCACCAACCTTTGGAAAGTGGCAGGTGCATTCTTCAAACCAAAGGGCATTACCACAAATTGATAATGTCCTCCTGTGGTCGAGAAAGCAGTTTTGGCCTTTGCATTCTCAGCTAGTCTGATTTGCCAGTAGCCTGCTGTTAGGTCAAATGTGCTCAAAAACTTAGCAGCTGCCTGTCTGTCAATGAGCTCATCTGCCCTAGGTATTGGGTGGGCATCTGTCCTAGTGACAGCATTGAGACCTCTGTAATCCACGCAAAACCTCATCTCTCTCTTACCATCTTGGGTGTGAGGCTTTGGCACAAGGACTACAGGACTAGCCCAAGGGCTCTCTGAAGGTTCAATGACTCCCAGCTCCAACATCTTTTGTACCTCAACTTTTATGCAGTCCCTGACATGGTCAGGTTGCCTGTAGATTTTACTCTTCACAGGCAGACTGTCACCAGTGTCCACCTCATGGGTGCACCAGTTTGTCTGACTTGGGGTCAGAGAGAACATATGTCTGTAGGACTGCAGAACTTGCCTGCAGTCCTGTTGCTGATGGACAGTGAGGCTGTCAGAAAAGACCACACCATCAACTGAGCCATCATCAGGGTTCTGAGTCAACAGGTCTGGGAGAGGGTCACTCTCTTCCTCCTGCCCCTCATCTGTAGCCATGAGTAGCCCCATGTCTGCCCTGTCAACATATGCTTTCAATCTGTTGACATGAAGCACCCTGTGGGGGCTTCTGGGAGTCCCAAGGTCCACCAAGTAGGTGACTTCTCCCTTTTTCTCAACAATAGTGTGGGGTCCAGACCATTTGTCTTGGAGTGCTGCTGGGGCCACTGGCTCCAACACCCACACTTTCTGTCCTGGCTGGTAAACAGTCAGTACAGCCTTTTGGTCATGCCAAGCTTTTTGGAGTTCTTGGCTTGCCTCAAGGTTTTTAGAAACCTTCTTCATATACTCTGCCATCCTGGAGCGGAGACCAAGTACATAATCCACTATGTCCAGTTTGGGTTGTCTGAGAGGTCTCTCCCATCCTTCCCTTACCAAACACAGGGGTCCTCTTACAGGATGCGCCAACAAAAGCTCAAAAGGGCTGTAGCCAACCCCCTTTTGTGGGACCTCTCTGTAAGCAAACAGAAGGCAGGGTAAAAGGATGTCCCATCTTCGCCTAAGCTTGTCTGGTAACCCTTTTATCATTCCCTTTAGGGTCTTGTTGAATCTCTCAACAAGCCCATTGCACTGTGGGTGATAGGGTGTGGTGAACTTGTAGTTCACACCACACTCCTTCCACATTGCAGTCAAGTATCCTGACATGAAGTTGGCACCTCTGTCAGAAATGACCTCCTTTGGAAAGCCCACTCTGGAGAATACTCCAAGCAGGGCCCTTGCCACAACAGGAGCTGTTGTGGTCCTCAGGGGAATTGCTTCTGGATACCTGGTGGCATGGTCCACTATCACCAGTATGAATCTGTGCCCAGATGCTGTTTGTGGGTCCATTGGTCCTACAATATCTATGCCCACTCTTTCAAAGGGGACCCCCACCACAGGCAGTGGTATGAGGGGGGCGTTTGTGGTGCCACCTGATTTGCCACTGGCTTGGCAGGTGACACAGGAGCGACAAAACTCCTTAGTATCTTCTGACATATGGGGCCAGTGAAAGTGAGGGACAAGCCTGTCCCAAGTCTTGTTCTGGCCTAAATGTCCTGCAAGGGGAATATCATGGGCCAAGGTAAGAAGGAAGCCTCTGAACTTCAGTGGTATGACCAACCTCCTGGATGCACCAGGCTTGGGGTCTCTTGCCTCTGAATACAGTAGCCCTTCATCCCAATACACTCTATGGGTACCTTGAGCATTCCCTGCAGCCTCAGCAGCAGCCAGCTGTCTGAGGGGTTCAAGAGAGGGGCAGTCTAATTGAGCCTGCCTCAGATCTGCCCTTGAAGGTCCCCCTGTCCCAAGAAACTCAACCTGATCAGGTTCAAGTTCTTCTAGGACAGTTCCTTCAGGGCTCTCAGAATCCTCCTCCTGGGAGGGCTGATCCACCACCTGAGGCAGGGGGGAAGGCACAGCCTAACCCTACTGCTCTTTCTCTTGGGTTGTGACTGGTCCATAGTTTCAGGATCCAGCACTTGTTCAGTGGTGCACTTTTTGGCCTGTGACCTGGTCACAGCAAGGACATGTGCATCTATCCCCAGCATTTCTGCATGGGTCCTATACTCCACTTCAGACCAAACTGAAGTTTCAAGATCATTGCCCAGTAAACACTCTACAGGAAGGTCTAAACTAACAACAACTTTCTTGAGGCCAGTTACCCCTCCCCAGGAGACTTTAACAATAGCCACACTATGGGAGGTAGTGGCATTGCTAGCGTTGGTCACTAGGTAATTCTCACCTAGTATGATCTGTCCAGGGTCCACAAAAGCAGGTGTCACCATTGTGACACTAGCCCCAGTGTCCCTGTAGGCCTGAGCCATTCTTTGGTTGATAAAAGGAGTCTGGCTGTACTTGCCCAGGTTACTGGGGCCTACAGTAGAGGACAAAGCTAAGTCCCCATCACAGATCAGAACAGCCTGAGTAGGTATTCTGACTAGGCCAGAATCTCCTCAGTTCCCAGGGTTAACCCTACTGCACCCTTTTGCTGGGAACCACCACTTACAGCTGAACTAGGGGGTACAGTTGCCTTAGGGGCAATGGTGGCTGGGGGCTTATCCTTTTTGGTGCACTCACTAAACCAATGTGAGTTGGACTTACAATAGTTGCACCATGGTTTCTTTTGGCCTTCTTTCTTTTTATCCTTTTTGGGACCACCCTCCCCCTGAGCCTTTTGGGGGCCTGGTGAAGACTTCTGGTCTTTTTGTTTCTGATCATTACCCTTCTGGTCTGCCTTTTTCTGATCACCGCCCTGGTTCTGGTTTTTCTGCTTAACTCTAGTCCTGACCCATCTATCTGCCTTCTTTCCCAATTCTTGGGGAGCAGTCAGATCAGAATCAATCAGGTGTTGATGCAATAGCTGGTTTTGACAGTTGTTAAGGATTTGTTCTCTCATGATCAAATTATACAATCCTGTATAGTCCTTAACCTTACTTCCCATTAGCCAGCCTTCCAGAGCCTTAGTGGCACAATCTACAAAGTCAGTCCAGTCCTGAGTCTGTGTCTTCTGGGTATCCCTGAACAACAACCTGTATTGTTCAGTGGTTAGGCCAAACCCATCAATTAGAGCACTCTTCAGGACAGTGTAATTATCTGCATCCTCATCACTAACTGTGAGGAGCTTGTCTCTACCTTTCTCAGAGAAGGAGAGCCACAAGATAGCTGCCCACTGACTTTGGGGTACCTGCTGTACTTTGCAAGCTCTCTCCAAAGCAGTTATCCATTTGTGGATGTCATCCCCACACTTGTAGGGAGGGACAATCTTGCTCAGGTTTCTATTATCATAGTGCCTGTCTCTATCCTTAGGGATATTGCTGCCACCAGTGGGTTCTGACCCACTTAACTTTTGCTCTCTAGCCAGAGCAAGCCTCTCCTTGGCAAGGGCAAGTTCTTCCCTCTGAATCCTCAGATTAGCTTCCCTCATTCTGGCTTCATGCTCCTTTCTCTCAGGGGAAGTCATTCCCCTATGAGAGGAAGCATTCGAGATGCTAGAGACATGGGAGTGGATGGATTCCCTTGAAGGGGATCTGTCCCTCCTGCTTCTCTGTGTAAGCCCACTTGGGGGTCTGTATGGGGGGACCCCATGCAAACTCCCATGTAAGCTTAGGTTAGCCTGGCTAAGTCTTCCTACTTGGCCCTGGCTGTCTACCTCTTCATCTGAAGTCCCATCTGACTCATCTGTGGTGGGTAGACCCTCCTTTGTACCTAGGGTACCTGCCTGTGAGGCTTTAAGAGCATCATACTCCTCTAGGAGTTGTCTTAGCTGAAGGAGGGTAGGGTTTGCACCCTGTTTTATTCTTCTGGAGGTACACAATTGTCTGATCTCCTGAAAAGTTAGGGTATCATATGTAGAGGGGGTCTTCTGCAGACCTGCCCCTCCTGAGAGAGCATCTACTTGATCTCCTCCCAGAGACATGATCTAGTGAGGGTGTGGTGTGTGCACCTACCTACACTAGTTGTTTCTACTACACCTCTCTGGTAGTTGTAGTCAGGGTGTGTTACTCCCTTCAACCTACAACTACTAAGTCCAGTAGGACTTAAGTATTATAATCTATGTTATATGTACCTAGACAATATATGTGTGATCTTTCAATTTAGTATCTCAAGATTACAATGGTATTACAACAGCAAGCTCAGATCCCAACCGCTGCTCACCAATGTGAGAAGTTGGCCTGATGTATGATGTCACTAGTTCTAGTGTACACCTTATATCAGTCCAAATACCCTTATGGTGATTGGTTGTAAAGTCAACCTTATAGACCAGCTATCCTAGTGGTAGCATGGACAAGAGCAGTCTTAGGCTAAACTCTGAATGGCATGTGAAGCCAGCTGTGATACCATATATAATCCCTTGAATACCAAATGAAAGGACACCACAACAGATATATATAAAATAAAGTGTATTTATTCTAGTCAAACCCTCAGCACTCTTTATGAGATTAGAGGTAAGTACAACACAGTCTTATTTAAGCATACATTAAGTCACACAGGTAAGTAATACAGTTAGGCCCTAGGGGCCACGCAAACCATATACTAAGTAAGTGGTATAAGGACCACTGTCACGGAAATAGGATAGGCCTAGGCCTAGGGAATCGCTGGGGCTACACTATACTACCAACAGTTAGGAAGTGGGAGGCCCACGGGATTCAGGTGCAGAGTGGAAACACTCACGCGTAATGCGTAAAAGTCGATAGAAATAGTAGTTGTTAGAAATTAACAGTTTAAGGACACTTCTAAAGCAGCTAGAGAGTCGAGACTCGGAAACTAGACCCTAGGATAGTCACTACCCTTGTGAGCACCGAAGTACCCAAGTTACCTAGCCCACAGGCTTCGGGTGCATAGGTGTGAACTTGCGTCGGGTTTCGTCGTGGACTTCTATGGATGCCTGAAGGAAAGTTGCTGACAGGCAGTCAGTGAAGAGTGTCCGGTGGATCCCAAGGCTGGGATCAAGAAGAGAGGAGACCTGCATGCAGAAGGGACAGAGTCAAGGTCACTAGCCAGTGACCATGTGGAACCAGGAAGGAACGAGGCGATGTCGTGAAGATTGCAGGTGAAGGTGAAGCTTGTCGCTGCAGCCACGAGGACCAGGGAACGTCGAGGACGACCAGGACCAGGAGGCGAGCTGTCCCACGAAGGCTCTTGCTGTCGGCGGCGTCGAAGTTGGACTAGGACTCACCAATCCTTGGCAAGCGGAACCCACGAAGAACGGAGGACTTGCTTCTGGTGCAGACCAGGAAGGTCTGGGGTGCTTCTCTTTTTCAAAGAAGCAGGAGCCAGTCTGGAGGAGCCAAACCAGCGCTGAAGATTACAGGATGCGTCGTCACAAAGGCCACTAGCCAGCGGGCAAGCAACCGGACAGACGCGGCAAGCAGGAAAATGCAGAAGGGCCCCACGCAGGACTCGTGGAGTGTGGGGGGCTGGTCTTCGGTGCAGATGGTGCTTGGGGGTGGGGCTTCTCAATCCCCGGTGCACAACTTCGAGGGTGCCTCAGAAGCTGCGCTTGAAGATACTAGCCACTTTTCCCAGGTAGCCGGTACCACATCTCTCGTCGCCTCCACGGATCTCAGCTCTGCTGTGGACGTGGATCAGGGTCGGAGAAGTCTGGAAGTCAAGGCTCTGGTCGGGCTCTGCAGTCGGTCCCTCGTAGAACTTTAGCAAAGCAAAGGGTAGTCTCTTGATGGTGCCTGTTTGCACAGGGTAGCCACTCCTTGGCCACAAGGGAGATTCTTCAGTCTTCTTCTTTCGTCGAATGTCGAAGGTCCAGAGTTTCTGTTCAAGTTGCAGGTTCAGGATAATCTAAAGTCTTGAGGCCCAACTCCCACTCTTATACTAATCTGGGGGGCTGGGATACCTGCTAGGTCACGCCTTATGGGTGGGACCTGGGAGGGGGTGGTTACACCCACTTCCCTTTGTCCAGTTTCGCGCCAGAGCTGGGGCTGGAGTGCCCCAGCGCCGGTTTGAACTGGACTATGCAAGGAACACCTTGTGTGCCCCAGGCATGTCTCATTCCTTTCAGCCCACCCTGCCCCAATACACTAAAGGCTGTCTGGGGAGGTGCTAGCACCTCCCCAAGCAGGAAACCTATTGTCCAGGCCTCCCTGGCTGGGATCACTCCCAGCAGCAGGAGGTCAGACTTGTGTCATGGCAGCAGCATCCATTTTGTGATGCTGAGGCTTTGGTCAGAGGCTAACAGTAAAGTATGATTTCAACATGTCTTTCCCTCTAGAAGGGGGGAATAATATCCTCATGTCCAGAAATGGTATGGAGGTATTATTCCACAGTGTTAGACACCTTACACGACATGTTTCGATAAAGCCAAACCATAGTTACCATAACCGTTTAAGATTATAAGGCACTTTAAGAGTATATGGTAGGCTATATCATAGAACAGCTATAAGGACATGGTTCCGAAAGCTGCAGACAGGCTCAGCTCATGCTAGAGCACCATCTCACATGTTACCTTACCAAGCACTCTGCCTCCAGGATTGTTAAGGCCTGCCATAGGAGTGGCTGATAGGTACACATGTGTCTATATGTAAGTTAGGTATAGGAATACTACACCTAAGCAAGGGGTGATTACACGACCTTGCCCCAGCTGAGTGATCAGCCAGTTGTGTCAAAATGGAAGGCCAGGCCAGGGGTGGCATAATACATGCTGCAGCCCCTGATAGGCCTAGGGTACACCTATGCCCTGGGTACCTAGGGTACACTGTACAGGGGCCAATAAGGTGATCCTATCCAAATGGGTTATGCACCTAAAGTACATAGTATCAATTTAGAGAGAGAACAGCAGGGCTGTGGGTCTGATTAGCAGGCCCACAGCCACATCTAAGTCGAAAACCAGTAAAGCAAAAGCAAAAAGTGGGGGTGAACATAGAAAGCAGACCCTACTCTCCTACAGTGAGAAACATGCACAATTGCTAGAGAGGCTGCGATGTCTCAACTATGCTGCGCACTCTGCGTGCACGCACCATATGGGAGACAAAGCGGGTACGCTGTTAACGTGTCTCATCCGTCAAGAAGAGTCGCTGTCCCCTATCACATCGATGCAAACGACGTTAGGAAACATAGCATATACGCAGCGCGACATTCATGCCGCGTTTGTGGCCCATTATCAGGGCCTATACAAATCTCGGACATGAGTCACTCCCTTGGAGCTGCAGTCTTACCTAGAATGGATAGGATTACCACATTCCACACCTGCACAGATAGATGATCTGAATACTCCACTGTCTGGGGGGGAAATACGGGAGAGCATATTATCATTATCCAATGGGAAGTCGCCGGTTGGTTTACCTGCTGAATTTTATAAAGCATATGCATATATTTTAGTGCCACAATTGCTGAAAACATTTGAGGCTGCTCTCGATCGGTCCACGCTTGCGGATATGCAAAATGAAGCATTATTGGTCTCTCTACTGAAACCTGACAAAAACCCTGAGTCCCTGGGGTCCTATCGACCACTGGCACTACTCAACACTGACTATAAAATATTTGGTCATTGCTGGCTAGGCGGCTCTCACCGTTGGTGAGAATGTTGGTGCATCCGGATTAAACGGTTTCGTACCGTCCAGGAATACTTCACTGAACCTCCGTCGGTTTTTTCCGGTATAGCAATATGCACTCCATAGATGGCCTCGCTCCAGTTGCCTGGTACTTGATCTGGAAAAGGCCTTTGATTCTTTGGAATAGCCCTACCTGGCGGCGGTGCTCGACAAGTATGAGCTCGGGGACCATTATCTCAGTATGATCCAGTTGTTGTACCAACGCCCTACTGTCCGGATCCGTACTGGCAGGCTCATATCAGACCCAGTTAGAGTACGGCGGGGCACGCGCCAGGGTTGCCCTTTGTCCCCGCTGCTCTTTGCCCTAGCCATGGAACCACTGGCGATGCTGCTCCGTAGCAGCGGTGAAAACTAGGGCATACCGCTGGGAGATGGGATTCATGCAGTGTCACTGTACGCTGATGATTTATTATTATACGTCTGAGATATAACTGCCCTCCCTGCATCTATAGAGGGCGTGTTGAAGACCTTTGAGGAGATGTCGGGCCTCCGGGTTAACTGGGCTAAGTCTGGAGTGTACCCCTTTGATGCGTACATGGAGGAGACGGACGTGTGTATCAATGATTCACACCTTCCATGGTATCCTACTACTTTTTGATACCTAGGTTTATTTATTTATCGGTCACCAGAGGATTTGCTGGAAGGAAACTTAATGAGGGCGAGCTCAGCGGTACAAGCCCAAGTGCAGTTTTGGAAAACACCCCCACTGAATATTATGAGCCGGGTCACACTATTGAAGATGATAGTCCTTCCCAAGCTGTTATATTATTTCTTGAATCTCCCGGTCTATGTCCCAGCCAAAATATTCAGAGATTTGGAGAGCATGTCCTGAGACTTCATATGGAATAAGGGTAGGCCACGCGTGGCGCTTTGGAAATTACACGCGCCTACCGATCGGGGGGGTTAGCAGTTCCTAACATGGAGCTGTACTATATAGCTGCTCAGTTGCATTGGTAACTAAGTGGCTGAGTGATAGCAGTTTAGACAACACTGCAACCTTGCAACAGCCGTGGACTCACACTCAAATAAGTCATCTGTTTCACCCTGCGACAAAGGCCCCAAGACCATCCCAGCTACATTTAGGGTTAGCATACAGATGCTACAGGAGGAGCCTACATCTAACTTGCACGACTCTTCCATACGCCCCAATAATACCACTCCTAGGGACACCAAGAGGGAGGACGGGTACTCCTGAGGAGGCTCTCACACATTGGCATGCGGCAGGCATAGATACTCTAGGCGACCTATACTGGGACGGCACACTATTGACATTTGAGGCCCTGACGGAGGATACAGACTTGCCTTTAGGACAATTCTTACTACACACCTCCATAGTACGAGCACTGTCGGCTCTTTGGGGAGATTTAACAACTGAGCCCCCAATGCATTTACTAATACAATATTTATACGTTATGGGGGCGGGGTCACACATAGTACATTGGCTGGTGACGGCCTTACTGATGCATACGCTGAAACCGATGACAGCCCTCCGTGCCCGCTGGGAGGTGGATCGTGGCCAACCATGGACCGACAAGGAATGGGGCAATATCTTGGCCTGCCCCAGTTATATACCAAGAAACTCCAGATTCAAATTAATACAAACTTACATTTTACATAGGGCGTATCCCTCCCCCGATAAAATCAACAGATATTTCAACATTACTACTTCAGAGTGTCCACGCTGTAAGCAGTCTGACGCGGACCTACTGCATATGCTGTGGTCCTGTGGTTCCCTTCAAAACTATTGGCGCGAGGTCACCACATCCCTAGCACTCTGCACAGACACTTCCTTGCCACTGACATGGGAGGTTTGTAATTTGTATACTGGGAATTTACGCATGGACCAAAAAAAACAAAGTAACGTCGCGATTTAAAGATTTGGGGTTGATAATCGCGAAGCGCCTGCTTACAAAACGATGGAAACACTCAGATCCTCCCGAGCTGATCAGCTGGAAACGATCTCTTATGAACTGGGCCCAAGCAGAGAGCACAGCACTGCACAGGGAGGAAACGGCAGGGCAGCGCAAGTTCCCCATTGCGCAATACTGGGACACTATGCTTTCAGCATTTAATAACGAGAGCGCTGACGACGCGGATGGCATCCATCAGGTGAACACATAATACACAGGCTAGCGGCCCTAGTCCATAGGAGATGCGATATTGATGGAAGGGAATTATTACCTGTTAGGAGCGGCAGCATAGTTGTCATTAGATGTGGAGGACCCCATGCCTCCTTTGCCCGCCAGACTGCAGACCGACACTCTATTGCCCCTCAGAAATCTTCACAGGTTCGTGTCCAGCCCTGATACGCTCCCCCACTGTGGGGATAGCGACGCGCGGACCTATGCATAGCCCAGCGAAGCATATTACAAACTTTTTAAATCAATGACAGCCCCCTTTTATTTTTTTGTTTCAATAGGTTGTTAGGAGATGTTTATTGAAAAATGTATGTCTTATTGGTGCACCCCCATCCTCTCTCCTCTTTTTCATTCCGAAGCCTCACTGCTGGGGATCGAAGTGACTAGTCATGGGTTTCCATTGCGTCTTCTGACGACGTCTACGTTATGTATAAGCATACTGTTTACGACCAACTATATTGATGCATGGAATTATTTATTAAAACTGTACACTAGATACAATGTTACAGAAATGTGAACAGGCGATCATGACACTACTGTTTGCCATTTGTTGATTTTACATGTGGGTGGTAAGGCACAAAATAACTAGGCCACTGTAAAACAGCAATAATCTGCACGCTGATGTCATATGGTTGTGTCAAACAATTTGCAAGTTTTTTTTCGTGGCTATTCTGTACTGTCATGCAAAATGTAATGTAAAGGAGAACAATTATTGTATGGAACAATAAAACAAACAAAAAACAATAAAGATATTTAAAAACAAAGAAAAATGTGAGTACTCTCCCCCCAGCAGTTTCTCTGATTTTGGAACGTTGCCAAACAGCACTGTGCAGCCCCGCCCATGAGACCGCATCACCTTGCACAGGTGTGTGTGCACATGCGTAGGTCCACGCATATGCATGCTAAGTCCAGGCGAAGGCAGACATGTCCACTGTTGTGGTGGGATATGTGACCATTCCTCCAAGATGCTACAAGGTGTGGGGACCTGTGCTGTGGGTGACAATCAGTTGTGGCTGTAGGAACATAGTTACTCGTCCATGAATGCGAGCACAGCTTCACGGGCAATCTGTTCCAAGAGTACATCGTTGTCGAGTTCAAGGAACATGAGGGCGAGCCAATCCATTAACTGGTCTGGGCAGCTGTGCTCCGTCCACGCCTTTTCACCAATCTGCAACACAGCCCAATAGGGAAGCGCCTCGATATGTTCACTGCACACGAGGAGTTGTGCAATCTCCCATGCCCAACTGCCTGCACATATGCCAAATATCAAGGCATCCCATGCACGGGTATCACGGTTACACTCCTGTTCGTGGGCCAACAGGGGGGCACACACAAGTCATAATCCAGTTCAGCTACCGTTGTGTTGGATAGGCAGACATCCATGGGCCACTCGAATGTGCATGATCGACAGTGGAACCAGGGATGGACGTAGGTGACGGAGGCAAGATGGAAACTCAGACGGTAACTGATGAGCCACACTGCCAGTGGCAGTGATCCCAACAGATGCAGCATTCGTGCACAGTACAGTTCCACGTGATAGGGGTTGTGCATGTGCCTGGGATTGCCATCCATTGCCTTTGTTGGTCTCGTGGCACCGACACTCTTCTGACAGGCGGCAGTTATGTGGATGATATACCACTGCTCAGAGCAATGAGTTGTATTTGTGTGTAGCGTTTGGACGTATGGGTTGTTTTACACTTATGTGTCAAGGGCATCCCATGCAGGTGTACCTCAAACAGGGACAATTGTGTGTTGGGTGTGGACACGTTGGTCTTTCATTCGCGCAGATCGTGGTGTGGGAGTCATCAAGATCTGGTATGGTATCTCTCGCAGGGCCAGCCGCATTCAAGACCAAGGTCGGGGGTTCAGATGTCCTTCTGCCTTGTGTATTCAGACAAAGGAGCTTTCATACCTAATGTTAGTCTGACTACTGCTTGCATTTTTTAAATGTGATGTGGCCTTCCCGTTGCAATTGATGCCAGGCCTTTGACTTAGTGTGCACCAATGGTGATACACACACAACAGTTGACATGTATGAGCCAAGAGCCCGATTGGCCTTGCGCTCCTTGTACAATCTCTTTCTTCCTCTCTCTTTCTCTCTCTCTCTCCCTCTTCTTCTCCTTCTCTCACTCTCTCTATCTCTCTCTCTTTCGCTCGCTCTCTCTGTCCTTTGATGAGCGCATGACACACATTCTTATCTAGGATTTTGTTTTGCAGGCTGTGACTTAAAGATTGTCATGAGAGGACCCGCCATGACTCTTCAAAATAGTTGTTTTGTGTTTCTTCTGAATGAAACAAATTATTTGGAAATTCTAAGATGAATGTATGATTCTCCTTTTTCTGACCACACATGTATGTTAGGTGTTGTAATTGTGTGACAACAGGCACATTGTTTTGTTCATGATTTCGTAACGTTGATGTGACATATCTTTGTCCGGGGGGGGTGTGGGAGGTGCCCGGAGTGGGGCCCGGCGGTGGGGATAGTGGGGTCCTGGGGGTGGTGTCCGTGGGTGTTGTTGCCCTCTTGGGGCTCCGGGATGCATGGTTAGTGGCTCCATGGCATCTGTTGTTCTTCAGGTGTGGCTCTGGGATGGGCTCCCTTTGATGGTGCATGTTGTCATCTGACTTTACACCAGGTCAGAGCAGGTGTTAGAATCCTGCTGTTAACGCGTCTTATCGCATGTTTTGAGATTTTATCGCCGATTTGGCTGGTCGTTGAGAATGTTGCGAAGTGGTGATGTCACGGCTTTTTGCCAGGGAACGCTTACTCTGCATCTCATTAGTGATAGTTGACAGGCTCATCTGTGGAGATGTTTTTTGCGCCTGCTTTCGCAGGTAAACTGGTGTTATCGGCTGTTAGCACCAACTTGTGAATGGGGCGGTAAATTTATCGCGACTTTGGCTGCGAGACAGTGCCGATAACTCGCCAATAGATCCTTGAGCATATGCCCCATAATCTTGCAGCGGGCTTAAACAAAAAGTAAAAAGTAGCGTCCGAAAAATGGAAAGTGGAAGAACACAAGTGATTAATCCATGCTCCAGGGGAGGGACAAACACAAGAAAAGGAAGGTAAGCCTATGGAAGCAGGAGAGTAAGGATTAAGCAAATGAGTCCGACAATGAGACCAATCAATGGTAAGCAATGGGCAGGCTCTGAGTACACTGTCACCTAACAATATGCCTCGCAACAGATAGCACATGCCTTGTCTTAGGCAAGAACTAAAAATGAACTTTTTTTGAGATATTGCTCACACTTATCCAGTAAACTAACAACTCTTTTTCACTATAGATGACTGGTGGGTCTGGTGAATGATGTTAAAGCTGGAGTCTTGTGACTTTTCATGCTTCTCTCCCCTTAAATAACATAACATAACCAGCACCACCACCACTACCACCTGCCCCCTCCCCAGGATTTTGCAGTCTGGGATGACAAACCTGGAGACTCTGACAGTTCTTTTCTGTGACCTGGCAGAGTGTCCAGCAGACCCGCTTTTCGGAACGGGAGGCCTCTGATGCCAGAGATTGCATTTTTGCATTTCAAAACTGCTCTCTGTGGCATTGGACAGCAACTATGACTAAGGTACACAGGGCAGCAGGGGGCAACTGGAGTGGTGAGTACACTGGAAAATCAAGAGTGGAAGAGCAATGGGGGTAATGAGAGGGGTCCATGAGTGTCCTTGGGTTGTTAGGGAAGAGGTGTTTACTACACTGGCCACCGGAGGAGGTGACTCCTCTCTTCTATGATAGTCTGAGAGGATGTGATGTTACAGTCAGAACTGCAGACTTTGAACCTGGGAAACCATTGCATAATAAAACATGTGAATGCCCACCGCAAAAAGACAGCGGGGCATATTATCAAGACACGGCGTTAAAATGATCGCCGCTTTAGCGGCAGAAAAATGCCGCTAGAGCGGCGATAATGGGCTTGCTAATATGCCCTTGAGAATTCCAATAGAAGTCCATGTTCTGGTGTCAACATGGGCTTCTATTGGAATTCTCTGCGGCAAAGGGGAGATAATTTTAACGCCGTGCTTGATAATATGCCCCAGCATTTCTGTTCAGTTTGTAAATGTGAGATATTGCTAGTGGGTTTGCTAAAACAATACAGGTGCGGCAGCAGGGAGGGTGTCCCCGAAGTAACACAAATATTAGAAGCTGCTAAGTGACACATTACATTTTTTTTAAATACGTTTATGGAATATATAAACATTGTTGAGTGCTGAAAACCTAAAAGTCTTCGAGGGTATCCTGAACAAAAAAAAGATATAGTGGCGCTTTTAAACAAACTATTTGAATGAAATGCATAAAAATTGTAAAAAATAAATATCAACAATTGAAGCAAAAGCACTCTGAAAGGGATTGACAGCAGGGGAATTGCTAACAAATTCACAGAACTTTAAGCGCAACAGTATGCATCTAAAACGTATTTTACTTTGGAAAAGTCTCCAGTGGGCTTGGCCCGTGAAGTTGCGATCGCATCTCCTCGGTTCCAACACTTACTTTATTTATTTCATCCTCCCAAGGGATGTTAGAGTGCTTTACAGAGAGCGTGGGAGTGGGCACTTTGTGAATTCCACGGTTTGCATAAGCATATTCAAAACACTTATATTTTAAGTGATTACAGCTGAGATTTCAGTGTGTGTATTTTTATTAGGGTGGGGTATCACAAAAGATAAAATAAATATTAATGGTGCGGTGGTCCATAAGCTGGAAGATGAGGTGCATAGAGCAGGCGGGAGATTTCAGGAAAAGGAAATGGATTCGTGTCAATTATCATGATGAGCAGACGGTAGGAGGAAAGGGGGTGTCAGGAGCAGGGCGTAGACACGCAACGTTATGAATAGGATGCATTTGAATCATGTATGTTTGACTGCTTTGTAAGTAGGCGTGTATGAGATCTAGCTGCCTCATGAAGAAGAAGGCTAAACCACTTCTGGATGGTAGGCAGGGCATGTGATGAGAAAATGGGCACAGCTGTAATAATACGTCTGGACACTAGATGGCAATAGCGTCTCTTGTACCCGACATCACTGACCGCAACGAGCTCCTTTTTCCTATAAAACTGCGCAAAAATGGAGTAAAGTACCTGAACATCACCAGTGTTTGACCCGACAGAACGACGCTTTGCTCATACATAGCTTCTTCAAGAATTTGGCGCCATCTTCCACATGTGGCTGATAGAGCGCTCGGCGCGCTTACAGTTGTAAGGATGCATTATATTCATGTACGAGCTGCACTCGCATATATTCTGTTGTTTTGCTGTAATTTGTGTTATTAAAATGAAATGTATGTCTACTTATTAAAACAGTAGATTAAAATTGTAATGATGTTTACAGGAAGGATCAGGATTTCTCACATATTTAGAGAAATCATGTAATCATGCATGTGCATTTTGAATATTAGACAATATAAATGTATTCACTGTTTATAAATGATTCGTATAGAGGTTTGTGTAACGGGTACACATTAAAGAACGTTCTTAGGTTAGCCAATTATAGGCCTAACATTTGCTTTTCTTAAGTTTCGTTTCTCCTCGTTTGCTCTCAAGCTATAAGTTAATTAGAATTTATGCGTGTGTAGAAAGTTTTCTTTCGCCACTACTGCAGGTGCAGAAATTAGACCTCGTTATCTTAGATTTAAGAATATACATGGGGAGGAGAGGAATGTCTTTGAAGAACTTGAACAGAGGGAAGGGAGGACACCTTTCGTGCCTGGTAAAACCTGGGAACCAAGGTCGTCGGAGAGAACTCTTATTAACTGGAGTCTGTGGAAAGTTACTCAAAGGAGGTGTTCACGGGATAGCTTACCATGTGACCTGTTATGGGTGTAACTTTGTCTTTTTGTATTAGGCACAGGGACAGATTTGCAGGACTTCTGCTTTGGACTGAGGAAAGGGAGCATCTTAGAGCGAGCTCCGTGGCTTTACGCTACTTGCCCCATTTAACGTGAGTGTCCTTCTTAGTAAGTCAACACATGCTGACACCTTTGAGGGGAATTCAACTGGGAAGCTAGGTAGGGATGACACTCTAGAAGTAGGGTAGAGACAGATTATTCTTTAATTCATGAAATACAAATGAAAAGGGATTTGGACAAAGCATCTATACTTAGTTGTGTTCTGATTTTGGAGTTCATTGTTTTGTGCTTATTGTGCCAAATGAACTATATTCGTAGGCTTAGCTCTGTATTCGTATTCATGTGTCTTTATACTCTGATATTGAGGTGTGTCTTTATTCTGCAATTTTGGGCTTTGTACTAATTTAACAAAACCTGAATCCAGAGTCTGTGGTCCTTACGTCACACTGGAAGGGAAGATGTATAATTGGTAACTTTATCTTGCTCCCTTCTACACTTCTTTAGCAGGCAATAAAGACCATCAACCAGGGGTTCCTAAGTAAATCTAGGATGTGGCATCTGGCCCTATCATGACAAAGAAACAATTACGAGACCTCTCGCTGTAGAATAAATGACACCTAGCATGCGCCTTAAACCTTAATGCATCCGGCATCATTTGCGCTATAGAAATCATAGACAAAACCAATGTTAAAAATTCTAGTAGCAAGCGGCGCAGATGGTGACAAAATGCTTTCTGTATTTTTTTTGCGAAGTGCGGAGGCTGCAGGACGCACTTACGCTGTATTTTCGACCTGAAAACATTGCTGCGTTGGATTCTGTTTATGCTGAATCTATAAAAAACATGTTCACTGATTCAGCGCAGTAGCAGCAGCGCATGGTCCAGGCCCGGCGTTAGGATTCTTGCGCTGGGAGGGCCATGAACAAGGATGGGTGGGCCACGAAGATGAATGGCAGTGGATAAAAAGAAACAAGGTATTACAGGATCTCATATTTTAGGGACTAACTCCTGTCAAAGTTTGACATTTTAACACCATAACCGCCAGCCAACGGGGTTCATAGTTTGTTTTCCCTGCTGAGTTTGTGGTTTAGTGGAAGGGAAGGGAAGCTGCCTGAAATTGAACTGCAGCATGCTCCTGGCCATGTGCAACAGCAGAAACATTCCTGCTGCCACACGTTCCCTTTGCAGCTTTATGTTAAAAAAAAAAAACTTTGGCAGCTTTGCAAAGCAATGAAGTTTAAACATGTGGTGCAGTAAGCCCTATAACTACTGCATACACCCCTACCTAATACCATAATGCACGCTTAACCATTATTTAGCCTTCCTTTCAACACACATATTCACTAAAAACCACAGTTAAGAAGCATTTGTAAGGTAATAGGTCTCACATTTGCGAGAGCTTCAGCTATTGGAATTGTGAATGACAATACCTTTTATTTCTGTTTTGATAATTAGCACATAAATAAAAGTCATTGTCATTTACAATGCAACTAGTTCAAACTCTTGTAAATGCGAGACCTATTGACTTTCAAAGAAGCAGCCGTCATTGTCCCAGGTTGCTTGGAATGTGAAAGCGCGCATAGCGCACTGAATGTTGGAGGGAAGCATGTCGTGTCTGCAGTTGGAGAAACTCGTTAAAGAAAATAGTGCTTACAGACTAAATAAGGCATATCGTGTAACAAAAAAGTGCCAGTCATCATGGGAGGTTACAAATGAAGAAAGGTGGTACTAAAGAGGGACTAACAAGCCTATTAACGAATCAGAAGCCAGCGTTTACAAAAGACAATGACACAAGGCAACGAAAAATGTGGGCGGAAAGTGGGTGGAGCTTTAAGTCCATACGCTTATCTCGGACACATATATTTCCACTAAGGGCAATGTGGTGCAAAACCTCATTTTTTACACTAACAGAAGTGAAGAAAGTCTCTAACTTCTGAGCTTCGCTCCAAACCGCTGATCAAAAAACCACACGGTTTCCGTTTATCCACACTACCCTCCCTTGCCCTTAAGGCCGTTCTTACCATTTATTTATACAATAATGGGAATATCCTTATTCAAGCCTAGGACCTAAACCTCAAGTGCTTTGACTCTATCTTTTTGAGGATTAAGAACACACTTAATAACTCAAACTCGGCCACTCTCCATCATCGCTGTCTACCCACAATATCTGCACCCTCTGTGCCTTACTCCTCTTCTTCCCCCAATTCTGCGTCCCCATCTTCACCTATCCACCGCTCTGTTCTCCCCAACAACACGGAGGATGTGTATATAACCCACACCTCTAACCCGGACAACCCTGTTATTCCTCACTTAGGCTATGGTATTTCCTACTCAAGTGCCTTCTACCAAGCTGTTGTCCCCAGTACTTCTCCTCCTTTCCCACTCCTCCCGTCAAATCTCACATCACCCTCGTCACCCACTGTACGCTCTATGATCTCCTACAACAGGGGGGTTGGGCACTACACTAGCACAAACAACCATGATAACCCTGCTATTCTACCCGTAGACTCAGGTTTTACCAACTCGAGGGCCTTGGACTTAGTTGCTGTCTGCAGTCCTTCACCCCGTAACCCACACACACTTTCTTCTTCCTACTGTGCATCCCCTATCGCCTTTGTGAAATCCACCTGGCCCGTTATGAATCCCACTGCAGGATCTGCTTAGCTGCCCCTTGCACCTAATCTTAAGCCCCGTCATGCTAATCCTCCTTCCTTGGGGATGTCAAGACCATTCTCACGCGGGATTCTATCTCCTCCTTTAACTGTGGTTGGGGATTTAGTCTAACCTCCATTACCCCTCTCACAGTTGGGTCAGACCCATCGTCTCATTCTGGGTCAGCTGTGGAGGGCATTAACCACCCTTGCCTTGAGGAGAAGATTGCTGACCTCAAGCAGGATCTCCTTGCTGTCAAAGAGATCATGCAGACCCTTCTACAGTTCTCCATGAAGATGTAGAAGCTCTGGAATACGCACCCACCCAGTGGACCGATCAACACAATCCACGGAAAGTGTTCTACGCTGGTGACGATCAATCTTCTATCACTCCCCTCTTAGCTCCACCTGGAGTTCTAGGCCTCTACCTAACCACCATTCAAGGCCCCATAGGCTCCAGCCTCAGCTGTCGGATGAGGACACTCTTGTTCTTTTGTTCTCGTACAGTGGCTCGAGGATTTTCTCCTCCTCTAACTCTACTATCAACATCCCTACCATTACCTCTGACCCTAACAGGTAACCTAGTGTCAACCACAGATTGGTTAACAAGAAAAACCTACTTCAAATAACTACCTCTCATCATGAAGTGATCACTACCAACCATTACATCTAATTGATCTCACTCAACTGCAGATCGGCTGTGAAACACGCAGCGGATATATCGGAACTCATCATTTCGCAAGACTTGGACCAACTGATTCTCACTTAAACCTGGCTCAATGATGCCTCCTCCCCTGTTCTCGTCATCTTAATCCCTCCTGATTACGCCATTATCAGACGTGATCGACTTGTTAAAATGGGGGGTAGGAGGAGGGGCATTGCATGCATTCATCGTCCCAGCCTCACCATAAAGCAACCACAATGTGCTTTGCTGTCTTCTTGTGAGCAACTAGTCACCGAAATTTGCAATAAAGACAAGATTGCCTGTGTGCTTCACTCGATTTATCATCCACCGGGTAATATTCTGATCTTCATAGAGCAAATCATGGAGGTCATTAGCTCGAGTTCGGACCAACTCTGCCATATCTTCTTCGCAGACTTTAACCTCCATTGGAATTATACTAATGATCCTTTAGTCTGCTCCTTTAAGGCTTTCCTCTCTGATCTTAACCTCTCACAGGTCTGTAAGGGACCTACCCACAACAAGGGCACCACTCTCGACCTTATCATTGCCAAAGACAATAGCATACGATTGGGTGACATCCTACGCTGTGTCTGGTCGGGTCATCATCAAATTTCCTTCCACATCTTGGAAAAGGTCACGTGTACACAGGGCCAACCTCTTAAAGCTCAACAACTGATTCGCAATATGAGAGACATCAACATCAATGTTCTAACATCCATCACCAAAAATAGGCTTCAGCCCCCTCCTAACTTGACCAACCTCGACGATCTTTCTGATCACTACATTAACACTGTGGCTAACATTTTTGATGCTATTGCACCAAAGCAACTCAAAAGGATTCCAGTAAAACAATCCAAATCTTGGTTTAATTTTGCTCTATATGATGAGCGGCACAGTCTTAGACTCTCAGAGAGGCTTTGGAGAAATTCACCCTCCACCACAAGTCTCATTCAGCTAAGGAAGGTGAGAAGAACCTAGAACAAACACATCAACATTGCTAAAACAGACCACTTCAGGGCTCAGCTGGATGGCGCTAAAAATAGACCCAGAAGCTCTTTGAAATCATCAAGCAACAAGCTAACCACTCTTCCAACCCTATCTCGACTCCCATGTCCTTGCTTCCTAGGGGGAGGACTTCTCAGTGCACTTCTCTGAAAAAACAAGGAAAATTGAACTGGAGCTGCTACCTGACACTCCCATTTTGCGGCCGCTGAACCTCACTGCATCATCAGCTGAGTTGGCGGAACCATCGGCTGTATCCTTACCCATTGGTTGTTCTCGAAAAAATGATGCCTCTTGGAATTCCTTTCTCCTTCCAGATGTCACGAAGCTGCTCCACGACATGGCGTCCCTTAAACCTTCCAACCATTTCAGCGATCCACTACCTGCTAAGTTTTTTAAAGATCTCAATTCGGCCATTCCCCCTCTGTGGTCCCAGATCATTCATGAATCTCTCATACTGGGAAGGATCCCTGATTGCCTCAAGACTTGGCAAGTTACTCCCATCCCTAAGAAGCCTAACTCTGATTTATCTATCCTAACAACTTCCGACCTATCACCAACATCATGACTCCAGCTAAATTGCTTGAAAAATGCGCCCACTCTCAGCTATGCAACTACATAGAGAAGTTTAAAATCCTTGACCTCTACCAGTCGGATTTCAGAACAGGACACAGTACTGAAAGGGCCTTAACTCACATTGTGGATGACGCCTTGAGATCCCTTGATCAAAATGTCCCTTGTCTCCTGATCCTTCTTGACCTGTCCTCAGCATTTGATACCATCAAACATGAAAAATTGATTGCTCTTATTCAACATATGACGGGTCTAACGGGCCAGGTCCTAAATTGGTTTGCCTCTTTCTTACATAACCGCACACAAAGAATCAAAGTTAAACACTCCCTCGTAACCAGTACCCCTGTTACGAACGGAGTTCCGCAAGGATCTGCACTCACGCCCACTCTTTTTAGCCTCCTTATGGAACCACTTACCATCATTCTGAACCATTCTCACAATCAGTACCTCATGTATGCAGATGACACGCAACTGTACTTGAAGATCTCCTCTCAAGAGGACATAAAAACGCTAAATGATTCACCTTCACAAACTCAACAATGGTTAGCCTAGAACCATCTTTTGTTAAATACTCTCAAAACTGAATTCCTTCTGATTGCCCCCCCAACCACTATGCACATACCCTGGACTGGCTTAAACAACTTACTGCTCTGAACTGCACCCCTCATGTGGTAGACTCTGCTAAATCGTTAGGCATCACCTTGGACAAATACCTTAATATGCATGCGCACATCAGTGCAACTATTAGGGGAGCCAACTTTCAACTCAACACTCTTAAGAAAATCAAGCCTTTCCTTCCCCCAAAGACATCAGGCCTGCTGTACAATACCTGGTTATCTCTAGACTGGAATATGGTTTGGTGACCCTTGCTGGGCTGCCCAAAGCTAGCTTTGCCCCACTCAGAGCTACTCTAAACGTATCGGCCAGGCTCATCACTGGCTCCAGAAAGCATGACCACATCTCCGCCCACCCTTTTGTAACTAAATTGGCTATCTATCGAAGCTAGGATATGTTTCAAGATAGCTTGCTTGACACATAAAGCGATACATTACAACACCTCAGTTTACTTGGCAAATAAGCTTGAACTATCAGGCTCATGTCGAAACTTAAGAAGTACGTCCACCCTAATCTTGAAACCTCCCAAATTCAAAAAAGAAAAGATCTTACAATCGTGCTTTCACCAGTCTTGCTCCAAGAATTTGGAACGCTCTGCCTCCCGAGATCAGATCCAATCCTTCCACTGCATCTTTCAAGAAACATGTCAAACATCTATTCTTTTTTCTTAATAAATATTTTATTGTAATTTTCTAAAACAAACATAACATAATTAACTTTGGTTAAAGTCATAAATCCATATTTGTAAAGCGAGAACTACTCACCCTAACGGGTCTCAAGGCGCTGGGGGCCGTCGTGGAAATTAAGTGAGCTATTGCCCAGAGTCACATGGTGCTGACCTGTTGCCAGAGCCGGGGATCAAACCGTGAACCCTGTGCTCCGAAGTCAGCTGCCCTGGCCGCTGCACCACACCTCTCCAGCCTTCGATGTTATTAGTCATTATACAAAACAATTCATCTTCATATATCTTACATATCCTTTTGCAGCACAGACAGTAACTCTAAATTGAAAACAGGTCCTTTGAGCCACTCCCTCCCCTAGGTCGCCAGGGTTTCTCAGGCTATTGAAGTATCTGGGGGGACTTGTCCAGTAGGGTCTGGTTGAGTATCTCCCACTATTGTGTCGAGACCATAGTACCTCCTCCATTTGCCCCACACCTTATGAAATGTTTTCGGGCAGCCCCTCACCCTGTAGGAGACCCTTTCGGCTGCCATATACATATCCATCCCTGGCCTCCATTCTCGCAGTAGTGGTAAATCTACGGCTCTATAAGTACTCTTATAGAAGCCTGTGGACACCGCACCGAGTAGGTGACTAAGCGGGGTAGGACCCTTGATGACTGTTTGACTACAGGGCTACCCTTTTAACCTGTGCGGTGCACGGAGATGAGTTTCCGCCTCCATGATTGGATGGAGTGTTAAAAGGATTAAAAAGGATTAATGATCTTTTTTAGCTACCTGCCATTAATTTAAAGCAGTAAAGGGAATCTCCTTCTGTACTCTTCCAGGGAGGGTTTCTTGTTTGATTGCCCTGAAGAAAGTCCGGGATCTAGTCAGGCCCTAGCAGGACTGAAACATGTTGGCATTAGGGTCATAGGACCATAAAGACTCCAATTTTACACCTTATTTTACATTTTTTAACAACCCTAGTAAATCCAAGAATAAAGGGACACCGGGATTTGTTTGCGGTTTTTTATCTCTATTTCCCTCGGTCATATTATCATAAAGAGCTCCCTGGGATATGGTTGAGCCCACCCGCACTTGTAGGCATTAGGGTGACCCGATGATGAAGCATGACACCACTAGGGTGTGTGAGGGTAATTAAAACAAAAGGAATCATTTCCTTCCCCACTCCTTAGTGGGTCTCTTCATCTTAGGACTTCCCACCGGACTCCAATAAGGCTTATTATAGAGTAAATCGTGGTGTAATTCCACGCACCAAAAGAGTACTTATCATGATTTAGTGTTGTACACATGGGAGGTTGTACTCTTCATAAGAATTTCCTCTCGGCCCTTACAGCATAGGGAAAGGGCTCTTTCCCCTTTTGCCATAATTGTATTAAAATCTACGGCTCCACATTTCCCCGCCACATCTCTTTTAGCTACTACAAGTGCCAGTGCAAGGAAGATTAATGGAGATCTGCCTAGATCGACATCATATGAAATACCCAATAGTATAAGTTTGGGATCTAGGGATACCATGGTGCCTAGTATTTTGCCTAGTTCCCGTGTTATCTTTGCCCAGTAGGCCTGTATCTGGACGCACTCCCAAATGATATGGTAAAAGTCGCCTTCTCTGTGTCCACATCTCTGGCATCTAGGGTCCTCTGCTTGTCCCATTCTATGCAGTCGTACTCGATCATTATATATTCTATGCAGTATTTTATATTGTATGAGGCGAAGTTGTGATTTGATCGCCACCTCCCTGGGGTACATTAGAGCTGCCTCCCAGGCTACATTTTCTAGCGTGCCCAGGTTACCTTCCCAAGTTGACCGCAACTTACCCAGTCTATCTAGAGCGTTATTATTCAGGGTCTTGTTAGTGAGACGGCTTTAGTCATGAGAGATTCCTGGAGCAGTCTTCCCTCTAGTGGTGCATATTCCGGCAGCAGGGAGTCATCTCTCTTTTCCGATAGCCAGGCTTGTCTAAGCTGTGCGTACTTCAGGAACTGAGATGGGTGTAATGAGAGTTCAGCCTTGAGAGCATCAAAGCTTTTTGGCGTACCATTATGGATGATATCTCCTGGCATGGAGATACCTATAGCATCCCAGCCTCCAAGGCCCTTCAATTTACGCAGTTCCTTAAGTCAGGTGCAGTGCCACAAGGGTGTCTCCTTGGTCGGTTTATGTTCCCATCCAATTGCCTTCGTGACCCTTCCCCCGGGATTCTACAGTGACCTGAGTGGCCGGGAGGAGCTTCCCCTGGCCTCTGCCACCACATAAATAGTGCAGAAATGTATGGACGCTCATGGTTGTCCTCTATCTAGCCTGTAAGTAGGGTGTGCTCCTGGTGCGTGTATCCACTCGTTGATTGGGGTTAGGTGCTCTGCCCAATAACAGGCGTCTATATCGGGCAGAGAATTTCCTCCATTGTACTGATTACACTGTAGAGTATGGAGCGCAATCCTGGGCTGGTTTCCTAACCATAAAAAATAACGTACTTCTGCAGCTATCTCCCGGAAAAGTGCTTGTGGTAGGGGAAAATATGTGTTTTGTAGGACATATAAAAATTTTGGTAGTGTGATCATATTAAACATGGACGCCCTGCCCAATATTGTGAGTGGGAGAGATTTCCATCATTGTATGTCCTCCTTAAAGTTTGTGAGTATGCGTTTGATGTTTCTCTGATAGCAGAGGTTTTTATCTGTTGTAAGGTAGATTCCCAAATAGGTAAGCCCACTATCCTCAATCTGGAGATCTCCAGGGAGAGTGGGCCTTAAGTGTGACACTCCTAGGCTGTAGATCACGGATTTATGACAGTTGATTGTGTAACCGGAGTTCTGCCCATAATATTCTATAGTGTAGAACAAATTGGGTATCGTTGTGTCTGGGTGTGTAATATATAGAAGTTTGTCGGCCCGGATACAAGGAGATCTTTTCAACCATATCATCTTCTGGGATAATTAGAAATCTCTGTATCCCCGGGTGTTGTCGTACCAGGCATGCTAGAATCTCTATTGTGAGGGCAAATAGTAGTGGGGACAGCGGGCATCCCTGTCTCGTACCACATCTTATGGGGAAATCTTCTGATGTCCTTCCGTTTACCCGGACCCTTGCTCTGGGGTCTTTATACATTAATCCCACCCATTTCCTGAAACTGGGGCCTAAGCCAAATTTAATCAGGGTGACCTCCAGAAAGGGCCAATGGACTACGCTTTTTCTGCAGCCATAGATAATAACAGGTGTGGACTGTCTCGATCTTTAACCTTCATCATCCAATTGTGGGTCCTTCGCAGGTTCAGCCTGGTCGCTCGGCCAGGTAAGAAACCCGATCGGTCCTGGTGTACCAGGGTCATGATCACTTGGAGCAGTCTGGTGGCCAGAATAGTGGACAATATCTTTACCTCTGGGTTAAGCAAGGATATCGGGCGGTAGGAATCGCATTTATCCTTTGATTTCCCTGGCTGGTGGATAGGTATAATTTTAGCCATTCGTAAGTCTAATGGGGGAACCCCGTCTTCACCTGCTTCTTTAAAAAGGGTTAGGAGGTGCGGACCAAGAAGATCCATGCATTTTTTATAGAGTTCTGCTGGTATGCCATTTGGGCCTGCTGTCCTACCTGGGCGTAACTGGACTATAGCTGCTTTGACTTCTTCAAGTGTGATGCCAGAATCGAGCCCCAACCTGTCCGAATCATCCAGTTTGGGTGGTATCTACCTCTTGCAGATATGCCGGTATGTCTCGGGAGGTCGGTAGGCAGTGGGCCTTATAGAAGCCCGCGTAGTAAGACGCGAAACTCTGCAGGATCTGCTCGTCTCTGTCTTGTGGTATTCCTACCCATCAGGCCTCTATTTCCTTGCAACTAAGCCATGCCAGGAGCTTTCCGGATTTATCTCCCACATCATAAACTTTATGCCGGGTCGCTTGGGCCTGTGCTTTAGCTGCCTGGGTTGCTAAACCTTTATACTGGTGCGGCGTGTCTATCAATTGCCTCAAGAGCTGTGGATCTGGGTGCACTATGTTAATTTCCTCAAGGGTTAAAATCTGGGCCTCTAGACGAGTCATCTCTTCCTTGTCTTTTTTCCTATCCCATGCTATCCGGTTCTGTGCTTTATCACGTAGGAATGTTTTATAAGTCTCCCATAGTACAACCCTTCAAATATGTCCCGTAATTCACCTTTCGGTAGAAATACATAGTCCAGTCGGGAGTAAACCTTGTGTGCACCTGAGTAGTAGGAATATTGTCTCACCTCCGGGTTCAGGTGCCTCCAGACATCCACCAACCCTAGATTCTCAGTAAGGCATGTTATCAGTGAGGTATGGGGGTGCCTGGGCATGGTCTCCCGTCCGATCTATGGAGGTGTGCATTACTGCATTAATGTCTCCCCCTATAACGTGCAGTGAGCCCGGTGTTTCCAGTAATATCTCCGTCAATTTGTTTAGTGTGCAGGCTTGGAGTTTCGGTGGTGAGTAGATTGAAACTAAAGTCACAGTTCTCCTGCCTCATCTTCCGGTCTCTCCGGCATATGTGCCCTGGGGGTCTAGCCATGTTCGGTGTACACAAAAGGAGGGCGACTTTTTAATGAAGATCGCCACTCCTCTGGAGCCGGAGGTGTACCCCGCATGGGCCAGAACCGTATAAGCCCCTCTCGCCAGAAACCCACATTTGGTACCCCTAAGGTGAGTTTCTTGTAAAATTACCAGGTCGGGGTGGTGAACACCCTAAATATCGATTCAGAAATATCGACTGCCCAGAATATCGAATTCAAAATATAGAGTGGACAGAATATCGAATTATCAAAATATAGGTAGGTCAGAATATCGAAATTGGGGTACGAAATATCGATTTCCATGATATAGAATTTAAAAATATAGAATTCCATAATATCGAATTTTAAAATATAGATTACCATAATATCGAATTTAAAAATATAGATATCTATAATATCGATTTTTTTTTAGTGTTATGTATGGTAGTATATGTGTTAAAATTATGTATTATTTTTGTAATGTATGTTTAATTTATTTAAACTAATGAATGATATGTAATTTAATTTTTGCGCAATTTATATCCGTAGCGGGTTGTGGGTTTATTGGGGAATAGGGTGGGAAGTAATTTAATTATGGTTAATCAAATTTTAATTATATTTATATGTTTTGATAATTAATTGATTGATAATTAATTATTAATTGGTAATTAATTTATATTAATTGATTAATTGATAATTATGTTAATTGTATTTTTTATTATTAGGAGCGGGTTGTGGGTTTGTAGGGGAATTGGGTGGGAAGTAAATTAATTGTAATAAAGTAAATATTATTTTTTATTTATGTGTATTGACAATTGATAATTAATTATTAATTGGTAATTAATTTGTATTAATTGGTAATACATTTTTATTAATATCTAATTAATTTTTATCAATGGTAATTAATTGTTATTAATTGGTAATTATTTTGAATTAACTTTTTATTGGTATTGATAATGTAATCTTATTTTAAAATTAAATCATTACTTTCCCTACTTTTGCACTCTCAGGAGTGGGAATAGTATTTTTTACCCTCCCGCTATCCAACTCTTTCCCTACTGTTGCACTCACTGGAGTGGGAATAGTAATTTTTACCCTCCTGCTATCCAACGCTTTCCCCACTGTTACACTCTCTGGAGTGGGAATAGTAATTTTTACCCCTACGCTATCCAACGCTTTCCCTACTGTTGCACTCATTGGAGTGGGAATAGTAATTTTTACCCCTACGCTATCCAACGTTTTCCCTACTGTTTCACTCACTGGAGTGGGAATAGTAATTTTTATGCTCTCACTATCCAACAAAAGCTCTACTTTTTTTACATTACTTTTATTATGTTTACATTTTAAGCTTTTTTATATTATATTATGTATGTTTTATTTAATTGTTTTTAATATTTAATTACTTTTATATAATTTTTAATACATTTAAAAAATTTGATATTTTAGCTAACTATATTTTAACATTCTATATTTTGGAATCGATATTTTACTACTTACCTGTTTGTAGATAGGGAGTCGATATTCTGTCCTTCTATATTTTGGCGTCGATATTTTGGGCATTCTATATTATGTCCCTCGATATTTAGTCACTGAACCGGTCGGGGTGTCTGCATTTGAAAAAGGACGACACTATCCCTCTCTTAATTTTGTCCCCTAGGCCATTCACATTCTATGTTATTACGGTGAAGGTAGTATTTCTGAACCTAACATTTGTGCCTAGTGCCAATACGCAGTGCATGTCTATCGCTGCAGGGAGTTGGAGCCTGACCAGATATCTGTATCTGGATATGTTTTGCATGTAAAGCCACTGACTAAGCTGAGACTGATACCTGAACAACAACAACTTTACAACCAAATTAAACCAGTCCCTTACCTCCCCCCCCCCATCACACGCTCCTCCAGAGTCTCTCTCTCGGTGAGACGAACAGGGGTGGGAAAGGTCTGTCACCCACCCTACCCAAAAGGTGCTAAACGGGTCCCAGTACCTGCAATACAGTGAAGGACCTCTGAAAAAACAACAGATTAAAGGAATATCAGAGAAAAAGGAGGGAAAGGGAGGGACAGGGACAAGGGGGAGGGGAGGGAAGAGGCCGGGAAGGGACAGAAAGGCAGGGATCCTGCAATCAGTGTCTCAGACCTGAAGTGGCCTATCACTTGCTCTTGGTTTCGGGATGTCTGTCTCTATGCAGAGCCAAGAGGGTGATGTCGTTGGGTGCGTGAGTGTGCTCATGCCTGGAGCGCCAGGCCGGAAAGTTGCGGTAGACCCTTTCAAATGGCTATTCTTGAGTGAACATTAACAGCATCAACTTGTTCTCATGCTCTGTCTACAAATGTGATTCTTATTTTACACTGTTGTTGTGATTTATTGTATGCTTGTCTGTTAAATTGTTATCTCGCTCCAGGGCACTTCTGATACAGTACAGGTCAAGCCAACTCCCCAACCCCAGACCTTGATTGTTTTCCCCTTGGTTTGACAGTGTGTGGACTTAACTACACCTTTTGTACCATTGTGTTAGGTTTTATTCGTGCTTTCGCCACATCTGTACAGCGCTCTGATACGCGTAAGGGTCTTGTTCATACTTTATAAAACTTTTCAAATAAATAAATAAATACTCGAATACAGCTTGCCTTACAGAGCAGCGCATACGATGCCCAGGCTAAACCTAAAAACTGACTCATGGTCTCGGCAAACACGGAAAACCACTGAAGCTTACCAGTTTTGGTAACCAACACGCACAACCCTGGCCATAATTCACACTGGCTTCCTGCTCAAAACACCAGTTTCCCAACGGAACAGAAACAAAGGAAAGGGCAGCAACATACTGGGTGGCGCAAGTTGTGCCGTGCATTGTGTGTTTTGGTAACCATAAGTGGGAAATTTGACTGGTTGTCTGCTTTTGACTCAGAACCATAACTCAGTTTTTAAACTCTGTTGTTTCAGTGATCCATTGACCATCACCATTGCTGGTGGTTATATTAACAATGTATTAAAGAAATGCAAACAAATCCTTATATTCTAATTCCCTCAGTGTCCACTGTTAGCTGGACTTTGAAGAAAACAGCTTGTTCAAGCTCAGTACCCACAAATCAACATGCAATTTAAAAAAGACTTAACAGTTCACTTATGATATGGTCCTCTATTGCCATCTCTGGGTTCCAGTGGAATTTACAAACCACTCGTCCTTTGGCTTCATGATTTATGATGTTACCAAATCATCTCGATGGGAGTATTGGACCATATTATACACACAATTACCTGTTATGTATGCCATATAAATAGCAAAATAATTTTTGGGCAAGACATTTGACATTTTTTAATTAAGTTACTGAAATTTCAGCTACCACCCTGTGTAGGAAAGTGGTTTCTTTTGCAGTAACTTCCCCACTTTTTGCCAGGTTTCTGATGCACATTGGCTTGATGTGCCCTTGGTCCTGCTAATCAGGTTCCCAGAGCATGTGTTATTTCCCAAAACTGTACCTTTGTACCCACTATTGGCACAGCTATGGCCACAGGTAAGTCCTTTGTAAAATTTACCATGGGTACCAAGGGCACTATGACCAGGGAAGGCCTCTAAGGGCTAAACCACCTATTGTGCCACCCTTAGAGTCCCTGCACCTTAACACACACACACTGTCACTGCACTAAAGTGAAGAGTCAACATGGCACACATCTCTGTATAAACATCATATTTGTGCGGGTTGCACACCTTTGTATTTACTTGCAATAAGTTCATCCAAAAACATTTTTTTACTTCAAATTTTCACGTTGCGTGCTAAATGGTGTCGTGCCCAGCTCAAACTGCACGTGTAAAACTGAACAACAACATATTGCGACCACGTTCTGCCCCTAACCACTTGCACAGCCAATTACTTGTGCAAACATTTTTTCACCAATTCCCTTTTTTCAGACTTTTTACATGTCATTTTTCACTCCATTAATGATGCACACTTTCGCTTGCGATAATTCACTTCCGCATGCAAGGAAATGCCATTTCCCAAATTTCTAATGCTTTTGCTGAGCCATCCGAGCCTCTCTTCAAAAACATGACTGAAGCCAGATTCATCAATAGCAGTTTATTGAAGTCCAATGCATTTCGGGCCTCTTGGGCCCTTCGTCAGGGAAAACTGCTAACACGCAGACGTCCTCCTTGCGCCATCCCAGGAAAAGTCTTTCCTTTTTCAACCTTCTTGCTTTTAAATTTGACTTTTGCCCCTCCTCTCCAGCAGCCCTCCCCCAAATCTCTGCGTAATTATCACCTGCATCCCTTTCAAACTCCCGAACTCCACTAAAACATACCTGAGCTCCTCCCTCACAGTGAGGGGTTTGTAGCCCTCAAAGGAACTAGGTGTTTCCTTTGGGAGGTGAGTCCCTATGATGAAGCATGTCACCTATGGTGAGTGAGGGATTACGTCCTTTAAAGGGATCTGCCCTTAGATGACCCCATGAGCACACCTCAATTGTTGTTTTAGATACATCCTTAACAAAGGAGTACTTTTGTTTCACATATACAAGTGACATTTGACTAGACCCTAGGATATTTTGGTATGTAGCAAGTGGTTCATGAATGGCCACCTGTCATTTGCCACGGTAGAGAGCCTCCGCTCTCTGGGTCTAGAAACAAAGCCAATCCTGGGCAGAGGAGTCATACCTCCTCCCCCAGGATGGGCTGGGTCCACGAAGGGGAAGCTTCAAAGGCCTGCCAACTTTGTGAGATGACCCTGCCTTTTGCTGCCCCCAGCAACTTTGGGCGGGAGAATCAGCAGGAAAATCAAGTGAGGAAGAGAGGTATATCCACCTTTGCCAACTCCACCCCTCGGGCTGGGGATGTGAGCTGAGGCACACATCTCAGTCCCCTAAATCTTGAAGATGAGGGGACACAGCCAATTAAAGAGTGGTTCATGCCCTCCCCCCAATGAAGGGTAGCATAATAAGGGGTGTACTCACCCCAAGGAAGGGGCCTGTTGTACCAACCTGTACACCCCTGTAACTCCCCTAAATTTAGTATTTAGGGGCAACCCTGAACCTTGCCTCCTCAAATTCGAGGAAGAAAGTAGAAGGACTAAAGAGCCGTGCTGACCCAGGAAGAAGAGAACACCAACTGCTTTGGCCCCAGCCCTACCAACATGTCTCAAACCCCGACCTGCTGAAACCCCGGCATATCAAGCAGCCATCCAGACCCCGGAGGACCTGCCCTGCATTCATCTTAAAGGCTCTGTCTTCCTTGAGCACCTGTTTTGCTCAACAAAGACTCCAACACAGAACCCGTATCCAGGTGGTTTCGGGGTTCTGCACCACTCTGCACCTGATGCCCAGGACCCGAGTTTGAGTGGCCCAACACTTTGAGGAGGTCTTCCCAGCGATCCTGACCTGGGATCTGGAGATCCCTGACCTACCTCGAGCTCCAGACCGATGCCTGCAGCCTCAACCTGAAGGGTCCCCCCGACTGCGACCAGAACTGGTAAGAAGATAGCACCCGACACCCCAAGGCCTTGGGTGGCCCAACCAACAGTGTCAAGGCCTCCCCCAAGAACCCAACTTACCTATCCTGCCGGTGGTCTCCTTCAGGAAACCTCCTTACCTGAGCCTGCAGCCTTTCCTTTGAACCAGTAATCTCCATTGAAACCACAGGGCTCCCGACTTCTTCTTGGCACGCTGCACCCGGCCGCCCCGGGCCACTGGTGGTACAGCTGCTGAGTTGATTGTTGGCCCCTACAGTTCTGAATCTAAACCCAGGAGCTTTGCTCTCACACCAGAGTGGCCTGCTCATAAGCAGCCCCTTATCGAAGGATCCCTTAGCCCCATTAGCTAACATTGGGCCCCTGCAGTCTGCATCCGGCCACCCTAGTGCTGCTGGTGATGCACTTTGTGTGCCTAACTGAACCTTGGGGCCCTTGGTTCTAATCCCCAAAATCTATTCTTGCAGGGCATTTACTTACCTGCAAACCGATAACCTTCTTTTCTCCCATGGGTACCAATGCTACGCTTTGTTTTCCCAAAAATGTTCTAGGTATTGACTAGACATTCTGTATGAAAACCAAAGTAACTTTCTTTGAATAAAAAAGTCTTACTTACCTCTCTATTGTAGGATCTATGGTGTGATATCCAGGCATATCACCCGAGTAGTTGATGTAATCCAAAGGTAACGCAGAAGTAATCAAAAGTAAATTCGATATATTCTAAACTATATTAAAAGCAAATACAAACCTGTAACGAAGCCGATTTCATTCACAAGTGCATTTCCTTGTAAGGTATTGCATTTGAAAATATATTCTACTTACCTGTGCCAAGTCCTGCTTGGTTCTAGAAATAAAACATAAGTATACCTTTTTTATACTTACCTCATTGGTCTGGATTCTGCCTCGGAGTGTGTGCCAGCAGCCTTGATTGAGTGAATACAATAAATGCTTAACACACCCTCCAGATAAGTCTAACTGCTCGTCCACAGTACCACAAATAGAGCTGGGTGCGATTATCTAATTTAGACTCTGCTATACCTCTGGACTCTGTGCGCACTATAACTTACTTTGGTATAGTATATACAGAGCCAGCTTCCTACACCCTGGGATATACACTTGATTACAAAACCAGTCTTAGGTGAACCTTGATCAGGGATTTCATAGTTTATAGGATGAAACAAATCTTTAAAAAAATATATTGAGTTTTTCAGTTTTTCTGTTCATTCATACAATTGCTGACTTGTTGTGACAGCATTACAAAAGGAAAATGTGAAGTCTGCTAAATGTACCTATTAAAGTAATAACCAAATATGAATATAATGTAGGCAGTGTGGCACAATAAACTACATATACCGTTGTACACAGTTTCATCTTCAAAATCTTAATACAGGGTAGTTTTTAGGTAGCAGCACTATGATACATAACTACCCACTCCACTTGAATTGTTCTCCTCACTCAGCTACGGATTATCAATTGTAGGGTAGTTTTAAAGTACTTGTAACTTCTAAGCATTTAGATAACAGTACTACTGCACATAACTACCCCCACCGCTTGACTTGCTCTCCTCACTTAGCCAAGCCCATTATGTTCCTCGTAGATCTCCCACATCCACATTTCGTTATTAATTCTGCCAAATATCCACAGATGAATCCTGGAGTAGTGCACTAGGTGGAACATTTTCTTTTGAACCATGTGGAAACTAGATCTTGCTGTGATGCTGGTGTAAATGCTTCCTTCCATAACCAATTGGGCCTGTGTCTTTATCCGATCTGTTTTGAAATCATGCATTTTTCTTTTATCTATTTTTGCCATTTTAGCCTTGTGTAGCCTTACCCCAGGAGTAGTGACACTTCCAGCATCCCCATCTCTCCCTTAATGAAAGAAGTAATAACAGCATGCTTGAGCTGCTAGTATTGAGTTTTCTGTCTTTTTTGTAACATATATTTGTTTTGCAAATGTGTAAATGGTACTTAACGTTCACCAAGTGATAAAAGGGACTTGATTTGTTCAGGCAAACAATGCTAAGGTGCCCTATACTAAACAAGCATCAAAACATACATGCTTAGAATAGACAACACAATACTGTGCACTCCCCAGCTCTGATTGCCCAATCATTTAATAAAAATACTTCAGCAGGAGTTGAGTGTACAAATGTGTACACTATGAACCTTAAAACGAATGTCTTGAGGGCACCTTGAACCTTAAAACACGTCTTGAGAGCACCGCAATACGCCAAATTAGGTACTTTTGGAAAAAAACATAATAGTGCATTACACACACCTACAGAAACAATGAATAATTTGTGTGTAAATAAGTGTATAGAAAATGTTACTTAAGACAAAGGGGACTAAAAGGTGTAGGATTCACATGTCAGCCTTACTGGTATGCATTTTTAAGAGTGCTTGGTCAGGAGAAGCACAAACTCAGGATTCAGGACATAACACAGTGTTTTGGGTTGGGTTTACTAATAAGAATTTATTTCTATCCAAACACACCATTTTTGTCAACATTAGGTTAATGAAATACTGGGAAAAAACATAACTTTCTAACCTGTACCTTGGAGTTTGCAGCCGGCTTTTTTGATGGCAGTTCATAGCTCACTCTGCAGGATTATGATTGTAACTTATGAACTGTACAGTAACAAAAGAATCTATGTGACAAAAGCAGTAACCCACTGAGCTATGCACATAAAATACTGTTCTGTGATCTGCATGGTACTTCCATGCAGCAAGCATATTAACACTCTGTGCTACCTTGGATGAGCCAAAACTGTCACTAAACAAATCTCTCTCTCTCCGGTAGGTACATTAGTCACCAGAGTTATCTTGATACTTACTGTTGACTGAAAACTGCTAGATAAACAAGGAAATCTGCAGTGGGTGCTTTTATTACTGCTACAAAACTGGCTCCTAGAAACAAAACCGGCCCCCACCTTTCCAGCCACCCTGGGAAATGCCCGATGCCTGGTACTGCCAGTCTGGCCTTGTTTACCATCATCCATCTCTTCACTTTTGATACCTATCTTTCCCTCAACAGTGCTTCATTTGAGCTGGTGGTTTCTGGTGTGGGTTGAGGAGGGGGGTGGGTGAGGCATCTGCACTTATTTTTGGGGACTAGCGCTTATTTTTCACCTCAGATATTTTACTGAGCGGAGGAGAGGAAAACACATAGATCAGAAAGGCAGAGGAAGAGAAAGATGGAAAAAACCACCACAAAGGGAGAAAGCAGGAACCTGCAAGAGTGAGATGAAAGGGCAGGGAGTGTATGGCAGTGGAATAAAGTGGCATGAAGGGTGTTAGGACTACAAGCCTTGGTACTATGTGCAAAGTATTTTAATGGCACTGGCTGAGGGCTTTTGAGCATAGCTTCAGCATGGCACTCATTCTCTCCTTCTCTATACCAATCTCATGTCCTACCCTTCATTCCACTCAATCTTTATTGACATCATCTTTTCGTTGGCCTTTTCCCCTTCTCCTCTCTCAATCTCTCACTCCCTCTATGTTTTTATCCAGAACTATTTCCCTACTCTCCATCCTCTTTTTCCCTCTTCTCTCCCTCAATTCTTGCTCCCTCTTTCCTCTCGGCCAGTCTGTTTGTCTCTACTCCCCTCTCTGTCTCTCATTTCCTTTTATCTTTCCCTCCTTTGCTTATCTCTCCTATGTTTTCACCTCTCCTTTTGCTCCAAATTAGGGGCATATCAGCAACAACCGGCGATAATTATCGCTAAGCGCACTTAGCGCTAGGATAATTATCGCCGGCTAGCGTGGATTTTTATCGCTGAGATAGCATGCGATTAGCAACGCTTATCTCAAAAGTAATAAAAATCCTAGAGCTAACTGCCTAAAGTGAGATTACCGCTGGAAACCCAGCGATAATCTCACAAAATGTGGCGTTAGCTTGTTGATAGGGACTCACAAACTTAGCAATGATATCCACCTTCCATAGGATATCATGGCTAAGTCAGTCCTGAAGCAGGCGTAAGGAAAGTAGCGATAACAGGGGTTATCGCTAGTTGTCCTGCCGCTATGCTTCATAGCGTGGGGCTTGATGATAGGAGAAATGTTGCTTAGGTCAGGTCAGGAACGCCCACTTTGCATCTCATTAGAGATGCAAAGCTGGGCGTTAAGAATAGGTGCACTAATGCAAGGTTTCACACGTTAGCGTGACCTTGCTAATTAGGCGATACAATTATCGCCGCTTTTCGGCCGAAAACTACCACAAAAGCGGCGATAATTTTCTATCGCCACTTTGTTAATATGCCCCTCAGTTTTTTTTCAGCAACATTGTCAAAATACATTGCATTTTACCCGTTTCTTATCATAATTTTCTTTAAATGTAAAGTTATTTCAGTTCTTAGTGTTTTTTAATGAAGTTCCATCACTCCTGAGTTGTGCACAGCACCCTCCCTATTCCATAAGTGGATGGAATTTCACTAGAATTAAAAACTCAATCTCAACCTGTATGTCAATGCATAGTTTTTAACACAGGACGTCTGGCACTAGTCACTTGCAGCTTTTATAGCTGACCGTTGTGACTAAAGCCCATGTCCCCCACCCAAGACTTGCTAAGTGGCATTGTATGTATTCCATATACAGGCTATGAAAGCTGTCTTTCCGAGAGCAGCACAAACATGCTCCACTGCACAGTTCTGTAGAGCCCTATGGAAATGTACATTTTTCCGTTTGAGTACCCACTTTTCACTAACAAGGGCTTTTAAGGACAATATTGTTATATAGCCCCCTTTTGGGGTCATTTGTTTATTCAGGCTGTAAGGCAGCTACCTTCAGTGGCCTTAGTAAGGGCCACTGGAATTATGCGGCAGGAGAGGCTCAAATTGTGCGGCAGGGTTGGATAAATTATGTTTGTGTGAGAATAAATAATATTATGAAGCACTTTTTGGGATATTATCACCATTATTTTGACATTTTAAACTTGCTAACGCTTTATGTGCATTAATAGCTACTCATTAGTACCAGTTTAACACCCAAACACAGCAATAAGCTACAGAAAGGAGACCAGTTAACCTTTACAAAGGTCCTTCCACTGCGTAGCAACACATCTCGCTACGTTTTTAGTAACTTTTTAATCTTTTTGAGCTAGAAACAATTTTTTTGTTAAAATGTGCATATTATGCAGCAAATGATGGATTATGTGGCAAATGCAGCAAAATCTTTAAGTATGCGAAAATCACTGGGCCGCACAACCACATAATTCCAGTGGCCTTGGCTTTAGTGTTGCACTAGCCCCGAGCACAACATCACTGCCTGGCTTCCCTGTTACTAACACAGATGTAAGTGCTTCACCCCATTTGTGACGTCAGACACCACAGCATGCACTCCACGTTGAGCAGAGCAGACGGGTGACGCATTGGAGGACATGAAAGACACCGCGCATCTCTTTCCTAAGCCTAGACAGCAAACCTCACACCACCCAAAGCTCTGGCCGCCCACCTAGATTTCAGAAATACTGGGAGTGCTTTTATTTATCTTTAATAATGTGGTATTTTGAACTTAAAAAGCTGCTTCAGTTAGAAAGTGAAATGCCTGTGGAAAATACCTTGACAGAAATGAGTTTAAGAATAAATTTGCGTTGCTGAAGGAAGAGGTGTAGCGCCGCGGCCAGGGCGACTGACTCCTTAATCTGGGGATCACGGTTCAATCACCGGCACCGGTGGCAGATTAGCCCAGGACCATGTGACTCTGGGCAATAGCTTGCTTAATCTTCCCGACGGCACCCAGCACCTAGAGACCCTTACGGGTGATTCTTTGCGCTTTACAAATGTGGATTATTATTATTTAAAATAGATGTGTACACGATTAACAAGCATTGGAACAGCCAGCGGGCGTGGCTTTGGTGCAGCGCATTGGCTTTGATAATGATTATTGTTGTCTGCACTGTCAATAAAGCAAAAGGAGGTGCGCAAGGTAAGGAAGTCCAGTCAATCTTGTTTTTTCAAAACCTTTATTTGTACTTTTTTCATCAATTATAATTCCTTATTTAAACATACTGCTCAGCCAACACATTTCGTTCTTTAAACAGTAGGAACTTTATCAGGGCTTAATCATCTATGTCAGTAAATTCAGTCTCCATAGAGAACTCAATATTCTTATTCCAGCTCGGTGTGCTGGTAAATTAGGGATTTTTCCAAGGCATCACCATGCCCGTTTCAAGGTACCCTGATAAGTAACCTGCTCCTTCCTTAACTGTATTGGTGTGTTAGCTGTACCTTATGAGCTGGAATAAGAATATTGAGTTCTCTGTGGAGACTGAATTTACTGACAAAGATGATTAAGCCCTGATGAAGTTCCTACTGTTTATGGAACGAAACGGGTTGGCTAAGCAGTATGTGTTAATAAGGAATTATAATCGATGGAAAAAGTGCAAATAAAGGTTTTGAAAAAACAAGGTTGACTGGACTTCCTTACCTCCTTTTGCTTTATTGATTAAGGATCTGGAACACAGGGGCACTGAACAACGGCAGGTGCTAGAGTTATTGTACACAGGACTCTCGGATCGACGAAACTAGCGTGAGGTGCAGATTGGAAGGTCCGCCGTTAGGTTCTTTTCTGTTGCATGCACTGTACTCGTTTACAAAGTGCTGAAGCAGCGCTGGATGGGGTTTGCACTGTGCGAATCTTTGATGCAAATGCAAATGCAAGGGCAAGCTTCACTCAAGTGGATTGACCTTTATGTCGAATTGGGGCTTAACAGTCAGCTCAACAACAATACATTAATAACAGTGAAGCACCTTAGGCTCTACAATAAAGATAGAGAGAAGTAGATCTGCAAACCATAAAGGTAGATTAACAAGGTTACATGTTCAAATCGTTCATTTTAGTCATAAGTCGCTTTTGGTATCGTCCAAAACAATCAAAAGAGCAAATACAATGGCAAACTATTTAAAGACAGTCCTATGCAAATTGAATAAGACTAACGGTAAACTGAGGATTCAGATGGGGTCAGGAGAAAGTCAAGAGACAGATGCCAGCAAGTGAAGTTCCTCAAGGCAGAACCAAGTGAAGGTTGAGTTAGGTACATGAGAAACGATTTGTTCATGAGTCAAACTCTTTGAGCGGGGCAAAAAAAGCATGGAGACTCAAGAGTGTAAAGGGATATCTGCTCTTGAAACTAACTCAGTAATGCACAATTAAAACATAACATTCAACAAACATCTACACTGCCCACTCTTCCCAAGAAGTGGAAACCAAAAAAATTCAGCATTTCGAAGATTAGGTGTTGTTGTCCCCCTTCCCAGGTATCTCACAAAGGAGGTTTACAGCTGCACGCCTTTCAGAAGATATCTCATGCAAGATGGTACAGCATAGTCAGGTCATCCCAGGCACGGGTGCAAGAAACCAATGATTAAAGTACAGTGAAACTAACAATGATAAAACTTCTCATGAAAACTCAACAGCTGAGACTATTCATTAATTCAAACCACTGCAGTTTACTTGCCTCCTGGAATGAGAGAAGAGAGTGAAATAATACACAGCAGCCAGAAGCACAGTTTTGAGTTTAGCATGAATTTTCAAACCGAGACCTACAATTACTATGGCTAACCTAACATGAACATACTCTACCTATGGTGAATTATAATGTATGGAACATTAACTATGATCAAATGTAATACAAAATGACACTTTATACATGCATATGTTAAAATATTTAATATGCATTAGTACATGTTTAAGCAAAACGATAAATTGTGCATCACCAGTGCTGTACCTGTCAGTTCCTGCACACAAGGTAACACAGAGCTATTTTCTTTTTATGCTGCAAGCATCTTCTGTTCCCCGGCCACTTTCTACAATGTGTCTTTGCTTCTGATCTTATACATGTTCATCACTGGAATAATGTTCTGAAGAGTGCCAGACCAATGGAAGTTAAGCATTGGATCCACTCAGCCTTAACATTATTTTTGAACTATATGATAAATATTAACGCAGGAGTTAAAAAACATTAGCAAAGCCAATAGGTATGGCCAGACTTTTGGCATTGTCACTACTAGCTTTGTTTTGTCGTGATATTTGTAAAACGTTATTGTAGGGGCAACTGCAAATATAAACAATATAAACAATAAAAAAACAATATGAAAAAAGTTTCCGTTAAAAGCAAAAATATTTTATTTGGTTTCAAAACCCAGACATTAGCATAGTATTTTCTGGCACTGAAGGGAACTACTTAGTGGATGTTTAGTCTTGTAAAAAAGCAGGTATTCATCAGCTAGTTAAAATCCAAATTACATCAAATTGCCAAATTCTAATTTTTCTTTAAATGTAAAATATTATTTGAATCCGCTTCATAAAGTACAATATCCAACACAGCGTTATATTCAACACTAGCCAACACGTGTTTAGAGGTACCCCTCTTTTTCAAGGGTGAAAAAATTAAAACACATCACTTAGATATTTTGAAATGAAATGAAATCATTATCCATATTACCATTCACAAATATACCAACAACTTTATTATAGCCAAGTTGTATCACAATAACAATATCAATTATAGAATAACCTAACAACCATCAGGATATGTTTCATGTATTGAGAATGCCCCTCTCCTCATCAACAGTACTATTGATTATATAAGACTTAGAAGCTGGAGTATACCAAATGTCATTATTTATAGAATTTCATATATATAAACTTCCACATTTACATTATGATCAGATCTTATGGCCGATATTTGGCTTTCAATGCATAATCAATATTCAAATTAAATCAAAATCATAATTGACAAATGATCCATATTGGTCTCCAAGGCATAATCAAAATACAAATGAAATTAAAATTGCAATCTCATATTTCTTAAGAACATATTTCTTCAGAATTCATCATTGATTAAATATTAAATATTAGCTCCACAATTAGCATCCATTCAAATTATTATATGTAGATCGTTTTATGAAATTTTCTTCTACAAATTCCTCAACTCAAGATAAATCAAGTACTGTATAAGCAGGATGTTCTTCAATATTTTTCATACCTAATATCCTTCTTTGATATTCTTGCATCAGATCATAATCTCTATATGAATACATATTCAGTCTCACAATTATGATAAATAAAATTCACAAGATTTATAAAATAACCTGTACATAAACAGGACATAAAATTGATGTTTACTGGATATCCCATTCCTGTGTGACCATAACGAGTTACCAGGGAGTCATTTAGCCAAAGTATTATTCAAAATCTATTTCTCAATGTAACCCTTTGTTCATTTAGTGTCAGAAAACTATTGTTATATAAGACTCATATGAGTGCTTTCTTACCTACTCAACTTCAAAGGGATATATTGTTAAATTGTAACAAACTTCTTTTTTCATATTCAGAGTAACGGAGTTTCACCACAAATAATCTCTGTCTCTAATAAAATGGTTATATATATATCTCAGAGTTCTTATCTACTCATGCTCCTCAGTAACTTTCAATATACAACATGTCATCCTTTATAACGTTTTTAAACTTTGTACCTTTTAAATCTTTTTAAGATATACTTCATCCTGGTCTCATTATCATTTTCTAAAACAAAATCCAAATACTGAAGCACTCACCAATATGTGACAATTTTTAAGGATCTGTCTTTCTCATTATTCTTAAAAACCATCTACACATTACTTTGACTCCCCCATTGTGGGCATTTATTATAAAACAAAAACTTGAATAAGTGTAAAGTAATCTCTCTCTGATAACATATCTTGACATCATTAGTATATTACTTCATCTAATATATTATAAATCTTTACATTTGCCCAAATGTTTTTGAGTCTCACCCAATTTGTATTATAGATTAATCATTTTCATTATGCAGATCAGTTGTATCATCAAAAATGGGGAACACTGATGGGATCAAGGTTTGCTCCCTATTATGCAACCCTATTTACGGGCTTGTATAAGAGTCTGGAGTTGACATGAATATTCAATAGATAAAGTGATACACTTGAGGAGGTATAGAGAGAATATAATTATCTGGAAAGATACTGAAAACGAATCCATAAAGTATCATCAGTACTTGAATAGGAAAGCTTTCAATGTAACTCTTAGTTTAGAATTCTATCACAACAGAATAATTTTCCTGGATGTAGAACTGTATGTGGAAGATAATATTTGTTAACCAGGTGGGCATGGCTTACCCGAGCAAGTTGACGGCTGCACTCGAGGTGTGCTGCCGAACATCCCAACCATCCTCTGTAATCTGAACCACTGTTTACTGCTGCACCACAGAAGATGTCCTGTGTGGGCTCCCAGGCACCGAGCGGCAGTGACTGCGCTGCTTTTGATCCAAGCTGGAGGCACTGCTGGACTCCTGACACATCACCTCTAGGCCCTGCAGCCTGTTCACATGAGTCGGTGGCATGGCTGCATGTCTGGGAACTGGAGAGGAGAGACACTGACACCTACAGGGAGCATCTTTTCCCCCCTCCCATGCTTTGGCCGGATGCCTTGGCCGGGGCTGAAACGGCGCTTGAATGGCCGGCTGCCACTGGGGCCAGCACTGTGGCCAACTGACGTACGCCATCTGGTAAAACAGAAGACGCTCCAGCACTGTGTACGCCAACTACAGGTTGCACTGGCATGAGTCCATTAGATTGTAAATTAAAGAGAGATACCCCTTTACAAGCCAAAGGGATAGGGTACTCTTAACAAGTAAGGTGCAAATTCCCAATGGGACTAGTTTATATGGCATAAACCGTATATATCCTACAACACAAATAAACCTTATTTCATAAAAACACACGCACTTCAGCTCATGTAACCAAAATGACACTAATGCAAGATCTAAAAATATATTACACATTTTTTCTTTTAATAGAAATAAAAATCATTACATTTATATACAAAAACACCAAGGGTTTGTGCTCCCCCTGTGTTAACACAATTAAAAACACATATTACTTCCTAAAACAAATATACAACAATTCATATAAACATCAGATCATGTAAAAAACACAAATCAACAATCTATCTTAAGTATGTCTATATCACCATATGTATCACATTCCCATGATACAATATCATCCCTTCATTTTTCAATCATGTTCCCCTTCGCGCAATTTTACTCTAGACACATATACAATCTCATCATGCCTTTTTAAATTAGTTCTCCTTCACTCCTTGTTCGCCTGTCATATTATTCTAATATCCATCAGCTTCACATTGTTTAAATGTCTTAATTGTCATACCATGTAGAATAATTACGAAATGAAGAAGAATAGAGAAAAATACAGCAATTTAGGTCCCAAGATAAAATAGGTTTATGTTAGATCATAGGGATTTTCTCAATCTTTCCCGAGATGTTGAGATTTGTTCACAACATATAGCATTGGGGGTCCCCTTTGTTCATATTCGTAGTACTACTATTATTATGATTATTAATTTTAAAAATGTTTTTTTTTTAAATCTTTTCATATTTAAGAGAAGGCTGAGGAGTTTGCTAATGGCGAAGTGTGGCTCAACAAAACGTATTTGGGAAGCCAGCCATTTTGAGAAGTATTGAGAGGGCCATTACCAGGCTGGGATACCTATTTTACAGTGTAATGTGGTCTACAATATGTTTGATTTAACACCTCAATTTCTTTTCCGGGCTATGCTCGGCAGAGATAGCACAATGACAATTATTAAGGAGGGAATATTCTAATATATTCTCGAGGGATACAGGTTATATGCAACATCTATCTAAAAAACTAGGGAATGGAAAAAGGGTTATTTCATAATATCGGTTACGTGACCCAGTAAACGTAATAGTAACACAATTGTAAGATCATTGGTTGTTTTAATCATTCTTTTAAATAAATCAGGATGTCTACTATACTGACGGGAAAGATTAAAACACCCCGGAAAAAGGGTTATTTCGTAATATCGGTTACGTGACCCAGTAAATGTTTTCCAAAAACGTATAATTGTGAGATCATTGGTTGTTTTAATCATTCTTGAATGTCCACAATAGTGACGGGAAAGAATAAGACACCTCGATTCCTTTCCAGGCCATATATGGTAGAGCGAGCGTAACAACAAGAATCAGGAGGAACAACCCAGATATACTTCCGAGTTAAAAAAGGTAGAGCGAGCGTAATGGAAAAATGAATATAATATAAAAAAGAGCTACCTGCTTAATATTATTTAGGCGATTCCCAACATATTGCCTATAAACGTATCACTTATAAAAATGTGAAAATATTAGTCGTTATAACTACCCTGCTAAATAAATGAAGAAAGAACTTTCCCGATCGGGGCATAGATACATCATGGAAAGATTTTAGTGCCGGGGTAACACGGGCAGCGTCAGCACAAGAAGCTGAAGACTCCGAAATCAATTTAGTAGCAACCAATTAGAAGAACGCTCGCCCCTATTTAAACTGAACAAACCAGCGGGAGACGTATACGTCGGGAGCCCGTTACGATAACAGAGGAAAAGGTGCAGGACGCAAGCAGCCCACTAGTAGGTAAGGTAGGTAAGCAATTGACAGTTATACAAGAGTTTAGAGGGGAATGGACATAGAGTAGAATACTTAAAAGCTCCTAAGTTAAAATGATAGTAAGGTGGGGCGTTTAAATGATTTTCCATGATGCTAGGGACTTATAATTAGTAGGAGTTTTAAAGATATAACAGTTTACTCATAAGTGTAGAACACCATATGCCTACAAACGTAAGGGGATAAATCTAATTTCTTTCTTCTAATAAATTAAGAAAACTAGTTTGTTATAGAGAAAAGTGATATTGATACCTGTACTGTGAAATATTACACAAGACCTTCAGTTGACATTGGGGTATTTCGTTTTAAACAGCATAACACGGAGGTAATAAGACGGAATGGTCTCCCGTGGTAGTGGAAAAACAAAGTTGAAAATAATTAGCTCTAGGAGAAACACGTAAAGGTATGACAGATTATATTATAAATAAACAGAGTTTTTTTAATTTAAACAAATTTGGAGACCTATGCAACATATAACTATTATTTTCACTTTAGGGGCAAAAATTAGGAGCCTCCTTTTAAAACAAGTACAGAGACGGGATACAAGTGGAGACACCGCCAATCAAAAGGTAGAAATACAATAACAAATAGTAAGAACATGTATCCTCTCTAGAAGCGGTCAGAAGCTCATATAATGTTCTGTCCCTCTTTTTTCTTTGTTTTGTGATTTATAACAGGTGATAACTCCGTATTTTTACAAAATCGTTCTGTCTTTTATAAAAAATAAATAAATAAATATATATATATATTTCTTCATACGGCTCTGGAAAAAGAGATACAACTGAAATTAAACAAATGGTAAAAAATTAAGAAATATATAATTTAAAAAAAAGGATAAAGATGTAGGACAAAGCGATCTAGGCTTATAAGTGATGAAGTGTGATGATTGGTATGACAATTAAGACATTTAAACAATGTGAAGCTGATGGATATTAGAATAATATGACAGGCGAACAAGGAGTGAAGGAGAACTAATTTAAAAAGGCATGATGAGATTGTATATGTGTCTAGAGTAAAATTGCGCAAAGGGGAACATGATTTAAAAATGAAGGGATGATATTGTATCATGGGAATGGATACATATGGTGATATAGACATACTTAAGATAGATTGTTGATTTACACAATCATTTGTTTTTATGCAGGACTATTAGAAACCAGAAAGTAATAGATAGAGAGAAATTCATTGTTTGTCTTGAAAAAGATGGAAATGATTGGATAAATCCATCGAAACGCGTCGACGCAACTTGGAACACACAATCTCTATTGGAAGTTGGTCCGGTTATTACACGAATATAAGTTGAAAACGGACTCCTGACTCACTGTTATAGCGGATGCGTACACCTAAAATACTAACGAAAGGAGTCTATAATTTCATTTTCTCTCGTTTGTGTTTTTTACATGATCTGATGTTTATATGAATTGTTGTATATTTGTTTTAGGAAGTAATATGTGTTTTTAATTGTGTTAACACAGGGGGAGCACAAACCCTTGGTGTTTTTGTATATAAATGTAATGATTTTTATTTCAATTAAAATAATTTTTTTTAATATATTTGTAGATATTGCATTAGCGTCATTTTGGCTACATGAGCTGAAGTGCGTGTGTTTTTATGAAATAAGGTTTATTTGTGTTGTAGGATATATACGGTTTATGCCATATAAACTAGTCCCATTGGGAATTTGCACCTTCCATGAGTCCATTAGATACTGCAATCCTGAACACTCCCGTTCCTTGACTTTAAGAAAGCCTTCAACTCAGTGGACTGGGGCTTCATTAGATCAGTGCTAGTCAAAATGGGTCTGGGTCCACTCACTGGATACGTAGCGATATTGACCTTCTCCATTCCCAACCCACTGCCCTAGTGTTAATTAATGGAGTGCTTGCAGACCCCTTTCCTATTGGCAGAGGGACCCGACAAGGGTGCCACTTATCACTCCATCTATTCACCCTCGCCATCGAACCCATCACCTGTCTCATGAGATGTGATGCCCAACTGCAGGAATGGAGCAGGGAGGGCTCAGAGAATTGCACTTTATGATGATGACATTCTCCTCTACCTGACTGACTCTGGTTGAACAGGACCACAATATCTGTGTCTCTTGGAGTTATACAAAGGGGCCTCAGGGTGAAATAAACCAAATCCCTGCTAGTGCCGGTCCATGGAGACAATGGGACAATACACTGGCAAGCTTCTATGCTCAAACAAATGAGTTTGAAGTATCTGTAAATCTATATCTCCCTTATCCATGAGCTGACATGGAACCTCAACATGACACCTCTCCTCACCCGAGCGAGAGCCGACCTGCAACATTGGGTGGACTTCCACTTAACTAATTGGGTTGTGGTACTCTGTTTAAGATGATGTGCCCCAAGGATCCTCGCTCTCACCCACACTTTTTAACCTATTCATTGAACCCCTCACCGAAATCTTCAAAGCACCTAACATTCAATACCACATGTATGCAGACAACACCCAGCTGTACATGAAAATCTCATCGCCTGACGATATCAAGTCACTTAACGGAATCTTACACCAAGCCCTTAACTGGCTTACCCTCAACCATCTCAAACTAAACGCCCTCAAAATGGAATTCCTCCTTATTTTCCCACCCAAGCAAGCACCCATCATTGAGGAATACATGAAAAATGTGTCTGCTCTCAACTGCACACCACACATCATAAACTCTACGAAATCCCTGGGTATAGTGTTGGATAGGAACTTGAGCATGCAGGATCACATTAATGCTTCTACCAAAGGTGCAAACTTCAAACTGAGCATCCTAGGGAAACTAAAACCTTTCCTTCTCCCGATGACCTCAAGTCCGCAGTACAAGCACTAGTCATCTCAAGACTGGAATATGGCAGTGCAACACTCTGCGGTCTGCCTAAGTACAGACTGGCCCCCCTCAGAGCCTCATTGAATGCAGCTGCCAGGCTCGTCACAGGCTCCAAGAAGTACAAGAAGTACAATCACATCTCCCCGGACCTGAAAACATTCAACTGGCTACCTTTTTCGATGCAAGGATACACCTAAAACTTGCCTGCATGACCCACAAAGCCCTTCACTTTAACACACCTCTCTATCTCGCAAAGAAACTTGAGCTGTCGGGTGGTGCCCGTACCTCCAGGAGCTCCAGCACCCTCCTACCTTAAACCAAAGAAATTCAAAAAAACAAAAACCTACAACTGTTCCTTCTCAGGAATCGCTCCAAGAATCTGGAACGCCCTCCGAACGGAAATGAGACTGATTCCATCAACAGTGTCCTTCGAAAAGGAAATGAATGCGCTACTGATGAATACTTGCCTGTCCTAAAGTCCAGTGCGGGTCCTTAGTCACCTCATATACTATCACGCTGATTACTTTCTCGCCTTATCCTAATGTCCTATTCTTTTGCCCGCTATTACGTCATTATCTAACTATTGCTATTTTTTGTAACTACTGCTATTTTTTGTCTAGCATGTCGTCACTCAACTATTGTTATTTTTGTCTATTGCTATGACTCTGCAATGATTGCCCCCTCTCATCTGTGTCGCATCCCCCTGTAAAGCGCTCTGATACCCTCTAGGGTCATGTTCGCGCTATACAAAACTTTCTAATAAATAAATAAAATAAAATAAAATACACTACCTGTACCTTTTTCAAAACTTCCCATTGCTAATCCCAGAACACTGGTTTAGAAATTTCACTTCCGTGGTCATGCCTTCTTATGGATCAATGGCCCATCTAGCATTGCCTGGGCTAAATGAGGGCTATAGGTATACAATAGAGGGGTGGCTATGGGGGATCTTCAAATGTACTACCGAACCACGCAACTACTGGTGATTATCGTTTGGATGAAGGGGGGATAATATGACCTTGCATACCAGACAAAACTGGTATTATTAAACCTGGATAAAGTCATGGGCGTGCTCTATGAAGATCCTATCCCTACAAACCTCCTTGTGGTGACTAAGGTAGTCTTCCAGACCTGGAGAGTGGCGCTATGGTCTATGAGATGACATGCTACACTTACCTAGCAGACCCTGCTGTGGCAGGGTTGTCGCCTTTGACATAGGAATAGCAACTCTAGGTGACATTTGGGAGGGGAACCACATCCAGTTCTTTCAGGACCATCTGGCACAATACACCATCTCCAAGACGCAATTTCATAAATTTCTGTGAATCAGATGTGCTCCTGGAATAGAATCCGTTGGAAGCTCAGATATTGATTTAGAAGATGGAGAAGTAAGGGGTTTCACATATCTATCGCACCAATTCCCCTGATGTCTTTGCCCTGTTAAGGGGGAAGTGGGAAGCCTGGTTTGGCCACCATAGAGGACATTGACTGGTGATTAGCCCGTATGGCCCCCGTAAGATAGCTGTATCGTCTCACCTGCAACTTGTTCAACTGAACTACCTTCACTGCACAAACATCATTCCCTTGAAACTGTGGCACGTAGGGAAGCTACAGACCTCCATTTGCTTCAGTCGCACTGACCTAGATGCAGATTTCTTCCACATGACATGGATGTGCCCCCCAGTCAGTGAATCCTGGAAACAAATAATGCAATCCCTCCCCGGGATCCTGGTGTACACCCTCACACTGTCACAGAGAGAGGATCTGCTGGAGTTCTGGATGATCTTGATGATACCAGAGGGGAAAGGTACCTCATTGGGAGGGCTCCGATGGTGGCAAAAAGAAACATCGCCCATAGATTGAAACTGGCTATCGCACAGACGATGGCTAAATGGAGGAAAGGGATGGACTGGTGTGCGGCACAGGAAAAACCTATTTATGAGGCACAGGGCTGCCCCCACAAACATGCACAAATATGGGGGAAATGGTTGGACCACTATGGTCTGCTGGTCAATATGTAAAGGTTACCGTCTGTACTGCTATGCAAAATGCCACGTTGGGTGCAGTTGGTTTGCGATGGCATGATTCACATGCTAGTATACTGTTTTGAAATCAATAAAATTGGTTATCCAGGATATATAGGAAACCAACATCTGTAAATAGAGTGCTTCATGCAGAAACAGCAGATTCTAGGAAATAGAAAGTTAATATCCTGTATGGAGACCCCTTAAATGCAAAGAGGAAGAGGGATTGTAGCTCTGAAAGTGACTATGTCAAGGAGAGTTTATAGATTTGATGTGTTAGAAAAAGCCAAAACAATAGCTAAATCGATTTTCCAGACTAGCATTATTAAAAAATGAATCAGAAACAGAATGCAAAGGAGTCTTAGAAAATCAGATTTATTATGATGTATAGTATGGATAATGACTTCATTTTGAAATGCTTGATAAAACATTGGAATCTACCCCATGTAGATGGAGATTTAAAATAAAATATGGAACATAAGCTCTTGTGATAACATACTCTCAAGCACCTACTTTAAAAACAATTTTGAGCCCCAGTGATGTAATAAGATATACCAATCAGGTGAAACAGGTACAGACGAAAACTGTACAATGGCTCTGCAGCATCCCTAATAGATGCTTTAAATGTGGAAAGTGTAATTGTTGCAACTTTGTGATAGATGGATCCAGGGTATTTCAATGTAGTGAAAATGGGAAAACATACAAAATCTCACCTTTTATTATTTGCAATTTGAAATTGTGTGTATATGTAAATGTATGATTCCACAAAAAGAAAACTGATAGAAAGATGGAGAGAGCTTTTGTGGTCCCTAAAAGATGGAGACAAGAAATACCCAATAGTAGCACATGCACAGGACAAACACACTAGGGCATATTTACAAGGAGCTTGCCCACTAGTGCGTTACATTTTGTGGCACACATAAGTACACTATGCCTACTCTCATGCACGGCATCCAGGACCAATGTGATAGGGTGCAAGGTGATTTTTTTCACCTTTTGACACTCTGTTGCATTGGTCCCCATGCATTAGGCTACTTGGGTCAGTCAAAACTGATTTATCGCCTTTTTTGACGCACTGCTGTAGTTGCGTCAGTTTTCTGACCAACTACAGCAATGCGCACTCTTCGGGCCCGATGCCTTGCAGCTTCCTTCCCCGGACAACATCAGAATTTCTGATGCATCCTTGGGCCCTTGCGCCATGGAGCCCCGTATTGTAAATACGGCACATCCATGGCGTCGTAAGGATTCTTCACACAGGTGCAAGAAATGTTGGCGCATGGCTGTCTTCACACCATTTCTTGTAAATAAGGCCCACTGTATCTACGAGGATTCCCATTATATTGATGGGAAGTGTGCCGTTGAAAATGAGTAAATCTGCTGAGTCATGGAGCATGGATTGCGAATTGGAGAAACAATCTGGATAAACTGAAAACTGTCCAGAAAGTTTTAAAGGTTGAAAGAGAACGTTATAAATTGTTGTGAAAAGAAATAGTAAATTTAAATAATGAAGACCAAAACGATACTTGCATTTTCTGTGCCACATATGGGATCCTTTTTTAAGGTGTGAATACAATATATTTCATCAGATCAAATATGTTAAATGAATATAGTTTCATAACTCTTGACATTTAACAAGAGGGAGGCATGCTGTAAATAAATAACGGAGATATTACAATGCATGGAGGTACTTGCTGTCCAATCTCTATGAACGCAGATTTACAAAGTTAGGTAATTGTTTTGACAAATGTTTATGCTATTTGTACCATATTTGGCAGGGATTTGTATATAGTATAATTTTGTTTAAAGATTGATTAGATTTGCTGGGATAACCTAAAGGGTAACAGACACACAGTAAACTTGCAATATGCAGTGATTGTAAATCTAATTAATTCAAAGCACTCACAGCAGGATTATCAGATAAAGCTTCTTAGCCAGCAAGCTAAGATTCTGAGAAATTTAAAATGTCCCCACTTTTTTAATATTAATTATAAATGTGACAATCTTTCATTATTATAAAGGAATGGGCTCATGAGAAAGGGGGTGTGACAGCTGATAATTTGAAATAGCACAGACTGTCATTTTCAGTGGTTGCAAATCTAACAAGAGGTGTTCTAGACTGAGTGGTCATTTTACAAAATTAATGGATTAATCTATGCAGCCTGTAGCATTTCATTGTATAAGAAAATATAAGACTCAGCAATGGGTCTAACAAAAACATTTGTTTAAGAAAATGAAATATATCTATTCTTAATTTAAGTATTGATTGTAAATACAAATTTTCACATTAGGAAACGGTTGCTAAACTAATATACAAGGATAAAACTTAGGGCCATATTTCGACTTTAGCAGTACAGCGCCGGGTTCCGCCCCGCTGCCGCACCACCAAAGCCAAGGTCAGACAGCCTGTCAGATTAAGAGTTTCCTCCTGTCTGGCAGGCTTTGTTTCTGACATTCCCACAGTGGTGCCCTGAAAATGGGCACTGCAATGGGAACGCCAAAAACAGGTCCAGCCCAGTCTTCTCGCCAGACGCCATGGCGGTCCGCCCACTCGAATTAGATGCTGGTTGGGCACTGGAGTGAAGACCGCTGCAATCCCACCGCCTCCCCCAGGCTGAAGCGGCTTTCGGAGGTAGTCCTGACCAGACATGCAGATTGTGATGTGCCTTTCCATCGAGGCAACTGTGGCAAGGAAACCTCCAAGTGCGAGTTGGCGGAATCGAAGTAAATGAGGTGAAAACTCCTGCCCCTCCTGTACATAAACAATCTTTAAATGCCATTTGCTGTTTCTATGTGTGCTGCATTCTGCAGCACACATAGAAAGAGCAAAATACGAGGAGAAATTAATAATATCTCCTCGTATCGTCATCTTAAGACCAGGTTTTACCTGCCCTTAGTTTTTGGCGCTGCCCCATATTTGTATATATGGGGCAGCGTCAAAAATCAATTGGTGTTGGGTGGAATGCCCACCGCACACCCTTTGCTCGCTCCTTTCATGCTAAGTGAAGCGTGAAAAGGGGCCTAATTCACAAAGCGGCGTTAAGCCACATTAAGTGGCTTAATGCCATTTTGGAAAAAAGGAGAAGGGGATATCGCCACCAGAACGTCACTAAAAGTGATGCTCTGGTGGCGATATCCCCTTGTAAGTATGCCCCTCAGTTAAGCTCGGTGCAATATTGCTCACCTGAAGGGGATGGAGTATTGCTAGCCAGCAAAGAAGACCAGCCGTGGCCCGTGCAGGTAAGAGGAGTGGACGGTGGTGCCGAGCTGGGAGGGGGGATTTCGACTGACAATGACAAGGGAAAATTTTCCTTCGTCATCGTCCGTCGAAATACCCCCCCCCCCCCCCCCACGACCCACCGCTCTTACCTGCACGGGCCGCGGCTGGAGAAGCCTGCAGCACCGGCAGAAGCCTGTCTATTGCCGCAACATCTAAATACGGCGGGCAGACGGCCATCAGCTCGATGGAGTACTGAGTCACACGGGATGGCAGTAATACCGCCCGCCAATATCTAAATCAGCCTCTTAGGCTAAAGTTCTTTATGGTAACTTCCTAGAATCACATGGAAATAGGATATTCCTTTACATTAGTTTTATGTTCTATTTATGTACCGACTATTTAATAAATCTTGGGAAATTGATTTAACATAGTTGTGATATTGAACGGGAAGTGATACAACAAACCAAATTAATAGTGGACTCATAAGTTTGCCTGTAAACTTTCGAAAAATGCTATAAAAAAATGGATATTTCACAAATTAAGCACTTTGATTAATTTTATTGTATTTTTACTTGTATTCACCCAAAGGATGGGTGCCAAGGAGGTAGGTCACTTGTGGAGAACTGGTTGCTTAATATCATTGACCAATAGATCCTTTGGTCAACCTTTGCCATGAAGGACTGATAGCTGAGCAAGTAGGGTGTTAGGTTATCAAGGAGGGGTGGGCATAGGGCGGGTCATAGGCGAGACCCCTTCAAGGGGGTTTGGTACAGGCTTTCACCATAGGGAAAACCCACCATCCAAACTGTATTTTAGGTTTAGGGTTTGGTGTGACACCAGGCCTTACAAACAACCTCCACTGTGCATATCCAAAGTCTGCTCATGGTGGTGGTGGGACACTTGAGGAATGGTAGGTGCAGACTCTGGCCACAGGTTAAGCCCTCTGTGACACTGGTGCTTGGGCATTGGTGGCCACCTATTTTTAATCCAATAACACCATCTCCAAGGTGATAAACAACTGGCACTCCTGAGTCTGTGATACCAGAATTTTATTCAAGGATTATACATGTTGGTGTCCCCTGCCTTCCTCAGAACTATAACAGGTGCCCCTACCATGCACAGATTTGAAATCAATTATGTAATTTCACAGATGTTGCATTGATGTTATTAAAGATGTCACAGAACATATTGTGAGTGATGTAATATGTCAGGTCATGAGCTGTGCATGATGATGGTGCAAGTTATAGTTACTTCATTTAATTGTAACTGGTGAATATCCGTGTTTTTAAGTTTAAAATGTTACGTCTTTTGCTGCCATTTTTCCCTAACTACAGCATCACTATAAGCTTTGTTTATGCAGAGAATTTCTGAGTTAAAAAAAAAATGTAAAGTAAGATATTATCACAATAAAGTCACTTTAACGTTTGTTTTTAGTAGAATAAAGTAGTGTCAATTAAAGAAAGGATGACCTTTGCCAAAGGGCCAGAACACCAAAATATTAAAAGCAGGCCTATTGGCTTTATCAAGGGGTCAGCATATCATAATCTTTTAGATTTCTCGCGGCCAAAAACTGGAATCTTCTCCCGGCAGAGCTGCGCCTCGAACACTCAGAGAATAAATTTCGCAAAGCACTAAAAACCCACCTCTACCGCTCAGCACTGTTGTGACCTTCTTCTTGATTTGCCTCTTTTTCCTCTCAGCGCGGGGACACGCCGGGGTGCGTAACCATGCGCTTTATAAAATTCCATAATAATAATAATAATAAAGCAGACGTATTGTCTTTATCATTACATTGTGACAATAATTTATCAATAACTATAATCCAATGTATCCCCATGTGCATACATGGCAATGATTAATAATAATTATTGTTGCAAAAATATTTTAAATAAAGCATTCCTATTCAAAACAGTCATAAATGTGTCTTTTAGTCTTTTTTGACACTCTTCAATCCACAAAATGCAGCTGTACACCCAATAACAAAGGGGTACCCGCTCTCTAGCTGAAGAGCATACAGCTCCAGCTTGGAATGCTTAAAAAACATGGTATGCTCTCTGTCATGTATTAAATAACCAAGCCTGGGGGGTGGGGGTTCTGCTGCACTCCCCGAAGCCATATAAAACATTTGAAAAAATGTTTGGTGGTGGCCCTGCCCCTTCTAGAGGCACCAGGAGGATGAAATTATCAAAATACTTCGCCATCACAAGACATTATGGGTAGCTCCCTGGTGGTAGCAGTGAATATAAAATGAGCAGCTGCTCCACTCATTTCACATGATTTTTTAAATAAATGTATAACTGTATATATTATATATATCTTAAAACCGTTGGGGGCTGCAGGGGGAGGCTCATGCCCCATGTGGTCCCACTAGCTCCCTTGCCAGCGCCCATCCTCGGTGGTGATGGAAGGAAGCAATTCCAGGTCCTGCCCAGGGCACTTGCGGAAGGAGGCCCATGGCCACCATGTCCCTGCCTGCACCCCATCCAGCACCAATCCTGGGTGCCAGCTTCAATAGTTTGTTCCCATCCAGTCAGGTTCAGCTTTTCTTTCAGCTTCCACCAGGGTGGGAGCAATCTAAGGGCATATTTATGAGACATGACACATAGCTGCGGTAACACAGCGATTCGTCAGAAAAAGTTGCGGTGCAACACCATGTCGTAAGGTCTAGAGGTGTGGCAAAAATGTGAAGGCATCAGTGGGGAGGAGCCACAAAAAGAGATGCATTGCAAACAAAAAAACCTTTGCAATTCACCAAGTACAAGCAGTGAGGGCAGACAGAATCCCAGGGGAAGAGGAAGAACAATTTTAGAGAGGAGGACATCCAAATATTAATATCTGAGGTGACCAAAAATGAACAATGTCTCTTTGTCACCCCCAAATTGCCATTAGGGAAGAAGGAAGCCATTTAGCAGCCCATAGTGGATCAGATGAACAGTGTAGGCCAAAAAAGGACAGTGCCAGTGTGCAAGAAGACTACCAGAATCAAATTTTCCCCCCCGAGAGCACCCCCCCACTGCCCAGCTCAAGCCATCTTCCCCACCCATATCCACTCTGTCCATAAACCTCAACAGGCTGGATCCCACCTTAGCCTCCACCACAGACTTTGACGAGCTCCATCACCCTCCCCTTCCCAATACAATCCTAGCCATCTCTCAACTGATCCCTCTAATAGCCGAGCTAGAACTCAAGATCAACTCCATTCTGGAAGAAATTTTGTTGCTCGCGTTAATGCAAAGACTAACCATACCCTGCCCCAACCCCATGCGTCTAGCTTGAACACGGACCCTAACACAAACACTGGTTTTGATCCCCATCCGTCATCCCTAGCCAAACCATCCCCTACATTCATCACCATCTCAAACATAGATGCACCACGACTGGATTGTTGCAGCTGAAAGCCAAATTACTCAGCAACACCTTTCACAATACCCCTAACCAACTCTGCCACCGCAAGATCCCGGTCGTTCTAAGCACGAATAGGACCCTGTACATCACTCGCCCACCCAGGCTGCCTGCCCAATTAACTACCACGCAACCCAGTCAGACTAGTTCGAAATCAGTACCTACACCACACTGCATGCAACTAAATTGTCAATCAGCAGTCAAGCATGCTACTGATGTAGCTGAAACCATCTTACAACATAACACAGTAAGAAGCTGGCTCTGTATATACTATACCAAAGTAAGGTACAGCGTCCAGGGGATCACTAAAGTTATAGCTGAGGCTAAATTAGATAATCAATCAAAGTTATCTTTGGTAGTGTGGGCGAGCAGTTAGGATTATCAGGAGGGTGTGTTCAGTTTTTATTTTATTCACTCAAGCAAGGACTGATTACACACACTCAGAGACAGAATCCAGACCGATTGGGTAAGTATAAAAAAGGTATACCAATGTTTAAATCTCTAGAGCCAAGCAGGACTTGTTACAGGTAGGTAAAATGTACTTGCAATTGTAAAACTTTACACAGTTATGAATGAATTTGCAACCATAACTGGTTTGTATATGCTTTGAAAACAGTTTAAGTTACATAGAAATTACTTTCGATTTCTGTTGCGTTGCTTTTGGATTACATCATCTACTCGGGTGATATGCCTAGATATCACAACGTGGATTGTACAATCCAAAAGTAAGTAAGAATTTTTCAAGGTTAAAACACAGATACTTTTTTTTCATACAAAAGTTCAGTTCAACCTTTAGAACATTTTTAGGAACAAAAATCACATCATTGGTTCTATGGAAAAAAGAGTGTTAACGGTTTATAGTAAGTAAATTACTTCCTGACTTTTGGGGGTTAGGACCAAGGTTCCCTAAGGTCCAGGTAGGCACTCAAATTGCACCACCAGCGCCACTGGGGCTGCCGGGTGCAGAGTGCAGGGCTCCGATGTTAGCCAAAGGGGCCAAGGGGGCCTTCAGTCAAGGACTGCTTTTGAGCAGGCCACGCGGCTGTGGGAGCAAAGCACCTGAAGTTGGGGTCAGCAGTGCAGGGACCAACAATTAGCACAGGAGATGCACCACCAGTGGCACGAAGGCGGCAGGGAGCAACAATAGGCACTGGAGGTGCACCACCAGTGTGCCAAGGAAACTTCGGGCGCCCTGTGGATTTCGATGGAGATCTCCGGTTTGGTAAACATGCTGCAGGCTCCATCTGGGAGGCTTCCTGGAGGCGACCACTGATTGGAGAGGTAAGTTAGATTCTTGGAGGATGCCTGGACACCGTTGGCTGGGCCACCCAAAGCCATTGGCGCCGGGTGCAGGGGTGTCTTTTGGCGCTGGGTCTTTTTACCAGCTCCAGTTGGGAAGACCCTTCAGGTTGAGGCTGCAGGTATGTCGGGTGCAGACTGGTGCAGAACCGTATAGCCGCCTGGATCCAGGTTCTGTGTTGGAAGTCTGCTCAGCAAATCCGGTGCTCACGGGAGACAGTCTGTAAGATGGGTGCAGGGCAGGTCCGCCAGGCTCTGGGAGGGCTGCTGGGCACCCAGGGTTTCTGCTGTAGTCAGAGTCGGGACAGGCCAGTAGGGCTGGCGCCAAAGGAGTTGGTGTCCTCTTCTTTCAGGGTCAGCACGGCTATTCAGTCCTTCTTCTTTCTTACTCGAATCTGAGGAGGCAAGGTTCATGGTTGCCCTAGAATACCAAATTTAAGGGCGTTAAAATGGGTATGCAGGTTGAGACCAATGGGTCCCTTCCTTGAGATAGATACATCCCTATAAGTGGAAGGGGTTATGATCCTCTGCCTATTTGGCTATGTTCCCACACCTTCAAGATGGAGGATACTGAGATGTGTGATTCACCTCGCTTCCCCCACCTGAGGGTTGGGATTGGCAAAGGGGGGCCCACCTCTCCTTCAAACTAGATTCTTCTGCCGATTCTCCCGACCAAATTGAGGGTCAGAACCAGTGGAAGACAGTTGCTAGGGGCAGCAAAAGGCAGGGACAGCTTACAAACGTGGCAGGCCTTTTAAGCTTCCCCTTTGTGGACCCAGCCAATCCTGAGGGAGGAGGCATGACACCTCTGCCCAGGATGGGCTTTGTTTCTGGACCCAGAGAGCGGAGTCCCTCTACCCAGGGATCTAGATCCTGTCTGGTGGTGGCAAATGGTGAGTAGAATCCTCTAAGCAGAGTTACAAACATTAGTCCTGCTTAGGGGATTCAATGGATGTTCCTCACCCAGTGCTTGGGACAGCTAGATTGGGGGTGGGTCTTTGGATGGTAATGAGATCGAAATAAATTAGATGTTGATCGGCCCAGTCAGATGGCAGGATAGAGTGCTTGTTGAGATAATTGTGTCAAGGGTAGAGCCTTTATTGTGGCTTTGTTTATTGCAATGTTGGGTAAGACCAAGTGCTTCCTGGAGTATGAAAAGGGCTTGTACTGTTGGATCGTTAGCATTATTCAGGTGCAGGTTTAGGTCTCCTAATAAAATGTCAACACTGTCTTTTAGGGAGTTTTGCGATTTGAGGTCTGTTAGGACTTCGAGGAATTGAGGGTTATCACCTGGAGGGTGATAGATGACATGAAATTTGATATGGTCAGTTGTCAGTGCCTGGTCGATCATGAATGGCATCTCTATCTGGAGGTTGCGCAAGGTCTCTCACAGCGGTTGGGAGAGCCTTGGTTAGATCTGCTCACCTTCGAGGAGGACGCTCAATGTCAGCAATATTGCACATTGGAGATTTCAAGGCAGCACTTGCTCGCAATGCTTTTCAATACGAGTGGAGCTTTGACCTCCTCTACGCCTTTCTGCCTATACCACTTCTGCCCAGAGTGCTCAGGAAAATCAAGCACAACTGCGCTCAAGTCATTCTTGTGGCTCCGGATTGGGCACGAAGAGTCTTGTATTCCGAACTTCTGATCATGGCCATCGATTCTCTGATCAGACTGCCCCTTTGCTTCGGGAGGATCTTCTGTTGCAGCACAAGGGGATGGTTCTTCACCCGAACCTGTCCAGCCTCCACCTCCATGTGTGGAGATAGAGCAGCGGCAGTTGAGAGCTTTCAACCTTACACCCGAGGTCTGTGATGTCATCGTGGTAGTCAGACGTCCCGCCCCTAAAACGGTATACATTTGTAGATGGAACAAATTTGTGGCGTGGTGCAGTCCAAAGGCTGTTGATCCCAATTTCTGCCCCTCTTTTAGAAGTTCTGTTGTACATACTTTCTTTGGCCCAGCAGGGCTCTGCTTTAGACACTTTTAGGGTTATCTTTCGGCTATCTCTGCTTTTCTGAGACTTTCAGATTAGCCTTCTTTGTTCAAATCTCCCATTGTTAATAGGTTTCTTAAAGGCCTTACTCACTTGTTTCCTCCGTCTCCTTTCATAATGGCCAGTGGGATTTAAATCTGGTTTTGACTTTTCTTATGTGTGCTTCCTTCATATATATATATATTACATCTTTGAGGTAGATACGATATATAAATCTTGCTCCAAGTGCTCTCTTAGTTCCGCACTCGCGGGCGGGTGCGTGGTACACGAGGGTGCAGTTTTGCCAAAACGCGTCTGAGCGTCCTGTGAAGACAAAGTTTTGTCTCGTACCGCTCGTGAGTGCTGGATTTATTTCAGAGCTGATATATATATATATATATACATATATATATATATATATATATTCACAGAAAAAACCATAGGTTTCAGGCACGTTATAGTTAGGAATTAGCATTTAAAAAAACCTCAGAAATTCACTGAAAAAACCATAGGTTTCAGGGGTGTTATAGTTAGCTGGACTTTTCACTTGTACAAAACCATTGAAATTCCCCCGTTATAGTTAGTTCAGCTAACTATAACTCGCGCGCCCGCAATGCACTGCTGATGACGTCACATATTACATCACTCATGACATCACTGATGACATCTCAAATGACATCACTGATGACATCATCCAGTGAATGTGTGTTTTTCTGAAAATTAAATATGTTTTATATATGTATATCTCAAGGTCTATGGAAGAATAAATGGGTATATAAGTGTCTAAATGGATGATTTGTTTTTGAAAAATTGATTGTGTAACTGACTGATTAAGTGTATCATAGTGAATACATGGCTTAGTGAGTAATGTTTAAATATGTAAATATCTGTATCAGTCTCTCACTTTGTGTATAAGTGGCTGCATGGGTCGGTGAGTAGCTACATGGGTGTCTATATAGGTTATTAGTTGGTTTTTTGAGTATCAGTCTGAGTGTCTGCATGGTTCGGTGGGGGGTATTATGTAGTGCATAGGTGCATGAATGAGTGACTCACTCTTTGTATGTGTTGAAGACAGCATGTGTGCAGGACTGTATGGGTGGATGAGTGTGTGTATGGGTGTGTTAGTGAGTGAATGACTGTCTCAATAGTGTCTTTATGAGTAACTACATATGTTTTAAACTAGTATATGTGACTATTGGTGTATATAAGTGAGTATATGTGAGAGTGAGAGATTGAAAGAGTTCCTGTATGAATAAGTATGTGTTTCTATAAGTGATTGTTTAAAAGACTAAGTATGTGTAAGTTTCCGTAGAAGTAAGTGTGGTGGTGTGTTTATAACTGTATATGCAAGTAAATGTATGTTTGATTCTTTATTAGCATGAGTGACTGTGTGTGTGAGTAACTCTATGGATGAGTGGCATTGTGTAACAGGATGTATAGGTGTATGAGTACATATGATGAGTGAGTACATGTATGAGTGACTGTATAGGACTGTTGGTGAATGAGTGGATGTGTATGTGGATCTTAGAATTACTGAAGAGGTTGTTGTAACTGGTATTGGTATGTCCATTGTTTTGAAAAGTTTAGTCTCTATTTTTGAATGTGTGTATCAAAGGTTATATTAGGGTGAGAGGAGGTCTGCCACTCTATCACAAGGATGATGTCACCAGTGATGTCATCAGTGATGTCATTTGAGATGTCATCAGTGATGTCATGAGTGATGTCACTGACCATGTCATGAGTGATGTAATATGTGACGTCATCAGCAGTGCATTGCGGGCGCGCGAGTTATAGTTAGCTGAACTAACTATAACGGGGGAATTTCAATGGTTTTGTACAAGTGAAAAGTCCAGCTAACTATAACACCCCTGAAACCTATGGTTTTTTCAGTGAATTTCTGAGGTTTTTTAAATGCTAATTCCTAACTATAACGTGCCTGAAACCTATGGTTTTTTCTGTGAATTTCAAAGGTTTTTTAAATGCTAATTTCTAACTATGCCTACAGAGATAGGACATGTGAAGAAAGAAGAAAAAATGCACAGAAAGAAAAAAAAGAAGTGCAGAAAGAAGCAACAGAAGTCCTCAAAGACGAAGAAAAGTTCAGGAAGAAGGATAACAAGCAGAAAGAACAAAAAGAAGAGCAGAAAGAAGCCTTGTTGCAAAATCATCCTGTACCCTCAACTTTTTCAGACGGATACTGGTGGTAACTGAGTCTGACTAACCAGTCCTAGAGCCAGTGCTAAAAGACACTTAGAATACAGTGAAAACACCTACATACACTAGGGAACATTATGCGTTGGGGTCCCCCTGTGATTAGCATGACCTCCTCTGTAAGCCCCAAGTACATAATAGGGCAGGGGGATTAAAACTACCTCTTAAAACAGGCCACAGGGCGTTTTTGCACACGTTAACTCAGGCCCTGTCTCCTCCCTTCACCACTGTGTAAACACGCCCTGTGTCCGTTTTTAGTTGGGAGATTAAGTTCATTTGAATCCTGAGGGTCCCTAGGGTCCAACTAGCCCACTAGGTACCTCCAGTAAGTGCCACAGAGCTGCGTTGCAGAGCGGTGTAAAAAGTGGCACGGCCTGGACCACCTCTCTGCAATGCAGCTCAGTGGCGCTTACTGGAAGCACTTGGTGGGCTAGTTAGCCCCCAGGGGCCCTCAGTATTGAAGGAAAATTATATCCCCAATTTAAAACGTGCCATAGTGCGTTTTTGCACACGTCACCTCAGGCCCAGTCCCCTCCCTTCACCACTGTGTAAACGCGCCCTATGGCTGTTCTAAGTTGAGAGATTAAGTCCCCTTGAATCCTAAGGGTCCCTAGGGCCAAACTAGACCACTAGGTACCTCCAGTAAGCGCCACAGAGCTGCGTTGCAGAGAGGTGTAAAAAGGGGCTTGGCCTCAGAACACCTGTCTGCAGCGCAGCTCCCTGGCGCATACTGGAGATGCCTGTTGGGCTAGTTGGCCCTCAGGGACCGTCAGTATTGAAGAGGAATTAATTCCCCAACTTACAACTCGCCAGGGGGAGCGTTTGCAGAGTGCTGCAAGGAGGGGGCGTGGCCTCCGGCACGATGCCAGTCTTTTATTTATTTTAATTTTTTAAGAAGGGGGGCTGTGTGGTTCCCCTTCTTATTCTAATTTATTGGCCCTGATGACCCCATCCCCCAGGGCCTGTCTTCTAATTATATTTTTCTGACCCCAATCCCCAAGGCCGGCCACTGTTTTTTATTATTTTAAAAAAATATATATTTATAGACACACCTAGGACATGCTGGACAAACCGTACGTACCTATCACCATGACGATTTGCGTGATATTCATTAAAAGGCGACTATGCATACAATGAATCCACGTGGAATGTATTTACACCACTAGTGAAGCTCTGACATGTCTGATGCCCTATCGTGCCTAATCCCGGTAGATACCCTTGTCGTTTATTTATACAAACATGGGTAGCTATTCACGGGCACATTTAATACACATGCACATCAAGCCATTCAAAGGGGATTCGACGAAAATTCGACCAAAACTATGCAAGATAATCCCCCTCACGGTTAATAAAACACACATCCACTGCTGGATGTGTAATACTTTTTATTTTACTCTCTGGAAAGGGGACGACATCACTTGAGAGTCACAGCGCACTCCTGGCAGAGCCCAATGCCTTGTTACACCCACCATTGCCTGCTGAGTGCCACACACCTCTGTGTTGTATTCCACTAGCTAGTGCGTATGCTATGACACTCTCTAGCCCATGTGCACTGTAACACCACCCCGTGAATATGTCATGCCACACTTGTCTTCGCACGGGTTATATTGCCCCATCTAACGTGCCTTCCTCGATGCCTATGTTATAACGCACAGTGTTATGCCATACATATTACAATCTGGGATCCATATCTTTGTCACAGTGCATATGCAACGTTACACTCCCCAGCACATATTTTATATTACAACTTTAGAGACTAGTTAGGTTACACAACACTGCCCTGTGCATATTACACTCCAAGGCGCATATCGCATAGCACGCGCTAGTGCCTGTGCTATCTCACGCTCTCCAATGAATCTGTCATTGCGCACAATGTATTGCATATTATATTTCACGCCCGGTTCATCTTATATCACACTTTTTGGTGCATAGTTTATACCATACTTTATATCTAGTTTTCATTTTCAATCGTGCTCTCAGGACTATGTTCTATATAACACTGTGTTCACCTACCCTTTTCACGGGCATTACATTTTGCGATAGGGGGTGGAGGGTCAGGGGGTGGTTCTGCCAAGTGAGCCCGGAGTCACAGTCACAAACGTCCTCTTCTTCCTGAATAAAAGTGAGATTATGCTGCATACTTGTTCATATTTTAAGTAGTTCACACAGACACACGTTTTAAAAACAATAAAGTTCCTAATACTCGCCTTCTCTGAACAGTTAGCTTGCTGCCCCATCCCCCTCCTCCCTATCCTCTGTTGTGTGAATCCATGGACTAGCCTCCTCCCTCCTACCATGCATGGTCTGATGTGCTGCCACTGCCCTCAATTTAGTATGATGTACCAGTCCACTCCTCCTGCCCTCCATTGCCCAATTCTATGCCCCATCATTGACCTCCTGCTTAAACTCTGTGCTTAGCTTGCTGCCCCTATCCTCCTTCCCCCTGCCCTCCGATGTCTTTGTGCATGCCCCTGCTCCATCCTTTTTGCCCACCATGTTCCATGGACCTGCCACTCCTATCTACTCTGAGTGTGTTGTTGAGCTGCCACTCCCCTCCCACCTGCCTAGCATTGTCAGATGACTGTAACCTGTCCCTGCCACCTCCACCCTGCCTGTCCACATGCCATGCCCCTATCCTCTTCCTCCTGTCCTACATGGTCCATTGTATTGCCACACCCTTCTGCCCTCCCTGGTCTGTTGTGCTGCAACTGCTCCTCCTGCCTGCCCTGTGCGGTATTGTTGTGAGGCCCCTTCCCCTGAGCTTTCTTGTCTGTGCACAGGTCCTGACCCTCCCTTCTATCCTCCATCGTCCTTTGTGCATGCCCCTGCACCCTCCTTCTTGCCCATCATAGCCATTGTGCTGCCACTAACCCTCCCACTTGCCATGCATGGTCTTCTGTGCTGCCATGGCCCCTCCCACCTTCCCTGTGTGGTCAGTTAGCTGCCCCTGAACCCCTCCCACCTTCCCTCCATGGTCTGTGTGTATGCCATCACAGTCTCACTGTTGCTCTTCATGGTGTGTCTTGCTTCTAGTGCCCATCCTGCCTGACCTCCATGGCTATCTTGCTGCCCCTGCCCTGCCCCCTTGCCCCCAGCCCTCTGTTTACATGTGCAGACCCCTACTCCCTCCCTCCTGGCTTGTCTGTTCCATTGTAATGCCCCTGATCCGTCCCTCCTGCCCTTTATGGTCTGTTATGCTGCAGCTTTCTCTCCTGTCTGTCCATTATGGTCAGCTAGCTACCATTGCCTCTTGCCCCTCTGTTCTCTGTTGTCCATGTGCATGGTCCTGTCCCCTCCCTCTTGCTTTCTATGGATTGTTGTGCTGCACTCCCGTCCCGCATGCCCTGTGTGGTGTATTGTGCTGCTGCAAACCCTGATGCCTGCCCTGCAGGGTCAGTTTGGTGCACCTCTCCATGTCTCTCCTGTCCTCTGTTATCCAAGTCCATGTCCCTACCCCATTTCCTTCCATGATCCAATGTACCATACTTGCGAACATTTTGAACTTGTTAAGAGGGAGATTTTGAAAAAAAACTGGGGTATTGATTTTCCCCTTTGAGTTACATTGAAAAAGAGGAGATTGTAGACAGGAAACAGATCAAATAAAGGCCATTTGAGCTTAAAAACATTGGACGTTTCCTGGCTGAATCGGGTCTGTTGGCATGTATGGTTGTACTACCATTGCCTCTTCCTTCTGCCCACAATGGTCTATTACATTGCCACAGCCTCTCTTGCAAGTCCTGTATTGTTGGTTTGTTGCCCCTGCCCCCCTTTCCACTGCCCTCCATAGTCTATTGTGCTGCCACGGCCCTTCCTGCCTGCTCAGTGTGGTTAAATTGTTGCCTTTGCACCCTCCTACCTGCCTTCAATTTTCAGAGTCCGTGCCCCTGGCCTCTGCTTCTCAACAGTATCCTAATGAACAACTAGATTGCTAACATTCTATATTTATTACAAAAGTGTGGAACGCCTGACATCATCTTGATGTAATCAAAACTGTAATACCTAGAGCATTTCCTTTAGAAATTACATATATGAGAGGGTCTTATTGGCATCAAAATTATGGTTAGTGCTCTAAAAGACTAAAATAAGGACATCTTTTCTGAGTTTTCAAATAGCGACAAAGCACTTTTAAATTATTTGTTACCTTTATGTTTTTTTATCCAGTTGACCACTTGATTAAATGTTGCACTTAGGGGAGAGGATGTGGTGTTACTTCCAGAACTGCAGACTTTGCAACTGGGGAACCAGGTTGGAGTTTCTGCTTCAGCTCGACATTCTGTGATTCTGGTCAAATCACTTAGTCTCCCCATGTCTACAACCAAAATGAATTTGTTCTTGTGTGATGTAACCAATGCTCATGTAAAGCACTCCAATACCTGACAAGTCTGCACTATATAACACTGCAAAAACACAAAATAATAAGTGTTTTGCACACTTCTGTCATTGGGCTATATTTGGGCTACATCTGGGTGATTTTGGGCTACATTTGGGCTCTTTTGTCTCCGGTGGCCATCTTGGGAGATTTATTTGTTATGAAGTTTCCTAATTTCCTCATGTACTGCAGTCTCCACAGTAGGAAATGCTTTCAGGTTTTTACTTTGATTCCATCATGAAGGTATTCAGATATGTCACACATTTGCCATAAATTCTGAATGTTAGCACTCTAGTTGCTCATTAGATCACTGTAGTAAAACTACTGTTCACCATGGAAGTCTGCTCCTGGTATTAAAAGTGCATGTTTCAGTCTGCATGTCTGAAATTTTTAATGAAATAGAAGAGGATTTGAGAAGTCACTCAAAATGTGCCCTCATTTTCTTTCTTCAGCATTAATTATAATTTCTATGGCAAAATGAACCCCCTCATTGTGTTCCTTTTTAAATTAAATGTTTTAAGTGTTACCAGTTTATTCCAATCAAGATGGCTTCAGGTGTGCCATACTTTTGTCATAATGAAGACAGTAAGCGCTCTAGTTGTTTTTAAGAACACTCTGGGACATTCTGTCATTGGGCTATAATTGGGCTACATCTGGGTGATATTTGGGCTCTTTTGTCTCTGGTGGCCATCTTGGGAGACTTATTTGTTATGAAGTTTCCTAATTTCCTCATTTTTTGATTTCAAAAGAATTTATTATTTTAAGGGAGTAAAAACAAGCATAGAATACAATCAAGAATGATACAAATGATATCAGCTAAAAGACATTCAACCTGGTAAAATGAAAGTTAAAACTGAAAAACACCTTACAAAGTTCATTAATTTGGAAGTATCAGAGGAATGCATTGAATAAGGAAGAATCAATGGATAATCAGGAGTCATATTTATCAAAAGTATCATCATCATAGATTAACTTAGGGATGAAGGGAAAGAAAGGAAAGAAAGCAAAGATAGAAAAAGAAAGAAGAAAGCAGAAAGACAAGATGAGAAAAGAGAGAAGGATTTCCAAAGGATTCACCCAACAACAACACCATCATTAACCAGGCACATCAAACGGGTATTGAGCCACCAAACCCTCTGAGGCTCTTTGCATATACGTATCTAAAGTCAGCCACACATCATTAGATATAGACGGAGAAAGGTGAGCATGATCAACTGACGTATGAGCACTACGCAGAAAAGAAACCCATGCCCACCAAGTATGATAAGAGACTGAAGAAAAAGATTTCCACTCCATGAGAATTACCTTGACTGCTATAGATAGTAAAAGATCCAATAATTGTAATTCCATGGCATCTAAGGGCAACGGGACCGAGGCAGCCAACGGACCAAGAAGAATTAGTGGAAAAGAGAGTTGAAACTGAATATCAAAGATAAGCATGAGATGTTTGTGAACTAGACCCCAAAATGGTTGGAGAAGAGAGCAGTCAAAGAACATATGTTGGAAATCACCAGGTGCTAGCCCACAACTCCAACATCGATCATCGTCCTTGAGATTTAGCGCGTGTAAACGAGTGGGAGTCCAGTGAAGAAGATTAATAGAGAAAAACTTAGATTGCATTAGTGAGGGGGCGATTTTGTTACGAAGAGAAAGCTTACCAATATCTTGCCATGTGTCTGAAGAGATATGATCGGTAACACTATGATCAAAATGATGTAGCCATTTTTGCTGTGCAACAGTTTGGGTAGGAAGTGACGAGGACGACAAAAATTTATAAATCTTAGATGCAACATGACCAGACTTAATCCATAAGTGAAGAAGCATAATCATAGGGGAAGAAGGCTGAAGCTGTAATCTAGCAAGTGCTACTTTTATCTTAAGAAAAGTGTAAAAATCTATATTAGATAAAGAAAATTGCTGGGCCAGGGTAGAGAAAGGAAGAGGTTCATTTTGGGAACCATACAAATGTTTAACAAGCGAGATACCTTTCCCCGACCAATAAGACATCAATTCCGGATCAATATTAATCTTAATTTTGGAATTGCGCCAAATGGATGACCATCTAGTTTTATGCAACGGAATCGCCACTCTCATATCAATTTTACGAATTGCAGCAACAGTATCCAAAATAATAGATCTAGAAAATGGAATGAAAAGAGTATTTGTGGTTAAGAAAGAGGCAGTTGGAAGAGGAGAGGCCAATTCCTGTTCTATTAGCAACCAAGCTGGAACATGCATAAGGGGAGGGGAAAACCAGAGCGCACCTTGAGAGGCTAGAAAAGCAGATTGATATTTCCCCCAATCAGGAAGATTACATCCCCCCAACTCATAAGGTTTCCTCAAGAATTTATAGGCAATTCTAGCCCTTTTATTATTCCATAAGAATTTGGAAGTAATTAAATCAAGATCATGAAAGAAGGCATCAGAGAGCTTGACTGGAAGCATAGAAGAGACAAAATTAATAATAGGTGTTATCATCATTTTAAGAGTTTGGAGCCGACCCCACCAGGAGATATGCTTCGGAGACCAATTTTCTAAAAGATGCCGCACTTTAAGAATAGTTTGAGATTCATTATAAGTAACCGTCGCATAGAGGGTGGAACAAAAATAAATACCCAGATACTTTAGTTGCTTAGATTGCCACTTAAAACCCGCCGAACCCATATGAGAGGAGAAGCAGTAAGCATTTAAGGGGAACATTTCTGTCTTATCTCTGTTCAGTGTATAACCTGAAACCTTTGAGAAGGTGGAAATGATCTCAGAAATAGCCGGGATGGCACGCACAACATCATCTGAAAAAATGAGAACGTCATCGGCATAGGCAGCTACTTTTAACTGATGGGAACCAAAAGAAAATCCCATAATGTCTGGATGTACGTCAATCAGTCGGAGAAGAGGATCAATGGACAACAAAAATAAAAGAGGAGACAAAGGACACCCTTGTCTAGTACCCTGGCAAAGGTGAAAAAAAGACGAGGTAGCCCCATTCACTCTTATATTAGCCCTAGGTCGGGAGTAAAGAGACATAACCATACGGATAAAGGAATCGCCAAGATTATGTGCACATAAAACAGCTCGTAAAAAAGGCCAGGAAACCTTATCAAAGGCCTTTTCAGCATCAAGGGCCAAGGCCGCCGCCGGAAGATTGGATCGCTTAGCAGCACCTAGAATATGACAAAAAGTACGGATATTATCACGCGCAAGACGACCCTTTACAAAACCTGTCTGGGAAGGATGAACCAATTGAGGGATAAAGGATTCTAATCGTCTAGCTAAGATTTTAGCAAAAATCTTAGCCTCCATGTTAAGCAGGGAAATGGGACGAAAATTCTTGGGGTCTGAATGATCCTTTCCTTCTTTGGGGATTACTACAATAGTAGCATCAGCAGCAGAGCCAGACACAGAACCATCTTTGACAAACGCATCAAAGACCGATTGAAGTTTCGGAACAATCACAGATAAGAAGGTCTTATAAAACAAAATAGGGTACCCATCAGGGCCCGGAGCCTTACCGGAACGAGTGGCTTTTATTGCGGAAGTAATTTCATCAGAGGTAATCGGGGCATTTAATGAATTATTATCATCCTCCGGTATAGCTTTCAACGGTACTGTCTTCAAAAACTCCTGGCACTGTTCGAAAGACGCCTGCATAGAGGGGGTATATAAATTATTATAGAAATCGCGAAAGACCTCAAGAATTTCTTCAGTCTGAAATTTTCTCTTACCAAGATGGTCGGTAATAGAAGAGATTTGGGAGGATGTATTAGAAGATTCCTGAAACTTTAATGTAGCTGCAAGAGTCTTGCCCGCACGATTTTTTAACAGCAGCCTCTTAGATTTCTGAGCCTGAAAACCAATATGCGCTCTCTTAGTGACAATAGTATTATACGCATATTTTAAGTTCTTAATAGATTGTAAGCATGACCTATCCTTAGACTGTCGAAAAAGATCTTCCTGGCATTTAATCTCATCCGCTAAATCCGTGAGTTCTTTTTTAATGGCAGCGTTTCTCCTGGACATACACTTAATGACCTGACCACGAAAAGTGCATTTAAAAGAGTCCCAGAGAACAACAGGAGAGCTTACTGAACCAACATTCTCACGGAAAAACGTCTCAATATCATTAGAAAACTCTCGAACTTGGGAAACATCATGTAAAATTTCCGTGTTTAGTCTCCAAGATCTAGACCTTACCCGAGGGGCAAAAGACATAAGTGTGAAAGTTACCGCGGCATGATCTGAAACTAAAATGGGGTGAATAAGCGGAGATGAGGAAGCTTGAACAAGAGAAGAGTGAACCAGAAGGTAGTCAATACGTGAGAAGGACGAATGAGGGGAGGAAAAAAAGGAGAAATCACTGCCAGTGGGATTGTGAAGACGCCAAACATCCTGAAGATGGGTCAGAGAACACATATTAATCAATTGTTTATGTGCTTGAGGGGGACGAAAGTTAAAGGCAGAATTCCTATCCAAAATAGGGTCCATTGGTAAATTAAAGTCACCACCAACAATAAGATTGCCAGAATGAGGTGTGTCATTTAGCTTTTTGGTGATCGTTTTCCAAAAAGCCGGATCATCCTTGTTAGGGGCATAGATGTTCATGACAAAGAGAACAGCATTACCATCGGACACCTTAGATAGTAACCAGCGTCCCTCTGTATCCTGTTCAGAGGAAACGATAGACAGACCAGAATGTTTAGAAACTAAAGTGATTACTCCATTCCTTTTACCACTAGCATCCGAACAAGCAACATCAGAAACCCACTCTTTCTTCAGAAATAACGCCTCCCTAACAGAAACCTTTGTCTCCTGAAAAAGGACGAGATCCGAAGAAAGAGATTTGCAATAATCTAGAATCTTCGACCTTTTAACTGGATGATTTAGCCCTTTGACATTAAGGGAGAGTACATTCAATCCAGACATAGATCTAATAGCAGAAGAAAAAGATATTGCACAAATGATATATGAACTACAGCCTCCAAGAGACCTCGCCTCCAGACACTAGACATCAACACAACACCGGGAGAATCCCAGGAGGAAATCCAAAGAGAGAAGGAAAAAAGAGAGAAAGAAGAAAGGAAGAGGATAGACAGAAAGAGGGAGAGAAGGGCCAACAAGGAAGGTCTGAAAAAGACCGAATTCATACAAGGGGGGACATGGGAATGAGCAAAGAGCCCAACATGAGGAATAGAAACTATCAGCATAAATAGCCCCAAAACAGAACAGAACAGATTATGCGTTATTATAAAAGAAGAACTGTCTAAAGGCTATGAACAAGAATCAATTATCGTTCTGGAAACAGTACATCATATAAATCTATACAGGCGACATGATAATCAAATTTGAGAGAGAGGAAACACCTAAACAGGATCATAAAAAGTGTAAAAAGCAAAAAGAGAGAAAAAACAGATGTAAACAGTAATAGCTGATACAAAAAAAGAAAGAGCAATAATAAATAAAGTACTAAATAATACAGTCAGAAGAAAGTAAGTGAAACACAGGGGAGAGCGGCATATAGTAACAGACTAATGTATCAAACAATAAAGTCTTATGATAGATACATAGTATAAATGAGATTATCCATAAAAATGCAAAATCTATAAATAAGCTAACAGATAACTGTCCACAAAAACATATTTCTCGTTGCACTCCATATAACTGAGAGAGGTGAGAATATCTTAAATATAGGAACATGGAAGAGAAGAAACATAGGCCTATCAATTACAAAACAGCTAAAAAATTCCGACCTATTCGAGAAAGACACTTAATAATAATAACGATACAAACCAATAAATGCTATAATAGTGACATAGAGCTAAACACAAAACTCTAACTATAGCAATTAATAAGCAACAAATACTCATCCATGAATCAAATATGTAATCAATACATTAATAAACACTAACGTACTCCACAAATATGAGACAACCACAGACGATGAAAATCATGCACATAACCAAAACAATAGAAGATAAGAACTCATACACTAGGATAAGAAACGGACCGGGAGCTAATATGCGGAAAGACAATTTGGGAAGGAAAAGAGTAAAAAGGATGGCACCCGCGCAAAAGTGACGTTAAACCAACACGAAACAATACCACAAAATCTTGAAAGGGTCATACAATAGAACTAACAACAAAAAAAAAGACCAATGCACCATACCGATATGGAGGGACCACCAACAGCCGACAAGAGCACAACAAAAACAATGGACACTAAGACCACCGTGCAGGACTAAGAGAGACTAAGCTCAATAATACTGGCAAAGAAAAAACACATAGCAGTATGCATAAGCGCCTCAGGTGCCAGCAGAACCAGGATCAAGCGAGGCCTCCATTTGAAGTTCCATCTGAAGCTCCATCTGATTATCCAAAAACGAGACCAAGTCAGCAGGTTCATCGAAGATTCTAGAGCGACCTTTGAAAGTAATGCGGAATTTTGAGGGGCCAGCAAAAGAAAAGGGGATATTCATCTCCGTTAGACGCTTCCGCAAATTAAGAAAACCCTTCCTTCTTATGACCGTGTCTCTGGCAAAGTCCTGAGAGATTGAGATGCGATGACCATTCCACGAAACAACTCTAACCTTCCGCATATGAGCTAGAATTTGTTCTGTATGCTGATGACGCAGTGGCTTAAAAATTATCGCCCTAGGTTGCGTAGCAGACTTAGAACGAAAAGTGGGAACACGATGTGCACGTTCCAGCTCAAAATCTCTTTGGAAGGAAATTTGCAATGTAGAAGGAATCCATTGATAGAGGAAATCAATCATAGAAGACGCATCCTTCTCAACATCTTCAGGAAGCCCAAAAATGCGCAGGTTAGATCTGCGGTTACGATCTTCTTGCTCAGTGAGATCCTTCCGCAAAGCAACCATTGATCGCTCAAGTTGTGAGAGAGATCTGGACTGCTTTTGCATGGAATCCTCTGCGCCACTAATACGTGCTTCCGTGTCCGAAACACGAAGAGACAAGGCCTTGAAATCATTCCTGATAGCTAACACTTCCACTTGCAATAAATCTGTGTTGGTCTTGGTAGACTGCGCAATTTCATAGACCTCATTAAGGCGCGTCAGGATAGTCTCAAGAGTGGGACTAGGGTCTTTTTGCGGAGATTCAGGTGTAGGAGATAGCTGTTTGGCCCTTTTAAGAGACGCTTTAGATTCCTTTGCGTCTTTAGCATTTGAAGACGGGCCCATATTCGCGGCCATAGAGCACACCACCTCAGCAGGAGTACAGAACACCACTCCAGACAAATTACGAGAAGGGAATGCCAAGTGAGGAAGGAAAACCTCAATATGTCAAAAGGGAACGAGCAAAAATGGATAGCGCACTCTTAGCAAGAGAGCAGAGAAATACTAAAGGTAGATTCCAGGGACAGGGAAGGGAACCACCTCACAAAAATATCCCACCTTGCAGGTATCAAAAGGGGTCCTACCAGTCAGGGATGACCCAAAGGCCGGAAAGCATTAGTCCAAGAAACCCCACTAAATGTCCTTGACGGAGTTCCTGACAGACGATATCTTAGCAAAAAACGCAAAGATGAAACAAAAATAGGCAGTAAGGCAGCAGGCAGAGAAGAAAAAGCAATATGAGTTGAGGAAGTAAAAAAAAAAAAAAAAAAAAAACGTCACCAGTATCTGTTTAACTGCATTCCTGGCCCTTCTGTGGCAATGTCAACATCGCGCTGAGGAGAAAGCTCTCACCGCACCTGAAGAGACAAAATGGCGGCCGCTCGCGAAACCACCGAGCGCCGTCAAACTGGAACCAAAGTGCGAGTTCCAGCAGCCTCAGAAAGCAGGAAACCCTCTCCCAGACATCCGTGACATGTTCTTATCCATGCGGCCGATATCCGCGATGACCGGGGCCGCCGAAAACAACCGCTATTCCTCCGTGGGCTCCAGCTCAGCACGGAGCTCAAACGCAAACCGCCATATCGTCGCGGCGCGCAAGCCACGCCCCCCCTAATTTCCTCATTTACTGCAGTCTCCTCAGTAGGAAATACTTTCAGTTTTTTACTTTGATTCCATCAAGAAGGCATTCAGATGTGTCACACATTTGCCATAAATTCAGAATGTTAGCACTCTTTTTGCTCATTAGATCACTGTAGTAAAGCTACTGCTCACCAGGGAAAACTGCTGCTGGTATTGAAAGTGCATGTTTCAGTCTGCATGTCAGAATTTTTTAATGAAATAGAAGAGGATTTGAGAAGTCACTCAAAGTGTGCCCTAATTTTTCTTTCTGCAGCACTAATCATACTTTTTATGGAAAAATGAACCCCCTCATTTTGTTCCTTTTTAAATTAAATGTTTTAAGAGTTACCACTTTAATCCAAGCAAGATGGCTTCAGGTGTGCCATACGTTTATCATAAGTAGGACTGTTAGCGCTCTAGTTGTTCTTTGGAGCACTCTGGGAAGCTGCAGTAGAACACAAAGGAATCAACTGACAGTCTCTGCCCTTGTTGGATGTACATGTTTTACTGAGAAGGTCAGACTTCATTCTCACATGACTGAGAAAGATAATGTGAATTTACAGAAAATAAGCTCTCAGTTTAGCTTATAGATCACCTTCCAAACCTCTGTGGGAAAAGCATGAGAAAATATTTTTCTCTCAATCATGATATCCCAGCAGAACGCTTTTTCACATGGTGAAATCACCTTAGAACATACCACAATTCCTAAAATAAGTATGGTACCATCAACACATGATTTATAATGTAACTAAAGTCTTAAAACCTTCTATTAACTGCAATGCTTTTTAATGAGGTGCTATCATGTATATTGGTCCCAAGATGGCTGCCAACACTTCTTGGATGAATTGCTGACAGCCAATCAGATCTCAGGATGAGATGTGTGGTTAGGCTCCGCCCACATATATATATGATTTTGCTTTTGATTTTCTCAGGAACTACTGAACAGATTGACACCAGACCTGCAAAAGGCACATCCCTGACCTGAGGACTACCTCTCTGCCAAATTTCAAGTAATTCTGTTCAGCCGTTCGGGCTGTACCTTGGACTAAAGGTCCCTATGGAAAATTGCATGGGAAAAACACGTTTTGGGACCCCCCTTTTTTCTCAGCCCCCGCTTGACGAATCCCCCCGAGACTTTCAGGGTAGGAGCGGAGCGGAGCGGAGCGGAGCGCCCCACCTATTTTGAAAATTCGCGAGGATTCGTCGACCGGCGCCAAAGTTATTCCAAATAGAATGTTGCGGATTTCCTATGGAAACACGGTCCTAACTATATATATTACCTACTGGCGGTCGCCAGTAGGTAGTTATAGTTAGGACCACGTTTCCATAGGAAATCCGCAACATTCTATTTTGAATAACTTTTGCGCCGGTCGACGAATCCTCGCGAATTTTTCAAAATAGGTGGGGCGCTACGCTCCGCTCCTACCCTGAAAGTCTCGGGGGGATTCGTCAAGCGGGGGCTGAGATAAAAGGGGGGGTCCCAAAACGCGTTTTTCCCATGCATTTTTCCATAGGACCTTTAGACACAGCTACAGCCCGAACGGCTGAACAGAATTACTTGAAATTTGGCAGAGAGGTAGTCCTCAGGTCAAGGAAGTGCCTTTTGTAGGTTTGGTGTAAATCTGTTCAGTAGATTCTGAGAAAATAGCCTTTAAATCAATATATATATCTGAGCCAGCTTACGGTGCGCTTACGGTGCGCTTACCGTACGCGTACGGTGACGTGCGCGAGCGCGATTCTGATTGGCTGTTAGATCTTAGTAAACATTCGAATCGGCCGAAACCAGGAAGCGGCGGCCGCCATTTTCTCTCTCGCACTCTGAGTGGGGCAGCATAAATGAAGCCCAAAAATGTGTAAAAGGGCAGTATATTGAGATAATAATCACCCAGCAATGATATACGGGCCCCCAAACAACCCACAAGGCCAAAAAAAAAATATTTTTTTTTTTCGAAAAATCGCCGATTACGCTTACCGTACGCGTACGGTAAAAAAATTTTTACAAAAAAAAAAGTATCCACACTCTCCCCACCCCATGTGCAAATGGTGCCCGAAGGGCACCATTTGTGCATGGCTTATCAATCAAATGAAAACAATAAACAAAACATTTCACAACGATGCGCATAATATGTCCCCCATGTGCGCACGGTGCGCGAAGCGCATCGTGCATACATGGCCCATCTCGCATAATGTGGGCACGTGACCACCGTGCGTGCATGGCACTAACTGCGTAAAGTGGGCGCGCGGTGCGCGAAGCACACCGCGTGCTCACTGTGCGCGCACGGTGCGCGCACGGAACGAACTGCGTTAACTGGGCGCGCACGCCACGAATGGCGTAAAGTAAGTTAGCATTTAAAAAACCGTACAAATTCACTGAAAAAACCATAGGTTTCACACACGTTATAGTTAGGAATTAGCATTTAAAAAACCTTGCAAATTCACTGAAAAAACCATAGGTTTCACACATGTTATAGTTAGCTGTAGATTTTACTGATAAAAAACCAATGAAATTCCCCCGTTATAGTTACTGTAGGCAACTATAACTCACGCGACCGTAATCCTCTGCTGATGACATATGTGTCTTTATGAAAAAAAAATATTTGTAATATATGTATAGCTAAAATTTAATGGAAGAAGACGGGCAAATAAGTGTCTAAATACAGTATTAGCATCAGCAGAGGATTACGGTCGCGTGAGTTATAGTTGCCTACAGTAACTATAACGGGGGAATTTCATTGGTTTTTTATCAGTAAAATCTACAGCTAACTATAACATGTGTGAAACCTATGGTTTTTTCAGTGAATTTGCAAGGTTTTTTAAATGCTAATTCCTAACTATAACGTGTGTGAAACCTATGGTTTTTTCAGTGAATCTATATATATATATACATATATATGTTCACAAATCCTTACAGATAGATGAAAAATGCACTCACAGGATTATAGATTTCCCAAGGTCTTTAAATTTTCAAACATTCCCAGGTTGAAGAAACAATCGATGCGTTTCGTTATCCCTGATAACTTGATCATGGTTTTATATATATATATATATATATATATATATATATATATATATATATATATATACACACCTACTGGCGGTCGACAGTGGGAAGTTATAGTTAGGACCTATTATCCATAGGAAAAGCGTTTTTGATTTCCGAATAACTTTGGTGCCGGTTGACGAATCATCGCAAAGTTTTCAAAACTAGTGGGGCGCTCCGGTCAGTTCCTGTCTTGAAAGTTTCGGGGTGATTCGGTAAGCGGGGGCCGAGAAGGAAGGGGGGTCCCAAAACGTGTTTTCTCCATGTTATTTCCCATAGGAAACTTTAGACACGACTTCAGCCCGAACGTATCGTATCAACCTCATAGGTTTATTACCAACTTATCCTAATGGCTTTTGTATACTTCTCTTACATATTGTCAATATGTATTTATATTTACTCCAAATGTAACTTATACATGTGCTCCTAGCAAACCATGTAAATCGCTCTGATACCTTCCGGTCAAGTTTGTGCTATACAAAACTTGATGAATAAATAATTGAATGTAAGCGCAGGACCAAAGAGAAACTGGCCAAGATCCTGAGGGCAGCACAGAAGACCGGAGGTGGACCAGGCGGGGTTGGACCCATTGGAGGGGCAGGTGGTGCCAGTCAACAGAGTTGGTGGAAGGAGTGGAAGGACAGGACAGGACAGTGCTGCCACTGAGGACCTGGAAGATCTACAGGGTAAGTGTCAACAAGGGACAATGGGGTTAAAACTGTCATGCAGCACAGCAAAACAATGGTGTGTGTGAGGTTAAGGGCAGGAATGTCACACATGTTAGCTCATACATCACAGTAATGTAATTTGTTTTGCCAAGCGACAAATCGCTCAGCCCAGCCTAGCCCTTCCAAAGTTTGCCGGGCTCATGTGTGATATGCTGCCCCAGTCCAGGTTGTCTTTTGAATACTGCGAATTGTAGTGTAATGTATGACATGAGTAACTAGCACTACAAGTCCCACAATAGAAAGCACAAAACCTGCACTGAAGCAACACATCATGCATGGTGTTTGGAAATCTGCACAACCTGACTGTGACAATGCAGGCTCCCTTTCGCCATGAGGCAAGTGTGATTGTTTTGGGCCTACACAGCCAAAAGTGGAATGTACAGTCATGGTCTGGACTGGGGTTGCTAGAGGAATAACTTCTCACCCCAGAGGGGATTCAGGTGCTGAGTAAGTGAAGGATCACCAAGTAGGATTATGTGAACAGTTACGTGTGCAGTCACTAGCATTAAACCATATTTCACGCAGCTGTCCTGATGTGCTGGGTGAGATTACAGGTGTTGTGTGCCATGTCAAAGACCTTACTAACTTCTGTCTTGTACAAATGAATTTTGGGGGTGGGGGCGAATGCCAATGATGCACGCTAGAGGTACATGAGTGTTTGTTAGCAGAACAGATGGCATGTGAGTTTGGTGGGCCCCTGGTAGTGTACTGCCATGTAGGTGTAGCACATTGAACTGGCAATGTGTCTGAATGGGGAGCCTTGAATGGCAAGGAGGGGAGGTGTGATGTATGAGCCGCAAGATAATTTGAGTGATAGTCATGCACTGCTGTGTGTGATAGTTTCCCACTTGTGTGGCAGCTGTGAAGGGATGCTGTAGAAGAGGGTATTGGTGTACAAAATACTACATGTGATGTGGGCCTGGATGATGGTGTAGCTGGTGTCAGGAGAGAGCCATGAGCAGAAAAGTCTGACTATGCTTCATATCTCCAAGCTGGAGGATGTGAAACAGAGAATTGTGAAGTGTAAGGTGAGGTGGTGTCCAGGATTATGAGCAGGTTTTGGGGATGGTTAGAGGGTGAGGTGTTTGGCCCTAGCCATGTGAGCAAACAGGGTAGTTACATGTTACAGAATATCCTCACTACTAATTTGTATGGTTCAGCATGAGCCATTGCTCTCACATACAAGTAGCCATGGTTGTCAATTGCATGAGATAATAAATGTAGGTGGTGTAGGTGTGTCATGAAAGTCATGAGTCCCAGGGTCTGAATGATGATTGACAGAGAAGTCATGTACAGCTATGAGTGGGTGGTGTTGAGTGAAGAGATTTGTGCATCTCTGCAGATGTGCAACTTGGGTAATAAGGAAATGGAGTGAGCCTCAGTGATGGCATATTTCCAAGTGTGTCAGTGCCTATTCTCTTCAGAGATTGTGCACAGTGCCCATTGTTCTGAGCTCTGGAGATGACTGTGTGTAATAGGAAACTGCAGGATTCCACACAAATAAGTGCACTATGGTAAGAACATGCCCTTACCCATTCCTGCAGTGTAGCAAGGCAGCTGGCAGCTTGCTGTGTAGAGCTATTTGGATGAGCGTCAAATATGACCCCTCAGACACATGAATGCACAAATTGCACATGACAGCAGAGCAAGGCAGATTGGTGTGGTGTACTGTGTGAAAGGCAAAGTGCGGGACCAAATCTAATAGATGACAAAATAACATTACTTTGTCTGTAATTGTGGGCTTAGTGATGCCTAGAGGCAATGTAGGCACCATTTTGACATGGTGCAATGTTCCCAGCAGTGGTGTCAATAAGTGAACCTTACATCAATCTAGTCCTTAAAAGATACAATCAGCTAAGCAACATGGTAAATCGTGCCCTTACCTGCACCCTTTCAGGCAGTGCAGGCCAGAAAGCTGCGTAACTGCCTTGCCACAAAAAAGGCCCCTTGTTACACAGTGGTTGTGTGAACAATGTAAACATATTGCCACGTGAACGGCAACACCAGTGTAACTTGGCCTCTTTCACTTGTAGTAACACATGTTCAACACATCTATGAGTAACATAAAGTGAATGAAAATAAAGTATGCTTGTCACCTACTTTACTTATGTCAACATCTATCATCGATCACCATTAACATATTTCAATTTCATTGCACAAGGACAAAAAACACTACCTGCCCAGCAGCCTGTCCTCGATAACCAATGTATTAGTGATGACATCCTGTTCCCAATGAATGATGACACTGTCTAACAACTCCTGGACTCCAAAGAATCTCCATCTACGGTCATGGCAAGGAATGGCAGCGTTGCAGGGTCTCCAGAGAAACCGCCACCCACAGGACATGCCCCATCTGCAAGTCCAAGTCCAGCTGCGGATTCCGCGGACCCAAGTTGTCTTCCAACGGTGAATGGTAGGAATCCAACAGCGGATGGTTGATGTGGTGCGGGCGGGAATGGAGACCATAACGGGCAGCTTAGAGGGAGTCCTTAGGTGCCTCAGTACTAATAACGGTACATCTGAGGCAATGAAGGGCACCTACCTGTGGGTCCATAGGATGGGTGAGTCCCTGGCTGATATTGCTGGTTTCATGAGGGAGAGGCAAGAATAACAGGCCTAAACCTCTGACAACAGTGAGGTTGCCACCAGGCTCGGGCCATCATTAGCATCACAGCATCTATTGAGCGCAAGTTGGACTCCTACATAACAACAATGGCTGCCCTCCATAGCGACGTTGTTGCAGTGTTGAGAAGCCATCAGTCCCTTGTCAGCACTGTGCTGCCTTCCCCCTTGCTGGCACAGACAAATGCTGTTGGGGACAGGGGAGCCACATCGTCTGCCCCTGATGTGTGTGCCTCAGATGCCTCTAACACAAACAACTCCAATGGCAGAGGAGGCACAACACCCATCAGGGGAGGAAGATGTAGACTTCATAAGTTTCCATTGGCAAACTGCCAGGTAACATTTTACTGTGTCTCTATGGCCATTTTCCCAGAGGTCCTGTGTCTGTTATCATGCCACCTTCTTTGTCACCAGCACTGTACCTTTTTGTTTTTGCACCTGTTATTCTCATTCACTTGTGGACCTTTGAAGAAGCATACCTTTCCTAATGGCAATTTGTACCTACTCACTGAAATTCTCTTCACCTCTACATGGTCTCCCAAATAGACTCTGTCTGGGCATCTTTTGTTCACAACCAATTAGGTGTTGTTGCCCCAAACAGTGCAAAACATCACATGTTGAGGCAACCAAATATTGTAAATAAATTAATTAATATAACCCAGAGTGTTGTATGTTTGTTGACGAATGGACTACCATGGTGGATATGTATTAACATAACTCACTTCTTGGCTTCTCAAGGTAAGTGAGCAAAAGTCACTAGCCCCTGCTCTCTCTGGGTATGCAGCCACAATAAGTGCATTCACTGCGATGGCATACTGAGGAATGTGTTGCTTCCCAATGGAACCTCAGGGTGTGACAATGAGCTTCAGGTTCTTGACTGACACATAATGAAAGCTCCAACTAAACACACAAATGTCTACCTTCTAAAAATTGGGTCTGTGAGCCATGTGAGCCAATAACACTGTTCCACTCGTCCACATATTTCTACATCAGTGAACATTACGTGATCAAACACATATGATGGCCTTAATGCTCACACTGAAGAGATCCTAAAGTACATAAATTATCATGCATGCACTAATGATAGGCAGCTAATCAATCCCATACTCCTTATGAATTAGCATCATACCTGTGCCACACAGGGCAATCCAATTCCTTGTATGTCAGTATGCAGCAAGCATTTACTGTTGGGGACCGTTGTCAAAGGGTATATGCTCAATAATGCTACTTTGGGGTAAGTAGGGTAAATGTTTCTCTGCCCCTGAGAGACCTCATATGTTTTGATTGTGAGTGTAGCCACACATTACATCTATGGTACATTGCACACTCATATTGCTGTATAGGAGCCAGAGCACAGACACAGGCACAAAGCAACACCTCCCAAGGGGAAGATGACATGGGCGACTTATGGGCATGTATCATTGACGGTAGTTACCCAAAGTGAACTGCATGCAGTGCATCACTTACCAAGTAGTCAATGGCAATGATGAAGAAGGGTCTACAGGCCGGTGTAAACAGCCAACAACAATGTCCCACTTGCACAATGGTGTGTGCAGTACTGACAGGCATTAGTGTGTCCCACTGCAGCCTGGAATCTGTAATCTGTTGTGGCAAAACTATACCAACTATACTTCCCTGTTGGAAAACCACTCCCACACTAGAAGGGGTGGTGGTGGTCTTCCGGACACACTGTGGTAGCTTGGCTCGAGTGGTCAGGAATCAGGCTCCGTGCTAAGCATACAACATACCCAAACAATAACCATGCGTGCATCCGTTCCAAAAACGACTCTACACCGTAAAAATTATGAAAATATCTTTCTTTATCTGCTTTTTCTCTTAGTTGCTGATTGGAGAAAATAAATAACAATCACAATATACAAACGTTTTAGAAAGTGCAGGACAAATAAATACTGGCTTAATGATTCAATAAATAGGGGTGATCATAAATACTGAAGGCATAAATAAAAGTGCAATACACACAGGCAATTAAATATTCTGAGGCAATAAATACTGTAACCAATAAATATTGTGCATCAATAAATACTGTGGACCAATAAATACAGTGGAACAATAAATAGGTTAAATACAATAAATACAATGCCCCTAATAAATACTTAAAAGCTGACAGTGACACTCATGGAATCAGATCACTTTTGAATTCCTAAGGGCTGATTTGGCCCAGGCACAGCTTGTGGGGATGTGGAAGGCTTGAGGGTGTCTACTCCCTGGCTTGGTCAAGGCTGAGGCCTAAACTGAGGTAGATAAAGGGGGGAAATACCAGAGACCTGGCTCTCTCTCTCCACACAACCTCTCTAGATTAGTCCCAGTTCACCCCTGGCACCTTAGAGCAGTCTCTCAGGTCTCCACAGGGCCTTAGGCGCCCTCTACTCCACTTACTGCCCTTTTTCTGATGCTCCGACGCCGCTGGAGTCGTGTCGATGCCGTGAGGCGGTTCCGGTTCGACGTCGGCGGCCTCGGCACAATGTCAGTTCTTGACGACGCCGGTAGGCGGCTCCGGTTCGGTGTCGGCGGCCTCGGCTCGATCTCGACCTCCGATTCGATGGCGTCGGGCAGTCTTTACTCGATGTCGACTTCGGGCGGCTCCGGTCCGATGGCGACCTCGGATTCGATGACGTCGGCCGGCCTTGCCTCGATGTGCTCCTCTCCTTAGGTTTCCGGCGACTCCGGAGTGCGATCCTCACTCCCGACCTCCGGCACGATTCCCACAGGTTCCGGCGACTCCGGAGTGCGATCCTCACTCCCGACCTCCGTTACACTTCACCTCGGTCTCCGACGACTCCGGAGGGCGGACTTCACTCCTCCGATGACGCCGCTCGCTCGACCTCGGGTGACTTCCTCCTCGACCTCTGGTACTCCTCACGACCTCTGACGGCGCCCTCTCTCGACCTCTGGCGGCTTCGGGTACGACGTCTGCTTTTCCAGTCAGCGCCGCTTCTCCACCTCGGGCTCCAGGTCTTAGGCTACTCGACGTCGGACTTCAGGGAAACCAGTTTCCAGGTCAGGATCTTGCTGTTCTCTTGTTTCTAAGGCCTGTTCCTGCTGTCCAGGTCCTTAGGATGGTTGTTCTGACTTCTTCCCACACAGGGCTCCAGGCTGGGCTCAGTCAGTAGGGACTAGTATCAAGGGTGGGTTTATGGACCCCACTCCAGGCACAAGTTTCCACCCCTGCTGCTTCACTCCTTCCTCCTTCAAGTTTTTGCTGCTCACTCCTCACCAGTCAGGTGCCAACTGCCAGCTCCAACTGCCAACTCTCTCTCTTAGCTTCCCAACATTCTAAACCGCCTCCAACTGTCACAGGGTTCTGGAATGTTCTGGAAGGTGCTGGTAGGTTCCAGTGGATGCTGGTGATGTCACAGGTGGCCACCATTTTGTGCTCCAGGCCCTCAGACAGAAGTTTCAGGGGTAGGTAAAATGGCTCCCTGAATCTGCAGCAACACTAAAAAGTCTGGTGGTTCCCAAAAATGAAAAATTCAAACAGGGTTTGAGGCAAAAGTGGGACAAAATAAATAATGATGAGGAGGGACCACCCAAAGGGCTGACAGGTCTAACACGCGTCCCCCCCAGCTGAAAGTGGGGAGAGCTACCCAACCCCTTGGGAGTTCTCATCACTAAGGCGGAAATATCTTGAGAGACCGTCTGCATTGGCGTGGTCCACTCCAGGCCGATGTTCCACCTGAAAGTCCATTCCCTGTAGGGCAATAGACCACCTCAACAACTTGGGATTCTCCCCCTTCATTTGCATCAGCCAACGAAGGGGTCTGTGGTCGGTCTGAACCAGGAAGTGCGAGCCAAACAGGTATGGCCGCAACTTCTTCAGAGCCCATACCACTGCAAAGGCTTCACGCTCTATTGCACTCCACTTCTGTTCCCTGGGAAGTAGCCTCCGGGATAGGAAGACCACGGGTTGATCCAGACCCTCTTCGTTGAGTTGCGATAACACTGCCCCAATGCCATGTTCTGATGCATCTGTCTGGACAATGAACTCCTTGGAAAAGTCTGGGGCCCTTAAGACCGGGGCCTCGCACATGGCTTTCTTCAATCTCTCAAAGGCTTGCTGACAAGCCTCCGTCCAGACTACCCGTCGAGGTTGTTTCTTGGACGTGAGCTCCGTGAGGGGGGCTACGATGGTACCGTACCCCTTCACGAAGCGGCGGTAGTATCCCGTGAGGCCCAAAAATGCTCGGACCTCAGTCTGTGTCTTGGGGGGTTCCCAGGCCATGATGGCCTCGATCTTCGCCTGGAGGGGTTGCACCGCTCCCCTACCCACCAAGTGTCCAAGGTACACTACCGACCCCTGCCCGATCTGGCACTTGCTGGCCTTGATCGTCAATCCAGCTTGTCTCAGGGCCTGGAGAACAGCTTGCAGGTGACGCAAGTGATCCTCCCAGCTGTTACTGAAGACGGCTATGTCATCCAGATAAGCAGCAGAGAAACTCTCCATTCCGGTGAGGATCTGGTTTACCAGGCGCTGAAACGTGGCAGGTGCGTTCTTGAGCCCAAAGGGCATCACACAGAACTGGTAGTGGCCATTGGGCGTGGAGAAGGCTGACCTTTCCCTTGCTCCATCAGTCAAAGAGATCTGCCAGTACCCTGAAGTAAGGTCAAAGGTACTTAGATATTGGGCAGCTCCCAGCCGGTCAATCAATTCATCCGCCCTAGGGATCGGATGAGCATCAGTTTTGGTCACTGAATTCAGTCCCCGATAGTCCACACAGAACCTCAGTTCTGGTTGGGCACCCGGTGGTGCAGCTTTTGGTACTAACACCACCGGACTGGACCAGGGGCTGCTAGAAGGTTCGATCACTCCTAGCTCCAGCATCTTAGTGACTTCACTGTGAATGCTGGCCTTCACCTTGTCCGACATCCGGTAGATCTTGGACTTCACAGGTGGGCTGTCTCCTGTGTCCACGTCATGGACGCACAGGTGAGTCCTACCCGGGACAAGGGAGAACAACGAGGAGTACTGCCCCAGGACCTGGCGACAGTCCTCCTGCTGTTCAGGAGTTAGAGATGGGGAGAGAATCACTCCCTCCACCGACCCATCCTTCTCTTGAGACGCAAACAGATCAGGGAGAGGCTCGCTTTCCACGTCCTCTACTCCGTCAGTCACCATCATCAAGATGACTTCGGGCCTCTCGTGGTGGGGTTTGAGGCGGTTGGCATGCAGCACCCGCAGGGGCTGACGAGGGGTCTTCAGGTCCACCAAGTAGGTAGCCTTACCCTTCTTCTCCAACACCTCAAAGGGTCCTGACCAGCGATCCTGGAGGGCACTAAGCTCTCCTGGTTCGATCACCCACACCTTCTGGCCAGGCTCCAACTCCACCGGGTGAGCATTGTGGTCATACCACGCCTTCATCACTGCTTGGCTGGCTTCCAAGTTGTCAGAAGCTTGCTTCCACAACTTAGCCATTTGGCTCCGGAAGGCCAGCATGTAGCTCACCACATCCTGGGGAAGCTTTCTGGGAGTTCTTTCCCATCCGTCTCTCACCAGGTTGAGAGGTCCACGTACAGGGTGCCCATACAGAAGCTCGAAGGGGCTGAAGCCCACTCCCTTCTGTGGCACTTCCCTGTAGGAAAAAAGTAAGCAGGGTAGGAGGACGTCCCATTTCCTCCGCAGGCTTTCAGGCAGACTTCTGATCATGCCCTTCAAGGTTTTGTTAAACCTCTCCACCAGACCATTGGTCTGGGGGTGGTAAGGAGTGGTGAACCGGTATGTCACTCCACACTCCTTCCACATGGCCCGCATGTACGCTGACATGAAGTTGGTCCCCCTGTCGGACACAACTTCCTTGGGAAAACCCACTCGGGTAAAGATTCCCATCAGGGCCCTAGCCACAACAGGTGCTGTTATGGTCCTCAGAGGTATTGCCTCTGGGTACCGTGTGGCATGATCCACCAGGACCAGGATAAACCTGTGACCAGCTGTAGTCGGTGGATCTAACGGACCCACAATGTCGATGCCCACCCTTTCAAAGGGGGTGCTAACGACAGGAAGTGGTTCCAGGGGAGCTTTCAGCTTCACCCCTGTTTTCCCACTGGCTTGGCAAGACACACATGTCCGGCAGTAGGTATCGGACGACACTTTCATCTGAGGCCAATAAAAGTGTGGGACAAGACGGGCGAAGGTCTTGTCTTGCCCCAGGTGTCCTGCCAATGGTATCTCGTGAGCCAACTCCAGAAGGAAGGCTCGATAACGTTGAGGGACTACCAAGGCTCGTGACGATCCATGTAGGGGTGCCTTGGGTTCACTGTAGAGGAGGCCATCCTCCCAGTAAACACTGTAGTTCCCTTCAACGTTCCCTGCTGCCTGGGCTTCGGCCTGTCGCCTCAGCCCCTCAAGGGTAGGGCACTCCCTCTGGCCCTGACAGAATTCCTCCCGGGACGGGCCTCCCTCCACGTGCCACTCGGCCGGGATGGGTAGGTCCTCCAGGTTGGTAACGTCCCCCACCGCAGACTCCTGGTCCACCACCTCCGGTGGCCTATCCGTCCTACGGGGTGGGGACGCTGAGGCAGGCTCCTCCTGTCCTCGGTTCTTCCCTTGACTGGCAGCTGGCTGGGCCTTTGTTCCAGGCTCCAGCCGAAACGAACTCCCTCTTCGGGTAGTCGCGGACCTTGTGCTAACACAGGCCCATTTAGGTGTACCCAGCATCTCCGTGTGAGTCCGGTATTCCACCTCCTTCCAAGCGTTGTGCTCCATGTCATTCCCCAGCAGACAATCGACTGGCACGGCAGGGCTTACGGCAACTCGAAGTGAACCTGCAACCCCCCCCCATTCAAAGGGAACCTCGGCCACTGGATAGTGGCCTGTTCTGCCGTCAGCCATCGCGGCTGGGTGGAGTACATCGGGAATTACCTGCTCTGGAGACACCAGTTGGCTACGCACCATAGTCATACTGGCTCCTGTGTCTCTCAGAGCCTCCCCTCTTTGGCCGTTGATGGTGACCCACTGCCCATACTTTGCAGTATTTGCGGGCACCTGGATCTTAGGAACCATCTCCCGTTCTCCCAGGGACACTAAAGTGACACCCGCCCACTCCCTTCCCTTAGTTAAGGGCATCTCCTCCCCGAGCACTACACTAGCTACTCCGGGGGTCTTTCCTCCAGTGGGAGGGGGTGGTCGTTTCAAGCACTTCGGATCTCCTTTATAGTGTCCAACGCCACCGCACTCGTAGCAATGGACAATCCTTGGCTGCTGACTCTGGCCAGGATTAGGGTTTCTGGGCGGGTTAGCCTTAGGGGTGAATCCTGTTCCCTTCCCTTGGAAGTTATTTTGGGGGCCTTTGGAGAACTCCTTTTTCTTTTCCCCTCCCTCTTTCTTCTGGGGGGCGCCCTGTCCGGCCTTTTGAGTATCCCCTCCAGTCCCCCTTGTGGACACCCGGGTACTAGCCCAAATGTCCGCCTCCTCAGCAAGCTTCCGGGGACTGGTCAGCTTGCTATCCACCAGGTGTTGCCGCAGTTCAGGGAAACATTTCTCGAGCAGGTGTTCCTTCAGTACCAGGTCAAACAACCCCTCGTAGTTCCTCACTTCACTGCCCTGAATCCAACCTTCCATTGCCTTCTTTGCGTAGTCCAGGAAGTCCACCCAATTCTGCGTGCCCAGTTTGTGACTACCCCTGAACTTCTGTCTGTACTTTTCGGGTGTTAGTCCAAACTTCCTTATGAGCGCCAGTTTCATGGTGGGGTAGTGGGTCTGCTCATCCTCTTCGAGGGCCAACAAAGCATCCCTACCAGCTGGAGGCATGTACTTGTACAATCCCCCTCCCCAGTACTTCTCTGGAACCCCATGGGCCCTCAACGAGACCTCATAGGCCGCTAGCCACTTGGCGATATCGTCGCTCACCCCATAGCTAGCTACTATGTCCTTTGGCAGGTATGGTTTAGGTTCCCTGGTGATCTCTTGGGTTTGGCTGCCACCATTAGGAACAGGTTGTGCCCCGATTCTCAAGATCTGAAGATCTATTTCTTTCAGTCGTAATTCATGGGCCATCCTCTGCTCCTCCTTCTCCTTCTCCAGCCTTGCTAAGTCCCATGTGAGCTGTCTTTTCTCCCTCCGGTCTGTTAACTCCACTTCAGACAAGCCACCGCTAGAGGCACTGCTGCCCTTCCTAGAAATGGTTCTGGGCCCTGCTGACAGGTTCCCCACCTCAGGTTGGTACATCTCAGCCCCCTCGGGGTCAGGCTCTCCATCCCTGTCTTCCTCCTCAGCCTTGCTTTCTCGGCGTGCCTCCCCCCAAGCCCTTAAGCTGGTTTGGAGTGCACCCTTCTTTGCTCCTGGGGGACAGTACACCCCCTCCCGCTGGCAAAACTCCCTGAGTTGGGCCACAGTGTACGTTTCTAGATTTTCTAGTACAAACTCCATCTCGCCCACTCAGGTTAGAGGACAGGTTTTTGTGCAGTAACTATGCAGGGGGGTACCTTTAATAATACCTCCTCCCACCACCAGAGTAAATTTGGAAAAAACAAAAACCCACAATTAGGAAGGCCGCTCTTGAGAAAACTCCCGGTGTAGGCCTATGGACTACCCACAGTTATTGTTGAGTATGCGTAGGCACAGCTCTATCCCACCGCTGCCACCAATTTATGTTGGAAAACCACTCCCACACTAGAAGGGGTGGTGGTGGTCTTCCGGACACACTGTGGTAGCTTGGCTCGAGTGGTCAGGAATCAGGCTCCGTGCTAAGCATACAACATACCCAAACAATAACCATGCGTGCATCCGTTCCAAAAACGACTCTACACCGTAAAAATTATGAAAATATCTTTCTTTATCTGCTTTTTCTCTTAGTTGCTGATTGGAGAAAATAAATAACAATCACAATATACAAACGTTTTAGAAAGTGCAGGACAAATAAATACTGGCTTAATGATTCAATAAATAGGGGTGATCATAAATACTGAAGGCATAAATAAAAGTGCAATACAGACAGGCAATTAAATATTCTGAGGCAATAAATACTGTAACCAATAAATATTGTGCATCAATAAATACTGTGGACCAATAAATACAGTGGAACAATAAATAGGTTAAATACAATAAATACAATGCCCCTAATAAATACTTAAAAGCTGACAGTGACACTCATGGAATCAGATCACTTTTGAATTCCTAAGGGCTGATTTGGCCCAGGCACAGCTTGTGGGGATGTGGAAGGCTTGAGGGTGTCTACTCCCTGGCTTGGTCAAGGCTGAGGCCTAAACTGAGGTAGATAAAGGGGGGAAATACCAGAGACCTGGCTCTCTCTCTCCACACAACCTCTCTAGATTAGTCCCAGTTCACCCCTGGCACCTTAGAGCAGTCTCTCAGGTCTCCACAGGGCCTTAGGCGCCCTCTACTCCACTTACTGCCCTTTTTCTGATGCTCCGACGCCGCTGGAGTCGTGTCGATGCCGTGAGGCGGTTCCGGTTCGACGTCGGCGGCCTCGGCACAATGTCAGTTCTTGACGACGCCGGTAGGCGGCTCCGGTTCGGTGTCGGCGGCCTCGGCTCGATCTCGACCTCCGATTCGATGGCGTGGGGCAGTCTTTACTCGATGTCGACTTCGGGCGGCTCCGGTCCGATGGCGACCTCGGATTCGATGACGTCGGCCGGCCTTGCCTCGATGTCGACTTCCGGCGGCTCCGGAGTGCGATCCTCACTCCCGACCTCCGGTGCTCCTCTCCTTAGGTTTCCGGCGACTCCGGAGTGCGATCCTCACTCCCGACCTCCGGCACGATTCCCACAGGTTCCGGCGACTCCGGAGTGCGATCCTCACTCCCGACCTCCGTTACACTTCACCTCGGTCTCCGACGACTCCGGAGGGCGGACTTCACTCCTCCGATGACGCCGCTCGCTCGACCTCGGGTGACTTCCTCCTCGCTGGCACAGACAAATGCTGTTGGGGACAGGGGAGCCACATCGTCTGCCCCTGATGTGTGTGCCTCAGATGCCTCTAACACAAACAACTCCAATGGCAGAGGAGGCACAACACCCATCAGGGGAGGAAGATGTAGACTTCATAAGTTTCCATTGGCAAACTGCCAGGTAACATTTTACTGTGTCTCTATGGCCATTTTCCCAGAGGTCCTGTGTCTGTTATCATGCCACCTTCTTTGTCACCAGCACTGTACCTTTTTGTTTTTGCACCTGTTATTCTCATTCACTTGTGGACCTTTGAAGAAGCATACCTTTCCTAATGGCAATTTGTACCTACTCACTGAAATTCTCTTCACCTCTACATGGTCTCCCAAATAGACTCTGTCTGGGCATCTTTTGTTCACAACCAATTAGGTGTTGTTGCCCCAAACAGTGCAAAACATCACATGTTGAGGCAACCAAATATTGTAAATAAATTAATTAATATAACCCAGAGTGTTGTATGTTTGTTGACGAATGGACTACCATGGTGGATATGTATTAACATAACTCACTTCTTGGCTTCTCAAGGTAAGTGAGCAAAAGTCACTAGCCCCTGCTCTCTCTGGGTATGCAGCCACAATAAGTGCATTCACTGCGATGGCATACTGAGGAATGTGTTGCTTCCCAATGGAACCTCAGGGTGTGACAATGAGCTTCAGGTTCTTGACTGACACATAATGAAAGCTCCAACTAAACACACAAATGTCTACCTTCTAAAAATTGGGTCTGTGAGCCATGTGAGCCAATAACACTGTTCCACTCGTCCACATATTTCTACATCAGTGAACATTACGTGATCAAACACATATGATGGCCTTAATGCTCACACTGAAGAGATCCTAAAGTACATAAATTATCATGCATGCACTAATGATAGGCAGCTAATCAATCCCATACTCCTTATGAATTAGCATCATACCTGTGCCACACAGGGCAATCCAATTCCTTGTATGTCAGTATGCAGCAAGCATTTACTGTTGGGGACCGTTGTCAAAGGGTATATGCTCAATAATGCTACTTTGGGGTAAGTAGGGTAAATGTTTCTCTGCCCCTGAGAGACCTCATATGTTTTGATTGTGAGTGTAGCCACACATTACATCTATGGTACATTGCACACTCATATTGCTGTATAGGAGCCAGAGCACAGACACAGGCACAAAGCAACACCTCCCAAGCGGAAGATGACATGGGCGACTTATGGGCATGTATCATTGACGGTAGTTACCCAAAGTGAACTGCATGCAGTGCATCACTTACCAAGTAGTCAATGGCAATGATGAAGAAGGGTCTACAGGCCGGTGTAAACAGCCAACAACAATGTCCCACTTGCACAATGGTGTGTGCAGTACTGACAGGCATTAGTGTGTCCCACTGCAGCCTGGAATCTGTAATCTGTTGTGGCAAAACTATACCAACTATACTTCCCTGTTGGAAAACCACTCCCACACTAGAAGGGGTGGTGGTGGTCTTCCGGACACACTGTGGTAGCTTGGCTCGAGTGGTCAGGAATCAGGCTCCGTGCTAAGCATACAACATACCCAAACAATAACCATGCGTGCATCCGTTCCAAAAACGACTCTACACCGTAAAAATTATGAAAATATCTTTCTTTATCTGCTTTTTCTCTTAGTTGCTGATTGGAGAAAATAAATAACAATCACAATATACAAACGTTTTAGAAAGTGCAGGACAAATAAATACTGGCTTAATGATTCAATAAATAGGGGTGATCATAAATACTGAAGGCATAAATAAAAGTGCAATACACACAGGCAATTAAATATTCTGAGGCAATAAATACTGTAACCAATAAATATTGTGCATCAATAAATACTGTGGACCAATAAATACAGTGGAACAATAAATAGGTTAAATACAATAAATACAATGCCCCTAATAAATACTTAAAAGCTGACAGTGACACTCATGGAATCAGATCACTTTTGAATTCCTAAGGGCTGATTTGGCCCAGGCACAGCTTGTGGGGATGTGGAAGGCTTGAGGGTGTCTACTCCCTGGCTTGGTCAAGGCTGAGGCCTAAACTGAGGTAGATAAAGGGGGGAAATACCAGAGACCTGGCTCTCTCTCTCCACACAACCTCTCTAGATTAGTCCCAGTTCACCCCTGGCACCTTAGAGCAGTCTCTCAGGTCTCCACAGGGCCTTAGGCGCCCTCTACTCCACTTACTGCCCTTTTTCTGATGCTCCGACGCCGCTGGAGTCGTGTCGATGCCGTGAGGCGGTTCCGGTTCGACGTCGGCGGCCTCGGCACAATGTCAGTTCTTGACGACGCCGGTAGGCGGCTCCGGTTCGGTGTCGGCGGCCTCGGCTCGATCTCGACCTCCGATTCGATGGCGTCGGGCAGTCTTTACTCGATGTCGACTTCGGGCGGCTCCGGTCCGATGGCGACCTCGGATTCGATGACGTCGGCCGGCCTTGCCTCGATGTGCTCCTCTCCTTAGGTTTCCGGCGACTCCGGAGTGCGATCCTCACTCCCGACCTCCGGCACGATTCCCACAGGTTCCGGCGACTCCGGAGTGCGATCCTCACTCCCGACCTCCGTTACACTTCACCTCGGTCTCCGACGACTCCGGAGGGCGGACTTCACTCCTCCGATGACGCCGCTCGCTCGACCTCGGGTGACTTCCTCCTCGACCTCTGGTACTCCTCACGACCTCTGACGGCGCCCTCTCTCGACCTCTGGCGGCTTCGGGTACGACGTCTGCTTTTCCAGTCAGCGCCGCTTCTCCACCTCGGGCTCCAGGTCTTAGGCTACTCGACGTCGGACTTCAGGGAAACCAGTTTCCAGGTCAGGATCTTGCTGTTCTCTTGTTTCTAAGGCCTGTTCCTGCTGTCCAGGTCCTTAGGATGGTTGTTCTGACTTCTTCCCACACAGGGCTCCAGGCTGGGCTCAGTCAGTAGGGACTAGTATCAAGGGTGGGTTTATGGACCCCACTCCAGGCACAAGTTTCCACCCCTGCTGCTTCACTCCTTCCTCCTTCAAGTTTTTGCTGCTCACTCCTCACCAGTCAGGTGCCAACTGCCAGCTCCAACTGCCAACTCTCTCTCTTAGCTTCCCAACATTCTAAACCGCCTCCAACTGTCACAGGGTTCTGGAATGTTCTGGAAGGTGCTGGTAGGTTCCAGTGGATGCTGGTGATGTCACAGGTGGCCACCATTTTGTGCTCCAGGCCCTCAGACAGAAGTTTCAGGGGTAGGTAAAATGGCTCCCTGAATCTGCAGCAACACTAAAAAGTCTGGTGGTTCCCAAAAATGAAAAATTCAAACAGGGTTTGAGGCAAAAGTGGGACAAAATAAATAATGATGAGGAGGGACCACCCAAAGGGCTGACAGGTCTAACACGCGTCCCCCCCAGCTGAAAGTGGGGAGAGCTACCCAACCCCTTGGGAGTTCTCATCACTAAGGCGGAAATATCTTGAGAGACCGTCTGCATTGGCGTGGTCCACTCCAGGCCGATGTTCCACCTGAAAGTCCATTCCCTGTAGGGCAATAGACCACCTCAACAACTTGGGATTCTCCCCCTTCATTTGCATCAGCCAACGAAGGGGTCTGTGGTCGGTCTGAACCAGGAAGTGCGAGCCAAACAGGTATGGCCGCAACTTCTTCAGAGCCCATACCACTGCAAAGGCTTCACGCTCTATTGCACTCCACTTCTGTTCCCTGGGAAGTAGCCTCCGGGATAGGAAGACCACGGGTTGATCCAGACCCTCTTCGTTGAGTTGCGATAACACTGCCCCAATGCCATGTTCTGATGCATCTGTCTGGACAATGAACTCCTTGGAAAAGTCTGGGGCCCTTAAGACCGGGGCCTCGCACATGGCTTTCTTCAATCTCTCAAAGGCTTGCTGACAAGCCTCCGTCCAGACTACCCGTCGAGGTTGTTTCTTGGACGTGAGCTCCGTGAGGGGGGCTACGATGGTACCGTACCCCTTCACGAAGCGGCGGTAGTATCCCGTGAGGCCCAAAAATGCTCGGACCTCAGTCTGTGTCTTGGGGGGTTCCCAGGCCATGATGGCCTCGATCTTCGCCTGGAGGGGTTGCACCGCTCCCCTACCCACCAAGTGTCCAAGGTACACTACCGACCCCTGCCCGATCTGGCACTTGCTGGCCTTGATCGTCAATCCAGCTTGTCTCAGGGCCTGGAGAACAGCTTGCAGGTGACGCAAGTGATCCTCCCAGCTGTTACTGAAGACGGCTATGTCATCCAGATAAGCAGCAGAGAAACTCTCCATTCCGGTGAGGATCTGGTTTACCAGGCGCTGAAACGTGGCAGGTGCGTTCTTGAGCCCAAAGGGCATCACACAGAACTGGTAGTGGCCATTGGGCGTGGAGAAGGCTGACCTTTCCCTTGCTCCATCAGTCAAAGAGATCTGCCAGTACCCTGAAGTAAGGTCAAAGGTACTTAGATATTGGGCAGCTCCCAGCCGGTCAATCAATTCATCCGCCCTAGGGATCGGATGAGCATCAGTTTTGGTCACTGAATTCAGTCCCCGATAGTCCACACAGAACCTCAGTTCTGGTTGGGCACCCGGTGGTGCAGCTTTTGGTACTAACACCACCGGACTGGACCAGGGGCTGCTAGAAGGTTCGATCACTCCTAGCTCCAGCATCTTAGTGACTTCACTGTGAATGCTGGCCTTCACCTTGTCCGACATCCGGTAGATCTTGGACTTCACAGGTGGGCTGTCTCCTGTGTCCACGTCATGGACGCACAGGTGAGTCCTACCCGGGACAAGGGAGAACAACGAGGAGTACTGCCCCAGGACCTGGCGACAGTCCTCCTGCTGTTCAGGAGTTAGAGATGGGGAGAGAATCACTCCCTCCACCGACCCATCCTTCTCTTGAGACGCAAACAGATCAGGGAGAGGCTCGCTTTCCACGTCCTCTACTCCGTCAGTCACCATCATCAAGATGACTTCGGGCCTCTCGTGGTGGGGTTTGAGGCGGTTGGCATGCAGCACCCGCAGGGGCTGACGAGGGGTCTTCAGGTCCACCAAGTAGGTAGCCTTACCCTTCTTCTCCAACACCTCAAAGGGTCCTGACCAGCGATCCTGGAGGGCACTAAGCTCTCCTGGTTCGATCACCCACACCTTCTGGCCAGGCTCCAACTCCACCGGGTGAGCATTGTGGTCATACCACGCCTTCATCACTGCTTGGCTGGCTTCCAAGTTGTCAGAAGCTTGCTTCCACAACTTAGCCATTTGGCTCCGGAAGGCCAGCATGTAGCTCACCACATCCTGGGGAAGCTTTCTGGGAGTTCTTTCCCATCCGTCTCTCACCAGGTTGAGAGGTCCACGTACAGGGTGCCCATACAGAAGCTCGAAGGGGCTGAAGCCCACTCCCTTCTGTGGCACTTCCCTGTAGGAAAAAAGTAAGCAGGGTAGGAGGACGTCCCATTTCCTCCGCAGGCTTTCAGGCAGACTTCTGATCATGCCCTTCAAGGTTTTGTTAAACCTCTCCACCAGACCATTGGTCTGGGGGTGGTAAGGAGTGGTGAACCGGTATGTCACTCCACACTCCTTCCACATGGCCCGCATGTACGCTGACATGAAGTTGGTCCCCCTGTCGGACACAACTTCCTTGGGAAAACCCACTCGGGTAAAGATTCCCATCAGGGCCCTAGCCACAACAGGTGCTGTTATGGTCCTCAGAGGTATTGCCTCTGGGTACCGTGTGGCATGATCCACCAGGACCAGGATAAACCTGTGACCAGCTGTAGTCGGTGGATCTAACGGACCCACAATGTCGATGCCCACCCTTTCAAAGGGGGTGCTAACGACAGGAAGTGGTTCCAGGGGAGCTTTCAGCTTCACCCCTGTTTTCCCACTGGCTTGGCAAGACACACATGTCCGGCAGTAGGTATCGGACGACACTTTCATCTGAGGCCAATAAAAGTGTGGGACAAGACGGGCGAAGGTCTTGTCTTGCCCCAGGTGTCCTGCCAATGGTATCTCGTGAGCCAACTCCAGAAGGAAGGCTCGATAACGTTGAGGGACTACCAAGGCTCGTGACGATCCATGTAGGGGTGCCTTGGGTTCACTGTAGAGGAGGCCATCCTCCCAGTAAACACTGTAGTTCCCTTCAACGTTCCCTGCTGCCTGGGCTTCGGCCTGTCGCCTCAGCCCCTCAAGGGTAGGGCACTCCCTCTGGCCCTGACAGAATTCCTCCCGGGACGGGCCTCCCTCCACGTGCCACTCGGCCGGGATGGGTAGGTCCTCCAGGTTGGTAACGTCCCCCACCGCAGACTCCTGGTCCACCACCTCCGGTGGCCTATCCGTCCTACGGGGTGGGGACGCTGAGGCAGGCTCCTCCTGTCCTCGGTTCTTCCCTTGACTGGCAGCTGGCTGGGCCTTTGTTCCAGGCTCCAGCCGAAACGAACTCCCTCTTCGGGTAGTCGCGGACCTTGTGCTAACACAGGCCCATTTAGGTGTACCCAGCATCTCCGTGTGAGTCCGGTATTCCACCTCCTTCCAAGCGTTGTGCTCCATGTCATTCCCCAGCAGACAATCGACTGGCACGGCAGGGCTTACGGCAACTCGAAGTGAACCTGCAACCCCCCCCCATTCAAAGGGAACCTCGGCCACTGGATAGTGGCCTGTTCTGCCGTCAGCCATCGCGGCTGGGTGGAGTACATCGGGAATTACCTGCTCTGGAGACACCAGTTGGCTACGCACCATAGTCATACTGGCTCCTGTGTCTCTCAGAGCCTCCCCTCTTTGGCCGTTGATGGTGACCCACTGCCCATACTTTGCAGTATTTGCGGGCACCTGGATCTTAGGAACCATCTCCCGTTCTCCCAGGGACACTAAAGTGACACCCGCCCACTCCCTTCCCTTAGTTAAGGGCATCTCCTCCCCGAGCACTACACTAGCTACTCCGGGGGTCTTTCCTCCAGTGGGAGGGGGTGGTCGTTTCAAGCACTTCGGATCTCCTTTATAGTGTCCAACGCCACCGCACTCGTAGCAATGGACAATCCTTGGCTGCTGACTCTGGCCAGGATTAGGGTTTCTGGGCGGGTTAGCCTTAGGGGTGAATCCTGTTCCCTTCCCTTGGAAGTTATTTTGGGGGCCTTTGGAGAACTCCTTTTTCTTTTCCCCTCCCTCTTTCTTCTGGGGGGCGCCCTGTCCGGCCTTTTGAGTATCCCCTCCAGTCCCCCTTGTGGACACCCGGGTACTAGCCCAAATGTCCGCCTCCTCAGCAAGCTTCCGGGGACTGGTCAGCTTGCTATCCACCAGGTGTTGCCGCAGTTCAGGGAAACATTTCTCGAGCAGGTGTTCCTTCAGTACCAGGTCAAACAACCCCTCGTAGTTCCTCACTTCACTGCCCTGAATCCAACCTTCCATTGCCTTCTTTGCGTAGTCCAGGAAGTCCACCCAATTCTGCGTGCCCAGTTTGTGACTACCCCTGAACTTCTGTCTGTACTTTTCGGGTGTTAGTCCAAACTTCCTTATGAGCGCCAGTTTCATGGTGGGGTAGTGGGTCTGCTCATCCTCTTCGAGGGCCAACAAAGCATCCCTACCAGCTGGAGGCATGTACTTGTACAATCCCCCTCCCCAGTACTTCTCTGGAACCCCATGGGCCCTCAACGAGACCTCATAGGCCGCTAGCCACTTGGCGATATCGTCGCTCACCCCATAGCTAGCTACTATGTCCTTTGGCAGGTATGGTTTAGGTTCCCTGGTGATCTCTTGGGTTTGGCTGCCACCATTAGGAACAGGTTGTGCCCCGATTCTCAAGATCTGAAGATCTATTTCTTTCAGTCGTAATTCATGGGCCATCCTCTGCTCCTCCTTCTCCTTCTCCAGCCTTGCTAAGTCCCATGTGAGCTGTCTTTTCTCCCTCCGGTCTGTTAACTCCACTTCAGACAAGCCACCGCTAGAGGCACTGCTGCCCTTCCTAGAAATGGTTCTGGGCCCTGCTGACAGGTTCCCCACCTCAGGTTGGTACATCTCAGCCCCCTCGGGGTCAGGCTCTCCATCCCTGTCTTCCTCCTCAGCCTTGCTTTCTCGGCGTGCCTCCCCCCAAGCCCTTAAGCTGGTTTGGAGTGCACCCTTCTTTGCTCCTGGGGGACAGTACACCCCCTCCCGCTGGCAAAACTCCCTGAGTTGGGCCACAGTGTACGTTTCTAGATTTTCTAGTACAAACTCCATCTCGCCCACTCAGGTTAGAGGACAGGTTTTTGTGCAGTAACTATGCAGGGGGGTACCTTTAATAATACCTCCTCCCACCACCAGAGTAAATTTGGAAAAAACAAAAACCCACAATTAGGAAGGCCGCTCTTGAGAAAACTCCCGGTGTAGGCCTATGGACTACCCACAGTTATTGTTGAGTATGCGTAGGCACAGCTCTATCCCACCGCTGCCACCAATTTATGTTGGAAAACCACTCCCACACTAGAAGGGGTGGTGGTGGTCTTCCGGACACACTGTGGTAGCTTGGCTCGAGTGGTCAGGAATCAGGCTCCGTGCTAAGCATACAACATACCCAAACAATAACCATGCGTGCATCCGTTCCAAAAACGACTCTACACCGTAAAAATTATGAAAATATCTTTCTTTATCTGCTTTTTCTCTTAGTTGCTGATTGGAGAAAATAAATAACAATCACAATATACAAACGTTTTAGAAAGTGCAGGACAAATAAATACTGGCTTAATGATTCAATAAATAGGGGTGATCATAAATACTGAAGGCATAAATAAAAGTGCAATACAGACAGGCAATTAAATATTCTGAGGCAATAAATACTGTAACCAATAAATATTGTGCATCAATAAATACTGTGGACCAATAAATACAGTGGAACAATAAATAGGTTAAATACAATAAATACAATGCCCCTAATAAATACTTAAAAGCTGACAGTGACACTCATGGAATCAGATCACTTTTGAATTCCTAAGGGCTGATTTGGCCCAGGCACAGCTTGTGGGGATGTGGAAGGCTTGAGGGTGTCTACTCCCTGGCTTGGTCAAGGCTGAGGCCTAAACTGAGGTAGATAAAGGGGGGAAATACCAGAGACCTGGCTCTCTCTCTCCACACAACCTCTCTAGATTAGTCCCAGTTCACCCCTGGCACCTTAGAGCAGTCTCTCAGGTCTCCACAGGGCCTTAGGCGCCCTCTACTCCACTTACTGCCCTTTTTCTGATGCTCCGACGCCGCTGGAGTCGTGTCGATGCCGTGAGGCGGTTCCGGTTCGACGTCGGCGGCCTCGGCACAATGTCAGTTCTTGACGACGCCGGTAGGCGGCTCCGGTTCGGTGTCGGCGGCCTCGGCTCGATCTCGACCTCCGATTCGATGGCGTGGGGCAGTCTTTACTCGATGTCGACTTCGGGCGGCTCCGGTCCGATGGCGACCTCGGATTCGATGACGTCGGCCGGCCTTGCCTCGATGTCGACTTCCGGCGGCTCCGGAGTGCGATCCTCACTCCCGACCTCCGGTGCTCCTCTCCTTAGGTTTCCGGCGACTCCGGAGTGCGATCCTCACTCCCGACCTCCGGCACGATTCCCACAGGTTCCGGCGACTCCGGAGTGCGATCCTCACTCCCGACCTCCGTTACACTTCACCTCGGTCTCCGACGACTCCGGAGGGCGGACTTCACTCCTCCGATGACGCCGCTCGCTCGACCTCGGGTGACTTCCTCCTCGACCTCTGGTACTCCTCACGACCTCTGACGGCGCCCTCTCTCGACCTCTGGCGGCTCCGGGTACGACGTCTGCTTTTCCAGTCAGCGCCGCTTCTCCACCTCGGGCTCCAGGTCTTAGGCTACTCGACGTCGGTCTTCAGGGAAACCAGTTTCCAGGTCAGGATCTTGCTGTTCTCTTGTTTCTAAGGCCTGTTCCTGCTGTCCAGGTCCTTAGGATGGTTGTTCTGACTTCTTCCCACACAGGGCTCCAGGCTGGGCTCAGTCAGTAGGGACTAGTATCAAGGGTGGGTTTATGGACCCCACTCCAGGCACAAGTTTCCACCCCTGCTGCTTCACTCCTTCCTCCTTCAAGTTTTTGCTGCTCACTCCTCACCAGTCAGGTGCCAACTGCCAGCTCCAACTGCCAACTCTCTCTCTTAGCTTCCCAACATTCTAAACCGCCTCCAACTGTCACAGGGTTCTGGAATGTTCTGGAAGGTGCTGGTAGGTTCCAGTGGATGCTGGTGATGTCACAGGTGGCCACCATTTTGTGCTCCAGGCCCTCAGACAGAAGTTTCAGGGGTAGGTAAAATGGCTCCCTGAATCTGCAGCAACACTAAAAAGTCTGGTGGTTCCCAAAAAGGAAAAATTCAAACAGGGTTTGAGGCAAAAGTGGGACAAAATAAATAATGATGAGGAGGGACCACCCAAAGGGCTGACAGGTCTAACATTCCCCTATCACTTTCACACAGATTTCAACAGTAATATGATGCCTGTGTTGTGAGTGAAATTTATAAGAGATCCACTTACAGTGTCTAAAGTTTTAAAAGCTACTGCACTTGTCTCAATTGTCATGTAGACTATAATTTCGCCACAAGGGTGGGTCCGCTAATCTCAAAGTGGTCGTCTGTGGCACCAGATGTCCTCAGGACGGGTCCTCCTTAGCTGCAGCCTCATACAGGAGTTGTGTTCTGCCAGTCAGCACCCTCCTAAAGGCATCCCCCATCATTCAGTGCACCTCCACTTCCACCAGTGAGTCTCCTCAAGGCTCAGTGAGGTCTCCCTCATGACCACCCATCAAGGGACGACACCAACACCCGAAAGGCTGCCCACAGCGCAGGTCACTTCATGGTGCACCAGGTCTAATGTCTCCCCATGGATCTCGCTTATGCCCCAGCACCACGCTGCTGAGATGTTCGGGGAGTGGCTCTCTTACCACTGTGTCACACTTCTGTGTCGCTACTGCATCCCCTGCACCTCCATGCTGTCGGCTCAGTTAGGCCTCCCTCAGGGTGTCTTCATCTCCTTCTTGCCCCCGGATCATCTATACGTGTGTGGGGGGGAATCCCGGGATACTCACTGAGTTCCAAAAGGCCTCATGTGTTCTGAGGCCAATTGATCATCAGTGATTTCCTGATGTCTCATGTTCTACCAGGCACAGGCAGGCCTGTAGTCTTTGTGTCCTCAGGGCCAACTCCTCCAGCAGGTCATCCCCCAGCTATGTGTTGAGTCCTCTCCTCCACGTGGGCACAGAGCGTCTATCACCAGGGATTGAATGGCCCCTCCGGTCTCTCAGCCAGTGCAGCCCCAATCGCCCACAGTTCCATGGCATGATGCCTGGAATCCGACGTTCGTTCAATTCATCCACAGCCACGCAACCCCTCTCACCTGTGCGGCCATACGGGAGTCTCGCGGCTCCTCCTGAGATGGCGGCAGAGCAGATCAGGTGGTCGATGGATCCCGGCTGGCCAGGTGGAGGACCCAACTTCTGTCTCTCCGGTGACAGGGGCGGGGCGGGGGGCGCACAGGCACCAGCCTCACCCGCTCACTCCTCTACTACGGACACCGCCGGCTTCATGGCATCGCCATTTTGGGCCTCTGACCTCCGTCACGTCCTCGGTCTTGCTTCGTCAATGGAGACTTCCAACAGCAAGCCAGTGTTCTGATTGTCTCTCCACCTCCTGTGAGCTCTACTTGATTAATGGTTAAGCTTTCTGGGCCGGATGGTGATAGAAAGGCAGGATATATTTTGGGATTATGTTTGGGCTGGTGGATCCTTCGGCAAACGCGGCTACCCAGTCTTATGGCCTTTGGTGCCAACAACATCCTACAGATCGCGCATACTCATTCCTCTTCGGTGCCCATAAGGGATTTTCACTGCTGGATTACCTCCTCGCACCGGCAGGAGAGATAGAGATGGTTGAAAGGGTAGAATACCTGGCGAGGAGGTAGAATACCTGGTGAGGCGTTTATCAGACCGTTCACCTTTTTGGCTGACAGTGGGTGGGTGATCACACAGGCAGTTGCAAGGGTGGAGACTAAACACGTGGGATCTATGGGACAGGGTGGTAGCCCGTGAGATCCAGATAGGCTCTGAGCTGTACTTCTGCAAAAACGAGGGCTCAGTGTCCTCAGCGGTTGTCCTGTGGGAGGCCTACAAGGCTGTACATCGGGAAGGGCAAAACACATTATAGCCCATAAGAAGAGGAAAGAGACCTGTGAGATCTAGGCATTGGAGCATAGGCTTCTAGACCTGGAAGGACACTTAGGCCCAGACATTAATCCATTGACAATTTGTCAGATTACAGTCACCCACAGGGAATATCAGGGTTTGGCTCGCCAAAAAGCAAAGACCCTACTTCTGGCCACACAACACTGCCCGTACGAGAAGGGAGACAGAGCTGGGAGACTGTTAGTCTGGTTGGGTAGGAAAGAGAAGGAAACAAGGTGAGTAGCTTCCATTCAAGAAGATGGTGTAATACGCAAGGCAGCCCAAAACATAGCAGACGTCTTCATGCAGTACTACACAGAGTATTATAAGGACAGAACGCTAGCAGAAGACCCCCAAATTTGTAGCTACATAAGCACAATTGATACCCCCACCCTCTCTTGGGACGACCGAACAGCCCTCGAAAAAGAGACTACCCTGGAGGAGGTCACGACTGCCATTGGTAGGCAAAAATCAGGGAAGACCCCTGGTCCTAATGGATTGCAGGCACTGGCCTGTTTGGCCCTCATTTGCGAAAAATGTATCTTGCGGCACAGGCGGAGAGAATGCTTCTGCCAGACCTCTGTAACGCTACAGTTGTGATGATCCACAAGCCAGGGAAGCCTGCCACGGACTGTGGATCCTACCACCCTATCTAACTATTAAACTTGGAAAAGGAGATATAGGTCACTATACTGGCCAGACGCTTGCTGCCGGTGATCACATCCCTTATCCATTGTAGCCAATCCGGATTCATGCCGAAATGGGTGATGAGATATAACCTCCGTCGGCCCGCCAACTGGCTAGAAACAGTGATAAATAGACCTGACCCTCGCGTACTTTTATCACTAGACGCTGGAAAGGCATTTGATGCCTTACACTGGCCACTCATATGGCAAGTTTTACTAAAGTTCGGCTTTGGACCCATCTTCTTACCCCGGTTAGATCTATTGTATGCCAACCCTAGAGCTCGAGTGCAGGTAAACGGAGTGATGTCAGCAGACTCCCCAGTGTGCCACGGCACCAGGTAGGGATGCCCGTTGTCCTCATGACTGTTTGCACTAATACTGGAATGGCTGGAGTGTCTGGTCCAAACTCACCCAGACATAAGGGGCTTTCTGGATGACCTGGGGACACTTAGGGACGATCGGATCTCACTCTACGCAGATGATATCCTAATGTATGTCACTAACCCCAATGCAACACTTCCTGTCATCCTGCAGACATTCGAGGAATATGGAAGGCATGCTGGATATAATATAAATTGGTACAAATCCAGCCTCTGTTCAGTGGGAGGGGACATAGACACGCAAGATCTTCCTGGGCGACTCCACATAGACAAAGAGGGGTTCCGATACTTATGTCTTTATATATCCACTAACAACACAGCGAACCTTCATCAAAATATTAAGAACGTTTTAATAGAATTTCACGAAGACATGGAAAGGTGGAAACGGCTTCCCTTGACATTACTGAACAGAGCTGCCAGGTACAAAATGGTTACGCTCCCGAAACTGCTTTACATTCTACAAAACACATACTGTAAACTATCCGAGGCGATCTTTAAGATAATTGATGAGAAACTACGCATGCTTCTATGGAATGGGCTCATCCAAGGGTGGCTCTCCAGAGGCTCCAACGCAGCCAATACAATGAAGGAATCGCGCTAACAGATATACAATCATATGACAGGGCAGCGCACCTAGTTATAATTAACAAATGTGGACACGTGCCGAGAGAGCACCCAACATATGCCCTGGAAAGGCTCCAATTTCAGACTCACACCTATCTCCACTACATCTATGGAGGCAGTGTAGTTCGGGAAATATTGCCGGCTACTCAGAGGACAATAGATGCTTGGAAGGGGGCAAAACAACAAATGAGGTGGGATAAGAGATGCACAAGGGAAACCCCACTATAGGAGGGGACGCGACTGCCAGATTTGGGCAAACTGCAGAGCTTTGGTCCCCAGGACATGGTTGGGATATCCAGGCTAGGTGACCTTTTAGCGGAAGGCACCCTGATTTCCTTTAACTCACTCCAACATGAGTATCAGCTGTGTGACACCCAAAGTTTTAAATATTTACGAATAAAGCACGCATTCAGGGCAGAGAGGCTAGACACATTGAATATCCCTGAGTTTGCGCCCATGGAGGAGAGGCTACTTCAGGGGGAAATATCAGACAAGGCAGTCTCATGGACATACAAAACCCTAATAAATAAAATCCCTGATAGGCTGAAGGCCCTTAGAGCCAAATGAGAAACCACCACGGGAGAATCGGAAGATATTGATTGGGAGGTGGTATTGGTGCACCTGAGAGAGGTGGCTATTAAGCTGCGACTGCGACTGATACAATTTAAGATCCTACACAGAGTCTACTTTGATATGGCACGCTTACATAAAATTAGGAAGCCTGAGACATCTGACTGTCTCCTCTGCAAGGCAGAGTGCGGGACTTAAATAAACACACTTTGGGAATGCCTCTAAATAAAGTCATACTGTTCCCAGATAGTAGAGGAATTGAGTAAAGTCAAGGAGACACAACTGTTCATAGATGCCAAACACATCCTGTTAGGCATTCCCTCCAAGGTGGATCTCCCTCGGTAAAAAAACCTGCTATGTAACCGAGGGCTGGTGGTCACCAAGAGAGATATAGCTAAATATTGGGGAGCCTTGAAATTCCCCACAATCACTTAATGGAGGACTGGAATGGACCTTCATATGTGTGCAGAAAGTGTAACATATACGGCAAGAGGGTGCCCGAAGAAGTTCACTAAGACCTGGGATCCCTGGTCGATATACTATGGGTTGGTAATAGAGGGGGAGACAGATGATCCCCAGCCGCAGATTACGGAATAGGGATTGGAAAGCAGTGGGGAACCCCTTCCCTCCCACCATATACGTATGTTTGTATTAAATGTGAGAGGCTGTTAAGTAATGTCTAGGCTGGCTACGATCTGTATCAGTATCACTGCTGACTTGATCCACCATCTTCTGCTTTTGCAATGCTCTTTGTCTTTCATGCAAAATATGCATCACATTGTGTTTTCAGAATCTGTACCAATAAAAACATTTATAATGAAAAAAGAGTGTGTGTATGCATGCTGGAATTCACATCTGTACAACTACTTTGTGGTGTATGTCGCAGGTAACCTTGCACCATGAGTCATGGGTGACAGAGTTGGTGCTAGCCAGTAGAAGTCACCCCACCAGTAGTTGAGTTGTGTAATGGGCTGTATGCTGCAGATACAGTGCATCCCTGAATGTGGACTCTTCCACATTGCATCAAATGTACCAACTACCTGACATTGTATGAGTGCCTCCCAGAAATGGGACTTAGGGTATACGAGGTCATGAGTTTGGCATTTCACTGCAATTCCATGTGCAGACTGGAGACATGTTCCCAGTGCCCTCCAAAATATTTTATTTGCACTGAGGTAGGATTCCTGACATCTTGTTATGACCTGCCGAGCCATATGTCCATACCCTGCCATGTGGACATCTACATTCACAATGTGCATCAGTCAAGCAGTCTGGTAAGGATTTGTCATTCACCATGCCTACATAGAGTTGCAGGTCTACAGCCTCCATGGCATCTGTGTAAGTCACCCCATCCCACACATGTATGATCAGGACTACTCGGAGGGATGCTCAAGTACCCCTGAGGCCGGATTACAGCAGCCATACCTCAGGTTAAAGGTTTCAGAAAATGGGGAGAATATATAAAAATACCTACTGACAATGTACTAACTTCCTTATAGCTTCACATGTTTAGATACTATATGTCCTCTGACATGACTCAAATCAATGATTGGGAATAACTTGCCCTATCACAACATAATTTGCAATATCTATCATATGAAGAAGTGTTTGTTTGTGATGGCTAGCCTGCTGACACGGTCACACAAGTTTTTTCCAATTTGGACATTTGATTTCACACATAGCTACTGGAACAGGTATGGGCCACAAACCATTTTAGTTGTTGATCAGCATGAATGTCTGATTACATCTATAGTCTTTCACACTGAACTCATGTTGCAGGATATATTAAACCTTTGCTGCATGTATGAGCATAGTATGGTACCAAACAAAAAAAACATATATGTGGCATTTGGACACATACTTACTATAAATCTGATTACATGAGACCATAATGTTTACACTTGTTAACGCTGTCTGGGTAATGTCTTCAGGCACACCAGTGTCATACTCGCAAATAGACATAGGCAAGCTTACTGTGTCCAGACAAGCTCAGCATAGCTCAATTCACTTTGCAGAAAACATTTGTTGAAGCATAAGTTAAAGTGTCTGTGCAATACAACTGTGGACCATATGCAGATTTAGTGCCAGATGATGGTACATGTGTCATAAGCATCGAAACAGTAGGTGAGCAAACTTCAACACAGCAGGTAAAGATATATGTTTCATGTGGGCCTGCATACATGTGGACATATATACACTGCCCCTACATGCACATTGACATACATCATTGTCCATTTCACAATAAAATGTGTACAAGTTCAGTTTTGTTTGTACACAGTGTAATTTGCTTACAGATGATGATACACCCACATACACATCACAACGTAACAACTATTATAGATCAAACACAAACCATGTACTTATTTCACTTACTGGTGGCATTGGGATCCTGGAAGAGCTCTACCATGCCCCTGGTGTATGGTGCAGGTCCAACTACAAGACAATAATTGGAACATTGCATTGTGAATAGTGCCAATACACACTGCCTATATCTCATGAACAGTACTATGACATCCCAGTAATCTGGTATATTCAACACGTTGGACACACATACGCATACATTGTCAGTCTGGATGAGGTGCAGCTAGTCATCTTACATGACAGATGTGGCCCGATGTTGATATCTCACATAACAGGCCTGAAGCATGCTTCAGGCGTGTGATTTTTTGTGTACGCCTGGGCAGCATCATCTTGCACCATGACACAGGGGGAAACCATTGACCCTAGGCAGGCCAAAGTAGTGCTGATATGGAAAGGACAGGTATAGGCCGTATGTGACATTGTAAGGACAATATCAGACTATTAATGTCACAGGTGCGCAGAGTGCTGACTAGGCGCAAAGCATGCTACCTTGCAACATGGTATAAGGGTGCATGATATGTAAGACGGTATCAATGTTCAGTCCCAAAAGGCCCACCTTCTGGAACAAAACAATTAATCCAGGACATGTTAAACTCTCCATGCTGTGCAGGAAGCAGGATGCACCTGGCTCCCAGCCTCCCGATAGCTAATCACAATGCTGCAATGCAGCATTGTGATTGGTCTGAGCAATGTGGATTGGTGCTCAGCCAGAGAATGGGAGGCTGGGCATGTTCTCCATGCAGGCTGTAATGCAACCTGCATGGAGAACATGCAAAGTGGGAATGAGTTTTTGGCCGGCCCCAGAGTGCAAAGCACTTACCCCCCCAAGCACTGTCAGCAGAGCAGATCCGCCCCGTCCCACCCGCAAAGCTGCCGCATCAAGGAAAAATAAAATAAAACTTAAAGTTATCATCATTTTATTTTTTACTTTAGTGACAGTGCTTAAAAGCAGTGGGTGACGCTCCTCCAACCTTCGCGGAGGAGCCGCCACTGCATTCCTCCATACACAACCCCTGTGCAGGGTTTTTGTGAATATTCACATCATGCCCTGCACAAGCATGTATGTGAAATCAGCTCATGTTTACAAATACATGCATGAAAAATTGTATAAAAACCCATAACACCTTGAACAGCCCCCTGGGGAATGGTATTGCAATTGGACAGATGTACATGGGATTTTTGCTACCCTATCCCTTAAATTACCTGCCCCTTACATGTAAAAATAATGTTTACAGTGCGATCGAGATACAACCACATGTAGATGGTACGTACATACATAACTTTGGGCCGCCAACAGCCACTCCAAGGTGGTCTAAGAGATCTGCTTCTCTGCACACCATATCAGCCCACTGATGCTTCGACTGATAGATGGTGCAGTCGACCCCAAACACCCTTAACGGTGCTGCTGCACCTTCTACTCTTTCCAGTCCTTGGTGGGATAGCCCTGGCTGACCCTACCCCGGATGCCACCATGTTGAGTAAATAATGGGCAAGCAGCCATAGCAGGCATCCTAAACTATCCCTTAGAAAAGTTTTATAATCTACCGTTCCCTGACATGGCCCAACCCACTCTATACACCCTAACCTAAAAAAAAAAAGCCTTAACCTAACTGTTGTAATCTTTCTTTGACCACCCCTACTCTTCTTTTAACCCTGTAACCTCTCATTGGTATATCCCCTTCATCCACCTCCTCCCCTTTGAAAAGTTCCCTCCGAAGCTCACCTTAAAATGTTGAAGGTGACGGTTATTCTGGTTGAGGAGAGTGGATGACTGGCAATAAAGATGCTCTACTCTTCTATTTCCACGGCTTATAGCATATCTTTTAAAATACATTACTGGTGACGATTTGGTGCAGGGGACCGAGCAGTCATCTCCCCTTTCAGTGCTCTCTCCTTCATGGCATGGTTAGCTACTGAGTGTTATTCTACTATCCGGTGCAGAAGTTTGTCCCGCCGGAGGACCTTGAAATTTCGCCATCTCCAGAGATAAGCGCAGTTGAAAAGCCTTGTTTTCCTTAAGTTGGGAGGAGCCCCTTCCTCAGGAAATAGAGACAGGGGCGGAGACTTGATGCTTTTGTCCAATGGGACTGTAAGCTCTCTGAGGATTGCCGGGCACGCTTTCAGGAAGTCTTTGGCGTACAGATACGGAGTCCTGCAGATTGCGGGGGCACGTCTGTGCAACAACAAGCATATATTTTTGTCACTTGTTTCTGTTGTAAGAAAACTACTGCTCCTGCCACACTCATTAAAGTGTTTGGTCCTTTGCTAAGAGTGTTTTCTGCAGGAAGAGTGTGTAATACACAACAGACATTCCAGGTATGATTAGAAATTTATATTCCATTTTCATGGTGATGCACACACCATATGCCTGGAAAAGAGTTTCGCGGTGACACACTCATCTCTATTGTGTGTTCCTGTGATTTTGACAAGGTGGCACGCACACCTTCACCGAGTGACATCATTCTTGGTTCTCTGAGGTGTCAATTAAGTTCAAGTAAGGAAAAGATTAATACTTCCTCATTATGCTCATCAGCCCTGTGCAACACAGCATAATAATTATAAATATTTTCATGAGAGTGCTTATTGATTGATATTTTCAATTTTATTTTTTCCTTCAAATTGTTATTACTCACATTTTACTAGCACTGCGTTGTTCACCTTATTGCTGTGGCTGTACCTGCTATGAGTCAACCTACTTCTTTCTTGGATGAGATTGGGGAACCAGAAATCCATTGGGGGAACTGGATAAAATTGTTTGAGTCACATCTCATTGCCATAGGTGGAGAAAGATTTTCTGCTATGCGTAAACAGCATATATTACTACACAATGTAGGTGTTCAAGGCAGAAATATTTACGAGACATTGCCAAAGTTGGAAGATGATGAGGAACAAGATGTTTTCAGTGTTACCCTCTTGAAATTGGAAATTAATTTTGGAGACAAAGTAAACGTAGTTTTGGAACGAGATAAGTTTTTTAGTCGCATTCAAGGCAAAGAAGAGTTAGTCACAAACTATGTGGCTGCTCTAAGGGGTCTAACTAAACTGTGTGGTTTTGGGGACCTCAATGATTCTTTGGTGAGGGATCAATTGGTTAGATGCCCAAATAATAGTTCAATCCAAGAGAAACTATTAGCAAAAAATCCAACATTAAGGGAGGCGATTAACATATCACAGTCCATTGAATACACAGCTAAATGCATTAAGGAAATGAAACCGTCCAATGAGGTAGTTGCCAGCATTCAGGACCCAATTGGTGCACAGGAAAATCAAACAGAGAAGGAAGTGCTCAAAGTCAAGTTCTGGGACAAAAGAATTGCTAAGTCCACTAAGGAAAGTAGTAACTTGAAATGTTTCAGGTGTGGAAGTAGTAATCATCTAGCAAACAACGTTCATTGCACTGCTCGTAATGTAACATGCAAGAAATGCAAAAGAAGAGGGCAATTTGCCAGGGTCTGCAGAGATGGAGATAATAGTCAAGTAAAAGTTATTGGTAGCGAGGGCGAACATTTACCTAAATATGGATTCCAATTGAAGGATAAATAGTGTGAGTTCATTTCTAAATATCCTAAAGGTACAGTCTACCTTAACAATAAGCCTGTAGTCATGCTTGCTAATTCTTGTTCCCCGTTCACCCTAATTAACCAAGATGATTTTGTGAACATATTTGGTGTTTTGAATCTTGATCTGTTGAAACGTGACATCTCTCAAGAGGGATATACCAGGGAAGCAATACCTTTGGTAGGAATGGTAAGAATGCTTATAAACTTCAAGGGCAGATCTACTGTTGGCAAGGTGTATGTTGTGGAAAGGGGATGCAACTTACTAGGTTGACAACATCAGAAGGCATCTAGACATTATACTAGACCCCAATAGCAAAGAACAAGTCCTTCTTCTTAATTGTGTAAATGGGGCAAGTGATTTTTGCTAAGAATACCCAAATTTATTCTCCGATAAGATTGGATTATTGAAGAATTTTCAACACAAGATAAAAGTAAGACATGGTGCAAAAACTATTGTACACAAACCTTGCCTAGTTCCCCATATGTTGAGGGAGCCTTTACAAAAAGAATTGAGCAAATTGTGCGAATTGGGTGTTATTTAACCCATAGAGGCGCCTGACTGGCTGGCCCCCATCGTCCTAGCTGCCAAGGCTAGCGGGGAGGGTATCCGTTTGTGTGTGGATTTACACAGCCTACATGATAACATATGGGTAGAGAGATTTCCCCTTCCAAATATAAATGAGATGTTAAGTACTATGGGTGATGCAAATGTTTTCTCTGTAATCAACTTATCGATGGCATATCATCAGGTCGAGCTCCATCCTGAGTCTAGACCACTTAACAGCGTTTGCCACTCCTTTTGGGGCATACATGTTCATGAGGATGCCTTTTGGCCTCGCTTCTGCAGCGGCAGTTTTTAAAAATATAATGCAGCAAATTTTAAGTGGCATAGATAATACTGTTTGCTGCCAAGATGATATTTTAGTTTATAAGTCATCTGTAGAGGATCATGATCGTATTTTGAGACTAGTTTTCAAAAAATTGATGGAGTCTGGTTTGACTGTTAAATTAAACCAGTGCAAGATTAGAGTCAGTTCTGTGGATTATCTTGGTCACACCATTTCGCAAGAAGGGTTTAGGCCCAAATATAGCTTCATCCAAGCAGTTAGGGATGCGCCTTACCCAAAGAACAAAGAAGAACTTAAATCTTTTTTATGTTTGATTGAATACATGGCCAAATATGTTACAAATTTCTTTGAAAAGTGTGAGTGTCTTCGTAACCTTCTGAGAAAGAACAGAGTGTTTGTTTGGCAGACAGAGCATAGTGATATTGTAAACAAATTGAAAGAGGAAATCATACATTCACCAGCAATTGGTTCATTTGACCCTATGAAAAAAACTATTCTTACTACTGACGCTTCTAATAGTGGTTTGGGTGCCAGCTTATCCAAAAGAGGGGAGAATGGCGAGACTATTATAGCTTTTGCATCACACTGTTTACCGCAGCTAAACGTAACTATAAATTAGAGGGAGGCCCTTGCCTGTTTCTGGGCTGTCCATCATTTCAAGTTTTATCTTTGAGGCATAAAATTCACCATTCGCACAGACCATAAACCTCTCACTTTCATGTTATCTGTCAAGAAAATGCACTGAGGTTCCTCCTGCAAATCCAAATGGATACTAGTATTAGAAGGTTACTGTTTTAAAACAGAATATCCACCGTGTGAGGAAAACATAATTGCAGACTACCTTTCCATGACATCCTTAGATACTGATGTTTTAGACGTTCCCCTGGATGTTCCCATATTAGCGGCACAATTGCCAGCCATAACAAAGAATGAATGGGAGGAAAACGCGTGCAAGGATAGCAATTGGAGCAAACTCAAAGACATGATTATCAATGGTTGGCCAGAAAAATGCAAGGATGTAGCTGAAGAACTCAAGGGGTTCTGGGAAGTAAGGCATGAATTAGCTGTTCTGGATGACAAAATTTGTCGTAATGGGAAAATCGTACCACCTGTTGTGCTTAGAGAGAAAATTGTTGACTTGGCACACGAAGGGCATCTTAGCAGAAGCATCACAAAGAGTAGAATAAGGAACAGTTTTTGGTTTCCCAATATGGATTCTATGATTGAGCAGAAGGTTAAGGGTTGTATTAGCTGTGCAAGGAGTGACAAGACTAAAATATTATGTAAAGTGCCTTTATCCCCTGTTGATGTACCAAGTATACCATGGAGTAAATTAGCCATGGACATAATTGGTCCTATGGAGTATATGGGGGTTCAAAAGAGATTTATGATTGTACTTATCGACTACACATCCCATTGGATAAAGTTTAAATTTGTACCACGCACAACCACACATATTCTCATTGGGCCCGATTCACAGAACTAACTTAAGACAATATCCTAAACTTACTACCATTTTGGTATTCACAGAAGGTACTTACTCATTTTGGTATTCACATAAGGACACCTAACTTTACTACTCCTAAACTGAGAAAAATCCTAACTTTAAGACTTTCGGTATTCACAGAAGGCCTTTAGGAGTCCTAAAGTTAGGAGTCCTATCTTTACTACTCCTAAACTGAGAAAAATCCTAACTTTAAGACTTTCGGTATTCACAGAAGGCATTTAGGAGTCCTAAAGTTAGGAGTCCTAACTTCTGTGAATACCAAAATGAGTAAGTGCCTTATGTGAATTCCAAAATGGTAGTAAGTTTAGGATTTTGTCTTAAGTTAGTTCTGTGAATCGGGCCCATTGAATTTTTGAATGATATATTCAGCAATGAAGGGATTCCTGAAATGCTGGTTACAGACAACAGAGTCCAGTTTACATCTTTGGAAATTAAAGAATTCCTTCAAGAACTGGGCATCAAACAAGAGAAGACAGCTCTGTACGGCCCAAAAGCTAGTGGCTTAGTTGAAAGGACAAATCGCATGATTAAATAACACATTGAACTGCCCATGGTTATGTGGACAAATCCTTACGAGACTGCATTTGGTCGTGCCACACTTCACCTAACCTAGTGACTGGGGCATCTCCATTCATTTGCATCAGAGGGAGGGAGCCTGGCACAAAATAAAATTCTCAATGGTTGGGCGGAGGAAAACCGATTACAACCAATACACATGAAACCAGTAGAAGGGTACAACAACACCGGCTCCAATACAAGAATTGGTATGACAAAAATCATGGCGTCAAGGAACATAAATAGAAAATTGGTGACTCTGTGCTATTCAAAATATACCAACAAGAGGTAAAATGGATCACAGCAAATTTAACCCAGCACACCAGTTGACCAGAGTCAACAATAATGTAGTTCGAATTGACAATGGTCAGATATGGAGCAGTGATAATATTGTTAAAGTTGATGTGAGCCAAAGTTAACCTTCTTGTTTTTATTGTATATCGTTGGGAGATGTGTTGTAATCTTTCTTTTACCACCCCTACTCTTCTTTTAACACTGTAACCTCTCATTGGTATATCCCCTTCTTCCCCCTCTTCCCCTTTGAAACGTTCCCTCTGAAGCTCACCTTAGAATGTTGAAGGTGACGGTTATTCTGGTTGAGGAGAGTGGATGACTGACAATAAAGACGCTCTACTCTTCTATTTCCACGGCGTCTGATATATCTTTTAAAATACATTACTAACCTATGACAAAAACAATACAATTTATCACTACAGTACACAATAAACACAATTAGCCCAAGACAGGGACAGAGAAGACACTGACAAGACCACAATTCACCACAATCAACCAGCCACTCGGCAAAGCACCTCCAACACCCAGCCCAAACTAACAAACTGTAAGAGAAAGTGAAACTAACTTTCACACTTCCTAGTTTGCAGCCTGCCACACCCATTGCTTCATTTCCTGGGTGTATCCTATCTGTGTTGTTTTTTTATGACGCATTGCTATTAAAATGGCCAATGCGTGGTTCCTGGCACTTTTGCAGTCAGTTCCACGCATTGGTTTATATGCGCGGCTTTAGAATAACGCAAGTGTGGCCATGAGTGACACAATAGGGACAATGCACAGGTTATGACCCACAAACCTGACCTAATGTGTTGGTTCAACTGTAGAGGTCTGTTTTATGCTGGATCACGCACCTCCATTGGGCCAGGACTGGGATGGCACCACTTGGCAGGTCTCTGTGACAGAGGGCAGTGTCCATGGGGTTCATCGGTGTGGCTGTAGGCCTGTCATGTGCCTGTAACATCATTACAGGCGGGATAACAGATTGCCCTTTGAGTCTGCATGGGAACAAGGAATGCAAGCGCAGCCCCAGTCACCATGCAATGGAAAGCAGTATGGCAGCACAGCAAGACAGACATTATGAGTTGTAGGATTACATATCAGTTGTCACAGCCATTACAAGGGTAGACAAATGGATGTCCCCCACAGTCATATATGCATATTAAGATGGCCCCTGGGGCCTTTGTGTCACACTATTGCATTCCCTATTCTGGCTATGCTCTCTATTCATGCAATGTGTGTGTCAAAGATGCAAGACACACTTAGGGATGCACAAAGACAGGCTGGCTCACCCATACTACAGTGCATGTCCCACCCAGCTTGCACATTTCCTGGATTTATAAACACAATTGGGTGTAATTCCAAATTAAAACATGTTTTTGGGAGTCAACCATGTCTTAGGCACAAAGCTAGGCAAAGTCGCCCATGTAAAGTAGTGGTGCAGGCACTTCAGCACTCAGGGTGATACGGACCTGAGTTGTATGGCGCTTCCACAATGCAACATGGTACATCTGCAGTTCACATCTATTATGATATTTTTGCTCCAACCCAAGTCCACATTGCATAACCCTGAGAGGAGACATTCATCTTGAGTGATGCAATGCATACAAAAACACTGCATTGCCTTACTCAGCACCAGGAAGAGGTTCCATGACCATTGCATGGGTGTAATCATGCAACTTCCATAGTTTGAGACTCATTTCCAAACGTACTAAAGTAGATAAACCTGGGAATGCCCCAGTAAGTACAACCTTCCCAGTAGTGGAGTAGCAAGGTGTTACACCTTAGATTCTCCTTGTTACTTCAGCTTTTAATGAGTGCTGCATTTATGCCTCGCAGTATATGTTGCTTATCCAGAAGGCACACCTTAATGAATAAATACATTCATGCATGCAAATGAAGCACCCTTGCACAATGCAAGGGTACCTGCGATGGGCCTAGCCAGCCAGAATTGCACTGACAAGGTGGAAATTGCCTGAATGCACTGTATACTATTGGATGCAGCACATTCCTGCCCTTTTGCTTTCATACATTGCAGTGCCGTACGGGGACTTCCTGTTCTGCACTGTGTGGCCATGCTCATATGCTGCCCATCTGTTTAATGTCGCAGAAAATGTGTGCCGCAATGTTGCGATGCACATGTGTTTAGCTACCACCTTTATTACAACATACAGCACACACACTCAGTCATCACGCACTGATTGGTTGAGGGTGTGAGGGTGGACACACACTACCAGCACACACACCTTCACCATGTGCACAACGTTCCGCAATGGAACCCATGTGTTGTGTATGCCTTGCATAGTCACATTCATTCTGCACATGGGTTTATCATGCACACATATTTTCAACACCATGATGTTGGGCAGGGGTGAGTGTGACACACATCAACAGACCTTCATGAGAGGAGAGTGAGCCAGTAGGTCTCACTGCAGTGAACCAGAGTCGCATGGCCATGTTCACTACTACTGTTCACTAAACATCATGCTGGCAACCCAACTTTCACTCTGTCAAACTCCTGTCAAAGGCAGTAGAAGTGCATCTACTCTGGGGGCAGGTCCTTGTGTGGCCTATCTGGTCCAACAAGACAGCGCTCCAATGCACAGGCCTATGTAATGGCACACACTCAGATGCCATTTCCACATTGGGATGTGACAAGATGTGTGATTCCCTAAACAATGCACTTATACAGTCAGGGCAGAGGTCGACTACTCTTATCATGCAGAGGTCAGTTCATATCCAAAATCCTCCATTGCACCATGTTAAATGACCTTGGTCAACATACAAGTACACTGCCATTAGTGACACACTTACTTATGAACACAATATTTGTTCACACAGCATTGATTTTGTTGTACCTTAACTGATACCGAGACTGGGTAGGCAATTGAGGAGACACTAATCTCATACTTATCTATAATGTACACTTTGACTTGCCTTGTGTACCACATGTTTTTGTATTGATTCATTAACCAGTGCAGATGGTGTGGTTCCCTCCATTCACACAGTGTGAGATGACACAATACAACACACAGATGTTCTGTTGCAACTGCCATTGCAGGATTAGTGAGGGAATGACAGAATGGAAAATCATTGTCTACTTGATGCAGTACATTGTTCCCTCTATGTGCACATGACACTAAGGGCCAGATGTTTGGCAAAGTGGCACAGTGCAGGGCAGCAAGTCACCCTGCTGCACAGTATTTAGCCCATACACCACATTCCTTTCCTTTCACCCTGCACTGACACGCAATGGGGTGCCTAGCACAAACACAGGCACCCTTTCACCACGGTGCAAGTGTGCCTATGTTGCAGTCAAGATTGCTTTAGTACAGGAAACGACACTTTCCTGCACATCAACAATCCTTAGAAGCATATTCCTATATCTATGTGTGCCACAGAATGCAGAACACATAGGAAGCAGAAGTGACCTGGATGGGTTTAGTTATTTATCCTTGTTCCCAGGTTTACCTGGCTTGGTGTACGTGACATATGTCATAAACCATGGGAGTTGCAAGGATACATCTACACAACGAACATGGTACTCCTCCCTTGCATACCATAATGCAGCACAGCATTTAGCACTGCATTTCCAGAATTTTAATGGCATTCATAGCCATGCAAAGTAGCTTTGCGTGACTTTCAAATATCTGACTTATGGGTTTGCATCACACATGTCCCATGATGCATGGTGCAAGTTTGAGGCACACCTCTCATACATATGCCCCTTGCTACATCGTCAGGCACAGAGATGGCTATTATGTCACACATTTCGAACCTTCAGTTGGTATGTTGTATAATTCAGATTTCCTTACCAACAAATAGGCCATTCCCATATCGCCCATTCAGGAAGTGCACAGGGAAGATGCTGTGCCCGAAGATGTAGGGTTTATGCGTCGTTCCAGGGCATTTGGCCAGCACATTGGTGAATATCCCTAGATGGTCCACGATGGCCTAGACATTGATGGAGCAGGTGTGCTTCAGGTTTCTGTACAGGTGAGATATTTCGGCAGGGAGAAACAATTGTACATGTGCAACCAATGGCACTTAAGATGTGGGGAAAACCCGCAATGGCAAAGAAGCCTTGCTTGGTGACCATTTGTTGTTGTTGGGTTTTGGGGATAAGGAGGTACTGGGGTGTGAGCCTGATGATGGCATCCAGGACCAAGGGTAGGAAGGCAGAAAATGACTGCTGTGATATTCCTGTCACTCTGGCTGTTGAGATCTGGAAGGAACCAGATGCCAACATGTGGGGCACTGTGATCAGTTTGACTTGGGGAGGGATGTTATAGAACCTGGCCGTTGGTGGCTGGAGACTTGACTCAATCTTGTGGACCAACTGTATGATAAACTCCCTCCTGAGTCTGTAAAATTTGATGACCTTGTCCTCCCTGAGGTCAATGACGGATATGCGTCGGCGGAACAAACGCTCCCTTCTCTTTTGCTGCCTATGTGATGCTGGTGGTAATGGTGGTCTCCTGGCAACTCCCAGCAGTGGCGTAGCTAGCCCTCTGGCCGCCTGTGGCGGTGTGGCCACAGTGAAGATGGGGGTGCTGGCAAGTGAGAATTTTCAGTTTGTCGCTCTGTGGCAAAAGCATTGAGGAGCGGGTGTGCTTGGTATTGCCGCCCAGAGATTGCAGATAATAGTGGGTGAGGCCGCTGCCCCCAAAACTTGCGCCGCCCGGGGTGTACTGTCCCCCCTAGCTACGCCACTGACTCCCAGCTGAAGAATGGCCACCTCCATGGTGTAATTTAGCTTGCCAAATTGTTTTGTGTGGTTCGTCCTGTTATACCACAGTCATGCGTCATTTCCTATGCATGGGTTGCTAATGCGCAGACATTTTGATGCTTTTTGGCCTTTGCGCGCCGCTTGCTAATGATGCGTCACACATTAACAGAATCATAAATATCACTGTTTTAGATTTACTTTACATCTTGCAAGGGAATGCCTACCTTGAATATTTATAATTTGTGCATGGTGCAGCTGGTTTAGGTGCAGCTTTTTGCCGAATATGGAGTTAAAAAATTGACGCATGTGGGCAAATGCGTCATCTTGTAAATATGGAGTATCACTTGCACCGCCGTAGCATCCAAATTAGTGATGCAACACCAGTGTAAGCCTCACACACATATGTCCTTTAATGAGCTAAAAGAGTTACAATACAGGTTACTGAACGTAAACAAACAAAATGGGAGAAATTAGGATCTGTAGAGGATTCCAGTGACATTTGGGTATGAGATGAGGGGAAAACATTTTTGCCTGATTCCATGTTGCTGGCTATAGTCCGACATATCTATGACCCGACCCATGTTAATTGAGATGGGATGGTGCAGACATTCAAATGTTATTGGCACAACCCTCATTTCCGTTTAATGCAGAAAGTTTGTACCAGAGGTGGACCGTATGTCAAGAAATTAACACAGTGAGTAACCAGGAGTCACTGAGGAAAGTCAGATGGTCCTTTCAATCAACTCCAGATTGATTTTCTGAGGCTGCCCCACCCTGTAACCAGCTGATGTATATATTAGTTATTTTATGTTTATTTTCCAGATAGGTTGAGGCCTATCCCACTAGAAGATGTCCAGTCTAACGATGGCCAAACTACTTTTCCTGGAGTTAATGAGGTTTGAAATGACAGTTTACCTTCAATCTGATCAAGGGACATATTTTAATAACGAGGTGATGCATCTACTGTGCACAGCATTAGATATTGACCACAGATTTCCCTGCAGTTACAGACCAGGAGCATCAGGAGTAGTAGAGAGAGTAAATGGGACAATCAAGGCAAAGCTAGCAAAAGCGTGTGCCTCTACGTCTCTCAAATGGCCATGTACAATCCCACTGATACTCATGAGCTTTTGAAGCACTCCATGCAGGAGAACAGGAGTCTTCCCTAATGAGATGCCGATAGGAAAAGCTATGAGAATTCCATTTGTTCCTGCAGCTGCACTTGTGAATATGACAGAAGACGTGGTTCTCAACTATTGCAAAGGACTGTCTGATGAGGTGCCTTCCATTTCACATCAGGTTGACTTGGTGACACCATCTGTGGAATCTGCTTTATGCCATGAATTGAACCCTGAAGACTGGGTTCACATGAAAAAAAACATTCGCAAGTCATGCTTGGAGGAGAGTTGGAGAGGCATATACCAGGTCATTCTCTTAAACAACACTGCTGTGAAATGTGTGGGCTTACCAAGTGGATCAATGCTTCACATATGAAAAGAGTGAGAAGAGGAGAGGAAGAAGTGGAGTCAACATCTACTAATTGTCCAAGTCCAGCTCAATTTGAAGTTTCCGAAGCATCAGAAAAAGAAGACGAGGCCCAACCACTCATCTCAATTACACCCAGAACAGAATCTAAGCACAGAGTTCCCAGCACAGATCAAGCAGGTACAAGTGCTCAGCTGACCGAGCAGGAAAAGTAGTAGGAGAAAGCCCTAAATCTGAGAGAGAAAACATTACGCATGAGTATGAAGTGACCAGTACCTCAAATGAAATGGTACATCGTGAAGATAAATGGCCAAGAACTGAAAGCAAGAGAAAAAGAACTCTATTTACGTCAAGGAGATCAGAGAGTATTAGAGAGGAGCAAGAAGTCCAAAAAGGAAAACTAAGTGACAGTGACTTGGATCAACCTGAAACGAGGAGATCAAAAAGGCTGAGAAAACCGATTGGACCTACTTCTTGATGAATGACACTGATTAAAATGATTTCCAGACTGACATAGATGAGCCTCCATGAACCAAGAAACAATATGTGAGAACACAAAAGACTTGCAGAACATGGCTGAAAAAAGATTTGCGACAGTTAACCTTAGGCAGATGGTTAAAGGACCGCAGAGTCCATAGGCATCCAGTTCACATAGGTAAATATCACTGTAGATTTCAAGTTAGGGTAGAGACAGTAGGGTAGGAAGAAGAGAACTAACAAGAACTAAACTGAAGCAAAAGACGGATATTCTTGTCCGCCTTGATCTGTAATGAGATTAACATAGCGCAGATGTGCAGGAAAATTGTCCTAGTAGTTTTGACTGTTGCCATAGTAATTCCTGTAATTGGCCTGCTGTTGGATTTCTATTTGTTGGCGGGAGATGCCTCACCTAATCATAGTGGAGAATTAAACAATAGTGATTAAGCCAGAAAAGTCAGTAGGTAGGATGTCACATGGTTTGAAATCTGAAAATATTTTTGGCCATAATGTTTATTTCCAGATGCTTGCCAAGTAGGTAAAGTTGATGCATAGAGAATATAGTTTTGTTGTCCTACACCTCTGTTCTTATCTTCCTACATCTGCAGCTGAAGCCTGAAGGTACTGCCATCTTCCCTTGTCCTCTGCATTTTCCTGTAGTATGTTCTACAATCTGTTATCATCAAGTCTCCCTTAAACTGTATTATTCTGATTATGACATGCCATTAGAGAAGGTACCTGTACCAGTCCTTTGACTATGTACATACTGATGACTAATCACATTCCTGGATTTTCGAACTTTCATAAACAGGTGAGTAAACCAGAGCATACGGTGAAATCTTTCTTGCCTTTTGCACGTTCTTACTTAACTAACCCAGAAGCATGTAAGCTCTTATGCAAAATTAACCGTGTTGACAGTACCTTTGTAGATTAACATAATGAAAGGATAAGAAAGGAAAAGAAAGCTGCAATACAGAGAGTCAAGAAAGGAATAAAGGAAGGAACGGAGAAAGGTGGAAAGAAAGAATTACATCCTAAATTAAATCGATGCGCCTCATTACGATGTTGGGCGGAAAGCCTCCGACCAGCGGTTGGAGGCTTTCTGCCCAACATGATCGGTTTACAGTCCGACTGCCGTGTAAGGATGATGGCAGCTGGAGTTAATCCTGCAAGGGGATTCTGATGTGGTTCTGAGGGGCTCAAAGAGCCCATTGGTGCGTCGGACAGACAGCATCTTCCGTTTATGACGGCGCTTCCGCCATCGGGATAATGTTGTCGGTTTCCGACAGCCATTCCATTTCGGCCTTTCTAACATGGAAAGGCAGTCGGAAAGTGACATCGAGGACCCGAGCAGGGCCCCCACACCCCCTGGCACTCCGCTATTGGGCCTGGGGGCACCTATGTTGCACCCCTAAACATCCCTGCACTGTGCCACACAGTGCAAGGATGTTCATAAACATCCAGTGTTCAATGGAGGCTTGTGCTGCAGGCCTATTCCGCCAGCCGCACAAGCTTCCATTAAACAATGGATGTTTGGCAGTCGCATTGTAATACTTAGGTCGGAACGGGCGACCTAAGGTTGGATGGTTCCAGTACGCTACGGTGTCGGGCGGATATCATAATAAGGCCCTAAGTATTGTTCGAGAACAAGAAGGGAATGAGACAGAGAAACAGTGAGATGGAGTGAATGTGACCAGAAATATTTAGTGAAGGAAAAGATATTGGCAGGACATACAGTAACATAAGGGGAATATATTATGTATGTGCCAAATCTGCTTATTTGCAGTTGCCGCATAATTGGGTGGGGCGTTGTTATGCAGCTTTGGTCTTCCCAAGGATATATCATACTGACAATCTAGAAGCAAGGAATGGCACTTACTTGAGAAAAAGCAGATATAGTCATACAAAAATGTTGGGCAATGTATTTTCCATTGTAATACCTTCAGTGGGTATAGACTAAAGAGATGTGAAGATTAGAAAGATGTCAACTCTGGTAGATAGATCAGCCACTAATACGGCAGGCACTCTAACAGTGATCAGCAAAGAGCTTCTTGCAATGAGTACTACAGTCATCCAGAACCGACTTGCTTTACATTTGCTTCTTGCAGAGGAAGGGAGAGTTTGAAAGGTGATATGTGCAAGAGAATGCTGTGCCTATACCCCTAGCATAGCTAACTAGATTGATAACATTTTTATGCACATCCCATATATCACGCATTAACTAAAGGATCTTAAAGAAACTGGAACTTGGGAGGGAGTATCTGTCTTAGTTAGTTCTATTGGGAGATTTTTAAAGTGAGGAGAGTGGGTTGGCAGCGTGGGTGAGCGAATCCCTATATTGATTTTGACCCCAATACTGATAATACTAATCGGAGCAGCATGTATTATCCTTTCTTTAAAGGCTGTAGAATAATTTCATCAAGGGGGAGGGTTAGAATTTGGGGGAAAGAAGCTATCAGCAACGAGCGGCAGAAAAAGAAAGAGGATTTATGTGAAATTAGAGGAATTGCAAAGTGACCTGCACACTGAGATGAAAGACCCAGTGGCGGTGCGTCCATTGGGGCGCAGGGGCGGAGCCCCACTTAACGCGCGAACGCACGCGACGCGGAAGGCAGCTCAGTTCTCTTACACTCACTGTGTATACTGTAGCGGCCGGGAGTCGGGAGTCAGACATCAAGGGGGTGGGGCCGGGGGGCGAGCACTGACAATAACTGACTGACAGCGGCTCGCAATGTATTTGCGCATGCTCGAGTTTGGCTCTCGACAAGCACGAGCATGCGCATTCGCATTCGCCGCACTGTCTATGATGTACTATGTACTGAGAGGAGGGGGAGGGTTGCCTCATGCAGCAGCCCCTTCTCTCGGTATCCGGGCGAGCCCTATCCGTGCTCTTTAGCCAATCCAGGGCAGGCGCTGCTATTGCAGTGTCTCTGGATTGGCTGAGAGCCTGAGGCAGCCTACGACGAAACTGCATTGGGTGCCGCGCAACTATGGCCAATCACTGTGGCTTATGTCTGAACACAGTGACAGTGATTGGCCATGAGGTGCGCAGCGCACTCTCTGCAGTCTGCAGTCCGTCGCATCATCACGTACACGCGGTGCCAGTGCATACACCACACCCCGTGGCGGCGGTGTACATACAGTGTGTGTGTGTCAGCTCTCCGACTCCTGGACCCGTCGTGTGACTCGTGTTGTCGAGGACTCCTGACGTGACTGCCAGTGCCATCGTGACCGTGGTGTTTTGAGAAAGGTAAATTAGATTCTGTTGAGATTCTACTAGAATACCGTATCCCTGATAAAGCACCCGAGGCCCGACCCTGTGCCTGACTCAGAACGATGAAACTCACAAAAATGGGAGACGTGTACCCGGTCAGCACTTTCATTGTCTTCACACCAGATCCAGGAGGGGCAGGAGCTTATACTATAGTACTGATGAAGATGATATATTTCCAGCTATGTGCTGCTTTGCGCGCCTATCACCCTACCTTCCCTGAGGTGCCGGACACATTCCAGACTTTGGAGCATTTTTTTAAAAACCCATCCCCACACAAGCTGATCACATGCCTCTATTCAGACATGCAAAGCACTGCCCCAGTATGTGAGACCCGGGCTCGCCAAGAGTGGGAAACCGCACTGGGCACTCCTATCACCCTGGAACAATGGACGTATAGCTGTGCACAAGCACGCACCCTCTCCCCGAACTATCGGCTGCACCTCATACATTTTAATTTTCTGCACTGCACGTGCAAAACTCCCGCATGGCTCAGGAGACTTGAATTTGGCAGCGGAGGCACGTTGTCTAAGATGTAGGGCCCTGATGCTTGCCAAAAGACGCATCGCCATGACTTTGGGCAGGAAGCAGACCCCTAAAAAAAGCGATTAGGTTAAGAGACGCAGCGTTCTGCCAGGAGCCGCTAGCGGCCTTTTGGGACTTGATGCCCACTCAATCCAGACGCAGGGACTTCTGGGGCCCCCTGAAACAGTACATAAGTGTACACTCGACTGACACGACTGCCCCTCCGTGCCCCATTGAGGACAGATGTATTGCTCTGCCCTCTGCTTCCCTGGCCACGCAGGGATAATTGAGACCCTTCACATGTCTGACAGAACTGACTGCGTGCCCTAGGACCCCTCCTTCCTCTCACCTTTCCTTCAGATCTTCCTCCCCCCCTCCCTTGTTGTAAGGTCCACACTATGCTATTTGAAACACCACAATTGCGATACACTAGAATGTCATCAGAATCATGTTGGATCCCTCAAGTTGCACTGAGCGCCAAATGAAAATCCTAAATGTGATATGCCACAAGTGGACTTTGTAAATCACGCCAGGTCAGGAGGATAGACATTATATAGTGCACTGTAACTGCGGAATCGCAATACTTGTATGCGTGAATATGAGATTCATTGTAATTGTATACACAAAATCTTTAATAAAAAGAATGTTAAAAAAATAAAAAGAATTGACATAAAGAATGTACACCATTGTGAAAAAAATAAACCACACATGACAGTAACCCGATTCAAGGCCCCATTCTCCCGATTTTTTTTTTACAACTCCCACTTTGCTCTTCTGAAATGTTGGTATGTACGAAAACGTGCATTTGCGTTTCAAATGTCCGATCCTGCAGCAGCACACTTACAAAGCCCACAGATGATGTGTGGGCTTTGTAAGTGTGCTGCTGCAGGATCGGACATTTGAAACGCAAATGCACGTTTTCGTTACTACACCATCAAGTGCACCAGGCTCACAAATAAGCTCTTTGACGTGTTGCAAAGTCCTCTCCGCTGAGCTGAGCTGTCAGACTGTGCCCGCACCTAAAGGTGCATGAGCACAAACGCCAGCTTGAAAAACACTACATTGGTTCTCAGTGCACATAAGCTCCATCAACAATTCCTATTCAGGTAGATGGTTAAGATACACATGCCTTCAAAGTCTAATACCATACAGAATCCTGCTTTCTGCATCAGCACACTTTGTTACCCAATGAGCGTTCAATCGGATTAAACATGGAGACCTGGGCTCTAGATTGTGGAATGCATTGAACCCACACTTAAGGGGAGAGCCCGAAAACATGATTTTTAGAAGTGCGCCATCTTGGCTTCAATTAAACTATTTGCAGCTGGTGATAGCATTGAAGAATATCGAGCTGCGCCCACTGTCATTGATTCTTCTTTAAATTTCCCACTGAATACCAGCATAAACACCGTGGAACATCTAAAGTGCCTCGAAGTGTGTTCTCTGCTCCTCACATCCTCTTTCTAAATGGCCACATAAGAAATTAGTGGTAAGACACACTGCAGCTTACCTTACCTTTGCTTTACCTCACTCAGAACATTAGTATTGAATTTGCACCGCCATCTCCTAATGACACAGTCCATCATGACCACTTGAGTTCACATGGCCACTATGCATGCAGGTGATGACTGTGCTGCATTGCCTTGTGGCTAGATGAGCCACGAGGCATAACACGAGCTACGTACATCTTTGAAAATTAGATTTTTTGTAATAAGAGTTTGAAGTTATATGATAAATTACGGGACAAACATGCTGTTGCAGAGGGATGTTTAGATGGTGGAAAATGAAAAGGGTATGTAGTCAGGAAGCAGAGGACTTCAGGTTGGAAAAATTCAAAGCAGCACACTGCTTTGCCATGCAGGACTCAGCAGCATAAAGACAAGACGTCATGCAGACATGGGGAGAATGTGAAAAGGCAATGAACTAAAAACAGAAGAGGCCATTATTGTTGAAATGGGACTGACCATTATTTGAAGTTAACTAAAAGTGTAAATATAAAACTGAAATTAGCCAAATTTCAGATTTTAGGATTGTTATGTTTTATGCTAAGTAACGTTGTACTGTAATACAGTCCTTTATAGGTATTTATCTATGCCAGTTATTTGACCTAATGCTTTTCTAGAGTGCTTCTAGGCTGCATTGGCATTAATATACTTTACATAAAAAAGCCCCATTCAGCCTCTTAATCTTGAGGTGGTGATGCAATGAGTAATACCGAGTTGAGTAAGAGTAGCGCCTGCTGTTGGGAAGCGCTGGGATCTAGGGGACAGATAAGCACCGGTTCGCGCGACAGAGACCGACATCTGACACACACAGACCATTCGCTTGTTAATGAGGCTTTGTTTGTTTTTCACCTCTTCTAGACCTCCTGTATCGCCATTCTGACTATTGCTGGAAGAATTAGCACGTTACACAATACCAAGCCCTGTCTGGTCATATTTCCGGCGAAGAACAAGACCTCCTTTGCTGCTCTTTCACCCCGGCTACGACCCAGCAAACACCAGAGTTAAAGGTAAGGAAACTGATGCTATTTTTTTTTTAGATTGGAGTTAGGGCTATGTGTGTGGTCACTGTACATGGTGGTTGGGGTTGGCACACATTCTGAACATTGTACCCTCAGTGGATGGAATTTACTAACAGCCTTAGCCCTGTGATCTGGGCAATAACGGTTGTTAACAGCACTATCTATCCCTTGCATTGTTCAAGGCCCTCAAGCAGTGTCTGTTTCAGTGCCTTCAGCAACCACTATGGCATACAGAGGCAGCAGGCAGCAAGGCTGTATTTTTAGCAGTCATGTTGTGCAAAGGGGAGCTGTTGGAGATTTATTGCGATACTGCACAAGATATATGTATTTATACTGAAATTTGATATTATTGCACCGCACCTTATATGTTGTACTTTGATTATTGGCAGGTTTCTTTAATATATATTGGTAAGGCCAGCATCGGCATCATGAATACAGTACAAGAGCTGATTACAAGGTCATTCCAGGCACGGCCACTTGAAGAGAAAGTACATTTAAAGCAATTGGGACCTCATCGGCCTGACCTAAAACTACAGCAAACTTCCCAGGACAGAGGAAAAATGTCCACACGTACATTCTCAAACGCCTGGTACACAAAAGCTGATTGGCTTACAGGGTGCCCTTTAAGAAATTCTCTGTTCTGCTTCCCCTGCTTGCTGTTTGGTGGTGAGTTTTCTTGGACAAATCAAGGAGTAACAGACTTGAAGCATTTGTCTGAAAAAATAAAGAAGCATTCACGCACAAGAAAGCATATGGAAAACCTGACTAGACTGGGAATGTTGGGGGAAGATGCTCCGATTGAGCAGCAGATAAGTGATGCATACCGCAAAGCAATACAGAAGCACAATGAAGCAGTTGATAGGAACAGACAGATTCTATCCAAAATAATTGATTGCATTCGTTTCTGTGGTGCTTTTGAACTGGCATTGCGAGGCCATGATGAATCGGAAGGTTCCCCAAATCCTGGAATATTCAAAGGTCTTGTGGATTTAATAGCAACCATAGACAAGGATATGGAAGCACATGTAGCAAGTGCTACAGTCTTTAAGGGCACCTCTAAAACTATACAAAATGAACTTCTTGAGTGTATGCTCGAAATTATGAGAAGCCATATTGTGCAAGAATTGCAAAACACAGACTTTCACACATTTAAGAGACTCTAGTGCAGAAACCATTACTGCAGCTATACTGCGTCAACTGAGCTTAATTTTTCCAGAGCTGCCTCAAAAAAAAAACGGATTGCGCAAAGCTATGATGGTGCGTCCGTAATGAGTGGAAGCCTTAGTGGAGTTCAGAAGAGAATTCGAGATGTGTACCCTAATGCTCATTATGTGCACTGTTACGCTCAACAACTTAATCTTATTATGCAACAGGCAGTATCAAAGATCACCGAGACACAAATTTTCTTTCAGGATATAGGAGGCATGGCAGCATTCTTCTCGCGTTCCCGCAAAAGAACAGAAAAACTTCATGACATTGTAGACAAAAGTGTTCCAAGGGGATCCTCAACTCGTTGGAACTTTAACATCCGTACAGTCAACCTAATCTATGAACATAGAGAGGACCTTCTAAAATGTTTTGAAGCCATAGAAGCCAATGATGAGTTTGATTACAAAAGTCAGATTGAAGCCCATGGCTTTGCTAGAACACTACAAGACAGAGAGTTTCAGTTCTTACTGTTTTTATTTCATCATATAATGGTAGCTGTCGACCTGTTATACAATCAGTTACAAGCACGAGAGATAGATACTGTCAAAGTGCAAGTATATACTACTATGTTTGTCCAAAGCATAAGCAAAGTGAGAGATGGGGTTGACAATTTAGACAGCAAACTGCCAGAGCAATCTACTTTCGCAAACCGCAGGAAAAACATCACCACTATGGTCCGAATTGCAAAGGAGATCTGTGACATTGTAATTGTGCAGGCAAAAGAGCGTTTTTCTTTCACCAAACATTTGGTGAGTGCCACATTATTGCAAAGTCAACAGTTTTCCAAATATGATGAATCCTTCCCGGAGCGTGCTCTGAATGAGGCTGTGGGAGCTTATCATATGCTCAATAAAGAAGAGCTGAGAACTGAGTTGACTGTACTGTACGCAATGCCTGTGTACCGGAAGGCCACAAGTGCCTTGTCTTTGCTGGCTTTAATTCATAAACTTAATATGGAAAAGTCACTTGGAGAGACAGTGGCTTTACTTAAAATTGTCATAACCACTCCTTTGAGAACAGTCGAGGCAGAACGATGTTTTTCAGCCTTAAAGAGGATTAAGACATTCCTGAGAAACACCATGCTTGAGGAAAGACTCAATGCTTTGGCAATGCTCTCTGTAGAGAGCAAGCTAGTTCAGAAAATCACAGACTTTAACACTAAAGTTATTGAAAAGTTTGCTGCTCTTAAAGAGAGACGTGCTGATTTCATTTACAAAAAGTAAACAATGTTGAATGCTGCTACTTTGCAACCAGTTTAGTTTGTTAAATAAAAAACATCTGTGAGTGAGGTACTCAGAAATACATTGTATCTCGAAGTCTGTTATGAAGCTCTGTGGTTATACTGAATAAGCAGCTACCTATGTTATATGACATCTCTTTATTAATGTTATAACAGCACTTTCACAATTGCTTTATTAACCTTCCTGCTTTCTCAAATTTGCTTGAAAATGCACCATTTCTCTTCTCTTTTTTCAACATTTTCTTGGGTGGAGAACCCCCCCGAACCCTCCTTATAGCGGTTCGGGCTCGCTCGCTACGCTCGCTCGCAACGGTGAAGTATACCAATCATTTTACGCCCCACCACTTTCAAATGTCACCAGCCGCCCCTGGAAAGACCTGGATGAAACCAGATGGAAAAGTGCAAAGTTGATGCCAACTGTCCTGTGAAGTCTCCAGAGAGCATGTTTGTGATGATTCCAGGGAATCTTCACGGGGGTTGATATAGCTGTTTTGCTGAATTTAATGTTTTGCAGTGATGAAAATTCGTACTTGAGCTAATTTAAGGCAAACTAGGCCTCAGCGTCCCTCTTTACTGGGACAGCTTGTGATTTGTATTTTCATGTCTCAGAATAAAAATAAGATGTGTCCCACAGAGAAGGACAACGACTTCCACAGACTGTTCTGAATAAAGTCTACACATTCAAGATTAGTTCTAGCTGACTCAGGCAGATTCACATATAATGTAACCTTCACTGGTCCTTGAGAAGCCCTGGGTAGTAGTATTATGAGAATCCTGTTGACACTTTTCAGTTGTAAATGTTTCTCTTTTCCTTTATTCTGATTGGATTAGAGCCTTTGAACCATGTACTACTGTAGTAAATATATAAAAACCTTTTTTTAGGACCCTATAAAAGAGTGTGCATTCTTGATGTGTGAGACTCTCTTTTGACTTACTTTAGAGGACAAATCTGTGCTGGAATTCTTCCCTATTTTATTCTCTGTATGTTGATGATCTGAACTTTACTGAGTTCTTGATTGACTCTATACTTTAACTGAGCTTTGGACTCTGATTTATTGACTAACTGCGTTATACTATATGGAATGAATTCCTGTATGACTAAATTCTTAAAATAAAACTTTCTTGTCTGTCATTCTAGCAAGGCCAAATGTGCTTGACGTTTCTGTTATTTGAAATTGTCACCTTTGATTTCTTAAAGACGGGCCCAACGGGGAGCACCATAGTCCATCTAGGGACTACACCGCTCCTGATCCATCAAGGTATGCTTTGGAGAAAGACTGAATAGGTTTTGCACGCCGTCAAAGTACATGTTTCTGCATTTCAGAAAGTTTTTCTGACCTGGATGAGAAAGATATTTTAGAACTCATATAAACTGTGTGCTCATGTGAGCTTTCTAGAGCATTAACAACACCTTGTATGACAAAAAGGACTTCCTCATTATTGGGCATATCAACAAGCGGCAGCGATAATTATCGCTGGCAGCCCTTAGCGTGAGGAATTTTATCGCCGGCTATCGCAGATAATTATCGCCATGCTAGCGCTGTATTACCAACGCATAGCGCAATGGCGATAATTATTCCTGTGATAGCGATGTTTTCCATGGAACCCATTGACTAACATTGTTTAGTCAAAGGAAAAGCAGGCATAAGGAAAGTAGCAATAACCAAGGTTAGCGCTACTTTTCTTATCGCTATGCTTGTTAGCGTGCCCATTGATAATTGGAGAAATGTCGGTCAGCGACATTTCTCCAGTTATTTTGGGACGGAACGCCCACTTTGCATCTCATAAGAGATGCAAAGGTGGGCGTTACGGGAAAGGGCGCTAGGGCAAGGATTCACGCGATAGCGTGACCTTGTTGATAAAGCGATAAAATTATTGCCGCTTTTCATCCGAAAACAGACGCAAAAGCGGCAATAATTTTTTATCGCCGCCTTGTTGACATGCCCCTAAGTTCCTTTACTGCATTCTCCTCTGTAGGTAATGCTGTCAGTTTTACAGCTTTGATTCCATCAAGAGTATGTTCAGGTTTGCCGGCCATTGTCATAAATACAGACTATTAGCACTCTAGATACACATTAGAATTCTGTGGTGATGCTGCATTTGAGCACTAGAGAATTAACTTATAAACCGCTGTTGGTGTTGAAAGTACATTTCAGTCTGCATGTTAGAGCGTTTTACTGACAGAGAGGAGAAAGTTATTTGAAAACTCATAGAAAATGTGTCCTTATTTGAGCTTTCAAGAGCACTAACCATAATTTCAATTACAAAATTGACCTCTTCATTGTGTTCATGTCCACATAAAAATATTTGGGTTTTACAGCCTTTATTCAATCAAGATGGCTTTCTGGTGTTCCACATTAGATGTTCATTAATACATTGTGGGAAGCTGCAATAGAACACTGAGGAATTGAGTAATAGGCTGCTGCTGCTGCTGTAGGTTTTACTCAGAAGATCAGACTTTATTCTCACATGGCTAGGGAAGATAATGTGAACTTATAGAAAATGTGCTCTTGTTTTAACTTCTGGAGCACCTTCCATAATCATGAGAGAAAACAATTCTCTCTCAAACATGCCTCATCAAATCTCAGCAAATAGCATTTTTTTACAGTATAAAATCACCTAAGCACTCACTAGAATTCCTAAAATGAGTATAACCCCACCAACAAATTATTTATATTGTAACTAAAATCTGCGATCGCTCTTTATACATGCTCCTTTTCTGTGGCTCCCAAAACCTGGCATTGACAACAATGCATTTCAATGGAGGCCATGTCCCAAATCCTATAATGGCTGCCACAACCTGTTGACTATGTTAAGGCCAGCCAGTCAAGGGGGAGGGTCCCTTTGTGACCCCTAGCCCCACATGCTATTGGGTGGCAAGGTGTGGTTTCCTATAATTTTATTTTACTTCATTCTCGGAAGACAGGAACTTTCTAGCTATTTTGTTTACGGTATTGCAGAGCAAAGGTTCCTATGGGAATTTAAGTGAGAACCCCGAATTTTGGGGTTCCACTTTTTCTTGCCTCTGCCTGAGGGATCAGCATAAAACTGCACAGAAGGAGCCGAGGGGGAGGAACTTTTTTAGGGAACGTTTTGTGTAGATTTGTCAAACAGCACCAAAGTTATTTGGAAAACAAAACATGCTCTTCAAATGAAAACCCTGATGACCTAACTCTAACTATTACTCTATTAGTTGGATTTTGTAATGTTATGTTAAGTTGCATAACACAAATAATACACTATGAGACTTCTTGGTGCTACAAGTAAACTCATCACATAAACACAGCACCAACCCTGACGAGGGTGATCAATTCCGCTTACTTAAAATTATGTTTTTTGTATATATTGATGTTTATGTAACCTCAACTCAGCAGGGGAGCAATGGAGCTGTGTGGGGCGTAATGCAGGTCCTTGAAACCCTTGTGCCTCAAGGGAGGCCTTAGCTCTTTAGGGATCCATTCAGTCAAAGGCTAATGAATATCTGAAGCTCAGGGGCCCCTATTCACTTTCTGCAGTGGGGTTCCATCATTTTGTGTTACATCATTTTAGGGTGTTATAAGACCACACGAAACTGAGATTTACCTCTTGAAATTAAATTAGATTTGGAATATTTATATTTTTAAGCACAGGAACATTATGGGCCCGATTCACAAAGGTAACTTACGTGTAGCAAAGTTACAAGTTGTTGGACCCGGCCCTTCTGGCAGGTTCACCCCGAAACTTTTTGCTTTTTATTGGTGACTTGGTTTAGTGATTTTTGGGTTTCTGCGCACTTTACCGCTGTGTCCCAGGGTAAAGTGCGTGCGTGTGTTGAGGTTGGCCTGCCCTCCCATAGGAATTCATGGGGGAATGTATGTGTCCTGGTAGTTCCTGATGCGTGGGGTGTGCAGGCCCGAGTTTGGTATGTGCGGACTCGTGTGATTGAATGCTGCGCAATGATGTGTGCGGCGTGCATGTCCCTAGTGTGGAAGTGCCACTTCTAGAAGTGGGCACTTCAGTGTGCAGTATGAAATGTGTGGCTTGTCTGGTGATTGGCTGGTGGAGGTCACGTGACGGGTTAGGGAAATCCCCAGAGTCAGGAGGAGTCACCCAGTGGTGAATAGGAAGTTAGCATATTGATGGCAGGGGAGGAGTATACCTGGGTCCTGAATAGGACAGGGCTTTCCCCACACACTGCTGGCTCCGGCCCCTGTGGTGCGTCTGATGACCCTGGCCTGCCAGTGAAAAGGGAGAGGGGCTGAGCAAAACAAAGTGCTCAGGAACCAGATGTAACTGGTTCGCCCCTTCCCTGCACCTTGCAGACAAAGAATTTACTGTATAAAAAGGGGCTGTGTCCCCTTACATTTGGTGTTCTCTTGCAGGATCAACTTGAGGGGGGCCTGCTGCTGCTGGGCGCCAGGAGAGACCGCCACTGGGGACTGCCTCCCTGCTGGAGGGCCCTGTGAGCTGGCTCTGGGCCCAGTCTTTGCCCCCCCTGCTCTTGGAAGACTTTATGCTGCTGGACTTTGACTGGTAGCGCCTAGGAGCGCTTGGATTTGCTGTATAGCGCTAGGAGCGCGTTGTTGTGGGACTCCAGCGCTGAGAGAGCGCGTCAGTGTCGCCCCTGCCGCACCGAGCTGATGCCTGAAACGAGGGAATCCCCGGCGTAGGGATTCCCCCCCTCGTGGTGCCGATCTGAAGCGGGTGCCCACCCCGCATAGCCGTGGTCGTTGGCGGGTGCCCACCCCTCTTATCTCCGGAGGAATCCCCGCTGCAGCCCGGGCCGAAACCCGGAAGTCAGGCAGCGCTGACTGAGACGTGGGCGTGACAGCCAGGAAGCGGACGGGAGCCTACCCCGTGCTTCCCCAGAGAGGAGAGGAGGAGAGAAGCAGCGCCGTGACTGCCCCAGCCGCCGCGAGAAGAGTGCGGCCGGACCCGTGGAGCAGACGGCGGGAAGCGGAGATAACGCGGGAGTCCCCCGAGAAGCAGCCCGGTAAGTGAGAAAGGCTGGGGGGGACTCCGTGCGTGCCCTGCGGGTGCCAGTCCCAGACCGGCTGAGTCTTCAAGCGGCCCCTACCTTACAGAGAGCCTCGCTCAGCTCTCCAACGTCCGGGGGGCATTCTTTGCATGAGAGCGGCCCCAGATAACAGCGGGCCGCTCCCGGGACCGAGGCTCATTTTTCCGCTGCCCCGCCTGACAGTGGGCAGCGGCAGCGTTGGGGACGTTCTTGGTCCAGAGCGCGAGTACGCTCCAACGAAGGGGGCGCATTGTTTCTAGATCCCCGTGGCTCCAACGTTGGGGGCAGTGTTGCTCAGAGTCCAGAGGGACTCCAACGACGGGGCATTGTTCGTTTAGGGCCACAAAGGCTCTAGGGGGCATTTTGAATGGACAGAGCCCAGAGAGGGCTCCAGAGGCACGCAGAGTGCCTGAGGTCCGTTTCCCAGCTGCCCAGCACTTAGTGGGCAGCTGCAACGTTTAGGTTGGGGATAATTACGTTTTGCTCTGCGCAGCTGGCGCAGCCTGACTGGGACAGAGCGTCCTAGCCCTGACAAGGCCAGTTGGTCTAGGGACTGCCACAGGTGGTGGCATATGAGTTCTTGCGCAATTGTTTCCTTCCTTACACCTCTGAATGTCTTTCTGCATCATGTGTTTTCTTTCAGAACACCGCTGAATGTTTTATGCATCATGTGTTTACCTGCCCGGCACCTCTGAATGAGTTTATGCGTCATGTGCCATGTTCTGCACCTCTGAATGTTTTATGCATCATGTGTAATGTGTGTTTTCCCCTACAGGTATTGTGATACTTAGGGGGTTGTGTTCCCCTGGTACCGGTGGTACTAGGGAGGTTCCGAGTCCCTGCGTGATAGTCTCCTAAGGTGGTTAGGGTTGCGTAGGTGGTACTTTCTTGTTACCAGTAGTTACTGGTTGTGTGCTATATATATGTTATTTTTGTGCTACAGTAATTTTATATTTGGTGCTAAGTGCTAAATATCTAAAAGTGCTAATTCCGGACAGTGGTCCATGTGGCCCTGTCCCCTGTACATATAATCCCTTGTAAATTCTGCCCGTGCCTGTTGGCACATTGTAAAGTGTGTGTTTTTATCTAATGTGTTTTACTATAATACAAAGGCTATTTTTATAGAATACCTTGTGTGGAGTTTCCTTTGTGGTGGGCCTTGGGTGTTGTTGCTGGGTGCGCGTGCAAACGCTTTACACATTGCCTCAGAGATAAGCCTGACTGCTGGTGCCAAGCTACCAAGGGGGTGAGCAGGGGTTATCTTTGGCGTGTAACTTCCTTGCCCTGACTAGAGTGGTGGTTTCTGCCTGACTTTGGCGCAAGCCTTAGCCAACCAGAAATCGCCAGTTCTAACATTGGTGATCAGCGGTGGGATTTGGACTTGCGTTTGCGCTGTACCGCAGCAGCGACTGGCTACACCACAAAACTCTGCATTAGATAACCACATTTTAGGGATTATTGTTTTTGAGTTCCAGTATTTTCTCGCCTAAAGGTGTCCTTTGTGAATTATGTACTCCTGTGTTAGCTCAGACACTCAGGTTCCTGTGTTAAACTCTTCTCAGGAATGTCCGCCAAAATGGAGCCTGCTTTTAATTTCTGTGGTCTGTTTAGATACAGTAGGTTGGAGTTGGTAAGGTTCTGTGAAGAGAGAGACATAGAGGTGGGTGAGTCAGATACCCAGTCCAAACTGAGGGACAACCTGATCCTATGGCAAAAGGATGAGTGGGAGCGAGAGCGCAGCGAGGAAGATAGGGCCCGGGCCGCACGCCAAGAGGGTAGTGGGTCTGTGGGGAGCCCTGAAGATTCAGAAGAGGAGGAAGGTTACCTGACAGGGACGCCAGTAGAAAGTGAAGGCCCCATAGATAGGGAATCCCTTGCTGGGTCCAGTGTCAGGAGCAGCACCCCATCCCTTTCCCTGTCCCCAGAGGAGTGGATAGATAGGAGGGAAGAGAGGGAGCATCAGCTGGCCATGGAGAAGCTCAGGTTAGAGCATGCCAGGGCGATGGCGCAGCTGGGGGTGGAGAAGAAAAAGTGTGAGACCGAGAGGGTCTTAGCGGAAGAGAGGATGGCGGAGGCTGAGAGGGCCTTCGCCAGGGAGAAAGTAGCTCTAGAGGGTAAGTTGTCCCCTGAGCGCATTGGTTTTCTGGATTCCCCAGGGAGGGTGGAGTCCAGTGGTGGCAGCGAGAGAGAGCCCAGTGCAGAGAGTCCCATTCCCACTTCCCAGAGTCTGGTACCTGTTTTCCAAGAGGAGGAATGAAGGTTGAAGTTCAGGGGCAGTAATAAACTGCCTCACCAGTCTTGGGGCACCTTTGTGGGTGAATGTGAGGATGCACTGGACGATTGGTTAAGGGTACACACGAAACGGGCTTTTGACGGACTGTATGCTCTGGTTATCAAGGAGCAGCTGCTTGGTAGTTGTTATCCCGGGTTGCGCCAACACCTGTTGAGGTATGGCTCTTTTTGCCCATGGGAGCTGGCAGAGGAAGCAGACCGTTGGGAGGGTGCCCAAGGTTCTGATGAGGTATGGGAGAGTACTTCCAATAGCAGTGGCTCAGGGATCTTCCCGTCCTGGATGGGGGTAGAGGTTCAGAGTAGCCCAGCTAGGTCCCAGAGTAGTGATAGGGGTGTAGGGGCTCACGGCCTATCTCAGTGGAGTGGGAGTGAGTGGGTGACTTTGAGTCCCCAGAGGCCCGAAACCCAGTCTCAGAACCTGGATGGTTTCTTAAGGGAACACCAGGTTGGGGGCCTAGGCTGTCCTGTTAGGTCACTTGAGGAAGCTCGCCTAGGGTATGGAGAACCTGAAGTCTCTGTAAATGGAGCTCCAGTGGTTCTGGTGTCAGGCAGTACCGCCCCGGTAGGGAGGATACAGAAGTCCAGTGAGAGGAGTGGCATGGGGCTGTGTTCCCCGGTGGAGGAGCCAGTGGGTCAGGGACCAGCCGGTAGGGCTGAGTCTCCTAGAAGTGACCATGGCGACCACACGTCTGTCCTGGGGGATCTTCGCGTACTGTCAGGTGGACAGGGGACGGGAGATCTGCGCCAGGCAGACTGTCATGCAACATATGAGGCATATGTTACTCTTGGGGGGATACTGTGTGAGTCCCCAGAAGTCCTGGAGTGCCAGGCAATTATTCCACCGAAGGTTCTAGACCAGAGGCTGGGAGGCCAGGATCAGGATCAGCCTGACCTGCAGGGTAGGACGACTGTAACCAGTGTCCTGACCGGTTCTTCTTCCAGAGGTACCGCCCCAGTTGGTAGGGAGCAGGACTCTGGAAGGGGGTGCAGAGGGTGGGAGAGCCCACCTCTGACCCCGGTGCAACCTGAGGGGTTAAACCCTAGGTTGGGAGACCAGTTCTCAGGGAGAGGTCCTGAGCTGGTGGGAAAGTTGATTTCTGAGGGTGCCTCTCAGAGGAGGAGAGGACGGAACCCTAGAAGGAGAGGTAGGGGGAGGAGAGCCTCACCCGTGACTGTTGGTCAGCTTGAGGGTACGGTCCCTGGGCTGGAAGATCAGTGGATGTTTAGAACAGCCCTGATGAGAGGAAGAGTGGAAAATGGTCACTACGTGCCAGGGGTTACTACCCCCCACTCTGTGGTTAGGCAAGGACCAGTGGCGCCTGGATGGCCAAGGGCCTGGTCCTGGCCACGGACAGCTGAGGAGTACCAGTGGGGTAGCCCAGTTGGTCCGCCGAGTTCTTTTAGAAGGAACTCCAGGGGTTTAGAGTGGCGTAAAACCGGAGAGTGTCCCTGCCGTTGCGGGCCTGCGTCCATGTTTTGTCGCCCAAAGCAGGGAAGACCTTCACGGTGGTGATTGGTCTACCCTGTGTTTTGGCTGGAAGGGGGTTGTGTTGAACCCGGCCTTTCTGGCATGTTCACCCCGAAACATTTTGCTTTTTATTGGTGACTTGGTTTAGTGATTTTTGGGTTTCTGCGCACTTTACCGCTGTGTCCCAGGGTAAAGTGCGTGCGTGTGTTGAGGTTGGCCTGCCCTCCCATAGGAATGCATGGGGGAATGTATGTGTCCTGGTAGCTCCTGATGCGTGGGGTGTGCAGGCCCGAGTTTGGTATGTGCGGACTCGTGTGATTGAATGCTGCGCGATGATGTGTGCGGCGTGCATGTACCTAGTGTGGAAGTGCCACTTCGAGAAGTGGGCACTTCAGTGTGCAGTATGAAATGTGTGGCTTGTCTGGTGATTGGCTGGTGGAGGTCACGTGACGGGTTAGGGAAATCCCCAGAGTCAGGAGGAGTCACCCAGTGGTGAATAGGGAGTTAGCATATTGATGGCAGGGGAGGAGTATACCTGGGTCCTGAATAGGACAGGGCTTTCCCCACACACTGCTGGCTCCGGCTCCTGTAGTGCGTCTGATGACCCTGGCCTGCCAGTGAATAGGGAGAGGGGCTGAGCAAAACAAAGTGCTCAGGAACCAGATGTAACTGGTTCGCCCCTTCCCTGCACCTTGCAGACAAAGAATTTACTGTATAAAAAGGGGCTGTGTCCCCTTACATTTGGTGTTCTCTTGCAGGATCAACTTGAGGGGGGCCTGCTGCTGCTGGGCGCCAGGAGAGACCGCCACTGGGGACTGCCTCCCTGCTGGAGGGCCCTGTGAGCTGGCTCTGGGCCCAGTCTTTGCCCCCCTGCTCTTGGAAGACTTTATGCTGCTGGACTTTGACTGGTAGCGCCTAGGAGCGCTTGGATTTGCTGTATAGCGCTAGGACCGCGTTGTTGTGGGACTCCAGTGCTGAGAGAGCGCGTCAGTGTCGCCCCTGCCGCACCGAGCTGATGCCTGAAACGAGGGAATCCCCGGCATAGGGATTCCCCCCCTCGTGGTGCCGATCTGAAGCGGGTGCCCACCCCGCATGGCCGTGGTCGTTGGCGGGTGCCCACCCCGCTTATTTGAGTATCTTTACAGCGGGTGCCCACCCCGCCGTATGTCGCATCCATCGAGGGAGCCCACCCCTCTTATCTCTGGAGGAATCCCCGCTGCAGCCCGGGCCGAAACCCGGAAGTCAGGCAGCGCTGACTGAGACGTGGGCGTGACAGCCAGGAAGCGGACGGGAGCCTACCCCGTGCTTCCCCAGAGAGGAGAGGAGGAGAGAAGCAGCGCCGTGACTGCCCCAGCCGCCGCGAGAAGAGTGCGGCCGGACCCGTGGAGCAGACGGCGGGAAGCGGAGATAACGCGGGAGTCCCCCGAGAAGCAGCCCGGTAAGTGAGAAAGGCTGGGGGGGACTCCGTGCGTGCCCTGCGGGTGCCAGTCCCAGACCGGCTGAGTCTTCAAGCGGCCCCTACCTTACAGAGAGCCTCGCTCAGCTCTCCAACGTCCGGGGGGCATTCTTTGCACGAGAGCGGCCCCAGATAACAGCGGGCCGCTCCCGGGACCGAGGCTCATTTTTCCGCTGCCCCGCCTGACAGTGGGCAGCGGCAGCGTTGGGGACGTTCTTGGTCCAGAGCGCGAGTACGCTCCAACGAAGGGGGCGCATTGTTTCTAGATCCCTGTGGCTCCAACGTTGGGGGCAGTGTTGCTCAGAGTCCAGAGGGACTCCAACGACGGGGCATTGTTCGTTTAGGGCCACGAAGGCTCTAGGGGGCATTTTGAATAGACAGAGCCCAGAGAGGGCTCCAGAGGCACGCAGAGTGCCTGAGGTCCGTTTCCCAGCCGCCCAGCACTTAGTGGGCAGCTGCAACGTTTAGGTTGGGGATAATTACGTTTTGCTCTGCGCAGCTGGCGCAGCCTGACTGGGACAGAGCGTCCTAGCCCTGACAAGGCCAGTTGGCCTAGGGACTGCCACAGGTGGTGGCATATGAGTTCTTGCGCAATTGTTTCCTTCCTTACACCTCTGAATGTCTTTCTGCATCATGTGTTTTCTTTCAGAACACCGCTGAATGTTTTATGCATCATGTGTTTACCTGCCCGGCACCTCTGAATGAGTTTATGCGTCATGTGCCATGTTCTGCACCTCTGAATGTTTTATGCATCATGTGTAATGTGTGTTTTCCCCTACAGGTATTGTGATACTTAGGGGGTTGTGTTCCCCTGGTACCGGTGGTACTAGGGAGGTTCCGAGTCCCTGCGTGATAGTCTCCTAAGGTGGTTAGGGTTGCTTAGGTGGTACTTTCTTGTTACCAGTAGTTACTGGTTGTGTGCTATATATATGTTATTTTTGTGCTACAGTAATTTTATATTTGGTGCTAAGTGCTAAATATCTAAAAGTGCTAATTCCGGACAGTGGTCCATGTGGCCCTGTCCCCTGTACATATAATCCCTTGTAAATTCTGCCCGTGCCTGTTGGCACATTGTAAAGTGTGTGATTTTATCTAATGTGTTTTACTATAATACAAAGGCTATTTTTATAGAATACCTTGTGTGGAGTTTCCTTTGTGGTGGGCCTTGGGTGTTGTTGCTGGGTGCGCGCGCAAACGCTTTACACATTGCCTCAGAGATAAACCTGACTGCTCGTGCCAAGCTACCAAGGGGGTGAGCAGGGGTTATCTTTGGCGTGTAACTTCCTTGCCCTGACTAAAGTGGTGGTTTCTGCCTGACTTTGGCGCAAGCCTTAGCCAACCAGAAATCGCCAGTTCTAACACAAGTGTAGAATCTTCACACTCGGGGCGGAATCTCTACTCTGCAGGCAACAAATGGAGCCAAGCCGAGTCTCCATGTACCGCTTTAGAGTACATTGTGACCACAGTTCCTTAAAGGGACAGGGATCAAAACGCGGGCGCAGTGCTGCGAGTGAAGTCTGCTGTCCATGCAGGCCTCCATCAAAAGATTCACAATTGTGCACCAGGAGGCACATAATCAATTTTCAGCCCATATGTATTGATAACGTGGGAGATGGGCTCACAGCAAATGATGCTAAATAGCTCGCTAGAGAAGACTGAGGCTGCCAGCAGTGCTCCGCAGATTATTGCAGTACTTGCAAATCTGGAGCTGTCTGGAAAGAATTCTTAAAGAAATGCCCCATTGATTCTTGAAGCTGCTGCAGACACCACAGTCAGAAGTGTTAAGTGAAAATCTTTGTGAATACAGCTAACAAGAGTGTTACCATGGGGTTGTGGGTGCAGTGATGTAGCTAGGCCTTTTGCCACCCATGGCGGTTCCAGCCTTTGCCGCCCATGCGGCCACAGATAAGAGCGGGGGGCTGACAACCCCAAAACCCGTGCCGCCCTGGGCAGACCGCCCCCAAGGCCCCCTTGCTACAGCACTGTGTGGGTGCTACTGAGAATCTAGCAATTGAGCTTGGGTTTGGCAATGGGCCCTAGGAACGCGTTCTGAAGGTAGTTAAAGCTTTTAACGGAACCAAATGGAGTTTCATGCAGCAGTGCAGCAAATGTGTAAAGGGCCCTTATGCAAGGAAGAAAATCAGCCCCCTGGCTGCTGTTTGAATGATAAAATACAGCAATAATCAGGGTTCAGTGGACCCCTCAGCCCTCTGGGCTCTGGTGCTGCTGCAACTGCTGCACCAATGGAACTTACACCCCTGGTTCTAAGATAGTGTTCTGCCTTAGTGTTGTAGCTTATGAGGCTTGTCTGTCCAAAGTCAGTTTTGCATCATATGCCTATTAATTTATTTTACCCTTTCCTTTCAAAGTACATCTGTCTAGAGGTGGTTTACCTCTGCTGTTGCTAAAGAAGGACAGAAGCCCCAAACCAACATGCACATGTCTCCGCTGCGGTGTTTGAACCCTCCCTATTCATGGCGATTATTTACCCACCGGTGACAACATGTGTCTCCCTGGGAGCATGCTAGAGGATAGTAGTACAGCCAGCAAGGGAAGAGGGATAACAGACATGGGGCATCTCCCCTCCTTCCTTCTCACCTCTGACCCCACCCACCACCATGCACTCTGCTACAACGACATTTTGCACTCTAGACAAACTGCTACCCTGTCAACGAGTCTATCTTCGGTGCTTGCTTCCAGGGGCAATCTGGTACACTGCCATGCTGTCAGTGCCCTAGGCTGCTGCCTGCAGTTGCCTTACTGTACCACCAACCCCACTGCGCCAGTATGCATCTTACATCTAACAAGGCTGCTACCAGTGTCGTCTGCTTCTCCTCTCCTCCGACATTGTGTGCGTCCTGGAAACATGCCGGGGGGAGGAGGTAATCCTGCCCCTGAGAGGGACCATGTATGCTACATCATGATTAACTCCATGCCCTTTAATATAGCAACTGTATGCACTGTGATTTTATGGAGCATATTCTCAAGGAGCTAACGCCGAGTTATTGGCATATTAGCGCAGCCAAAGTAGTGATAAATCTATCGCCCAATTCACAAGCTGGTGCAAACAGCCCATATCACCAGTTTTCCGGCAATAGCATCCTCAAAAAACATTGCCACAGATGACCCCAGCAACTATCACTAATGAGATGCAGAGTAGGCATTGCCGAGCAAAAAGCAGCGAAAACACCACTCCGCAACATTCTCAACGACCAGCCTGATCTGTAAAAAGATCACAAAACAGGCGATAAGTCGCGGTAACAGCAGGAAATTAACACCTGCTCTGGCCTGGTGTAAAGTCGGACGACAGCCTGCACCAGAAAAGGGAGCCCAGCCCAGAGCCACCCCTGAAGAACAACGGATGCCATGGAGCCAACAATCATGCAGCTCGGAGGCCCAACAGGGCCACAACACCCTCCACCACCACCCCCAGGAACACCATGCACCCCTTGCTCTCCTCCCGGACCAACACTGAGGCAGCACAGACAAAGTCAGCAACCTCCTGAAAACGCGCCAACCTCACAGACCCAACACCAGGGAATGTCATTGCCCACCACAGGCACAAAACGACAACCATCCTACGCACCCTGAGCACCATTTCCTACAGGCTGACGGTACCAACACAGTTGACAACCAACATCCCTCCACAGACAAAGCTGCTGGTTGTGCTGCACCTGTTGGCCCTAGGACCTTCCAACCAACAAATGCAAGAGTCAGAGGAGTCTCACAGCCAGTACAATCCAAGTCCATGACAACTGTCCCGGATGCCATCATCAGCCTGGTACCCCAGTACCCATACTCCCCCCACCCTGCGCATGAGTAGCTGGAGACCAAGCAAGGCGTCTATGCCATAGCTGCCCTCCGCACATGTCAGGGGGCAATTGACTGCGCACATGTCCTACTTGTGCCCCCTTTGTACCGGAAGCACACGCATTCCACCACTGTGCAGGCAATAGTGGACCACCAGGGAATCTCCAACAATGTCAGCGCCAACCACCCATACAGAGTGCATGAGTCCCACATCTTCCGACAGTCCATCATCAACCGGCGCTTCCAGGCTGGCACCTACGGAAATGTACTGCTCGTTGGCAATTACCAAATGAACACACCACACACCGCAACTCCACAATCATGCAACTCACAACACTGGGAATGCACACATCACAAACTCACATACAACATGCCAAACAACATGCCCAACCACCAGACACAACAGCACGACTTACTGTGGCAACCTGGGCCAGCCATGCACATAAGCCATCAACTGCATGGCAGCTCAGCCACTCGATAGCAGATTGTAGGAAGAGGTGGGGAACAGGCATGTGCGAAGGAGGCAAGTGACTGATGAATGAGAATGTACACAATGCCAAGTGTGGCGTGGATGCGATGGCCAGACTACAGTATGCAGACCACACACATATCCATGTCAAGATACACCGCTGGTGAATGGAGTGTAGTGGACAGTGGACGCAACCATGTCACCCCAGCCAGTAGGGAAGATCCCGGAAATGTAGCTTGTTACGTCCACCCTGTAAGCGTGAGTGGAGTTGGCTGGCCCGGCGTACACCAGGCCAGCGCAGGGGTTTGAATAAAAAGCACGTAGCTCTGGGCGTGGTTCCCTTCCGGAATGCCCAACATCCCTACCAGGGCAGCACCCCTCACCCCGCCATGAGGCCGATGCCATGAGTGGTGTTGCCTGCGATCCTGTGCGCCTGCTGCACCCTGGGCCGCTGGTCCCCGTACCAGTCCTGCCAGGCCCTGCGCACTCAGGCCTCAATGAGCACCTGCCGACACTGGCGTGTGTCGAAGAGGGCCCACCACATGCCGGTGCAAGCTCCGAGCCCGAGTGCCGCGACCCTTGCAGCCTCCTCAGACCATCATGGCCTTCATGACACAGGCCCGCAGTACTCCCTTCTCATTGACGTACTCCACCGGCATACACAGCGGACTAGTAGGTCACACATTTGGAACTGAGTCTTGATTACACTATGGTAGAGAACATTAATTATGGCTGCTTTGATCTCACTATACTCCCTTCGATTTGGTGACACCAAGTCTATGTATAGCATTCCAACCACACGTGTCTGTGTGCCCACGCGGACTACTGCCCTCGGGCAATACTGCGCTGGAGTAGGTCACACATTTGGAACTGAGTCTTGATTTTTCAATGGCCGAGTACATATCATTGCACGCAAGGAGAGGTGTGAGGGAATGACACGTTTCAGTCAGGAGGAAAAAAAGGACCATCGTTACGGAGGTGATCAAACACTACCGACAACTGCCCTGGTCTCACTAACTCTGTGCATCGCAAGCCAAAGACACGTGGCTGTGGGCCCTTGCTGACCGCTGCTTTGGGCCTACAGTGCGGTCGAGTAGGTCACACATTTCAAACTCAGTCTGTATTTATTCATGGCTGACTTAATGTCATTGTACAGGCCTCATCGCAGACTGCATCCCCTTTCAGCTCCGGTGCCGCTAAGTCTGTTCCGCGAGGTCCATGGACACTTTCTTGTTGAACCTTGGTGGTGACTGAGTCCATGGACTGGGGGTTTTCGTCACCATCATGTTGGTGATACTGACTTTGTGGCAAAAACCAGGCAGTAGCATTCCACTCCTCCATTTGCTGCTTCTGGACGGCTTCTACCCTCTGCATCATGCCCTGGAGGACACCTTCCACTGTCCCCCGCATCCCTCCGCCACATTCACATCGGACATCGATGAGGACCCGCTCAGCTCGCGTGGCCCATCTCACTGCACCACAAGTCACCATCCCGTGACGGTGTGCCTGTGCCGGCCGCAGTGTATCTGGGGCCACTAACTCTGTGCAGCTCAAGTAAGGGACCCTGGCTCCTGACGTATTGGATGACCTCTGAGACGATGGCCTTGGGGTCATCAACGCCTTGTGTGTGTGGACCTGCGCTGTCTGCTGCCTCTGGACTCAACTGCGTTACACCAGGGCTCATACATCAAATCGAGTCCTGACCGGCCCGGACGACGCATCACCGCAGGAGGCACACACCACCACCGCCAGGTCAACCTCCAAAAGCCAACTGCAAGAGTCGAAATAGTCGTACGAGCAGACTAACGGAGTTGCTCACACCTGTGGTGATACCCTGCTCGGCACTCCAGGTGCCCCAACCCCAGTGCACTGCAACTCACGGACACTTCTGTTTGCATATTGGGTGACCTCTGTACTAGCTCCGGCTACCTCCATGATGCTCCGCAGCTGTCTCTGTTATGCCGGTGTTACCTGTTTCCGTTTTACTGCTGTCCACTGTTCAAGTTTTTGCCAGCACCAACCACTCTTTGCGGGCTGGCTTACACTTACCCCCCACACATCCAGCACAGGCGTCACTGTACATGTGGCCCTGCCAATAAAGGGGCCGGGTGCACGTGCCCATGGCCAGTTCCACAAACTATCTGAGTGTGTCCTTGTGGTCATTATGTATGCATGAGGGCCCCGGGCATAACAACATTACATTGTGTTGTGTACAGCGGACGCCAACATGTCACCGCAGGCAGCGTGTTAGACCTTGGAAATGTAGCTTTATCGTCACCCACTCAATATGTAAGAGGAGTGTACTGGGCCATCATACGCAGGTCCAGCGTGGGTGTGTGAATGATAATTGCGTGCCTCTATGCGTGGTTCAGTACTTGAAATGTGTAAATGCATGTGTCTCTGTCGCAGCGTGGTCTCCTTTGTGTGGTGTAGGTGGTCCCTGAGGGGCATTAGACACCCACGCATGTGATCCAGTTCGTATTCCATGGGTTTGGACCCCACCCGCACCTGTTCGGACACCTCCATTTGGCATCCTGACACCTGGCATTGGAATGCCATTGTAGCTCGGTGAGGTGTTGGGAGCCAGCCGTGCTGGCGGTTGCTGCTTGCTGTGTGGTCTGTGCAGGGGCTGGGTTCTCCTCTGTGTAGCTTGGCTGCCCTGATCCTGGTGGTGGGTTGCCTGGGATGTCCATGAGCTGTTGTGGGGCAGCGGTGTCGAAGGTGTGGTGGTCCTCTCCAGCATCACTGGTGAGATGTCTGGTCTGCTCTGCTGGAGGTGTTGTTTGTCCCTCTGCAATGTGAAGGGGAGATGCATGTTGACATTGTGTTGACATGTATGTTGGCACATTGTCCTTGTTTACAGGCAGACTGTATGACTATGTACATTGTGACTGTTTGGGAGGTGCTGGATTTTGATGCGTGACAGTGGACATTTGGACTACATATACGGATGTGAGTTTGTACGCGTACATTTCCTTCTCACAGTTTCCTGCTCTGTTAGATATGGTTGGCCTGTTTCAGCGCATGAGCGCAGCCAGTTGTGTCCTCTGTTCTGCAGTGTGGGTGTTGCACTTTGTGCCACATTGTCGTCAATGTGGATGTGCTGTTATGGATGTATGACGTTACAACGCATACATTTACATCGCGGTACACTACATCGCGGTTTTGACAACGCAAGTCGTTAACCCAACTTGCGCTAGATGGCGCTCTAGGATAAGGAATAGGACTTAGGAGTAATATAATTTACTATTCCAACTCCAGTCTACGTACAGTAGGGAAGGTGTTGGATAGTAAATTATACAATTCCTTGTCCTAGAGCGCCATCTAGCGCAAGTCGTTGTAACGACTTGCGTTGTAAAAACCGCGATGTAATGGCATCGCGATGTAATCCCCGCGTTGTAAACGATATTTCCCTGCTGTTATTGCTATGTGTGTGTGCTGCAGTGTGCCACAGGGATGAAGGACATGATCCAGGGTCATTGTGGGTGTGCAGTGTGCTACACATCTTTGTGCATGTGTGCCATTGTGCCCATCTCCCCCCGTCGCCCCCAGTCCCTGATCGTTAATCACCCTGTTGATGTTGTGTCAGGTCCTCTCGAGCTGTGTCCCGACTCCCACCTCCTTGCAGCGTCTCCACACTGATGACTGTGGCCCCCGTTTCCTCCTGCTCCTCCTGTGGCGCAGGACTCCCACCTCCTGTCGACATTGCTGCCTTCCAGTTGGTAGCGGGTTTGTGCTTGGTTTGGCTTTTCACATCATGCCAGCACCTCATGGCCTCCTCCATTGCCCTCCTCAACACTCCGACTGCATTCACGTTGGTCTAATTGTGTGTCAGTTGATGGTAGTGTTCCGTCACCTCCGTGACACTGATCTGGTTTTCCTGCGGACTGCACCCCGTCTTCCTCTCACTCTTCTCCTTGGCCTTCCCCGAGCCTGTTGTTCCTTGCCGGTGGTCTGTGGGGCTTGTGGGGTTTGTGTTGGCCTCTGCACTGGGTCAGGATGCATCCATGGTGCTCTGCAGTTGCTTTTTTTCTCCCTTTTTTTCCGTTGCTTTTATAGTGCATTTCCCCGCATGACACGTGGGACTTGCAGGCCTGTGGCTGTTTTTCACTGGTTTTTGTATCACGATTGGCCTCATCGCAACTTTTTTTGTGTTCGTGTTTCGCATCTTTGCGGCGTCGCGTTGACTGTATCGCGGACATTTGATGCATTATTGTGGGCCTATCGCATGGTACCGCCGGCTTGGGATTACCACGTTACCACGGTGTTATTTTCCCGCGATGGACTGCGATGTGAAGAGTTGCGTTAAGCTACTTTTGCGGTAGTTTTCACATCTTCTTGAGAATATCCCCCAATGTTTTTAACTTTCTCTCTTCAATGATTATGTTCTATAATCGAATAAAGATTTATACAAGAATTATTTTTACATGCCCTTTAAGATAGTGCATTTAAATATTTATATGCTAACGCATTAAATGTTTTCATCAATATAATGCTGCCTACGGTACACATTTTAAAGTGTTTAAATTATGTATCAGTGGCAAACCAAATTATGCATAAGATGATTAAATTATTATGTGGCAAAGAAAAGCTAATTATAAGTGTTCAGGTAAATACAAATTCTTGATATTTTCATGCACGGACTCATAGCAACAAAATTCTTTAACGCTATCCTTTTGACATTTTGAAATAAACGTTAGGTAAGATATATAAAATGATGCACTCAGAACAAGCAAGTCTACATGTATGCGTTTAAAAAAATAAAAGGAGTGCTTTATTTATTCTGTTCATCCCCCTTATGCTTTAAACAGGTCTTGAGCCTCTGATATACATTATGCTCACACCATACAATCTCATGAATCACCTCTTCTTCGTAACAAACAACCTCGAAGAACAGTATGAGCCTTACACATGTGTGATAGATGGGCCTCGCTATGAGGCCGTTTCGGAATCAAGACATCAGACCTTAAAAGGAGTAACAAATATGCTTGCCATTTTTAGGTCTCTCCCTAAACAGCGCTTGCGAGAGATGTTGCATTCAGGAGATGGGCATAAAGCTCTGCCCACTTTCCGCCCATATTTTTAATTGGCTCCTGTCCCTGTCCTTTGTAAATGGTGGCTTTTCATTGGTCAATAGGCTTAGTAGTCCCTCCTTAGTACCGCCTTGTCTCATCTTGTAACCTCCCATGAGAACACCCCCTGTTACATGTGTTGTTACTTCCTAGGTTTTAATTACAGCCTCAGAGCACAATTTTCCTGAAGAGCTTCAGACAGGACACACTCTTGGTCCTAAGCAAGGCTGGCAGTGGTTACTTTACTCACTAGCACATCTCACCTTCATATGAGACCTTCTATAAAAATCCCTTCATCAGCTCCACACAGAGTATAACCTAATCCCGAATTAATATAATAATATTTTGTCACGTTTCAAAGCTACTAATTATATATATGGACGTAGTGGTACTGTCTTGCATGCAATGAATTATGAGTAGGGTGGATTTACCATATCTTCTGCAGGATGAAGTACCATATGTGGCCAAAAGAGGTCCTGTGGGCATTTATAATGCCAATAGCTGCAACTTCAACAAATGCGAGACCGATTACATTGCCAATGCAATAAGTCTCTCATTTGTTAAAATTAGAACTGTTGGCGTTGAAAATGACAATGTTTTTTACTTTTGCTTTTTTATACCATTGGCTATAGTGCTATGCAAATATAATAACTCCACTGCAAATAAAAAAACTAAAGTAAAAAACATTGTTATTTTCAACGCCAACAGCTCTAACTTTAACAAATGCGAGACCTATTGCATTGCAAATGCTTGTTCTAAACTTTGAGTTCCCTCTTGAAAAAACTGCACCTTTGAGAACATTGTCTGTGCAATAACTGCTGTTCCTACAATAGTGATGGAGATGTGTACAAAAGTAGGATCTGCTTCTTATGGTTACCCCCACTTTTTTGATGTGATGATATGTTTGACTAGTCTGACTTGGATCCTGCTAATCAGGACCCCAGTCTATCTACTTTCTCCTTAAAACTGTTATGCGTGTACCTAGGTATGCCCCAGATTGGATACTGGAGTACCCTTGTCAGTCCTTATTATATGGTATACATGTACCCAGGGCATAGGTACCCCAGAGGTCTCCCATGTGCTGCAGCATGTATTATGCCATCATGTTTTATGCCACCCATGGAAGACCATTCAAAATGGAACTACAGGCCTGCCATTGCAGTCTGTGTAAGTCGGTGCATGCACCACTTATACTTAAGATATAGTTTTACTATATCTAAGAGTCAATGCACTTAAAACCTATAAGTCACCCCTATAGCAGGCCTTTACAATCCTGAGGGCAGGGTGCCCCTGCATGAGCAGGACACCCCTGCAAACTATGGAGTCCATTCTCCCGGGTTGTCAGTGAAGCAGCCATATACTGTATATAGAGGGGCTTTATGCGACCCCGTGATGACCAACACTAAAACTGCTAAAATAAACCCTATTGTGTTTGGTGTCAACTGGTAACCAGTGTGGGAGGTATGATTCCACCCCTCAGAAGAGTCCTTCGTGGGGCTACTGGGGTTCCCGGTACCAGCCTTCTAGTGCCGGGCAGCATAAAATGGTTGCTGTCGACTAGAGACACATTTCTGCCCTCCTGCTGCTGAGCCAAGCTTGAGCACGGGAAGGCAGAGCAATAGGCATCCTGTCACAGGGAGGTGTGACCACCTTCCAGGCAGGATTTAGTGTATTAGGACTGGATGAGCGACTGAAAGTCTCCATGAGGGGCACATTTTGTGTCCCTGTATATAGTCCAGTTCAACCCAGTCCTGGGAGCAGTTGGCTCCCGCTCTGGTGCGAAACTGGACAAAAGACATGGACATGGACAGACCCTCCCCTGGGAGGGTCCCCTGAATCTTTCCAACCCTCTCGCGTGGGTACTTAAGGGCTTACCTGATTGTAGGACCTTAGATTCGTCGTGGACAAGATTTAGAACTGAAACCACAGCACTTCCACCGTCTGGGCACTTTGAACTTCGCTGGACTTCGTTTGGGCCTGACTTCATCACCCTCTCAGTCTGCTGCATCATCTGTGCCTGTGCACCATACAGGATCTGTGTAGGACCTATGGAGCATCCAAGACATCCAAAGACAATCTTCCTTGGAGTGAAGGAGTCACTCCCCTGCATTCACAGGCACCACAACACTGCTGACCGGTCTGCTGATCCCAAACTCCTACGGACTCCGAAGGGTCCAGCAACACAGGAGGTGGGTTCCTACATCCCTTGAGGCCTGAGCTGCCCTTTCACTCAGTTTGAGGCCAGAATCCCTCTTGGGGGCTGCAATACCCGAATCCCTGTGCACCACGTACTTTTGCAAGTGCATGTGCTTGTTGGCAATTTTGTGACAAGTGTATTGGGCTCCAACTAGCCCCAATTTCTGGCAACTTCTACTGCAAAGATCTTCAACCACCTTGCACCGTATGCTCTGTTGTTTTCTGAAGCTGCTTGAGGTCTTCTTGCGACTCCTGTGCCTCCGGCCTGTGGGTCCAATTTCAGGGTCAACTTTGCTTTACTCGGGCTCCCCTGAGTTCTTGGGGCTTGCCCTGACTCCCCTGTGTGTGGTGAGTCTCCTTGACCTTGCTGGTCCGAACCGTACACTCTCTTGACTTCCTGCGTGGGTTGCTTTTTCCAAGGCTTATAGGGGCTCCCGCCAGACACCGACCCCTCAGCACTCGACATCCTTCATGGGACAGCTCGAATCCAGCTCCTGGTCATCCTCAACATCATCTAGTCACCGCAGCTGCAGAGTCAAGGTCCTCTTCAATCATTCTTACGCATCCGGCATCGGTGAGCATTCGTCTACCGAGCCCCTGATCACTCTCAAGTGACCCAGGCTCTGTCCCCTCTGCTTTCAGGTATTCTTCGACAAGAATCCACTTGTGGATACTATGAATACTTTCCTCCCTTCCACCAGCGGCTCTTCTTCTAAGTCCTCCATTGGGTTCGACTGCGCTTTCCGAGCCACTTCACACCTATGCACCCAGTTTCCGTGGGTTTGGTAACGTGAATACTTTGGTGTCCATGGGTGGGGTGGCTTACCAACCTTCTGTCTTCCACTCGGTTTCTTCGTAGTCCACTGGGAAGGGTCCCTAAACTTTATAATTCTAACCGCGGCTTTCACATAGAATTGTACGGAGCACGCAGTCCTGTTCCCACACTGAATACGCTCTCCGTGCGGTCCCTATCTACTCACCTTGGGTGGTTCCTTGGGGTTCAAGCAATTCTACGTCCTCTCAACATTGTCCTGGCACAAGTCGTGGTTCTTATACCACTTTTTTTAGTATATGGTTTGGTTCCCTCCTGGGGCCCACTGTGTATTAGTGCTATTTACTGTGATTTCTTTGCTATAACATTGTGTGTTTTGTGTATATCTCCTTGTAGGAGATACTGGAACGTACTAGAGAGTATTATATAATAAATTCATATTTTTTATAAATACCTGTGTGGTTACCTTTCATTCAATCTATACTATAAGATTGCATTCTGGTAAAACAAGCGGCTTTCTTTCTTTATTTATTTAGAAGTTTTATATAGCGCTGGCCTGACCCGAGGGTATCAGAGCACTTTACAGAGGATACATTGCAGAGATTACAACAAACGAGACAGGAGAACGACACCCCTTCAAGACTAAACCTGAAGACTACGGAAACGTACTCTACGCAGGAGCCTCGGCCAAACTCCTGAGACGGCTGCAACGCATCCAGAACGCCTCCGCACGCCTGATTCTTGACATCCCCTGCCGCAGCCACGTCACATCCCACCTGAGAGACCTGCACTGGCTCCCCGTCAACAAGAGGATAACCTTCAATCTCATCACCCACGCACACAAAGCACTCCACAACACCGGACCAGCGTACCTCAACAGCCGACTCAGCTTCTACACCCCCACCCGCCAGCTCCGCTCCGCTGGCCTTGCCTTCGCCGCAGTCCCCCACATTCAAAGAGCGACCTCGGGTGGCAGATCTTTCTCCCACCTCGCCGCCAAGACCTGGTACACCCTCCCCACCCACCTATGGCAGACCCAAGACCTGCTGACCTTCAGAAGACTCCTCACGACCTGGCTCTTCGAGCAGTAGCAGCACGCCCCACCCCCAGCGCCTTGAGACCCTCACGGGTAAGTAGTGCGCTTTACAAATGCTATGATTGATTGATTGAAGGCTGCGCTCCACAGCTACCACTGGGATAGCCTTCTAAGGTTGTCTGATACCTCTTAAATCACCATAAGGGTTGTCTGGACTGGTGCAGAGTGCCCACTTACATTAGTGGACAGCATATACCAGGCCAGCCTCTCACAACATGCAAGCAGGAATGTGCCTGAACAGTAAAATAAAACAGTCCCATTCCGTAAAATAAATAATTATTTCATACTTGTTTGTATTACATTTTAGGTATGTAGTTTTTTTCCCTACACCAGAAAAAGTCCTTTCTGCAGTCTATCAATTTGGGATTTTAACACCATCTCAGAAAATATTCTGTTCTTCAAATGACTAAATGTAGCATGTAACAGGGGTAAGGTGCATTGTGTGTAGTGTTTTTAATAACTCGATCTATTTGGGAGACATATCGTTTGGCTAAAAACTGCTAATAGATGGTGGAATATGCATCAACTGTAGTAAAGTCATAGTAACTTGAAAAATAACTTGAAATTGGGTAATTACCGTTCCTGTAACATAGGTGTTCATATTTGAAGTGCTGAAATATGTTGGTGGGTGTTACATCAGTTTCTGCTGTGAACACTCAATGGGTACATTTGATTTTGTATCTGCTCCTCCAGCAGTTAGAGTCTCTTTCTTCAAAAGAGCACTTGTCCCAGATTTGAAAACTCTGTATGGCTCAGACAACCATTGCTTTTTTGAAGTTTAGCTTTTTCGATCATTTTTTTTAATTATTCAGAAATAATTAGCTGTACCTTTAAACTTGGAAGTAGAATTTCAGGATTCAATTAACAAATTAGTATTTGGCCATTCCTTCTAATATCCGAGTGCCTTCTGTACATTTTACCACCAGGAACCTGGGACCTATTTGGGATGCCTGCACCCAAAGGCTGATGTTGTAGGCGCCCAGCAAGGATTGAATGCTTGGGTTTGCTGCAGCAGATAGCCTGGAGACCTAGGGCCTGATTATGACTTTGGCGGTGTGGGAGCGTGCTGCCATGCCAGCGCCCTGCTCCCACACTGCCAAAGTTGACCACCACCTGCCCGCCAGATTATGAGTCATTTTGTGGTCTGGCGGACAGGCGGTGCAGCAGTTCTGTGGCGGTGCAGTTCAAAGGCTCATATTTGAGCCTTTGAACTCCAGCGTCGTAGGAGGGCCATAGCAAGTTCCTGCATGGCACGGACCTTGCAGTCCATTTGATGCAGGAACTGGGGTGCATATGCACAGGGCACATGTGCCCCCTTCATGTATCCCCAGGCCCTGAGGCAACAGAAGGTCCCCCTTGGTTTCCCCACAGACACCTTTTATATTGCTGGCTCATCACTATGAAAAGGGTAGTAGTGAGGAAAGTTGTAATATGCTTGGCGGATATTGCGATCCTCAGACAGCCGCACCACCGCCGAGGGATCACGGATCCCCGGCAGCTGCGGCAGTTCAATGGTGGTCTGACCGCCAAACTCAGAATACAGCGCTGAGCCACCCTGGATTTGGAGATCCACAGACTGCTAAACTAGGATTTGAGCCCCTAGAAAGCATGTATATGCTCAGCATCTGGAGTGCTGAAGGGAGATGCTTTATCTGTTAGGGACAAGAACTGCGGCTCTGGGATCATACAGATCGTCTGGTGCCCCCTTCACATTTTATTTGCACGCGCCTTTGTTTGACACTTCCCTGTCTACTGGGACCTGCCACATTAATCAAGAAATGGTTTTCAGACTGTTGGTTTCTTGGACCATTACTTTTTAGAATTAATCTGATCCACTGGGCTCTGAACTAAATAATTGTCTATATATGAAACCCAGATCCACCTTGTCCTTCTAACCATGTTTCCCAGAGTCATTGATCTTTGGCACCTTCATGTTACTTATGTGTCTAAATTAGAAAACGTTAGCATTTGTCTATGTGATATTTTATCCTGTAGAGCTTGAATAGCGCAAACCGAGCACTCTACAGGTCAAAGGCAAAGAAACAGTCAAAAGGACTTTAGTTGGAAGCCAAAGCTCTGCTGGTCTTTGCTTTTCCCTCCCCTCGGATTCTGCTATGACCTGTCCCAGGAGGGTCGCGTGGGGATTTGGGCGTGGAGCCCTGATGCAAAACCATCACTCTCCTCCAGGTGAGAGCCTTAATCTGGGAGTTTCATCCACTCAGGCTGACAGGTTCTTGTGAAGAGAAGAGAAAAGAAAACTACACACTGGAGGGTTGTATGTCATATTTGGACCTCACCCATCCTCAGGAGCACCAGGAAATACAGATGACAAAAGCGTGGTTTCAGATTGAGGCAGGCTGCAGATGACACAGGAGGTCTGACACTGACACAGGAGCCATCCTCATGAAAAGAAGGGAGAAACATGAAAGAGAGGCAGAAGAAAGAAAACGAAGGCGCTAATGGACAGAGAAGATAAACGAACTGAACAAATGGGAACCATAAAGCGAGGCAACTTGCTCCTACGTCTCTGCTGATTAAATGGTCCTGAATGCAGTTCTCCCATTACTTTGATTGGTCCTTTGTTTCTGTCTGACCTGGAAGGCCCTCTCTCCATATCTCAGCCCCAGCTGACACGTGGGGGGAAATTTACTAAGATTTTGCGTCACAAAAGTGACGCAAATCGGCGCAAATTATTTTTTGCCAATTTACTTCCCAACGCTAAACTTGTTTATAGCTGGAAATTACAGAACCGTACTACGAAGGAGCTTGCATTACTTTGCGCCATGGGGGCTTACCAAGGGTGGTGCATGGGCATTCCCATGCAACCACCCAAAGTTTCTCACGCTAAACCCTTTTTACTAAATAAAGCAGATTGGGTTTAGCGTGAGGAAACGGCGCCCTTTTCAAGTAGGCCCAAGGAAGGAGAAATGCTTTCATTTCGCCTTCCTTTTCCGACTTTGCATTTGTGCTGCACTTTTCAGCACACATACAAAGTGGGAACATGGTTAAAGTAAGTCTGTGCATAGCATGTTTTACTGGAAGGGGTCCTTCCAGTACAAAACCTATGCTAGACTCACAGAGACACCCTTGCACCATGGTGCAAAGGTGTCTCCATGGTGTATAACAGCTAATTTCAGCGCCGGCGGCAGTGAGAGGGGACGAAAGTGCCTTATTTTAGTAGAGAGGGTGCTCTCCTCCTATCTCCTTTTCACGTTGCGCAGCATTTGCGGCAGCTGCAGTGCGCTACGTGAACAAATAGTAAATCTGCTCCTCTGTCTGTTCTTCCAGAGCGTCCAGGAATCAGATTTCGGTATTTTCTTGGATCTCCTTGCTGCTCTTATCTCAGTGCCTGATTCAATGCTTTTTACCTGCTTTAAATCCTTGTCAATTTGTGGGCAGTACCCAGCCTCCCTGCCAGATTTCTGCTGTCCGATTCTTTTTGAGGGTTTGTTGAAAACTTCCTATAAAATTCTCTAACTAATCTTGGGTAATGTGCAAAAAAGGATTGCATGACCTATCAGATGCATCATAATCTTTCTATGATTCTAGGTACTGGACAAGACTTTAAAAAAAATTGTGGAATCTACAATTATCTCTACCTCAAATTCCTGTTGACCCTGTGTTATTATCACCACTGGAAGAAGTCGGGCCTCTTGATTACCTATACTGGCTTAATCCTGGAGACACAGAATATAGAGTAAATATTCTAATTTTCCCCAGTTTAAATGTGACAGGTGAGGTATCCACTAGTCCTTGTATGGGAATCATACCTAAAATGCGGGAAACAAAATTTGGATGTGGCACGTGAATTATTAAATAATAACCAAACCTGTTAGTGTAGCTTAATGCTGGAATGTTTTTTTAGGTCTAAAAATTTCTAATATGAAGTCAAGAGTAGATTGATGCCCACTGACTGATTTCTATGGAAATGGGATAACAACAAAGATTGAACTGATGGATGGAAGGCCACAATCTAGAGTGAGAACCATATGTGCATAAAAATGGAGAAAACCCAAAAGAAATATGGAGGGGGTTGTTGTAAGCACATTTGCCAGGGTGACCCAAGAGACACAATCCTCCTGATGTTTCACCACAAAAAAAATACATATCGTTCTATGGATTGATTGAGCCATTCTGTCTACCCATCTGTCTGAAGATGATAACTGGATCATTATAAATTAAGTGTTTCAACTGAGTATTTCAAAATATTGTCATAAACTTTGTTTCTGTTTCAGTAATGATAATTTCCGGTAGACCATGGAGTCTGTTTATTTCTTTGAGAAGTATCTGGACAATTTGACTGCTGTAGGTATATTGGGGAATAGAAAAAAATGTGCAGGTTTAGCCTTATAATCAACTAACACCCACATAACTGTGCACCCTATAGAACATAGGAAATTCTACTAAAAAGTACATAGAAGTTTGGACCAATGTTGTCTAAGTGGCAGAAAAGGTTGTAACAACACCACTGTTTCGCTGAATGTGACCTTATTCTGTACAGAAGTTACATTGTTTTTCATGCAAGCTTCAGCTGTCTTCTTTGCATTGGGCCACCTGTCAGGATATTACTGATGTTCAGGTCAGGGATTTCAATGCTAACCTCACCACTTTCTCTTTCAGTCAAAAATCTGAATCTCAAGATCTGAGAGAAGAAACACTCCGTAAGAGTCTTGGCTGGCTTAACTCAGAAGCATGGACTCATTCTGCAATGGACAGAATGGTAATCCCTGTAATTCTATGAGACAAGGTACTATGGGGCAGATTTACAAGCCCCTTGCGAAACATTTACGCCTCCGTTGCGTCACTTCTGTGACGCAGCGGCGGCGTCAACCATGCGCCATGTAGCGCCTTATTTACAATGTGACGCATCTAGGGAGATGCGTCATCCTGCGCTACATTAAACCTGCGTCAGGTTTAAGGTATGCAGGGTGGGCGTTCCGTCAGAAAAAGCCTCAGAAAAGTGACGCAGTGAAATCTACAAGACCCTTCGCCTGCTTGAAGCAGGCGTAAGGCATGAGGCAGCATGTTAGGTATGGGCAGCCCCTGAGCATTGCTGGAGTTGTGTCGTGTTTGCGACACGACTCCAACAATGCGCCGCCCTTATGCCATCAGATGCGTCACGCATCTGTTTATCCTTGCGCCATGATGCGCTGCATTGTAAATGCGGCGCATCAGTGGTGGCGCAAGGGTAAACTTGCGTGACGCATCTTTCCTGGCGCATCCCTGCTGATTTGCAGGGATGCGCCAGGAAACATAAATCATCCCTATGAATCTAAAAATACTTGTACCACAGGCAACAATGTCTTGAAAGTATCAGTAGAATGACTTATCACGGTATGGAAGTGGAGAGGCTGTTACTAGCCCATGGACGACCATGGGTGCAGTTCAGAAATTAAATGCGAAGCTCAGCTTCTAATAGGAGGGACGCCAAAAGCCAGAAAGACTTGAAGTATGCAAAGTTGGACCAAGAATTCTTGAATGACAGCAAGCAGAGCTCAGAATATATTTGGAAGGAAGTGTTAGCCTGAGCTGCCCTAACTACCCGAAGGAACTGAAGGGGAATAAAGCAAAAAAGGTACAGGGAACGCGACATGCGAAATACGCAACCAGACTAGAAAACCCTATAACCCCTGTTACGAGGCAAAGTGTGATACTGTGACTGATGCTTAAATCTTCCCAGCTTTTACTGCCCCAGAAGTGTCCGGAGTCCTCCGGATCTTTCCAGAATGTTCTGCGTTTCCCAGAATGTTCTGGCTCTTTCCATTTTGACCTGGGAACATGTAGTGAGTCTGAGCTGAGGTGTGCCCTTTTGGAGGGCTCACAGTCAGTAGGGCTGACTTGGTTCTTGTGAAATAAAACATATGTCAATTGGGCAGGGCTAAGGTGGCCAATGTGAAAAACACAACTGAAGCCTTCTAAGCACGGTCTTGTTACGTCAGATAGTCAGATCTAGACATGACAATGTATTTTAGAGCAAACTGAATGAAAGTTATATTTTATTTTCAGGTGCCAATTTAATTAAAAAGTTATGGCTTGCATAACTGTTAGTTCAACCAAAAGCTACATATACCTTTTATCAGGATATTCAATGCTTCATGAAGTAATGAAATGCACGTATATATTGGGATAAAGAAAGGTAGCACGCTGACATTGACAAAGGCCGTCATGGCTGAAACGAAATGCGTTTTTTTGCTACGGTGGATTTTGGCGTATAAAATTTGAAATGGAACAACTCGAAAGTGCACCACATCCTTTGTGAGAGCAAAATGGTTGGGAAGCAAAATAGTAAATCTTAAATATTTCAATATTATAATATAATGAAAATTAAATTAATTTAAGTAACATTTAATTCTGTATATAAATATATACGTATATAAACATACACTCATCAATATATGTCTGTGTGTGCGTCTTTATCTATACATATATATAGCATAACACTATTATTTAAAAAAATAACTACATTGTATTAAATGTTTTGTATTTTGTTCTCTACTACTATAAACAGCATATTTATATGTATATATATATATGTGTGTGTGTTTGTTTATATATATATATATATATATATATATATATATATATATATATATATATATATATATATATATATATATATATATATATATATATATATATATATATTATCTACTGGCGGTCGCCAGTAGATAGTTATAGTTAGGCCCGTGTTTCCATAGGAAATCTCAAAATTCTATTTTGAATAACTTTGGCGCCGGTTGACGAATCCTCGCGAAATTTTCAAAACTAATGGGGCGCTCTGTTCAGCTCCTACCCTGAAAGTCTCGGGGTGATTCGTCAAGCGGGGGCCGAGAAAAAAGGGGGGTCCCAAAACGCGTTTTCCCCATGCATTTTTCCATAGGACCTTTAGACACAGCTACAGCCCGAACGGCTGAACAGAATTACTTGAAATTTGGCAGAGAGGTAGCCATAAGGTCAAGGAAGTGCCTTTTGCAGGTCTGGTGTAAATCTGTTCAGTATTTCCTGAGAAAATAGCATTTAAAAGCATATCAATATCTATACGCGCGCAGGGTGCGCGCACCGTGCGAGCACCGTGCGAGCACCCTAACGTGCGCGAGCGTAATTCTGATTGGTGGTTACATGTTAGTCAACGTTCGAATCGGTCGAAATCAGGAAGTGTCGGCCGCCATTTTGTTTGTTTTCAGTGCGAGAGTGAAAAAGGAAGGTGGCGAACGTGAAAAGGGGGCAGGGTAGAGAGTTCCTGACCCCCTAGCCTTTGTCAGGGGGTCCCTGAAGGACCCCGAAGGCAGAATTATTTTTTTTTTTTAAATCGCGGGGGTGCGCGCACTGTGTGCGCACGGTGAAAAAAAAAAGAACTTTTTTTTTAATACGTAGTTTATTGTAAAATAAATATATAAAAAAAATAATAATACATAAATAAATTAGCATTTAAAAAACCGTACAAATTCACTGAAAAAACCATAGGTTTCACACACGTTATAGTTAGAAATTAGCATTCAAAAAAACCTTGCAAATTCACTTAAAAAACCATAGGTTTCACACATGTTATAGTTAGGTGGATATTTCACTCGTAAAAACCCAATGAAATTCCCCCGTTATAGTTAGTTCAGATAACTATAACTCGCGCGACCGCCACTCTATTACAAGGATGATGTCATCAGTGATGTCATGAGTGATACCACTGACCATGTCATGAGTGATGTAATATGTGACGTCATGAGCAGTGGATTGCGGGCGCGCGAGTTATAGTTATCTGAACTAACTATAACGGGGGAAGGGAAGTTCATTGGTTTTTTACGAGTGAAATATCCACCTAACTATAACATGTGTGAAACCTATGGTTTTTTAAGTGAATTTGCAAGGTTTTTTAAATGCTAATTCCTAACTATAACGTGTGTGAAACCTATGTTTTTTTCAGTGAATATATATATATATATATATATTATCTACTGGCGGTCGCCAGTAGATAGTTATAGTTAGGATCGTGTTTCCATAGGAAATCTCAAAATTCTATTTTGAATAACTTTGGCGCCGGTTGACGAATCCTCGCGAAATTTTCAAAACAAATGGTCGCTCCGCTCAGCTCCTACCCTGAAAGTCTCGGGGTGATTCGTCAAGCGGGGGCCGAGAAAAAAGGGGGGTCCTAAAACGCGTTTTCCCCATGCATTTTTCCATAGGACGTTTAGTCGAAGGTACAGCCCGAACGGCTGAACAGAATTACTTGAAATTTGGCAGAGAGGTAGTCCTCAGGTCAGGGAAGTGCCTTTTGCAGGTCTGGTGTCAATCTGTTCAGTATTTCCTGAGAAAATAGCATTTAAAAGCATATACATATCTATACGCGCGCACGTGCCGTGCGCAAGCGAAATTCTTATTGGTTGTTAGATGTCGGTAAACATTCGAATCGGTCGAAATCAGGAAGTGTCGGCCGCCATTTTGTCTCTCGCACTGAAAAGGAAAGGGGGAAAAAAGGTGGAAAACGTGAAAAGGGGGCAGGGAAGAGAGTTCCTGACCCCCTAGCCGTTGTCAGGGGGTCACAGAAGGACCCCCAAGGGGCAAAAAAACATATATATATTTTTTTTTAAATCGCGGGGTGCGCGCACGGCGCGCGCAGCGCACCGTGCGCCCAAAGCGCGCGCAAGGTGCGCGCACGGTGAAAAACGTTGAAAAAAAAATATATAAAATAAATACATAACTTAGCATTGAAAACACCGTACAAATTCACTTAAAAAACCATAGGTTTCACACACGTTGTAGTTGGGAATTAGCATTTAAAAAACCTTGCAAATTCACTTAAAAAACCATAGGTTTCACACAGGTTGTAGTTAGGTGGATATTTCACTCGTAAAAAACCAATGAAATTCCCCCGTTATAGTTAGTTCAGATAACTATAACTCGCGCGACCGCCACTCTATCACAAGGATGATGTCATCAGTGATGTCATGAGTGATGCCACTGACCATGTCATGAGTGATGTAATATGTGACGTCATGAGCAGTGGATTGCGGGCGCGCGAGTTATAGTTATCTGAACTAACTATAACGGGGGAATTTCATTGGTTTTTTACGAGTGAAATATCCACCTAACTATAACCTGTGTGAAACCTATGTATATATATATATATATATATATTTGTAAAACAAACAAAATGTTAACAAATCAAATGCAAAACATGTAAGAAATTACCAATTGCATTTAAAATACAAAACAAGCCATTTACTAAAAATATTTGTTTTAATCATTTAAAATTATACATATAATAATATTCGATATATTTAAGCAATATTAAACAAAAATAATTGAAATCTGGGACTAATAGATATATTATTTCTGTCACGATTCGCTCCCTGTGCTCATGTACCCACCACCAGGGGGCTGAATTGTGGGACTTTCTAATGTCATAATAAGCTTCTGGACCCTCCCCTTCATGCATATACTGACTTCCAGAAATGTGGACGCTACTTGGAAATTGCCATCCATTCCCGATCCATGCCGGGTTTTGTGGAAGCCAGCCTGCTCAGGCCTGAAACTCCATTGCCTAGAATTCCCTGCTCCCTGCTTCATTGCCACCCCTACATGTAAAGTATGGGTGGAGGAATTCAGCTCACCTGTGGCTGGCTGCTGCTAGCTAGCTCACACCTGATGCATGTTAGCTCTTTTAAGCCCCATCTCCCTTCAGTCCAGGATTAGTATTGTAGCTGTGTTCCGGTGAGACTGATCCTTGTTTCCTGAGATTTTGATAATCCTTGACTCCTGAGCTATAGTTAGTCCTTGTTTCTTGATTCCTGAGCTACAGCTATTCCCAGTGCCTGAATTAGCACTGCCTTCAGTGCTACCTTGTTTACTGAGTTCCTTGAGCTATAGTTATTCTTTGTTCCTGTTCCTGGTCAGTGATCAGCTCTTCCCCCGCAGCTCGTTAGTGCTCTGCCCACGGTCCCCTTAGGCAGGGTTCGAGTCCTCCTCCTGCTGGGTCCCGTTTTTTCTGCTGCTTATTTTATTTTATTTACTGCTCCTCTCCTTCTTGGCCCCTTGGCTGAGTGCTGCCCGATTCCAGGAACGCTTCCACTGCATTCCTTCCCACCGTAACCAGCCCCGCTCCCGCCTCCCAGCCACATGCCCCTCCCCTACTTAAATGCCGACCGCTGGGTGGTTGCGCAGTGGACATGCGCAGCGGACGCGCCGCTGGCGTGCCTAAGGCAAGCCTGTCTGCGCCCGTCCGTGCCTGGACCACGCCCAGCGCCAGACCCCCTGGCCCCTGCGAGCGCCAAAACATCTGACGCCGCTTCAACGCCAACACCCTCCACGCACTCAACGCCGGATGATCCTCCACCTGCTTCCAGGCCACCCCGAAGCTCACCCGCGGACCCTTCACCTGCCGTAACTGCAGCTAGACCTGCCAGTGCACACCTGCACGTCCTGCCACCCCACCAAAGCAGACCACAACCACCTCAGATGCATTCTACTCAACACCCGCTCAGTCCACAAGCACGCCGTCGAACTCTGGGACCTGCTCGATTCATCCTCCTTGACATCGCCTTCCTGACAGAAACCTGGATGAACGCCTCCTCGGCGCCCGACATAGCCATAACCATCCCGGACAGCTACAAGGTCACCCGCAGGGACCGAAACAACAAACCAGGAGGTGGAATCGCCATCGTCCACTGGAACTCCATCACAATCTCGACCAACACCCAAGACTCCCTCAGCATGGCCGAACACCTACACTTCCAGATCCACGTCAATCACAACAGCACCCTCAGAGGAACCCTCGTATACAGACCCCTGGGACCTTGACCGCAATTCAGCGACTCCATAACCGACCTCATCAGCACGCACGCCCTCGCCTCCACAGACTACATTCTCCTCCGAGACCTGAACTTCCACCTCGCGAACGCAAACGACAGTAACTCCACAACCTTGATTGACAACCTCGGCAACCTCGGACTCAAACAGCTCGTCATGACACCCACCCACTCCGCCGGACACACCCTCGACTCCATCTTCTCCGCCAGCAACCAGGTCACCTTCAGCTACACCACCGAACTTCACTGGACCTACCACCACTGCATCCACTTCTCCTTCGAGAAACACTGCGCACAACCAACTGCAACGAATCCCACACCGCAGCTGGAACAAAGTCACCGAGGACCAGCTTATCACCACCCTTGCCCGAGGCACTCCTTCCGAGCACTCAGACGCCAACGCAGCGGCCCACAACTTCAGACAATGGATCGATGACTGCGCCAACACCCTAGCCCTGATCAGCAAACCCTCAAACAGGCACACCAACATGAGAGCCATCTGGTTCAACACTGACCTCCAGACTTCCAAGCAAACCTGCAGAAGCCTCGAGAAGCAGTGGCACCACGACCAGACACCAGACAACCACGCAGCCCTCAAGAGCGCAAGACGCAAGCACCACCAACTCATCCGATCCGCCAAAAGAACCTCCTTCATGGAGCGCATCGTCAACAACGCACACAACAGCAAAGAGCTCTTAAACATCATGAAAGAACTCGTCACCCCCAGCTCCAACTCCAATGACATCCCGCCGTCGCAAGAACTCTGCGACTCCCTGGCCACCTTTTTCCACCACAAGATCGCAGACATCCATGACAGCTTCAACACCCAGACACCGACGACAAATGCCGACACCCCCGACTCAACGCCTACCAAACACACCGACCTCCTTCTCTCCTGGAACCATTAAAATCATGAACACCATCCACTCCGGCTCACCCTCAGACCCCTGCCCCACCACATCTTCAACAAAGCAAGCGCCATCATCACACCCCAACTCCGGAAGATCATCAACAGCTCCTTCGAGACCGCCACCTTCCCGCAAAGCTGGAAACACGCCGAGATCAACGCCCTACTCAAAAAACCCAAGGCGGACCCAAAGGACCCTTAAGAACTTTCGACCCATCTCCCAGCCCCCAGTTCCTGGCGAAAGTCATTGAGAAGACCGCAAACAGACAACTGACCCACTTCCTGGAGGAGAACAACATCCTGGACTCCTCCCAATCTGGCTTCTGAAGCAATCACAGCACCGAAACCGCCCTCATCGCCGCCACCGACGACATAAGGGCCCTGCTGGACAACGGCAAAACCGCTGCTCTCATCCTCCTGGACCTCTCGGCTGCCTTCGACACCGTCTGCCACCACACCCTGCGCACATGCCGCAGGAATACGCGACAAAACCCTGAACTGGATCACCTCCTTCCTTACCAGCAGAACCCAGAGAGTCCGTCTCCCCCTTTCCGATCCGAAGCCACCACGATCACCTGCAGCGTACCCCAAGGATCATCCCTCAGCCCGACACTTTTCAACATCTACATGGCACCTCTCACCAACATCGTCCGGGCGCACCACCTCAACATCATCTCGTACGCCGACGACACCCAGCTGATCCTCTCCCTCACCAAGGACCCGGCCACCGCCAAATCCAACCTCCATGAGGGAATGAAGGCCGTCGCAAAGTGGATGAAGACCAGCCGCCTGAAACTGAACTCGGACAAGACGGAGGTCCTCATACTCGGCTCCACCCCCTCCGCATGGGACAACTCCTGGTGGCCGGCCATGCTGGGAAAGGCCCCGACACCCACCAACCACGCGTGCAACCTGGGGTTCATCCTGGACTCAACGTTCTCTATGACCCAGCAAGTCAACGCGGTCTCCTCCTCCTGCTTTAACACCCTCCGCATGCTCCGCAAGATCTACAGATGGATCCCCACTGAAACCAGAAGGACAGTCACCCAAGCCCTCGTCAGCAGCAGGCTGGACTACGGCAACGCCCTCTACGCAGGAACCACGGCCAAACTCCAGAAAAGACGTCAACGCATACAAAACACCTCCGCACGCCTCATCCTTGGAATCCCTTGCCACAGCCACATCACCGCCCACCTGAGAGACCTACACTGGCTCCCGGTCGACAAGAGGATCACCTTCAAGCTCCTCACCCACGCTCACAAAGCACTCCACAATGCCGGTCCAGCATACCTCAATGAACGACACACCTTCTTCACCCCGAACCGCCAGCTTCGCTCCACAGACCTCGCCCTCGCTACCATCCCACGCATCCGCCAAACGACTACCGGCGGCAGATCATTCTCCCACCTTGCCGCCAACACATGGAGCACCCTCCCCACCCACCTGTGACAAACCCAGGACCTGCTGACCTTCAGGAAACTTCTCCAGACCTGGCTGTTCGATTAGTAGCTGCTTCTTCCCCAACCCCTAGCACCTTGTGACCCTCACGGGTGAGTAGCGTGCTTTACAAATGTTGTTGTTGTTGATTCCTGAGCTGCAGCTATTTCTTGTTCCTCATTTGCACAGCATGCCTTGCTCTCTTGACTCTGTTTCCTGGGCTGTAGCTAATGTCTGTTTCCAGAACTAGCACTGCCTGTCAGTGCTACTTAGATTCCTGAGCTATAGCTATTCATTGTTCCTGAATTAGCACTGCTTGCAGTGCTTCCTAGATGACTTGGTTCCAGAGCTATTGCTAATCCTTGTTTACTGAACAAGCACTACCTTCAGTGCTACCTTGACTCCTGATCCTTAGCTATTCCTTGTTTCTTTGATTCCTGAACTAGTACTATTTAATGCACTGCATTTCGGTTGTCCCAGTTCATGCTTTTCTTTCCCATTACCTCTGTTTTAGTCCTTAGTTGCTGTCTTCCTGTCTTGCTTTTAGTTTGCTTGTATGTTTGTTACTTGCTTTCTGCCTAGTGTGTCTTTGTTTCCCTTCTTTCCTGTTAAGCACTCCCCCTTGCTAGCTCCGTGTCTATTGTGCTTGTGTTCAATTCTACACCCTTGCTGTTACCACCTTTCGTGCTCCCGTTTGATCGTCAGGATCCGTGGTTACAGCTGACTACCTAGGTGGTGTTTCTTGTCTACTGTGACTATTGTCTTTGAGTTACTTTTATAACATCACCATAGGTACCAGCTTCACAGACCCTGCCTTTGCATGTATATCCTGTATGTGGGTATTTGCAGTCATTATCTGTAACAGCAATTGTGGGTAAGGAACTTACTGAGCTTCAGTCTAACCGTGGGGAGCTCCAGAGAGCTTTACCCCAAATTCCCATTATTGTTAATGTTGTTATGTGTACAGATATTGCATGTCATCCTGGGTGTAGTTATTCTGAATGCTAAATTGCTTCTTGAGAGCCAGTCCTTTCTGAGACTTAGCCATCTTGTTCACTTGTGCAAGCTTCCCCTGTGGATCCCTTTTCTCCTCTCACTTCCTGTGTGATCCTGAGCAGTGCTGCAATCCTCTTTCTTCTTGTGTTTTCTAACCGGTTGTCAGTCCTTGCCCAAGTCCTTGACTGTGTTCCAGACACAGTCCAGGACAGTCCCTGACAATTTCCACTTCAGTCTGTGCAACTGTAGGGAAAGCATTGGACTCCGTAGGGGTCAAATTCACTATTCCCGCTTCAGTGTTTGCAACAGTAGGGAAAGCGTTGGACTTTGGAGGGGTAAGATTTACTACTCACACTCCAGTCTGTGCAACAGTAGGCAAAGTATTGGAGTTTGGAGAGGTAAAACTTACTATTCCCACTCCAGTCTGTGCAACAGTAGGGAAAACGAAGGACTCTAGAGGGGCGTCAGATGTACTATTCCCACTCCAGTCTGTGGAACAGTAGGGAAAGCGTTAGACTTTAGAGGGGTTAAATGTACTATTCCCACCCCAGTCTGTGCAATATCTCGATTCACTCCCTGTGCTCTTGTGCCCACCATTAGGGGGGCGAATTGTGGGGCTTTCCAGTGTTCTAATATGCTTCCAGACACTTCCTTGCGTGCATATCTTGACTTCCAGCCATTAGGACACTATTTGGGAAATGACATTCATTACCAATCCATGCCGGGTTTTGTGGAAGCCATCCTGCTCATGCCTGAAACTCCATTACCCAGAATTCACTGCTCACTGCTTTATCTCCACCCCTGCAGGCCAAGGATGGGTGGAGGAATTCAGCTCACCTGTGGCTGGCTGCTGCTAGCCTGCTCACACCTGAGGCATGTAATTACTGTGAGCCCTTTTAAGCCCCAGCTCCCTTCAGCCCAGGGTTGGTCATTGTAGCTGTTTTCCGGTGAGACCGATCCTTGTTTCCTGAGCTTTTGGTACTCCTTGATTCCTGAGCTATAGTTAATCCTTGGACCTTGTTCCTGAGCTATAGCTATTCCTTGTGCCTGAATTAGCACTGCCTGCAGTGCTACCTTGTTTCCTGAGTTCCTGAGCTATAGTTATTCTTTGTTCCTGTTCCTGGGCTTCAGCTATTTCTTGTTCCTGATTTGCACTGCTTGCAGTGCTCTATTGACTCCTTGTCTCATGAGCTGTAGTAATTCCCTGTTCCTGAACCAGCACTGCCTGCAGTGCTACCTTGACTCCTGAGCCTTAGCTTAATTCTTGTTCCTGCCCAAGCACTGCGTTCTATGCTACTTCTTTTTCTGGATTCCTTAACCTGCACTATTCTAGTATACCTTTTCCAGTCCCTGCCTTTCTTCCCATTTCCTTGGTTCCAGTTCCCAGTTTGCTGTGTTTCTATTCTGCTGTCTTGCTTCTGTTGCCTTGTATGTTTGGTACCTGCTTTCTGCCAAGTGTGCCCTGTGATTTCCTTCCTTTCCTGTTAATCACTCCTCCTTGCTAGCTCCTTGTCTATTGTGCTTGTGTTTAGTTATACCCCCTTACTGTTACTGCCTTGTGTGTTCCTGTTTGTTCACCAGGATTCGTGGGCAAAGCTGACTACCTAGGTCGTGTTTCTTGTTCACTGTATTGTCTTTGAGTTACAGTTATAACATCACCAAAGGTATAAGCTCCACAGACCCTGCCTTTGCATACATATCCTATATGTGGGTATTTACAGTTGGTATCTGTAACAGCATTTATGGGTGAGGAACTTACTGAGCTTCAGTCTTACTGTGTGGAGTACCTGAGTGCTTTACCCCACATTCCCTTTATTCCCTTTATTGTTAATGTTGTATTATATATGTGTCTTCCGCGTCCGTCCTGGGTGTAGTTAGTCTGAATGTTAAATTGCCTTGTGAGTGCCCTTCCTTTCTGAGTCCTATCCATCTTGTACAGGCTTCCCCTTTGGATCCCTTTTTCTCCTCTGACTCCTTGTGTGATCCTGTGCAGCGCTGTACTACTCTTTCTGTACACGGTACGTTTTCTACCTAGTCCCCAGTCCTTGCTCAAGTCCCTGACTGTGTTCCCGACATAGTCCCGTACAGTCCCTAACAGGCAACAGTAGAGAAAGCGTTAGACTTCGGAGGGGTAAAATGTACTATTCCTACTCCAGTCTGTGTAACAGTAGGGAAAGCATTGGACTTTGGATGCGGTAACATTTACTATTCCCACTCCATTCTGTGCAACATATATGAAACATAACCTTATTATTTATACAAATATACAATTCTTAATATAAACTGTATTCAATTAACCCAAAAATAATATATATATATTTTTTTAGCTAAGTAGATGTATCTGTTGAAATTAGATACAACATGCAATGAAATAACTGAACAGCATTAAATGCAATATGGGCAATACTATCAAAAGCGAAACACTCAGAGAGTACAACAATGGACACAGTAGAGAATCTAGCAGACCTAAACATAAGACTCATTGTGTGATTGCAAATAAGAGTATTTTGTTTGTGTTCATTACGGGTGTAGTTCACAATGCAATGTAAAAACAGAATGCGGACTGCGTTGCCGCATGTGAGCAAGGGCATTCCATTGCCCGAAACGCGTCATACGGCTTATGAAGAAATAAACTGTTTCTGCCACGAAGTTCGGGTCCGTGACTCTCTTTCCGAGGTACAAGGAAGTAGGATGGAGTCTATGTGCTGATATATATATATATATATATATATATATATATATATATATATATATATATATATACGTGTGTGTGTATAAAATAAAAAACAATTAACATAATTATTAAACAATTTAATAATTATCGATGAAAAACTTGGCCATTATTTATTACTTAATTGATTTACCACACTATATTTCCACAAACCTAGCAGCCCACACTTATGATACAACAAAAATAAATAAATGTAACACAACTAAGATAATTATTAACTAATTAAATAATAATTTATGCATTAATAATTCATTAATAATCAATCAATTCATAACAAATAACTCCCCACCCTAAACCCCTACAAAGAAAGCCACCTAATAAATAACATACAAAATATAAATATTAGACAATTTACAAAAATTAATAATCAATTAAATAATGATCGATTATTTGTTAATTAATTCTCAATTAATTATTGCTCAGCTAATTCATCCATCCCTACAAACCTAGCAACCCAGACATAATGTGTAACTTTAAAAATATATTTACACAATTAACATAATGAATAATCGAGTAAATATTTAATGCTAAATTAATAATTAATGTTTAGTTAATTATTCTTCATTAACTTCCCACAGTACACCCTTACTAACCTAGAAACCCACTATGACAATATAAATTACTATTATAATGATATATAATGATAATGATTATTGCGCACCCAGATATTGAAGGATACTACTGGGCGGCCCATCAGATCAATATTAATAACTGAATCTTTGCACCCTACTCTACCTATATGAAGGGAGCAGTGCTTAATTTGAGCCAGTGGTTTCTGGTGCTCTGTACCGGCACATAATTCTCAACACCGTCGCAAGTGACAGTATGCCACAAGGTGGCGCTGTCTCGCAAATTTAGAGATGACCACAACAACAGTTAATAATGAATTCAATAAACATAAAAAATTACTATTATCTGCCGCCCAAACCATTCTTATAGCTTTGGGAGCCTGAAATAGTCAGAACTGTCACACTTGTACGAGTGTGATGGTGAGTAATCGTGTGGGTACTGTCATACTGTTCTCCCTACCCTTGTCAGATGCTGAGAAACCCCTTGGGGTAGCTGTGTGCCCAAAATTCTGGTAATAATAATAATAATAATAATAATTGGCAGAATGACAGGGGCAATGTGTGTTAAAAGGCAGCAGGGTCGCCTAACGAGAGCTCTGGAACTATATTTTTTACAAATTAAGCACTGGGAGGGAGGGGATCCCAAAGACTGCCGCTGACAACACAGGTCGCTCTTGTAGCTTGGGGCTAGGAAACAAAGACACTGGGGTGTGCGCACAAGATCACAAGGGAAACACCCCTTTGGAAATGGACATGGCTGAGAGAGGTAGTGAAGCTGCAGGAATTCGGACGTAGGATGATATAGGAATCTCTAAATTCAGAGATATCCTATATCAGGAGGGGACATTATGCCCATCACCTCGCCCCAACTGGAATACCACTTGCACGGACTTAATTTTTCAAATATGCACAATTATGTCATGCATGGTGTGTTGAGTGACTGGAGGAGATGGAGATTCCGGAATACGTCCCTCTCTAGTGGCGCATACTAATGGAAGGATTGGGCAAGGGTGCAGTCCCCCAGACATACAGAACAATTAACAATAATATGCCAGATACATTGGGTCTGCTCAGAGAAAGATATAGGCGACATGCGGGCTATTTTGTAGACATAGTCTGGGAAGCGGCGTTGATGCACCCACGTGAGGTTGCCATTAAGTCACACCTATGGCTGATACAATTCAAAATATTCCATAGAGTATATTATGACTGCTGCAGATTACATAACATTGGGAGGGCGTCCGCACCGAATTGTTTGGATTGTGTTGAGACAGTAGGGCCCTTTCTGCATGTACTCCAGTATGTCTGAGAGCTCCTGGATAATCGCTTCTCAATAGGTTTGCATATGGGGGCATTTCCAGAGTATCAATGTGTTTATTCTTGACAGTAAAGCAAGTCTTTAAAAAGCTTGACGCAGTACAGTGTATTTCACATATACGTTTGAAGTCGGCAGTCGCCTGAGCAAGGTTTTAAATATCATGGCGTGTTCCTCGATGAACACGCCGTGATATTTAAAACCCTGCAAGAATAAACACATTGATTCAAGCCCTGATGAAGTTCCCCTTGAGGGAATGAAACGCGTTGGCTGACCATCCTTTTACCAACCTAAACCTATTTTGAAATAAAGAGGATATTTAGTTACAACTGTTTTGGCTCATTGGACTATCTCATTCGTGCACCCCCTTTCTTTCGTTTGTTTATGTCATTCCCATATTAGTGCAGCTCTTTAGAACAGCATACATACAACTGGGCAGTGGCTTTCTTACCAAAGTTTGGCTCTGCCTAGTAGAAAAACGCTGGTCTTTAGAATGTCAGGCAGTCTGAGTAACAGTATTTTGCCTACTTACTGGGTGTTAATCTACATCCAGAGGAGTCCAACCTCGGGAGATATTTCGTTTAAGTTCATCCCCAGCAGCTCATGGAAATGCAGACCAGTGCTAATTGAGTAATGGGATTACCAGTGTCTGCACTGCCATTGCTAGTGGATCACAACTTTTTTTATGCAGAGCACCAAGCATCACTGTTGCAAACTTCAAAACCTTACCACCATCTTGAAATGACATTCTGCATATTCATTTTAAACTGTTCCAAGATGAAAACCCAGTGTGAAGCTTTACTTTTTAATTTTTTATTCATGCACATGCCCTCCACATTTAGTTGCTATTTTTATTTCTTTATTTTAGCATATGCTTGTACTATAAAGCAAACTACTACCTTGCTTATAGAAGGCAAGTGGCACAAGTGTTTTGATACCAAGATTCTTCCCTGCAAAAAGCCATAAAGATCAGACTCACACAGTCTGCAGTGCTGGTCCAAGTGTAGCTAATGGGAGATTAGATAACCTCAGTGGACATTCAGGCTTACGTTTAGCTTACATCAACAGTTTTGAATTGCACTAGTGGCTCAATGCACCACATGCTTAACCTGTGCCTTCTATGCCACCATCCATCCAAACTCTGCCCCTCCCTATTGAGTGGTGTTCCTGTGTGTGAGCAGTGTGCTGGTATGAGTGTAGGATAGCTGCCATGTCTAGTAAGTACATTGTGAGGGGTGTGCCTTTGAGAATGCAGGATTAACGTTGTCTTTTGTGAGTGCAGGGTAAGAGGTGTAAAGGTTGAAAGTTGTGCTTGTTTTTGTGCTGTGTGAGTACAGTGAGGCATATACCTGTGGAAGTGCAGTGTGAGGGATGTGCCTATATAAGGGTAGCAGTGTGAATTTAGGGTCCTTGTTTGTGTGTATTCGCTTTACAAGGGTCACACCTATTGGCTTTGTTAATGTTTTTTAGGAATATGGCTTTGACCTGTAGAAATACAGTGCAGAGTTCAAATACAATAGTGTGCGTATGAGATTAGTAGTGAGTTTTGATATGTGAGATGGAGACTGTTGAAAGAGGTTGAGGAGTGTTGGGGGCAGCTGACAAACTGAGATATCACCCTAGTGAGGAGGGCAGTTACTTCTCTTCTACTAGGGCCCATGGCAACGTAGCTATGCAAATTTCAGAGAAGCAGAAATATAATGGCTGTATATGATTAGGATTGTGGCAGTAAACACCCTCACAAATCTATCTCCTGGGCATTCTTGACCAAATGTCCATTGATTTACCTGTGAAGCATACACAAGTGAAGTAGCTGAAAGGCTAGTGATAAACCTAACCAGGCCTTCTCCTAGTATCCTGTTTATGGGTAAGAGCTTTATTTCACAGAGAGACAGAAGTGAAACCATGGACGTCGTTTGGGTGTCAGGGGTCGCAGTTGAAGCTTCTAGCTTGCTCCCTACAATTCCTGTCACTTCTTTTGCTACCCCTGGACTCATAAGGGGCAAAACATTTGACTCCTCTGAATCCAAGGGTCGCAAAGAAAGTGCCAGGAGTAGCAGGGAGAAAGCTGGGGTCCCAGCTGCGACCCCTGACTACCTCCAAACGACATACATAGGTTAAGCATTGAGGCAGTGGGAGATCACAGAGTTGAGAATGAAAAGAGACAGTGGGGAAAACAGTGTCAGGGACAAAAAAATAAAATAATGGGAGAACATTGAAGGAGAAGAAGCACCATCATGTTCCTGCCTACAGGTGTACACAGGAATACACAGCAACATAAGAGCCCCCAGTCCGGTAAGCGGACAAGCTCCAATCACAGTCAAATTGTTAGTAACTAAGCTGAAAACAGACATGATCCAAAGGCAGCCAAAACAGCAGATAAAATGGCTACAGAGAATAAGGCATAGCTTTATGTGTCTGCTGCCCTTTTTATGACTTGGTTGTACATCCAAATGTCATCTGGTGGTGAAAGCCTCAAAGGGTAAGTGTCTACAGCCTCTTCTGGTGATTCGGCGTCAAGATCCTGCCGTTGTAGGTCTTGAGCCTCCGAGGTTGCCAAGCCCACATATGTTAGTGCCTCATCGTCACCTTCCTCCTCGAAGAATTCCTCTACCTCTTCTTCGTCGAGCGGTTCGGGAGTTGTTGGCGACTGCAATTCTTCGACCAATTACTCTGCTTCAGTCGATGCTTTCGGGGGTATCTTGAATTGCTTCAATTTGTCGTCAAATTCCTTTTTGCGTTGCAAAATATTAGCCATCTCCACCTCTAGACAATTTTTCTTTTTATCGATCTCCGATGTGTGTTTTTTGGCGTTGAGACCCTCAGTTTTTCTCTTTGTGCTTGACGATGCCAATACGGTCGTTGAAGGTTGTTTGAACTTCTCTCGTTTCGACGTCGAGGCATGTTTTTCGTGACCATCTTTCGACGTCTTAGATTTTTCGAGAGTTCTTGCCGTCACAATCTCTTTGTCTAAGGATCCGACGGATTGTTTCTCTTTGGATGCGGCTGCGGTCATTGACTGCTTGGACGCCTAGGCACCTTTCGAGGTCTTAGAGACATTTTATCGTGTCTCCTCCTGTTTTTTCGAGGCCGAGGACTCTCTTACCTCTTTCTAAGTCTTCTTTTCGACCTGTACTACTGGGACGTCTGTATTTTCCTCTGCCCTGGAAAGGCCCGGATCTCGAAGGGATGGTGCTGCTCCATGGCCCTGCATAATGTAGTTGGCCCTTCTCTGTCTCTCTTGTACCCTTAAGGTTTTTAGGGTGAAGGCCGAGCACACATTGCAATCTTCACTTTAGTGATCCAGCGGCAGGCAAAGGTTGCGGACTGGATGCGGATCTTTTTGAGCGTACTTATGATGACAATTCTTGCAGAATTTGAAAGGTGTCTTGTCCATTACCGCTCACTGGGAGCCCCCTTCATGTGCATTGTCCGTGTCATCGAAGTTCCGTACTGTCCCCTTTTTGGCGCACTCCGGCTCATCTGATAGTATTCTTGTACATCTAAAAGCCTTTTATCGCTGTTTTGTATAAGTTGCACCTATTTTCATTGATTTTTCTCTCCAAATCTCTGGTGCTCCTTCCGTCTCGATACAGACCCAAAGGCGGAAAAAAATAATCTGAAGATGGCGACCAAAGGTGGGAGCTTCCGGAGAAAGCACATCGACGTCACAGGAGGACAGCAATTGGTGGTATGTCAACACCCACCACCACCAACAACAACAACAAAAAAGAGAAGAACTACAACCATTCCAGACCCAACTACTAGATGGCAGAATAATGCACAGCATGTGAATCCATATAAGATTCACGCTGCAAAACATTTAGATACACATATAAATACTTCAAATTTGGTGATCCATGTAGTTGCGTGTCAATCAGGATACACGTACCTACCCTAAATGAAGGGGAAACTGTACCTATAGCATACAAATCACATTTGTACATGAATGCTGAAATGCGTTTTGCATCCACTTGAAAAATACTGACAGCAGTACAGACTGCTGCAGTGAGAGAAAGGGCACTAGCTCAAGGGAAACAAATAATTGCCGTGACTCCAGTACCAACCTTAGAGGTTGTTACAAAATCAAGTGTTTCAAATGCAAAAGCACTGCATCCAAGATGGATACAGTGGGCTAATTCTCTCACTGCAACAGATGTAGACTACAAGTTTGACTCTACATTAAAAAAAACAAGCATTCCTGCAGTACCAACAATAATATCCTCTCCCAAATAAAATGATAATGCCTCTAGATCAGTATGTTATGTTATGTTATGTTATTTTGTATTTATAAATCGCACAGATGCCCCAGCCAAGCGGCGTCCCGGCGCTGTAAAGGACAAGCAACATAACAACTGATGAATCGTGCCAGTCATGACCACTAAGTCTCGGGAAACAAAAATGTTTTCACGGCTTTCCTGAAAAGAAGCAGGTCTGAAATATACCGAATACTGACAGGCAGTGTATTCCAGAGGCCAGCTGCCAGAACAACAAATGAACGGCCGCCCATTCTAGCTCTTTTAAAACGAGGGACCTCAGCTAGAAATTGACCCGCTGAGCAAAGTGTTCTAGCAGGGGTGTAGAAGGAGATAGTTTGGGCTAGAATAGGAGGGGAGGCAAACTTCAGAATCTTAAAAGCCAGGCACAGCACTTTGAATTTTATTCTCTGCCTGACGGGCAACCAATGAAGATCGGAAATAGAGCGCCTAGCCGAACAAAACTTAGGCAAACCAATCAGCATACGGGCGGCCGCATTTTGCACACGCTGAAGGCGTGTAAGCTCTGCTTGATTGGTGCCCAATAGAAGGCCACTGGCATAATCCAATCTTGAAAGAATCATTGCCTGCACTATAAGTTGCCTAGTGGGGGCGTCAAAGAATTTAAAAATGGGCCTAAGGCTTTGAAGAACGCCATAGCAGGTGCCCGCCACTTTCTTTGTATGGGGTGTGAATGATAGATTGGCGTCAAACAGAACCCCAAGATTTTTCACCTGAGTTGCCGGCATAGGAGTAGGACCTAGCTCAGATGGCCACCAGTCGTTTTCCCAAAGATGAGTTTCTTTGCCCAACACCAAAACTTCAGTTTTAGTGGCATTAAGTTGGAGACGATTAGCGGTCATCCAACCTGCCACCTCCCTAAGGGCACTCTGAAAATTGGAGGCGTCCATCGCAGTATTCCCGTTTAGTGCGACCGCTAATTGAGTGTCATCAGCATATGACACTATGGTTAGACCCCATTTATTAGCAACCTCCATCAACGGTCTCACATACAAATTAAACAGGGTCGGGCTAAGTGCTGAACCCTGTGGAACTCCTTGGGAAATGGGACGGGGAGAAGACTCATAGGGGGGAGTACGCACTTTGAAAGTACGCTCGGTCAGAAATGAACGGAACCAGTCCAAAGCAGTGCCCTCCACTCCGGCTTCTCTGAGTCTCTGGAGCAAAATAGGATGGGAAACAGTGTCAAAAGCGGCACTAAGATCCAAAAGGATCAGTGCCGCCGTCTGTCCAGAGTCTAGGAGTCTTCGAAGTTGCTCGACCATAGCCACCAGTGCTGTCTCAGTGCTATGGCCTGCTCTAAAGCCATTCTGAGAAGGATGGAGGGTACCTGTTTGTTGAAGGTGGACAGATAGAATATTGTTAACATGTGCCTCAGTAATTTTGGCAGCCCATGGAAGCAAGGATATGGGCCGGTAATGTTCCGGCTTTGCTGGATCTGATGTAGCCTTTTTCAAGATTGGCATAACTATAGCTTGCTTCCATAGGATAGGCACCGTTCCTGTACTCAGAGATAGCTTAATTAGATTGTGGAGAAACGGAAGACAGATCTCAGCAGATTCCCTGAATTGTGCCGGTCTCAAAGGGTCCATTGGAGAACCCGATTTGACCCTCACCACCAGAGAATCAAATTCTTCCTGAGATCGTGCAGGAAGCGCTAGCAATGGGCTAGTGATGACATTCATAGCTTCTACAATGTTAGTAGGTGTGGTAAGGGGAGGAAAAGATCTGTAGATTGTATCCACTTTATCCACAAAAAAGGAAGCTAGTTCTTCACAAAAGGCCTGAGAGCCATTCCCCGATGCAGTGGTTTTCCTGTTAGTTAAATCTTTAAGAACCTTAAAGATTAATTTAGTGGGGTTGGGACAGTTCTTAAATTTCGAGGAGTAGAAGGAAGCTCGTGCTTTACAAATGGCTCGATGGTATAACTTAACGCTGGCCTGATACCCCTGTTTGAGAATAGGGTCATATGCCTTGCGCCAGGCTCTTTCCGCCCTTTTACAAGTAACCTTAAGGAGCCTAAGAGATTCATCATACCATGGGCTAGAATGGCCAAGCCTGGTCTTACTCCAGCCTGCTGGTATTAAGGTGTCTAAGGCCTGGGTCAGCCAATTGCAAAAGGAATCATACCCGGAGGAAAACTCATTGGGGAGCTCTAGTGGATGTTGTAATAGGAGCTGATGAAAATCCTCCAGGTTCAAGTTCCTCCAAGGTCGTTTAAAAACGACCGGAGCAATATTTCTAAAAGGAGGGACAGTCGAGGTGATCCGAATATCAATCAGATGGTGATCTGTCCAACTGATCGGTTTAGGTGGTAGTGCTTTAGCGTTATCCAGATTCGTCAGAAAGGGGTCCAAAGTATGACCCCCTACATGAGTAGGACCACAAATTAACTGACGTAATCCTAATGCCTCAAGGTCTGTGAGAAAACTGCACACCGCAGAGGATTGAGGAGCATCCATGTGAAGATTAAGATCACCTATTATGCTAAAATTAGCCGACCTAAGTATGAATTCATAATTTACACTGATGGTTCTGCTCAGCCTGCCGTAGGAAGTAAACAGCAATACAGCACTGCATGTGTGATTGGGAAAGGATGAATGCGGGACGGCAAATTCCGTCCTAGCAACACGCAGACTCAGTCTCTAGGAGATTGCGAGTCACAGCTGGAAGAACTAAAAGCCCTGATACTGGCACTGAAAAACACGGATTGGGAATTCCCCACACTAATTGTGTGCAATTCATTTTATTGTGTTCAGTTCTACATTGAATATCTACACTACTGGGGCTAAAATGGGTTTAGAGATTCAAAGGTTGCACAATTAAGCATAAATTGCTCTGGGAACAAGTGGCAGAGCTGAAGAAAGGCTTGCCATTGGCTCACGTTATTCATACACTCAGTCAGCAACGTTTTGGTGTGCACGTTGAGGGGAATTCATTGGCCTATGGCGACAGTGCAAACTGCTGCTGTTGGTGCAATCACTAGTTCTAGCACGAGAGTAGGCGGACAGACAATGGTAGCTGTCATTGCTTCTCGTACAAACAGCACAGCCTTGACAAATGTTTCCCACTCAAATACTCCTACAAGTTAGATGCACAAAATATACCAGGAGTGGGGGATAGAGTAATACCAAACATGCATCACAGATTAGGTTTAATACTAGCTGCACATGAGGGTCTGGGCTCAGCTCACGCAGGTATTACTGCAACGGCTTCCCTTCTGTAACAATGTTATTGGTGGCCATGTCTTTGCAAAGAAGACCAAAGGTTTTGTCCTTAAGTGCAACATCTGTCAGCAGATGAAGGGTTCCACTGTAGCACGACCACCACAGACACCTTTACTGATATCAGACAGACCTCTCACATGTGTCTGTTTGGACCACTGCGGCCCCTTACAATCAGACGGGGCTAACAAGTGCATCTTGGTGGCAGTGGATTCATGCTCTAGATTTGTGAGGATTTAGCCTCAGCGCTCGTCTGACGCCCAAACTGTTATGAAGGTTTGCACATTACATTCTGACTGAAAATTTGCACTGTTCAATTAAAAACAGTGTTCCCAATCGGCACTCCTTTGAGACGTTGTCTCCAAAAGTAATCATCAAAACTTTTTCTTTTAGTGAAAATAAATACAGTAAACTGTCAGGTTCTTCTAGGTTCAACTGTCTTTGTTACGTCACAATGGTTCCATCCAATATGAATTGAGTTGTTATTCATCTCAAATTTACATTTCACATCAATACATTAACATCCATGTGTAATAGTGAATTACGAATCCCTATGCATTTCGGGACTAAGCTCTTCTTCAGGGGTGGAATGTGTGATCGCGTATAAAAAGTCAAGCGTCCTATATTTCTTAAGTCCCGTAAACCATGGCAAATCATATGGGTGTTCACGCTGATTTCACCCATATGATTTGCCACGGTTTACGGGACATAAGAATTATAGGACGCTTGACGTTTTATACGCGATCACACATTTCTCCCCTGAAGAAGGGCTTAGTCCCGAAATGCATAGGGATTCATAATTCACTAGCCACATGGGCTACTGGGTAGTCGCTGATCTCCTCTCGCTACCATCCAGAAAGTTCAGACAGAAAGTTTAATAACATTTGAAGATTCTACTCTATGAAGTAATGGAGTTGCCAACAATGCAATGGAACTCGTGCCAGTCAAAATTGAACAACAAAATACAAATGAAACACGAGTCATCAGCCAGTTCAACAAAACCTGCTGAGCTACCAGATAGAACGAACAGCGTCTGGCTTCTTCATTGATTTTGATGCCTTCTCATTAGATCCGAGTAAACCTAAATCACCGTCAGCTTGTGTTTCCCGCAAAGAAAAAATATATAATATCCACCTTTGGCTGAAAAAGACTTACTTTATTTCTCCCTGCCTACAGCTCTGGATTGCAAATGGCCTACTATTCCTAGTCCTTTGGATCGGTGTAGTGACTGTCTTTTTCTTGCTCCTGAATGGACATTATCTCCCAGAACGCTCTGCAGTACAACATATGAACTTGGTTCTGAAACCAAGTGCATTGCCAAAATCCAGCTTGCTGGAGATGAGGGCCTGTGTGAGGGTTCTACGGGTGTTTATGGGAAGCCATTAGAAAATCTTCCTAAGCATTTTGAGTGTATGAAAGCAAAAGGCGGAGACTGCGCTCACTTGTCCGGTCATTGCGAGGTGGTTGTCTATTTTTTATTCTGAGATTCTTTGCATGGTTGGTTGGGTTGGATGTGGCTCTGGGTTCAGCAGATCAACAAATGTAGCCCCACAGCGAGGTGTCTTTAACGTATATGCAGGACCACTGGAATTATGCAGCAGTGGAGGGCCAAAATATGCAGAAGGGTTGAGTAAATTGTGCAGCAAGAAAAGGCAAATTATACAGCATTATGCGGCACATTTTTGTGATTGTATTACTTGAATATTTTGTCATTTTTACACTTGTTAGCATTTCTGGGCATTAGTTGCACCTCATCAGTACCAGTTTAACACCGAAATATAGCAATAAGCTACATAAAGGTGAGCAGTCAATCTTTCCAAAGGGCCTTTCACTGTGTGGCAACATGTTTTGCTGCGTTTTTACTAATTTGTTAACGGTTTGAACTAGAAAGAACTTTTATTGTTGCTAAAATCTGAAGATTATACAGCAGATGGTGGATTATGTGGCAAATGCAGCAACTCTCTAACTGAGCAAAAATCTCTGCACAATCACATAATATTAGTGGCCCTGCATTTATGGCTACTTCCGCATTGTCTGTCTTGAGTTTGAGGCAGTTGGTTTTCATCCATCTGGTGACCTTGGACATGCAGGTGGAGAAGCTGAATGATGTTTTCAATATTTTTGTCGGACAGGCAGAGGAGGACTGGCTGTCTCCTGCATAGGTTATAATGTTGATTCCATGGGCACAAATGGTGCTAGAGAGAGGGGCCGTTGAATAGCGTGTGACTGAGCAAAGATCATTGTAGCACTTCACAGATGAAGTTGGCGGCGGCTGAGGTGAAAGGAGCCAGGCTAACTCACTAGAGGCGGACTGTAAGGAAGGAACAGATTCAGCCAAGCGTGGATCCTTGAATGCCAGCTTCAAATAGGCATTGAATAAGGATGGGGTGGGAGACAGTTTTGAAGGTGGCAGATAGATTCTGAAGGATAAGGGCAGCAGTATCTTCTCTGTCCATGATCCATCGGATGTTGTCCATGGAGGCGATGATGGTGATGGCGGTCTCAGTCCTGTCACTGAGTCTGAATTCAGATTGAGTGGTGTTGAGGAGGTGGTTGTTGTTGAGATGTATGGATTGATGTTTCTTCAAGAATTTTGCCAGGTAAAGTAGCAAAGAAATGGGCCAGTAGTTAGTATGACATTTTGGTCTCGGAGGGTTTATTTAGGACGAAGAGAACTGTAACTTGTTTCTAGGCATTCAGGAAGGTGGCTGTGTTGAATGTTTCATTCAGGATCAGGGGGAGTGCTGTGCTGATACCGTCTAGTCCAATAGTTAAGACATGATGAGGGCAGGTGACCAAGGGTGCCCCAGAGTGGATAGACTCCATGGTCACAGAGGTTCCCTGAATGGTGAAGATGCACCAGGTGGTCACAGACGTCCCCTAGGTGTTGGAAGTAGCAGGTAGTAGGAGAGTGAGGTGGAGGTGTTCAGTTTGTAGTCAAGGTTGTAGTAGATGCTGATGATCTTGCTGTTGGAGAAGAGGGACAGCTGGTGGCACTTGCTGCTGGTAAAGTGAAATATTATATCATGGCGAAGATTTCCTAGGAGCAATTTGTGCTGCTTTCCATGTGCTCAGTAAGGGTGCGGTGTTTGGTGGCTCTGATTTGTAGTGGTGTCTTCTGAGGGCTGATCTGTAGTTGCTGTTTTCGGTGTCGCCCTGGAAGTGTCTCCATCTGTGTTCTAGCTGCTTGCAGTGGCGTTTGGTGAGTTTGAGCTCTTCTGTGTACCATATAATTTGTGCTCTGGTTCTGGTGGGCATGGTGGACTTCAGTGGTGCCAGAGTGTCTGTGCAGGAGGTGATCGAGGTGTTAGAATTGGAGGTGGCTCTAGGAAGGTCATCGAGTTGGTGGTGGAACTTCAAAGATCAGGATTCTTCAGAGACCCTGTTCCATTCATGACAAGAAGATAGGGTGATGGTATTCCTGTGGACCAGATAATGGGTGTGGACCGAGATTTAACTGAAGCTGGTGTCCTGTAGGTGTCCAGCGGAGGTTTTACGGCCAACCATTCACACAGTGAATCCAAAGTTTATCAGGTCTTCCAGGAGGTTGGTCGTGTTGGGTGTGGTGGTTGGGGGCATAGTAGTGCATAGTAGTACAACATGCTCATAAGAGATATTGACTAATTTCTTGGATTCCAGACCTGGGTGTTGGAGAAGAGGCGCTGCCTATGTAGACGTTGACATCATGAAGAAGGGTTGTATGCTGATGTTTGATTGGGACAAGTCAGGAGACGTTGAGGAAAGACTACCCAAGACCTCCTGGTTAATTTAAAAAGAGAAGTAGGTCTATTATATGGACACTACAGATACAAATTAGACTGTATTGTACAAGAGTTTACTGTACCCTGAGAATTCGGGGGAAGTCAAAACATTGCCAGTCTTGAGATGTTACAATATGACTTTCGGTTAATTAATCAGTGAGGTAATTTGGCATTCATGGAGTTCATACAATTATATGTGCATTGGTTAAGAAATGGCCTTGTTTCCCACTGTGAGGTTCATTACATTGGAGAACAGTTTGGTTGGTTGATTCTTGCACAATGCCATGTGCTTTGTACACCTTATTGGTAAGGCATGTGCTGCGTTAGTAAGTTTCTGCCTTAGTGGATTTATGTTGTTTGATAATTGCAGTTATGGCTATGGTGTTCGCTAAATGCTTAGTGATGCAAGACAGATTGGGAAGATTAAATAATCCACACGTAGGTTATTTGGGGAGTACTGTGTGAGCACTTAACTTTAAAATTCAAGCAGAATGTAGTTAGCAGTTTAGGGAAAAGACTGTAGTACCCATCTGTATTTTGTTGTGTTAATATGTGCTAATTGTTTGTGTGTGTTGGTTTGAACTGTGGAAAAAGCAGTACCCTGTCATAAAGCTTGTATGGGGAGTATCCCATGATATGCGAAGTTGGGAAAGCATAGTAGCCTGTCATGTAGAGCTGCATAGAGAAGTAGCCCATGGTGTATTGAGCAGGGAAGAGTAGTAACCTGTCATGAGAAGTTGCATGGAGAGTACCCCATAAGCCCAATGTTGGAGGTGGAAGTACCTTGTGGCAAGAGGTTGTCAGGCTAAGTGTTCCGAGTGAAAATGTAGGTAAGTTTAGAACCCCATATTGTTGTAGGTGATAGCCACAGGTTTAACTTGAGTGTTGTCAGTGATAATTACAAGTTTTGCCTGAGTCATCATTCTGTACAAACAGATATTTGAGGGGAGTGTTGAACAGGCGATGAAATATGTTTGCGATTGTTTTGTGCTATATAGTGGCATAATGAGTCTGCAGACATGAGGTGGTAAGGCTTCATGTTCGAGGAGGTCAAAAGACATCACTGTCTTGGACTGGTGTGCAATGGTAGTCACAACTTAGTACTTGTTTTGTTTCTTTGCTTGACATTCGGTGTGGGGAGCCACATGCTTTTTAAAAAAAAAACAAATTTTATTCATCAAATGACACAGATAGAGCAGAGCTGTGTAACCCAGAGACGTCTGTATGATAAATATACAGCATCATAACTTTGACTCTTCACTAATGAAAGCAAGGAGAAATAGATGAAATATATCAAATGAAAACCCACACCCAACAACCCCCCACCCCCCTGTCGCACTAACATCCTCCCAGAAAGAGCCTAGCTGTACATTATGCATTACAGCCACTCACTCCAGTGAACTTAAATGCAAGAGACAACAGCTTGCACCAGCAAGGTAGTATTAAGCTGGGTGGAGGTGCCCCGGTGCATCAACCGGCTCCAGCAGCAAATCTCGATGATCTGCCCAGTGCTTCCACACTTTAAAATACTTCTGCGGGCACCCTCTTGCAATGAAAATGGGAAGTCCCAAGCCCATACAGAAGTCCAGTCCCTTCTTCCATGTCGACACTATGGTGCCCTCCATACTCTAGCACTATCCCTCTTCGCCAAGGTAAACCCTAGCATCATAAGATGACGTTTATAAATATTACCCCCAATCCCATCCATGACATGTAAAAGCACCAATTTCCGCGAGTGGGGCAAGTCCCAGCCCAGCACTTCAGAGAGGCAGGTCACAACCCCTCTCCAGAACTGTGACAAAGAGAGACTGTGCCAAATCGTGTGCATCAGGGTCCCGTCCTCCCGCTCACATCTAAGACATATAGGGGAGGCCACAAGTCCCGCCCTCCACAGCCGGATCCGCGTGAAGTAGACCCGGTGAAGATATTTAAACTGGACCAGGTGCTGCTGCACCGCTATGGCCGCCGCCCCCCCCCCCCCCCCCCCGAGGGAGGCCAGGGCCTCCGTCCTGTCCTCTTCATCAAGTGGACACACATCTCCCTCCCAGGCCCCTCTAAACTCCAGCACTGTGGGGGAGCAGTTAGTCACCAGGGTCTGGTAGATCCTAGATATTTTATGATTCTGAAGGTCCCCCATAAATGCCTTTGCTTTTATCAGGCTGAACTCCGCCAATGACTCCAGGCCCTCCAAGATAGGGGAGAGGGTGTGTCGAAACTGGAGGTATTTGTAAAATGGATTTTCGGCATCTGAAAATCTTTTTGTAAGTCTTGGAAGGACTTCAAAATCGGCCCCCCGCAACTAATGTTATCTCAGCCATGAAACCCTGACAGAGTAGCTAGTTGTGGCAGGCGGCCATTGTTCCATAAGGGAGTTTCCCGTGGCAATGTGTTCCACCACCCCATCCTCCGCAAGGCCTGTCGCCAAAGTTGAAAGACTACCTGAGTTGCCGGCGGCAGGGATCTACACACTGGTGCTGAGTACAGAATTGTGTGGAGGGACAGATCGCCCATAAGGCGCCACTCTACAGAATAGGCCAGGTCATCTCTACCCCCATACCACCACTCAGGCCATGTAGTACGATAATATGTCAGAGATCGCCAGTCCTCCACAGTACGTGGAGAGGAAACATGTCCGTAGGGCGACTCTAACTGCTCCCCACGCCCATAGAAATTGACCCACTGCTGCATTAATCTGCTTAAACCATCGAGGGGGAATCGGATAGGGGTGATTCTGCAATTGATACAGTAAGCAGGGGAGCAAGACCATCTTAAAAATGGCCGATCGAGCATATATCGACGATGGCATATGAGACCATTTCTTGAGATCTTCCCGCACACTTTCCCAGACCGGAACCAAATTCCACGCCACAGTGGGCAAATCCAATAAAAATACCCCGAGATACTTCATCCCGCCGGTAACAACTCGAACCGACGAGGCCCAGGCCCAATGTATCCCCAAAAAGCCATAGGGTAGACTTGCTGGGATTCAAGTAGAGGCCCGATTACTCCCCAAAGATCTGCATAGTGCAAAGCAGCCACGGCCCCATCCTGTCCACATCCGTAAGAAAAAATAAAACGTCATCGGCGTATAAGGCAATACGATCCGACAATCCGCGCGCCCATTCGAAACCGGTCTCTTGCGCATCCAAGCGTACCCAAGCGTCCAAAGGTTCAACCGCCAGTGCAAGCAAGTAGGGAGACAGCAGGCAGCCCTGCCGGGTACCCCCCACCCCGAGCGAGAAGGTGGAGGAGTTGAAGCCCGCGGCCCGTACCGACGTGGTAAGATCAGTGTAGAGTAGGGATAGGTAGGACAGGAAGCGCGGACCAAGATTTAATCTACGTAACAGCGTGAACAAATATACCCAGCTAAGGGAGTCGAACGCCCTGTCCATATCTGCCAATAAGAGCACCGCCCGTTCACTGAGCTCCCGGATGGCCGCAACATCAACCAGTGCGCGACGAATATTATGTCAGGTCGCCCTCTGGGGCATAAACCCGGCCTGATCTGAGTGTTCTAAGGTAGTAATGTGGGACCGCAAGCGATTGGCTAGTGCCTTGGCCAATATCTTGGCCTCTACATTTAGCAGCGATGGGAGCCACATGTTTTGACCCACTGCAGAGTTTCTGTGATTGCTGTTTGTTGTCTTTGTGTGTCTGCATGGGTATTAAAGACTTCAGCAGGTTGTTGTTAGGTGAATGTCTAAGCTAGACATTGGAGGTTGAGTGATTGTGAATGATTGTCCTTGTACTATATAAGCAAGGGAATTGCTGTTTGTTTTGTTGTTTGTAAGGAATGGAGGTGTGTAGTATCCATAGTGTTCCCATTCCAAGTTCATCTATGCTGGTGTCTGGAATGTTGAGAGGAGAGTGAATGAAGTATTAGACTATTGAGAAAGTCTTTTAAGTGCAAGCTAGGAGGCTTGTTGCTGTACCCTAACGACCTAACAGGAAATTAACAACTTACCTCCTACTTGTGTGGCTCCAGATTCTTGTATGAAGGCCCTGCTCTCCAGCTACAACAATCTCCCTGATTACCGGTTCCTCTTCTGGTTATCTATTTCTCCTCTTCTGATGGCAGCTGCAGATCCCATATCAAATATAACAGGAAGTGGCTTTACATGATGTAACGGCGTAACAAATACAATAGGAATGGGTTTGCCAGGAGTCACCCACAGCATTGGTAATAGACTATGCAGTGTTGCAGGACCTGGAAACTATAGAGAACAAGACTATGCTGATTGACCGCACACCAACATTAAAAGGAGTTTGACATTGTGAACTCTCTGACAAATGAATCAAGAAGTCATTTATATTGTGAACTCACGTGAAAGTAAAACATTGTCCAGCCTGGGTCATTAATGCTCCCCTGTCTTTGGCCAGCCTCATTAGGGAAAACAGAACACCAAGACTCAGATGTGGACGAAGAGGGATTGGATTAGGAGTAATTGCTGCAGTGTTTCAAAAGCAAGATTGGATTAGGAGTAATTGCTGCAGTGTTTCAAAAGCAAGATTTGTCCATTGTCAAATATGTCCAGTGCTTGTCTTTAACCATAACCTTAACGAAAGCTCATAGGAAAGGTTGAACCAGTCTGGACGAAAAGGAAAATATCCTACAGACCAACAGCGCTCTCAATCCCCTCACAGACTAGCAGTTACACTATCGGTTGTCATTCCCCTCACAGACTGAAACCGCTGTCCTACCCATCACACCCAACAGAGGAGAAGTCACACACAGAGGCACTCTCACACCTCTCGCAGACTAGCAGTTACACTATCGGAAGAACTGTCATTCCCCTCACAGACTGGAAGCACTCTCCTACCCATCACATACTATCAGTCTTATTCTACCAACAGCCCTCCGATATCCAACAGAGGACAAGTCGCACACAGAGGCACTCTCACACCCCTCGGAGTCTAGCAGTTACACTATTGGAAGCACTGTCATTCCCCTCACAGACTGAAAGAACTGTCCTACCATCACATACTATCAGTCTTATTCTACCAGCACCTCTCCATTACCCAACAGAGGAGAAGTCACACACAGAGGCACTATCCTACCCATCACATACTATCAGTCTTATTCTACTAACAGCTCTCCGATACCCAACAGAGGAGAAGTCACACACAGAGGCACTCTCACACCCCTCGCAGACTAGCAGTTACACTATCGGAAGAACTGTCATTCCCCTCACAGACTGGAAGCACTCTCCTCCCCATCACATACTATCAGTCTTATTCTACCAACAACACTCCGATACCCAACAGAGGACAAGTCACAAACAGAGGCAGTCTCACACCCCTCAGAGACTAGCAGTTACACTATAGGAAGCACTGTCATTCCCCTCACAGACTGGAAGCACTCTCCTACCCATCACATACTATTAGTCTTATTCTACCAACAGCTCTCCAATACTCAACAGAGGACAAGTCACACACAGAAATGAATTTAAATGAAATAGGCTTTTCTATAGCGCATGGCTACCCGGAGGCATCCCAGCGCTGCAGCGGAACACTAGAGGGGGGAGCCCCTTATGGGAAGAGCCAGGTTTTTAGCTGTTTTCAAAACACGAGGTGGTTAGGTTCCCTACGGAGGGATAGTGGGATGGAGTTCCAGAGCTTGGCAGCATTATATGAAAAAAGACGGCCGCCGGTTCTGGCCCTTTAGATTCTGGGCACTTCTGCCAAATGGAGCTCATCAGGGCGACGTCTTCTAGTAGCCTTCAAGGTTCTAATCAAGGTTCTGATGATGGGTGGCCCATTCCCTTCTAAAGACTTGTATGCAACACAGAGAGACTTAAAATAGATTCTCTCCTGCACCGGGAGCCAGTGAAGGGAGCGTAGGGCGGGTTTTGCTGAGCAGCGATTGTTCGTGCTCGTGAGCAATCTTGCTGCCGAATTTGGAACGATCTGTAGTTTTGCGACCACTGAGTTTGGGGGACCTAGGTAAAGGCTGTTTCCATAGTCTATCCTAGAAAGAATTAAGGCCTGTATCAGCAACTTTTTAGCTTGGCATGGTAGTAAGAGGAGTACTTTGCGGGTCATTCTGAGCAGGCTGTAGCACGCGGCAGCAGTCTTCCTAGCTTGGGCTTTGAAGGTAAGTTCTTGATCTAACCATATACCCAAGCTTTTTATCTCAGTTTTTGGGACTGGTGTCGGTTCCTTGCAAGCTAGCCACATGGTGCTAGAGTTAAAACTTGACTGGTCACCAAGCAGCATAAGCTCAGTTTTATCACCATTGAGCTTTAGATGAGATAAGCTCATCCATTTAGCAACTTCCTCGAGACAAGAATGAAGGGCAGTGGGCGACTGTTCAGCCTGATTCAGTGCTGCGACCAGCTGAGTGTCGTCAGCATATGTTACTATATGGATTCCAAAGGGGGCACTCTCACACCCCTCAGAGACTAGCAAGTACGCTATCGGAAGCACTGTCATTCCCCTCACAGACTGGAAGCACTCTCCTACCCATCACATACTGTCAGTCTTATTCTACCAGCACCTCTCCATTACCCAACAGAGGACAAGTCACACACAGAGGCACTCTCACACCCCTCCGAGATTAGCAGTTACACTATCAGAAGCACTGTCATTCCCCTCACGGACTGAAAGCACTCTCCTATTCATCACATACTATCAGTCTTATTCTACCAACAACACTCCGATACCCAACAGAGGACAAGTCACAAACAGAGGCACTCTCACACCCCTCAGAGACTAGCAGTTACACTATCGGAAACACTGTCATTCCCTCACAGACTGCCAGTCACACACTACTGAAAGCACTGTCCGACCCATCACATACTATCAGTCTTATTCTACCAACAACTCTCTGATACCCACCCGAGGACAAGTCACACACAGAGGAACTCTCACACCCCTCAGAGACTAGCAGTTACACTATCGGAAGCACTGTCATTCCCCTCACAGACTGGAAGCACTCTCCTACCCATCACATACTGTCAGTCTTATTCTACCAACAGCACTCCGATACCCAACAGAGGACAAGTCACACACAGAAATGAATTTAAATGAAATGAAATAGGCTATTGTATAGCGCATGGCTACCCGGAGGCATCCTAGCGCTGCAGCGGAAAACTAGAGGGGGGAGCCCCTTATGGGAAGAGCCAGGTTTTTAGCTGTTTTCAAAACACGAGGTGGTTAGGTTCCCTACGGAGGGATAGCGGGAGGGATTTCCAGAGCTTGGCAGCATTATATGAAAAAAGACGGCCGCCGGTTCTGGCCCTTTAGATTCTGGGCACTTCTGCCAAATGGAGCTCATCAGGGCGACGTCTTTTAGTAGCCTTCAAGGTTCTAATCAAGGCTCTGATGATGGGTGGCCCATTCCCTTCTAAAGACTTGTATGCAACACAGAGAGCCTTAAAATGAATTTTCTGCTGCACCGGGAGCCAGTGAAGGGAGCGTTGGGGGGGTTTTGCTGAGAAGCGATTGTTCGTGCTCGTGAGCAATCTTGCTGCCTAATTTGGAACGATCTGTAGTTTCACAACCACTGAGTTTGGGGGACCTAGGTAAAGGGCGTTTCCATAGTCTATCCTAGAAAGAATTAAGGCCTGTATCAGCAACTTTTTAGCTTGGCATGGTAGTAAGGGGAGTACTTTGCGGGTCATTCTAAGCAGGCTGTAGCACGCGGCAGCAGTCTTCCTAGCTTGGGCTTTGAAGGTAAGTTCTTGATCTAACCATATACCCAAGCTTTTTATCTCAGTTTTTGGGACTGGTGTCGGTTCCTTGCAAGCTAGCCACATGGTGCTAGAGTTAAAACTTGACTGGTCACCAAGCAGCATAAGCTCAGTTTTATCACCATTGAGCTTTAGATGAGATAAGCTCATCCATTTAGGAACTTCCTCGAGACAAGAATGAAGGGCAGTGGGCGACTGTTCAGCCTGATTCAGTGCTGCGACCAGCTGAGTGTCGTCAGCATATGTTACTATATGGATTCCAAAGGGGGCACTCTCACACCCCTCAGAGACTAGCAAGTATGCTATCGGAAGCACTGTCATTCCCCTCACAGACTGGAAGCACTCTCCTACCCATCACATACTGTCAGTCTTATTCTACCAACAGCACTCCGATACCCAATAGAGGACAAGTCACACACAGAGGCACTCTCACACCCCTTGGAGTCTAGCAGTTACACTATCCGAAACACTGTCATTCCCATCACAGACTGGAAGCCCTCTCCTACCCATCACATACTATCAGTCTTATTCTACCAGCAGCACTCCGATACCCACCAGAGGACAAGTCACTCACAGAATCACTCTCACACCCCTCAGAGACTAGCAGTTACACTATCGGAAACACTGTCATTCCCCTCACAGACTGCCAGTCACACACTATTGAAAGCACTGTCCGACCCGTCACATACTATCAGTCTTATTCTACCAACAGCTCTCCGATACCCACCAGAGGACAAGTCACACACAGAGACACTCTCGTACCCCTCAGAGACTAGCAAGTACACTATTGGAAGCACTGTCATTCCCCTCACAGACTGGAAGCACCCTCCTACCCATCACATACTATCAGTCTTATTCTACCAACAGCTCTCCGATACCCACCAGAGGACAAGTCACACACAGAGACACTCTCGTACCCCTCAGAGACTAGCAGGTACACTATTGGAAGCACTGTCATTCCCCCCACAGACTGGAAGCACCCTCCTACCCATCACATACTATCAGTCTTATTCTACCAACAGCTCTCCGATACCCACCAGAGGACAAGTCACACACAGAGACACTCTCGTACCCCTCAGAGACTAGCAGGTACACTATTGGAAGCACTGTCATTCCCCTCACAGACTGGAAGCACTCTCCTACCCATCACATACTATCAGTCTTATTCTACCAGCAGCTCTCCAATACTCAACAGAGGACAAGTCACACACAGAAATGAATTTAAATGAAATAGGCTTTTCTATAGCGCATGGCTACCCGGAGGCATCCTAGCGCTGCAGCGGAAAACTAGAGGGGGGAGCCCCTTATGGGAAGAGCCAGGTTTTTAGCTGTTTTCAAAACACGAGGTGGTTAGGTTCCCTACGGAGGGACAGCGGGAGGGATTTCCAGAGCTTGGCAGCATTATATGAAAAAAGACGTCCGCCGGTTCTGGCCCTTTAGATTCTGGGCACTTCTGCCAAATGGAGCTCATCAGGGCGACGTCTTCTAGTAGCCTTCAAGGTTCTAATCAAGGCTCTGATGATGGGTGGCCCATTCCCTTCTAAAGACTTGTATGCAACACAGAGAGCCTTAAAATGAATTTTCTGCTGCACCGGGAGCCAGTGAAGGGAGCGTTGGGGGGGTTTTGCTGAGCAGCGATTGTTCGTGCTCGTGAGCAATCTTGCTGCCTAATTTGGAACGATCTGTAGTTTCGCAACCACTGAGTTTGGGGGACCTAGGTAAAGGGCGTTTCCATAGTCTATCCTAGAAAGAATTAAGGCCTGTATCAGCAACTTTTTCGCTTGGCATGGTAGTAAGGGGAGTACTTTGCGGGTCATTCTAAGCAGCCTGTAGCACGCGGCAGCAGTCTTCCTAGCTTGGGCTTTGAAGGTAAGTTCTTGATCTAACCATATACCCAAGCTTTTTATCTCAGTTTTTGGGACTGGTGTCGGTTCCTTGCAAGCTAGCCACATGGTGCTAGAGTTAAAACTTGACTGGTCACCAAGCAGCATAAGCTCAGTTTTATCACCATTGAGCTTTAGATGAGATAAGCTCATCCATTTAGCAACTTCCTCGAGACAAGAATGAAGGGCAGTGGGCGACTGTTCAGCCTAATTCAGTGCTGCGACCAGCTGAGTGTCGTCAGCATATGTTACTATATGGATTCCAAAGGGGGCACTCTCACACCCCTCAGAGACTAGCAAGTACGCTATCGGAAGCACTGTCATTCCCCTCACAGACTGGAAGCACTCTCCTACCCATCACATACTGTCAGTCTTATTCTACCAACAGCACTCCGATACCCAATAGAGGACAAGTCACACACAGAGGCACTCTCACACCCCTTGGAGTCTAGCAGTTACACTATCCGAAACACTGTCATTCCCATCACAGACTGGAAGCCCTCTCCTACCCATCACATACTATCAGTCTTATTCTACCAGCAGCACTCCGATACCCACCAGAGGACAAGTCACTCACAGAATCACTCTCACACCCCTCAGAGACTAGCAGTTACACTATCGGAAACACTGTCATTCCCCTCACAGACTGCCAGTCACACACTATTGAAAGCACTGTCCGACCCGTCACATACTATCAGTCTTATTCTACCAACAGCTCTCCGATACCCACCAGAGGACAAGTCACACACAGAGACACTCTCGTACCCCTCAGAGACTAGCAGGTACACTATTGGAAGCACTGTCATTCCCCTCACAGACTGGAAGCACTCTCCTACCCATCACATACTATCAGTCTTATTCTACCAGCAGCTCTCCGATACCCACCAGAGGACAAGTCACACAGAGGCACTCTCACACCCCTCAGAGACAAGTTTTCTGGCCAAACATAAAAACGCTTGGCAAGAAGGGCTGCATACAAGCCTGACAGGTCTCACTACCCCAGGCAGTAGCTGCATCCCTGAAGAAAGATACACGTTTGAAAATCCAATAGGTCTGGCATGCATTTCCAATTATAAGTAAAACCTTTTAATCATGCCAATTCTTGTTGCTATTGTAATTAAAATGGTATCATTTTTCAAATACATAAACCAGGATCACAATAACCTTGATACTGTGCATCATAAAAATACAGTTTGTGTGACAACTGGATATTAGCCAACAAAAATAAAAAATAAAAAAGACATCACAACAGGCACCACTTGAGTCCTTCAGCTACTATTACACATTTTACTTGGAAAGAGCAACTACAACAGATGTTCGTAATGCAAAACGCAATAAACCCAACCTATAGACTAAAACAACAAGCATTGGCAAAGCCAATAAGCTTTGGCTATGCAAATTCTATTGGCTTTGTCGATGTTTTTTACATGTTGCACTGTAATTGAGCTGCTGTACAACATGGCTTGAAATGAAAAAAATCCGGTTTGCCGTGGCCAACTGTATTAGCATCACAGCGTGCTTTTAAAAAAAACTTTAGGCTATGTTGCACCGCAGCTCAACTACGATGCAACATGTAAAAACGCTTTGACAATGTCAATAGAATTTGCATATGCGAAACATATTGACTTTCCCCATGCTTGTTTTTAAAGGGCAGTTGGTGGAAAATACCATGCATGGCATGTCTAGATAGGACTTGAGGCCACTTTCTTACAAAATAAAGGATGTACTTAAAAAACATTGATACCTTGCGACATATGCATATTAGCCTTTCTGTTGAAATTAGTATCAGCTTTTCATTACAACATGACTTCTTCGATGGGGTGCAATGTATCGTAAAGGACTTCAGAGTGCGCATCCACATCTTCAAACGAGACTCCTAGATGCTAAGCAGGCTACTCAAACTGTGGAATGCATTAGGGTAACAAACCCGAAAGTCTTGTGTACAGGCACACAAAAATTATGATATTTTTGCTTGCAGCCGGTGAATGCAGCATTGATGTTTTGCATAATATCTAAGCAAATCTGTCGGGTCAGTTTAAATCAGCACATATTCGAAACATCTGTTTTCTAAAATATACTACATGAGACTTCACAAGCACTCTCTGAAGCACATGGGGGCAGATTTATAAGCCCCTTGTGACACATTTGTGCCGCTGTTGCGTCACTTCTGGGACGCAGCGGCGTCCTAAACAATGCACCACATTGTGACAAATTTACAACGTGACGCATCTAGGGAGATGCGTCACGTTGTAAAGCCCTGCGCTACATTATACCTGCCTCGGGTATAATGTATGCAGGGTGAGCGTTCCCACGCAAGAAGGCCTCGTAAAAGTGACGCAGTGAAATCTACAAGATTTCACTGAGTCACTTTTACAATGCCGATGCATCAAAACCTCACGCCTGCTTGAAGCAGGCATAAGGAGTGACGCAGCACAGCAAGTATGTGCCGCCCCTGAGCAGTGCTGGAGTTGTGTCGTGGTTACAACATTAATCCAGCACTGCGTCACCTTTACGCCGACAGATGCGTCACGCATCTGTCAATCCGTGCGCCACGGTGCGCCGCATTGTAAATGCGACGCATCCATGGTGGCGCAAGTTTTTTTTTACGTGTCGCATCTTAACTGACGCATCTCTGCTGATATGCAGAGATGCGTCAATTCTTGTAAATCTTCCCCATGGTTACTTATTCCTTGTTCAGTGGTGGAGGGGGGGTCAAAACTTCCTCACCAGTCAAATCGCCAAAATTTGCATAAACACAAGTCACACTAAAAGGCGGCTGATTGTGAGCTGGTTTCCTTTTGGGGGGGAGTTTCAGGCTAGCTGGTATCTGCCAACCAGAAGTGGGGTGGGGGCTGCAGTGGAGCTCACAGTTCTGCAGCTGCCTGGCAGACGCCCTTCCTCTGCACGGACTCTTAGGGACAGTTTTTCCAAAAAGACACGAAACGCAGCGCAGCACCCAAAGAGGTTGCACTCCGTTGCGTAACAGGGAGGGAGCAGGAGAGCGCCATATCTACAGAGATATGTCTCTCCCCTCGCCAGTCCCCAGCGCCGGCGCTGATTACAGCTGCTGTGCGCCAGGCACACACCTTAACGCCATAACACTAGGATGCATGCCCAAGTCTAGCCTAGGTTTTCTACATGAAGGGTAGCCTTCCTGTACAAAGTAATATGCCTAGACAAGTTTAACCACTTTCCCCACTTTGCATGTTTGCTGCACAGTGCAGCACACATGCAAAGTCAGAAAAGAAAGGAGAAATAAAAAACATTTCTCCTCTTAACGCCTCCTTTGAAGTGAAGTTAACTTTTGGCACTAAACACTGTCTACAATTGTTTGTAGGTAAGGTTTTTTTTAACTTGTTTTTATTAATCCCTGCTTCCAGCTTATCCATAACAAGGACATACGTGTACATTTTCAACATATATGGTCATCGTACCTCCAAGACTTCGAACATGACATCTCACTGTTTCACTCAATCTCACTGCCCGTGAGCCGAGTTATTCTCATTTTGAGCAGCAGTACATTTTTTGTTAACAGTAGGGTCTGTGCCCTAAAACAATATAATAACACTATACCCAAAATAGGAAACCTAGATTCATCCCTGTCCTACCCCACCACCTTGGCAACGACAGGCAGGCGGCGCAGTACCTCTAGTGTAGAAAATCTGGCGGTGCACTCGTGACTTGTTTATGGTTCAAGTGTTCATGTTGCGAGAGGGCATTCGTGGGGGCGGTGCATTAGCTGGGCACAACACTTGGTGAACTATGCATGCTCTCATTCTCACTCTTATTCATTGCCATGGACACATTAACGTCCGCTTTGGTGGAGCTATGGGGCATATCAGCAACGAGGCGATAGAAAATTATCGCCGCTTTTGCGGCTGTTTTTGGCCGAAAAGCGGCGATAATTTTATCGCCTAATTAGCAAGGTCACACTAACGCGTGAAACCTTGCTTTAGTGCACAAAATCTTAACGCCCAGCTTTGCATCTCTAATGAGATGCAAAGTGGGCGTCCCTGACCTAACATGCCTCATCAAGCACCACGCTATGAAGCATAGCGGCAAGAAAAGTAGCGATAACCCCTGTTATCGCTACTTTCCTTACGCCTGCTTCAGGACTGACTTAGCCATGATATCCTATGGAAGGTGGATATCATGGCTAAGTTTGTGAGGCCCTATCAACAAGCTAGCGCCACATTTTGTGAGATTATCGCTGGGTTTCCAGCGTTAATCTCACGTTAGGCAGATAGCGCTAGGATTTTTTTATCGCTTTTGAGATAAGCGTTACTAATAGCACGCTACCTCAGCGATAAAAATCCACGCTAGCCGCCGATAATTATCCTAGTGCTAAGTGCGCTTAGCGGTAATTATCGCCGATTGTTGTTGATATGCCCCTATAGTTTCATAAAGCTTTGCCTTTTACTATTGCAGCATTTAACAATTTAACACCTGGAGAGATTAAGTGATTTGCATAGAATCACAGGATGTTGGGCGGCGCTGCAGAGCCTCGAACCGGGATCGCCATCTCTTGAGTCAGCTGCTCTGGCCGCTGCACCACATCCTCTTCACTCCCATGTTATCTGTCAGGGAGCTCTTTCATTCTCCCAAACGATGATTGATGAAAACAGCTATTTACTCATATCATAAGTGAAACCAATGCATTACCAATGCTTGTTAATCTAGACATCCCTTTGGTAGTTGTCTGTCACTTGCATCTAAAGGAAACAAAGCCTGCATGGTGCCTCTCCCTTTAACCACCGCCCCTCAACTCTCAGTCGCTGTATGGCATCCAGAGGGACTCCTTTCCATAGCGCTCACCATTACTCACATATTCGAATAATTCACTTGTTTTCACTGTCTGCAGAACTGTGTCCCAACATACCGCGTTCTCTTCACTGTGTAATCTACTGCAAGCTCTCATCATACAAATCAAGGGACATTTTTTAGCATTTATTGTCCTACACAGTCCCTCTATCCCCTTTGATAAAACTCATGATCACGTTTCTGACAAAAAAGGTCATTAGACTTCAACGCCGTGTGCAGAAGAAAGTCACCAGCCTAAAAAACAACGCGCTATGATATTGTCGCTGCTGGCTGTGTTTTTTCAGTTGCTGTAAGCGAGGGTGAAGGAGACGGACTGCAGAGACATGCATATCGAAAAGTAAAACAAGCATTGGCATAGCCAATAGGTCTCGCTTTTGGGACCTTATAAGTATTTAGTTTTGCAGCACAATATCCTTGGGGCAACAACATCAACCGTTGAATGGCTAAACACTTATAAGGTCCCAAAGGCGAGACCTATTGGCAATGCCAATGCTTGTTCTAGGCTTTTGAGCACCTCTGCTGTTATCATGGAGGTTTGACGCTCAATCGAATTGCATTGATTGTAATAACCAGTCAAGCACAGCTCCGGGTCAGGTGGCTCCTATAAAGGTTACATCTTTTCAAACCATCGGTGCCCGGGTTTAAATATTCTCTCACTAAATCCAAGTGAGCAATTGAGCATTTGGAACAACTGTGTCAGGCCAAGTGAGACTCAGCATAATGTTACACTGAGGAATTTTGAAAGGGAGATTCAGCTTGAATAGTCGAGGGCAAATGGGAATCAGAGCGAGTTTATAAAACTGTGCAGACATTTAGAAACCTAAAATATGCTGAGAAAGCGCTCATTTATTCTGTGGAACTCATAATCTCTTCTCTATTTTTCAGAGAAGAGATCCAGGACATATGGGACCTTCACACACCGTGCTGCCTGTCTTTTGGAATTATATCTGCCTAAACCAGCGATGGTTAATATCCCAAATGAGTCTACTCCTCTATTGATTTGAACTCAGTTACTTGACACAGTTACACCAGGTTGGCCAGAAGATCCGTGCCTGGCTAGAATTGTTGATCAATTTGCCATCTCTCTGGCACCTGCAACTAAAGAGGTGGTTAATTCTGCCTAAGATGTTGCTAGGGCTCCAACAGAGTGGAAACGATCCCGTGTGCCCCCATTGTTAGAGAATCCTTCCTAGGATACCACGTTTTGCCAATTACAATCCCATTTTACTTCTCACTATTTTGTCTAAATTTGCTGAGGAACTGGAAAATGCTCACTTGTCAATATTCTTGCCATCAAAATCCACTTGTCACTACACAGGCAGGCTTTCGTTAAGTCCACGGCACCAAAGTTTCCTTCATCTCGGAGGGCGTTTTACACTAGTCCCCAGCCTGGTGTCCAGATTCTTTAGGGTCTTTTCCTATTGCTACTCCTTTTGCAAATAATCTTGGTGTCTATTTTGAGGACATACTTTCTTTTAAACCCCAGACTGTGAAGGTTGCTTCAACATATTTGTTACTTCTGAAGATCTTGAAAAATTAACTTCTTCTCTTATCTGAGCACTTCCGCTTTATCATCATTCAGGGTATTGTGGGCTCTTGCCTGGACTACATGGATGTCCTCTATATCTTGAGATGCCTGCCGCTACCACTCATCCCTTCCAATTGACTCAAAATGCAGCGGTAAGATTTTTTTTCAAACTCTACCGCTTTACTTCTATTTCCACACAATAAAGCAGCTTCATTTGTTGCCCATTCATAAGTGTGCCATGTTCAAGAGTCCTTTCCTGTGTTTTAAAGCATTGCATAATAACCCTCCATTTTTCCAAAGTATGTTTACTGCTCATCTCCCTTGATGCATTCAGTGTTCTTCTCAGGATTCCCAGCTCCAGGTAACTAGGATCAAAAAATTGCCTTTTCCTATGAAGTAGTGAGACTTTGGAATTCGCTACCATTGGACCTTCAGGGAAGAAGCTGCTACCCCAAGTTCAGGAAGAGAACTTAAAGCCTGGATACTGAAATTGAAAAGTTTTAGGTCTTAAAGTGGTAATTTGCACCATGACGCTGCATAACATTCAGAACATGAAGAACCATGCAGTGATTTGGTCACAAAGCTACTCTACACAGATCTTTACGTTCACTCACATTTATTTTCTCTGTTATTAGGCAGTCATGTTGCATTTTCATTCATCGTACGTATTTTTTTTATCTAAAGTTCAGTTAAAAAAAATACGAAAAATGAAAAATGAAACTTTAGTTCATCACTGCTACTAACTTTAGGGCCTGTGCCTATTCTGTACTGGCATCCCTCCGGGCAGGTCTGAGAAATTGCTGAAGCCATGGCCTTGGCAAGAAGCTGCTATTGTGCTTAAAGCCATCTGGAGAGACCCCAATGGGGACAAGTGACTGCTGACCTCTGCTGCGCAGCAGTCTGAGCAGGAGCATTGGGCAGTAAAGGCTACCCCAAGGACAAGAGATCTTCACATACAAAAGGGAGGGCAGTCAGACAATGATCCTGTAAAAGCAGAAAATGACCAGGGAAATGGATTTACCGGACGATACCCACACTTGAAGCATATTTTTATTTGCAGATGTATAACAAGCTATCTAACTTTACTCCTTCATATGTGGCCCAAGAAGTCAACGGAAAATTGAATGAAAGTGCAAAGCGGAGAGCTTGGGGAAATGTAATACTTACAATGCGATGCCTGTCTACAAGAAGCAAGTAACCTGCCTAACACTTTGGGAAGACCATTTTTTGCACTTGTGCGTCCAAGAGGCCTTATTATTCTGATTGGTTCCAGTGACACGGTGAGAACGGCGCCCAGGTCAGGGCAAAGTACACCAAAGGTATGTTTCTGGGTATCCAACTGTTCATATGGTTTTCATCCCACAATGTGTATCTCTCTTCCGACAGCTTTTACAAGAGGGCGATGTACCAGTCAAACGTTGGAAATGTAGTATTAATAAAATTAATTTAAAAAGCAGTTAAGTGAAAGACACACCCTCAGATTCGGAACCCTCCCACTTCAAGAGTCCTTGAAGATTTCTCCGATTCTGAAGAGACTCATTTGATATCACAGCACAAACATACATTCGCTGTCATATGTAGACATCACTGGCTCTCGTGAAGTAAGTATCGATGGCTAGAGATTCACACTCCCACTACCCCCCTGCACCCCAAAGTTATGCATTCTGGTACAAAGGCTCAAGTCACTACCCTCATGCAGACAGCAACAACCATCGTTAATGGACCCCCAACAAATGTAAAACTAGGGACATCCTAACACATGTGAGGAAAGCTCACAATTCGCCACGGAGGAACTGTCCAAACGCAAACTTCGACATGTGAGGCGTTGACAAAGTGGAACAGTGTTGAAGACATTCATCTAAGAAAAAGAATCTCTCCTGCAAAGAGGCCCTAAGCACAGATACAAGATCTTACAAGGGGCCCAAATGAGGAGAGAATGGGCCTAGCGCCTCGAAGATGATGCACGTTCCAAGGGCCCACTCCCTGGGATCTGCTGAACTTTAACGCATTTTAAAGAGCTACCTGTGAGCAGGTGTGGACTGGCCTGTAGGGCAATCTGGCTGTGCCATCAGTGTTTGTGGCGTCATAAAACATGTCAAAGCATGAACGTGCCTGCTGCAAAGCACTGCGTGCACCCGGCCTAAGGACATTTTTCATTTCTCATCCAGAGTACAATGGCGCATCAGCTTGAAGTTTCGCGGAGAACAGCAGACGTGGAATAGCAGGGCCCGTGATGAGAGGAGGAGCACCCGATTGATAAAAGGAGTTCAACGTGGATGCTATTATCTCATCGAAGCAAGAGTGACGGTCCAAAAAACACCTCTTGTCAGTAGAAGTGCAGGGACGAGTCAATGTTTGTTTTTATCTTTTTGATAGGGAAGGAACTAGGGGGCATATTATGAAGGTTCACACCAGAACATGGGCTTCTATGGGAATTCTCACGGGCATATTATCAAGCCCATTAGCAGCAGTTTTCTGCCGATAAAGCAGGGATAATTTTAACGCCGGACCTTGATAATATGCCCCATAGTGAATACTGGTACAAGCATTGCATACAGCAAACACAAATAAGTGATGAGTTTGACCCGCTATCATCAAGACAATTATCGCCGCTTTAGCGGCCGTTTTCAGCCGTAAAGCGGTGATAATCCTAACACGGTATTAACAAGGACACGCTAACAGGCATTAGCGTGTGTTACCTTGTGTCATCCCACATTTCACTAACGCCTTGCATCTCATCGCTAATGAGATGCAAGGTATGCGTTCCTGACATTCACTACATGGCAAAACGTCGATATCGCGGATTCGTGCTATCAACAAGGATGCCCCATACCCGCGTTGCAACTATGAAAGTCACGCAAGGACACAATTAACGCTGGTTTCTAATAACAGGTTAGTTTCTGACTTAGCCATATTGCCCTATGGGGTGGATTGTCATGCTAAATCCACCATGGCTTATCATCAACAAATTCCCTATCGCTGACATTTTATCGCTGGATTACCAGCGATATTGCAGCATTTCGCCGCTATCACTGGATATTTTATCGCTTTGGAGATAGCTGTTGATGATAACGCGCTATCTCAGCGATAATATCCAGCGATAGCCGACGATAACTCTAATCGCGCTAAGCGCCCTTAGCGATAATTATCGCGGGGCCTTGTAGATATGCCCCCACGGAAGCATGTATTGAAAAGTTCACAGTAGCCCTATTTTCAAACGCGGTCACTTTTAAATCCGCCAACTGGGGCCACTTTTTTCTGGTGCCCATGTTCTGCCCCAGTCCACACCTGGCTATGAGAGCATACGTTTCGGCTCGTTTGGTCTTCATGCGACAGTAGGCTTCGTCTCCCAGCTCCTATCTATTGCTGTTGACTTGGCAGAACTCGTCTCTTGGGCGACACCCACCCTGTCGTTCACCACCACATAATAAAGACAGGATATGTATGCTGCCTGCACTACGTCTGGAGAAAAGCATTTCAGCCGGAACACGATGGACTATTAAACAAGATCTTTCCGAGAACATTACATTGTGATTTCCATTTCTACAAAAAATATATGGACTACCTAGTAGGCACCCTATTTATTATGTGTAAATATTATTCACAAACTCACCAACGGGAACATTACATGACCGACTGGTCCTGCAGCTGCCATTAAGACACGTTTCACAGTGTGGTCAGATGTGCTCATACAAGAGAGCAACATTAACAGACGCAGTCACATCAAATTTGTGGCGTTATCCATTTCAAATACTTGGAGTCAGTGGTCAGCTTGCTAGGAACAGACTAGAAGAAAAACTGAGTTTACCAATTAATGGATTTGGCACACGGAGCTGCAACTGGGGTTTGTCAGTTCACCACTTTTGCCCCTCAGCAGCTCTGACAAGAAAAAAAAAGCGCGCGCGCCTCGCGCTAACAGTAAAAAAAAAAACAAGTGGCGGCAAAGTGAAAGCGTTTCCCTTGCGTGAGCGAGCAGCTCCAGGAGCGATAATTGCTAACACATGGTGCCAAAGCTCGCTCCCGCAAGGGAATCGCCAAATGCGCACGCGTTGCCATTGAAAGCAATGCAACTCATGCACGTTTTTAGGGACAAAAGCGGATCGATTCCAAGAGGTCCCCCCTATGCAGCGCATGTGCGCTGCATAGGCGAAACCTAAAAAAGAGTGCCTACACTGCTGGAGCCTGCAGTGGAAGGACATTGGACCTCGAAAGCAGTACTTGGTCGAGGCTTCACGGAAGGACGGTAGAATGAAGATTCGACTCGAAGCCCAGAGAGCAGACAGAGGCAAGGAGAAGGGGCTAACCAATAATAAGCAAGGAAACAAGAGTGACGTGGGAGCCAGCTAATGGTAAGTAAAGTGACATGGGAGCCAAATGAGAGCCAGCCAATGGTAAGAAAAGGTAAGTTATGGGTGGCTGTGAGCTCCTTTTAAGATTTATTGTTTTAAATGCAAGCAATTTCGCAAGCACAGTGCAAGTGCTGTGCAGACAAAACCTGAAAAAAGAATAACATCTTTCACCAAGGTCATAACAAAGTCAGTCCATGGTTAATACAGCATTAGAGTATTTTGTGCATTCCCAACTTTTCACAAAGGTATCAGCTTTCACACTCACTCAAGTAGAGTTTGTTCCACAGTGTATGAGATACGAAAATCATCTTTATTTTCTTTTTGAACGTCTGACCAAAGGCACTTGCAACAGCTTATGATCTACAAACTTAAACATCATGTGGTAGTTTGCAGTCATTTTTTACTGTTTCTTACCGCCAGGTAAGACATAGCGGTAAGGAAGAGTAAAAACAGTATAATCCTCACCATCGCCACGGGGGAAGACTTTATGGCGAAGGGAGTATACTTTTTACTTTTCTGAAAAAAATGCCATTTCGGGATATTCTTTTTGAAAAGAAAAAAGAATTCTGTTTGCTACAGGGCTGCGTTCTTCTGACGCAGCCTTGTAGCAAACAGTAAAATGTATTTTCAGGACCCTGCCAATGATTTTAAGAATGAACGCCTGCTTTGAGGTCATTTATAAATTAGGTGAGCGGCCTCTCCATTATACGGACGGATACATTTACTCTGTCTCCATGGAGGACCCAAGGGCTGTCCGCCTTAACTTAATTCGGCCCCAATATCTCCTAAAACGCTAAGGACCTCATATACAAGGCCATTGCGCTGCCTGTGCGTCTCCTTTTTTGGCACACTGGTGGCATAGTGTGGCTGCCCATATTTACAAGACCACGTAAAGTCACCCGGCGTGACTTTTCATGGCCTTGTAAATATGGGCCCCTTTCACACATTACTCTACGTGAAAGGGGCATTCCATGGATGTTGCTGTGTGTGTCAAACATCCATGGAACCTGACACATTCCCAGATTTACAAAGCTTTGTAAAGCTAGGAATGCGCCAGAAATCCTACGCCTCCCCAGGGGAGGCATAGGAATGGCATAACGAGGAGAAATACTTTTATTTCTCCTCATTGTTTCCGCTTTCTATGCATGCTGCAGAAAGCAGCACGCATAGAAAGAGGAAAATGCCATCAAACATTGTTTTTGTGTCCCTTCCTGCATACAAGCAATCATCCCCACAACAGAAGCACCCTTGCAACATGATGCAAGGGTGCCTACGCTGGTGCATAGCAGCCAATTGGGTGCCAGCGCAGAGGAAAGCACACAGATGTGTTGTATTGTTGTTAATACGATGCATAACTGTGCTTTTATAATGACACATTACATGGACAACATAGCCACAGCCAAGAAAACATACCTTGGAAACAGAATAAATCAGGCCTCCAACTCACACAAAGAGCTCTACAAAATAGTCAAACAATTTACCAACCTCTCCTCGTGCCAACCACCACTCACTGCTTCCCAAGAATGGGTCGACTCCCTCTCATCTTATTTTGTAGACAAAATAGATGAGATCTACAGACAATTCCCAACAGACACCGCACCTAAACAGGAGATCAACATAGCCTCCCCCTCACATACCCCTTCTCTCAAACAATTCTGCACTATCACAGAGGAAGAAGTGGCCCTCACCCTAAACAAAATCAAATCCGGATCTCCGGATGACCCGGAATCCTCTCAGATCCTATCTAAAATTGCACCAGTCCTCATCCCACACCTAACGAAACATATTAACCTTTCACTGTCACAATCTATTGTTCCCTCACACTGGAAGGAGGCTACAATTCGACCAATCCTGAAAAAACCAACTGCTGACCGTAAACAACTTGCCAATTATAGACCTATCTCCCTCCTACCCCTATTCGGCAAGGTCTTGGAATCACTGATCAATGGCCAGCTATATAAATACCTGGAAAACAACAATCTGCTGGACCCATCTCAGTCAGGTTTCCGGGTGTTCCACAGCACCAAAACCTCCCTGCTCGAGATTGTCGACAACATCAGGCTCTCTCTCGATGCAACACAATCTGCTATCCTTATCTTGCTTGACCTATCTGCGGCCTTCAACACCATCTCTCAAGACGTCCTTCTGGAACGCCTGTTGGAGTTTGGTGTCCAGGGCCCAGCATTAAGCTGGATCAAGAGCAACCTGACAGACAGGTCCTTCAAGGTTCAAATAGGCGTCTTCTCCTCCAAGAGAAAGATAGTTGACAACGGGGTCCCTCAGGGATCCATATTGAGCCCTACGCTCTTCAATCTATATGTCACCACTGGCTAAGATAATCCGAGCACACGGGTTCGACACAGTGTCATACGCTGATGACACCCAGCTGCTGATCACAATCGGAGCAGACCCAAATGACACCAAATCCAGATTTAAACAGTGCATTTCGTCCATCTATGACTGGATGGTGCGCAATTACTTATTACTCAATGCAAGCAAAACTGAAATCCTGCTCTTCAGCAATGCCCAGAAAATATGGACAGATGACTGGTGGCCACCGTCCTTGGGACCCTGCCCTCCACCCAAATCCATAGCACGAAATCTGGGTATAATAATACATGACAAACTCTCCATGGCTGACCACATAAACACCGTGAAACGTACCAGCTATGGCCTAATGAGAACCCACAGAAAAATCTTTAAGTGGATTCCCCTATCATCCCGGATGCCCCTAGTACAGGGACTCATCATTAGCCGCATAGATTACGGAAATGCACTATTGGCTTGCATCAATGAGGAGCAGCTGCCAAAACTCCAAGTCCTACAAAACACTGCACCCAGACTGGTTCTTAACCTCCCTCCCCGCACACCCTCCGCTCCAAGCCTGAAGACCCTGCACTGGCTCCCCATAAAAAAGAGGATCAATTTCGAAATATGTTGCTTGGTCCACAAGACCTTAATTGGCAAGGGGCCTAAATATGTAGCCAAAAAACTAATAAAATACCAACCAGCCAGACTTCTTCGCTCGACTAGTAAACTACTCCTAGCAGTACCTAAAGTGCGTACAGTGAGAAACGGTGGTAGAGCCTCCTCCAAAATAGGCCCTGAAACCTGGAACGCCCTACTCCTACATCTTCGTACCGAACAAGATCACAAGAGGTTTAGCAAATCTCTTAAAACCTGGCTTTTCCAGCTATGATGAGAGACCCACCACGGTTATCTGAGTATCTGCTGGCGCTGCGAGACCTACGGGTGATACATGCGCCTAACAAATACCAAATACATACATACATACACAGCTCGGGGCAGCGAAATGGCTTGTGGCGCGCTCTGCATCATTTTTTTTGTAAATGAGGCTCTCAGGGCTTAACCATAGTGAAGAACAACGTTCAAAACAAGCATTGGCAAAGTTCATTGATCATGTTTTGGAAAGTTGTTGCAGTGGTTAATGTTTTTCCTTTATTTTTTATAAAAAGCAAAAAACAAAGCATTCCAAAACCTAAACATGGCCACTTCACGCTTGCAATTAAAAATGTTAATTTGAAAAAATATTCACAGATGCACCTTTGAAACATGATGCAACGGTGCCTGAGCTTGTGCATTGCAGCCAATTGGGCGCCAGCACAGAGGAAAGCACACAGATGTGTCGTATTGTTATTAATACGATGCATAACTGTGCTTTTATAATGACGCAGCTCGGTGCAGCAAAAGGGTTTGTGGCGCACGCTGCATCATTTTTTTTGTAAATGAGGCTCTCAGGGCTTAACCGTAGTGAAGAACAACTTTTAAAACAAGCATTGGCGAAGTTCATTGATCATGTTTTGGCAAGCAGTTGTAGTGGTTAACGTTTTTATTTTTATTTTTTATAAAAAGAAAAAAACAAAGCATTCCAAAACCTAAACATGGCTACCTCACGTTTGCAATAAAAAAATGTAAATGGGAAAAAATATTCACAGATGCACCTGTTTTAAATTTTAAAAAACACACTTTAAACCAGCTCGCGGCTAAAAGGAAAGGAGCTATTTTTTGGCAGATGTGAACAATGTGCACAGGGTTCCTGCAGTCACTTAATGTTGGAACTGGCACTTTCTGGTTGGCTATGGCAATCCCCCAGTCAGACGGAACCTACAACTCCCATCAAGGGCAGGTGATAACACACACTGTATAACTTGCACTCACTCTTTGGTGGCTTGGCACCGAGCAGTCAGGCTTATCACAGAGGCAATGTGTAAAGCATTGGCACAGCACTCACTTACGATAAATACCAAGAGCGTCACAAAAGAGACTTCACAAGTGAAGTATGTAAATAATGTTCAACACACACATAATAATCAACATAACGTGAACATCGTCATCTTATGGGCAGAAATCACATTGGGAATGTTTTCCAGCAGTACTAGTCTCAGCCAGGTTCGAATGACATCAGCGGTATACACACTTGGGAAAAATTTGATCCTAAAGTCCCACCATCACCCTTATGTGGTGCAATACGTTGTCCACTCCTGACCCACCCCACAAATATTATAAGTCAGCACCACACAGCTAGACGGGTCTCAACCATATCAAAAATATGTACATATACCGAACTATACCACTTTTCAGCAGCACCACAGGCCGAGGCCACCCGGGTAAAACCAATGTCAAACCCAATGCTTTCCTAACACGAAATCAACGTACTTGGCAAACCACCGGCTAGTTCGTTAATCACAGGTGGTGTGCCTACTGTCACTCCCACACACACACTCACTCTGCACCACTACGTAGTGCAACAGATATCAGACAGGTCCTTACGGAACACTTTTGCACACATACCCACCCAGCACCCTAATGCGGTGCCACTGATACCTAGCAGGTCAATGGGTAACACGTTGCAGACACCGTGGCCCCAAGCCTCCCTTCAACGAATGCCAGCTATCCTATACCGCTGATTGGAGAGACCCCGACCTCCTCCCAGGCACTAGGCCGCACATGGACCAGGGTCCCGGGGAAGCAGGTGGGAGATAGGCTACAAGGTCAATTAGGAGGCAGTCAGTAAAAGGGGTTTGACAGCCACTCGAGATGCGGAGCAGGAACAGGCTGAGGGCACACCAAAGGGGTCCACAAGGGCCTTCTGGCACCAGCCCAGTTCCAAAAGCACAAGGGGGTCACGCAGCCTTTTAACCCGCTTCCAAACATTATCGGGAGCATCCCTCCAGCCCAGGCAATCACTCTTACCACCCAGGAGCTAGTTGAGCAATACTACTGGGCACCACAATGTCATCAGAAAAGGCCAGGTTAGGATAGGGCTGTTGGTCCACTGCGCTAAGGGCCAGAAAAGGAACAAATGAGGAATGAAAAATAAAGGAGGAGATTGGCACCTCTCAGAAGGAAGAGGCACCCCGCCAGGTACACATCGATCAGACTCTCACCCAGGCAATTCGGGCACAATGTCCAGCGTGCATGATACAGGTCGCACTGCGCAATGATACGGGTCGCACCAGGCCCTTCCGTTCACACACACAATGACGAGTTGCGAATGCCGTACCTCCCTGGAAATGAGGCACAAGTCCAGTGCATGTTGATATTGGTCATACCACACAGTTCTGGTCGCACACACACGCGCAAGTTCAGCAGTGCCTCATGAGGGAGAATGAAGCACTACTACAGTTACGTCCCCACATCAAAGGGTCGCAACCGGTGAACCGGACACCACTTGCAATGAGCATGCAGTCGGCATGTTGCACGAGACACATGCTGCACGATCGTCGAAGTGGATCACTTGAGTCCCGCAATCTGTGTATCGCTCACCACCATCTAGATGCTTATGCATGCCAAGATCCCCTTGATGAGGGGGCCACATGCCTTAGATGAGGGCAAGGCTTCGGGGCTCTGCACGTGGTGATCCAGTCTCCAGGCACAATACTTAGTACCACGATCACACTGCAGTACCAGTTGGAATCCAGCAGACATTGTGGGCACTTCAGAGTGTACTGTTCTCCAGGTGTCACAGGTAAATGGTGTGGGTCCCTTGTAGGAGAACTTTGATGTCCCTGAGATCTCCAAGAGAACAGGGGGCAAGCTAAAAAAATTACTATTCTCACACAAGGGAGTGCAACATTAGGGAAAGTGCTGGATAGCTGAGAGACAAAAATTACTATTCACACTCAAACAGTTATAAAAAAAATGCATATATTAAAAAAACTAAAAATCATAAAAATAAATAAACAATATTTTAAAAATGAAAAATCTAATATATTAAATAGATAAAAAGAAAAGAAAACATATTATAATATTAATTACATATAACAAAAACCTACAAATATTATATAAAAGAAAATAATAAAAAAATTAAACTAGAAAATATTTCCAAACAAATTAATTAATACATACATTTATTTATTTTATTTCCTACCCTATAACACCACACCAAAAACAAAACACTTCAACATTATAAATCACATTTACTTCCATAATTAACATAATTAATTAACTGCACACACTTTAACACTATAATATCCACAACACACATCTAATTTAAACTATAAAATAATAAAACACAATTAAAACTTATTTTTAAATTAAAAAGTATTACTATTAACAATTAATAATGAAGTAATTAAAATGTATTTACGACCCACCCTTTACCCCTTTAAAAGTAAAAACAACACACACAAAAATAAACAATTACCCAAAATAAGTATCAAATAATTAACATTAATTAACAACTATATTTAGTAATTTTAACCTCTCCTTGAGGGACAGGACACCACATTAAAATAGGATCTCTCAGCCGAAACACAAATAAAAACTGACCGTCTTCATTCAAGGGGATTGGAAAAAACGCCTGGCAAAGATCGATGACAGTGAACCATTCAGCCTCACATGGAATCTGAAAAAATATCACTGATGGATTCGGTACCATGGGACAACAGGGAACCACTACAGTGTTGTTTTTTCAAAGATCCTGCACAATGTGGTACTTACAGCTGGGTTTCTGTAAGCCCTTAATGGGAGAGTTACATGGACTCCCAAGGATATCCTTCAAAATCCCCTGCTTAGTTATGGACTCAATCACAGTTGTTATCCCAGCAACTGTCTCTGGCATTAGTTTATATTGTGGTGTTCTCGGGTATTCAGCAATGGGCTTAATTTGTATATTGACTGGATCAACTCCTTTAATGAGTCCAACGTCCTTTCCCAAAAAATCCCAGACCACATCTGCCACTGTGTCGCTGAGATCCAACAGTAAATCTTCCACCGTCAGCAAGGGAAACAATGAAACACTCAATTTTTGATTTGCCAATTTAAATGCCTGAAGCTCAATTTCTTGCGTGTATAGTATATAGTACAATTCAACTTACACAATAGGTCACATCCCAAGATCGCACACCCCAAAACTGATGATTATCCTCAAATGTCCCTATCTTCACAGGGTCCTCATCTGTCAAGGGATTTGAAATCCTCTTATTTGCAACTCCCACAACGCAGATTGTTTTCCCGAGAAGGGTAGATGTGGAACCTCTGCTGTTCTCACAGTAGATCGAGTAGCACCAGTGTTGTTCAAAAAGGTGACATTGTGGCCATCTACATCAGTATCAATGTATGATCCACTGTGATCTACCTCTAAGACTGCACCAAGTGTACAGCTGTGGAATTCAATAAAAGCAGGGAACTCCGTTGTAGCTGTATCCAAGTTCCAGGTTTATTGTTAGGAAATAGTTACAGGAGATGAAGTAGGATAAACAGCATATTAATCCAGGTAATCAACGCCCCACCGGAAGAAGCAACCCTGCTGCTCAGCCTACATACAGCAACTGACTCAAACATACACAAAGGGAACATTCCAAGACATCGCTGAGACTGGCGGAGCAGCAGAGTACAGGACACAAAGAAAGAACAGCGTAGAGACGAAAGCAAGCTACCACACACCTCCCTCCCTAATGGAGACAATAAAAACTAAGGAGGCAAGTGGTAAGAAAGAGAGCACAAAACAGAATAGAAAGGAACACATACATAACACACACTCCCCTCTATAAACAGCAGGGAGAAGTGTTTAAAGACAAAAATAATGCAAGAAATAGGTGAAGAACTCTCTTAACGTGGTTTGAGTCCACCATCGGACAAAAGCAACTGGAAGGATGGAGAGAAAGTGCTCAGTAAAAGTAAAAGCAATAAAACCCATCACTTGAAAACACAAGCAATGATGGGAGCGTAAGGTGCTCCTGCAACGAGCTTAAAAATGATGCTCACAACAAGTCACTGTAAATAAAGATTTACCACCACAATAGTTTAGGACGCAAGAACAATGCAATCCCAGCACTAGAAAGCGTAGAGAGAATAGAGCACCTTAATGGCCCATCACAAGAAAACATAAAATTTAAAAGAAACACTGTCAAAAACAATTAGCGCTAAATAACTTGCTCACCACCACAAAGTCAAAGAATTGAGTACCTTAATGGCTCAGCACAAGAAAGCGTAAACCGAATTGAGCACCTTAATGGCTCAGCACTAGAAAGCGTAAACCAAATTGAGCACCTTAATGGCTCAGCACTAGAAAACTTCAAATTTAAAAGAAACACTGTAAAATGAAAGCAGAAAGAGCTAAATAACTTGCTCACAACCATCAAATCAAAGAATTGAGCATCTTAATGGCTCAGCACTACAAAATTTCAACTTTAAAAGATACTGTCAAAAAGACTCACCAGCTCAGCACGAGTAAAAAGAAGTGAGCACCGTAATGGCTCTGCACGAGTAAATAGAATTGAGTACCTATGTGGCTCAACACCAGCAAACTACAAAAAAGTTGAAAGTTGAAAACTTACTAAATAACATTAGCAGCCGTAAGCAGAGGATTAGGCATTACAGTGTATAATATAGAACACAAGTACAAAGATCCAGAATAATGGCATCATTAAAAGCAATTTCCAAGACAATACTTGCAGCATCAAATATAATGTTTACCAACAAATAATGAAATCAAAATCATGTGACTCATACCAAATTACACTTTACAATACTAACATGGCATAAGCATTCAAAGACAGGCAGCAACCAAACATAACTATAGCTGGGACAATAATTAGGTCCAAAACAAATTACACCAATACCCGAACTCTGGTATCCGAGAATTTTGTTGAGAGATGAAGATTTCCACACCAGACAGATAAGAAATTAATCATACCCCTTCAAGGTGAAACAGAGCCACAGAAACAGGAATGGCTTGACACTCCTAGCTCAGTCTCTGTCTTTCTACATAGAGGAAATGCGTAGCATTGAATTTCAGACGTGACCCCAACGTGCGCACGTCATCAGGCGCAGTAGAGAAACAGTCAGAAAAGTCATGATATCGACGTTGAAGCACGCAGCGAAATGGAACATTATGAAGGAGCTTCCTTAGGTCCGAAGTGTAGTGTTGGCGCAACGGACCAAACCATTGCCCGAGGGTCCGTGTGTGTGTGTCAGGGTCACACCCCCCCTTCAGGGTAGCCGTAGTTGGGTCAGCCCGACGTCCCCACGGACGGTACGCATGTACATCAATAAAAAGCCCAGGGCGCTGGGCGTGGCAGGCATTCCACTGACCACTAGCATAACACACGTGTGCCCCTGCGATTTATTCCTAGGCCTTAGGCACGACTTTACACTGGCGACGAGGTGGTCTCGCCACCCCATCGCGCGATCTCGAACCCACGCTCTTGCCCAAGGAGCGGTTCGCACCACCTGCAGCTGGCCTGGCCCCCGCGCTACCTCTGGCCCCTGGACGCCCTGCGAGGTCCCCCGGCTGGCCTCACCTGTTTGGCTGTGCTCCCGGTGGCTCCCCCGGGCCCCGACGACTGCCTCCTCCCTCTCCGGCAGCCTGCCTCTCCTGCGGAGCCTGCGCGCGCGGAACGCTGGGACCCGCCTGCCAAATCTCACGCATCTCGCGTGCAACACGCGGCCCGGGCCTGCCATTTCTCACGCATCTCGCGTGAGGCCCGTTTCTGCTGTCGAGAAGGTCCCTGGTCGACCCTGCCTACTCCCCAGCGGCCCCTGGCCCTCAGCACGGCCTACCTGCCCACGGACAACGCCAGGAAGGTTGGTGTGCCTCCCCGAAGAGAGCTAGTGACGCCCCCTGCAGCCATCCTCGGCGACCATGGCCAACGTGCCTCCCCTGGAGCCCTTCGAAGTCACCGGCACCCCGCCGTCTCAAGCCGCACGGTGGAAGAAGTGGGTGGAACGCCTGGAGAACTACTTCGTGGCGGCGGACATCGCAGTTGTGCGGAGGCGTGCCATACTGCTACACCTTGGAGGTGAGGCGATCCATGACATTTCAAAAGACGTGGTGGAAGGTGGGCCGCCCATGACGTACGCCACGCTGCGCGACGCTATCACGGCGTACTTTGAGCCGTTCGCAAGCGCTGACTATGAACGATTCCTGCTCCGCCAGGCCCGCCAACTCCCAGAAGAGTTGGTGGACGTCTTCTATGCCAGGTTGAAAAAGCTAGCCAGCACGTGCACTCTCCCTGATGCGGACGACGAGATCCGCGCACAGTTCATCCAAGGCTGCGCATCGTCCAAACTCCGCGAAAGGGTGTTGGAGGCGGACAACATGCCCATGCGCGACATCCTTACGCTAGGGCGCTCAAAGGAACTGTCCAAGGCCAGAGCAGCGCACATGGAGCCAAAGCCGTCGGTCGCAATCAAAACGGAGCCGGTGTGCGCCCTCCAAACGGAGGGGGCCAACACTCGCACGAAGCAACCCCAGCGGAGAAACCCGAGACCAGTCCAGCCGTCCCCCGGCCGAGCCTGTGTGTGGTGCGGAGGAGTGACACCGCACCGAGGAGCATGCCCGGCCCAAGGCAAAATCTGCAGCGCATGTGGCAAAGCCAACCATTTTGCGAGTGTGTGCCTGTCATCGTCAAGATAGAAGCAAGGAGGCCCGCCTGGGAGGGTAAGACAGCTGGTACCACTACCCAGCACCTCCACCAGCAGCGACTTGGACGACGACGACGAGGCGGATGTAGCCTCTGTGCATGTCGTGCGGATGCTCAACACCCTGGCAGCGACGCCTTCGACAGGACCCATGTGCACAATCACTGTACAGGACCAGGCCGTAGCCGCTCTGATCGACACCGGTGCGTCAATCAACCTGATGGCTGCCAGCGTATACCGGACGCTGAGGAGCACACCGCCACTCCATCCAACGAGGGTGCAAGTGTACGCCTACGGCACCCACCGGCCCCTACGCCTGTGTGGGGCCTTCAGGACGGATCTGTCCCACGACACCACTCGGCTGCAAACCAAAGTATACGTGTCGCAGGAAGGTACGGGATTCCTGCTTGGGTGCCGCACAGCCCAAGACCTGGGCCTGATCCACTTTGCACTCACCGTCCAAACCCGCAACTTGGACCACCTGGTGCAGGAACATGTGGCCCTGTTTGAAGGGATCGGGTGTCTCAAAGGACCTGCCATACACCTCCACATCGACAGGACAGTCGCCCCGGTGGCCCTCCGGCACCGACGCATTGCGTTTCACCTACGGCCCAAGGTGGAAGCAGAGCTACGGACACTCGAGCAGGCAGGAATCATCGAAAGGGTGAGTGGACCCACCCCATGGGTGTCACCCATCGTAGTAGCCAAGAAGCCGAAACAGCCGGATGCAGTGCGGATCTGCGTTGACATGCGCATCCCCAACCTGGCCATCAGGCGCGAGCGCCACCTGACGCCGACCATAGACGACATAGTCGGAGAGCTATCGGGCTCAAAGTGGTTCTCCAAAATGGACCTGAGATCGGGATATCACCAGATCCCCTTGCACCCGGACTCCCGCCCCATTACCACCTTCTCCACGCACGCAGGCCTCTGGCGTTACACCCGGCTCAACTTTGGGATATCGAGCGCAGCGGAGGTGTTCCAGAACATTATCCAGAACGTCCTGCAAGGGCTGGACGGCGTCTTAAACGTCAGTGACGACATTCTAGTCCACGCCCCAACCCTGGACGAACATATCCGACGCCTCCGAGCAGTGTTTTCCCGGCTTCAGGAGCGAGGCCTCACTCTCCACAGGGACAAATGCGATTTTCTGCGTAAAGACATTAGCTTCTTCGGATACCGATTCTCCGACCAAGGAATAGGCCCGGATCCGGATAAAGTCAAGGACATCCACGCGGCCCCCGCGCCTACCTCCGTGACGGCTGTCCGCAGTTTTCTTGGGATGGTCACCTACTGCGGGAGGTTCATCAGAGACCTGTCCGACCTCACTGGGCCCCTCCGCGACCTCACCAAAGCCTCCGCCACCTGGGAGTGGGGCCCGGCACAGCAAGAGTCGTTCCAGAAAACCAAGGAGGTGCTCTCAGCCGACACGACCTTGGCGTATTTCGACCCTCGGCTCGAGTCACAACTCCTAGTGGACGCCAGCCCGACAGGCCTAGGGGCCGTGCTAGCCCAGCAGCAGAGGTGTGGAGAGGTGGCCCCCGTCTTGTACGCAAGCAGATCCCTCACGCCGACGGAGCAGCGGTACTCGCAGATCGAGAAGGAGGCCATCGCCATCCTGTGGGGGTGCCGCCACTTCCACATTTACCTGTATGGACACCCGTTCGTGGTGCTCACAGATCACAAACCCCTGGTCCCGCTGTTCCAAGGCTCCTCGTCACGCCCTCCCCCGCGGATAGAGAAATGGGTACTCCAGCTTCAAGAATTCCAATTCACAGTGGAGTATCGACCAGGCGCCCGAAACCCAGCCGATTTCCTGTCCAGGCATGCCCGCCCGGCTACGGACGTGGAAGCCACGGAGGCTGCAGCCACAGAGGAGTATGTCCGGATGATTGTGGAAAGGTCCTGACCCCTGCCAATGTCACTGGAGGAAGTAGCGCTAGCTACCAAAGAGGACGACTGTCTCCAGATGGCTATCCGAGCGGTCGCGTCAGGAAACTGGAAGCCGCTCCAAAGTCCGTCGTCTTTTCGCACGCCAGAGGCTCAAGCATCACTGAAGGCGCTCCACCTCGTCAGGAACGAACTGTCGGTGTCCCCTGAAGGCTGTCTCCTGAGAGGCCCCCGCCTAGTGCTGCCTAGCAGCCTCACCCAACAAGCCGCCCTCCTGGCGCACGGCGCCCACCAAGGCATCGTCAAGTCAAAAAACCGCCTCAGGTGCAAGCTCTGGTTCCCGGGACTTGACAAGATGATAGAGGACACGGTCCAGCGGTGCCCGGTGTGTTTGGCGACCAGCCTACCCGACCCCCCAGCACCCGTAATCACTGAAGAGGGCCCTACCTCACCCTGGGTACGAGCCAGTGCCGACTTCGGCAGCTTACCTGGAGGATGATACATGCTCGTAGTGGTAGACGACTACTCGCGGTACCCAGAGGTAGAGATCCTTCCCTCAACAGCCGCAACGGAGGTGATCCCCAAGCTAGAGAAGATCATGGCCACCCATGGACTCATAGGTGAGCTGCGCACGGACAATGGTCCACCGTTCAACGGCACGGAGTTGGCCGAGTACCTGCAGTCCCACCGCATCAAGCACCGACGCATAACCCCGAGGTGGCCGCTAGCAAACGGAGAGGTTGAGAGACTGATGAGGACTCTAAACAAAACTATTCAGATCGCCCTAGCAGATGGCCTAAACGTGGAGCTAGCTCTCTACCAATTCCTGCGCGAGTACAGGCTGACGCCTCACTGCACCACAGGGGCCCTCCGAGCCGCCTGTGTCTGGGCCGAGCAATCCGGGACACCATCCCGCACCACCCCGTGTGGGAGTCGTTACCAAACCCACCCAACCGCTCCACGGAAAACCGAACAAAGACTAACCAGGAAGCCTCCCGGAAGAGGAGAGCAGCTGACAGTACAATCCAAGTCGGCGACCGGATGCTAGTAAAGGACCGCCACCCCGGGGGAAAGTTCCGCCTGCCCTTCGAGCTAGCCCCGTGGACTGTCACCAACGTCAAAGGGACCCTGATCACGGCAATCAGGGGCGGTGAAGAAGTCACTAGAAATGCATCGTTCTTCAAGAGGGTCCCGCATGAAGTGGAGGAAGACTTTCCGGAGATAGAAGACTACTACCCAACGCATTCTCCCGGCCCTCAGAATCCCACGGGAGCTGATGAGCCACGCGTGGCGGAGAGTGCAGGAACGGGTTCTTCCACGCAAACCGGGAGAGAAGAGGTGCCACATGGAATGCAAAGCCGCCCGGACACGGTGGAGGCGGACAGTTCAGAGGACATGTTTCTCACCCCACCGGACGGGCGCAGCCAGAGCAAATACCATCTACGCCCGTGCCCGCGACCATCCCAGAGGTATCGAGACTTTGTGGCCCGCTGTCAACCACTGGAGTGATGGGAGGCTGCACCTCCACCAAAGCCAAGTAAGACTGTTCCATTGTTTTCCCTCATGAGACTCTTAGAGACTGTTAAAACTGTTGGGTCGCGCTAGGCGGCATGTTTGTTTGTTTTTCATTTCTGGGTAAAGGAGGAATGTAGTGTTGGCGCACGGACCAAACCATTGCCCGAGGGTCCGTGTGTGTGTGTCAGGGTCACACCCCCCTTCAGCGTAGCCGTAGTTGGGTCAGCCCGACGTCCCCACGGACGGCACGCATGTACATCAATAAAAAGCCCAGGGCGCTGGGCGTGGCAGGCATTCCACTGACCACTAGCATAACACACGTGTGCCCCTGCGATTTATTCCTAGGCCTTAGGCACGACTTTACACGAAGTAGTCACGTCAGGAACTCCAAGCTGCCGCACACCAAACTCCAGAACAGGAATGCAGAGGGCATTCCAACTCCCACACGGCTCGGCAAGGTTATGAGGTAAAAGTTCGTGGGTGAAAGAGAGTTGTTTAAGATTCAGAAGATAACAGCTGTTACAAGTTTAAGAGATGCACTCACCACTAGTTTAATGAAACGTAGGGCAAACCTCCACAAATAAATAAATGCACTCCAGGAATACTCGATTGAAGACCATCGGGAGACAGCCTTAAATGAAATAGCCCCAATACATAGCCATTTTTCCTAGGAAGCGTGCAGGGTACAGAGTCCATGTAGAAGTTCTGCCAACAATTAAGCCTTTGAACATCAGGCCAAGTTGCACAGGTAGCGCAGGCACTCTTTTGTTTAAACAGCAGGTTGCAGAAGCAGCGCAGGCATACAGAGGACAGCCAGTGAGCTGACTTTCATTCAAGCAGGGGCTTGCCGAAGTAGTGTAGGCACACTTTTGTTTAAATTGCAGGATGTAAACGTAACGCAAACTCACTTTTGTTTAAACAGCAGATTGTAGAATCAGCGCAGGCACACAGAGGACAGTCAGAAGAAGCACTGTTGCTCACGAAGTAAGTTGACTCACCGGCAGTAGAGGGAAACACAGGCTGACCTTTAAGTTTGCACAAGTGCTTGTTCCAATGATGTAGAAGTAGTAATATTTCAGCAAAGATTAACACAATGACCTGGGTTAAGGCTGTCCGTTGGAACCAGACACTGACGCAAGAAAGTAATTTTTAAACATTTCTTATCTTGTCTTTAGTTGCAATGATGACCTCTTTAAATTCAGTGAAGTCCTTTTCTTTCAAAGGGGGTCCTTTTTAGGTCTCGCCTGACGTGGGATGCGCACATGCGCAGTTTCGCTAGCGAGATTTAATGATTTGGGGTATTTTCTGTAAAGGGCATTAAGCCCCGTCACTCTTTTCCATTGGCCGGCGTCACCGTTTATGCTAAACGGTGGCCAGCCATTGGAAAAGAGGTGTTGGTGACGTTTTAGTTCAGCTTTCTGAGCTGTCCCATTTGGACGGGCTCGTCTGCCTTCCTTCTGCCATGAAAGCTTTCTTATCATTATGGGGCCATGTGTTTCAAAACACATGGCCCCATAAAGACGAAAAAGCTTTCACGACGGACGAAAGTGAAAGCGGACCGTGCTTGTTGTCTTACTCGATGTAAAGTGTTTTGTCCTTAGCATCGACGAACTCCATGTTATAAAAAACTTCAAAAATAAGTAAAAAACCTAGGCGCTCTGTACCAGCGGCGCAGGAACTGGGGGTGCGGGAGGCGCTGTGCAGAGGGGTTTAGAAGAACAAGGCACATTAAAGGGATATTCAAATATTTTTCTCCCAACAGCATTTGGTGTTATTTCAAAGACGTGCTGTCAAATACCCCATGTGTCTTCAGTGAGGTGAATACCCACGTTCTGTTCAAACACCACTGCCGGGTATTCTGTGCTAGCCAGTCTCCTTTATACCAAAGGAAGCAGTGACGCACAGGAACCCACAACAAGTGAGACACATACCAGCATCACCTTGGCCCCACTGACCACAAACTCACCTCCGTGAAGTTCCCGGTCATCTTTCCGAAGGAGTTTGGGATGCAAAGCAGAACTGGAGTGCTGAAGTTGGAGGATGACCTGCGCCTCGGCGCGCCGAGGCCCACTGCCCAGTCCAGGGCCATCAGCCCCTCGTCTCTGAGCTTCAGGTGCTCCCTCACGAAGTGAACTCTGCTGCTTGGTGGGCCCAGGAGGGACACCGCGGACTGCAGGGAAGGCAGGGCCCACCAGGGCCAGCCGCTCCAGCTGGGGCCCCGGAAGCTGGGGCAGTGCACGAGCAGGTAGCTGGCCAGGGCGGAAGGCGTACACCTGAGCACTGGCTCTGCGGAGGGGCCCTGACCAGGCGCGCCGACCCCGGTCTGGATGAGGCCCCTGGGAGGCAGGACACCGGTCAGGAACAGCAGGAACAGGATGGCAAACAGGAGCAACAGGGCAATCACCACAGTCCACGACCAGAGCAGGCGGGTGATGACGAAGAGCACAACGATGGCAAGGACAGCGGCGACGCACCCGGGCTTTGGAACTGGGGTCCCAGACATAGCCCTGGGAGCCAGAGCGAGTAGGGAGCGTCAGAGTGCACGGCGTACACTGTGAGGAGAGGTCACTGGTGGATAGGGGTGTGAGCTACGCAGAATGCAGAGACAGGAAGACAGAGAGGAAAGGGTGGTTTGTGCGCTAAGCACTGAATGAACTCCACACAGAGGAGCAGAGAGAGTCAGTGGGAAAAAGAGAGCAGGCGAAAGATGCAGAAAGTGGTGCGCCTGTGTACAAACCCCAAAGAAGAGGTGGAGAGCGTGGGGGTGAGGGACAAAAACCTTGAAGAACTGAGGTGAAGGAAATGGGAGAGGTGGGAAGAGTGTGTGAGAGCGCTAGAGGTGGGAGGGAGAGTAAGAGAGAGGGGGAAACTGGCTGCTCTTCCGAAAGAAACCTTATTGGCCTCAAAGTAAGACAGGTGTTTAGAGAGGCAATGACCGCCCTCCAGCTGCCAGGGAAAGCAAAGCAAAGAAAGAGATGGACTATGCACATCTTCCAGTTTCAGAGTATGTGAGAGCAGCATCCAGATGCGTGGGAGGGGCACCCAGAGAGAGAGGGTAGAGGTGGATGAATGCACAGCGTGAGGAGCTGCAGGAAGGCAGCATGTGTGAGCAGGCAGCAGAGAGAAGAGGCAGGGAGTGTGAGGGAGGGGTGAGGGGGGCAGTGTGGGTGCCAGGGAGAGATGGTGGTGTGATTGCAAGGAAGATGTGACAGGATCAGTTGGAGTGAGAGATTAGAGGTAGCAGTGGGAGTGTGAGGGAAAGGTGACAGGGTCGGTGGTAGTGTGAGGGAGAGATGAGTAGAACTACCCAGAGATAGCACCCCAAAGATTAAACACGACCACACGCACTTTTTGGAGAAAGATACAAAAATCTTTATTGAAAAGATAGAGCGCCTTGACATAGTTATCTTCTCTTTGAGGCTGGTATTGCAGCAACTGTGGCCCCCAGAAACCAGCAACAGGCAGGAACTGGAGGTCCTGCCCCGGAAAATGCAATAATTCAGTAACAGACAAACAAAAAAATACAACGAGCAGGCAGTATTGGTGATATAAAAATCTGGGTCAACAACGTAACCCTCGCTTATAAAGAGAGACAGAAGTGATAGGTGAATTATGAGAAATCTTTGGTGCTAGTCTGGTGTCAAGTGGACACATACCTGCCTTTCCACTGACAGAAACAACGCACATTTTTGAGACCACCAGTACACCATCTCTCTGTCTCTGTCTGTCTTTCTCCCTCTCTACTTCCCTGCTTTTCGCTCTCTCTCTCTCTCTCTTTCTCTCTATCTCTATCTCTCTTCCTTCTGTCTCTATTTCACACACACACACTCATTCTCTTTCTCCTTCCTTCACTCTCACACGATCGCTGTCTCTCTTTCTTTCCTACACACGCTCTTCTCTCTCATTCCCTCTGTGTCTCTCTCTATCACACACACACTTTCGCCCTCAACCTCTCTGACATGCGCGAGCACGTCTATTCTCACACCGTTCTGCAACTCTTCACGCGCACATGGCGCGAGCACCTCATCGCACCTTGATTGGAGCTTGGTCACAACCAAGCCCTTCATAAAGGCCACACTATGTGAAACAGCGTGTCACGCCTTGTAAGGAGTACGATGCGATATATCATTCTACTATACTGAACAATATCAACACACAAACAACAGCAGAGGTGCAGGCGTCCCTTGCCCGGCAGAATCTTGGGAATCTCATATAGGACGACATCAAAAATAAACAAGCATTGGCATAGCCAATAGGTCTCGCCTTTGGGACCTTATTAGTACCTTGTTAAACGTTTTATCCGCTATGATCCTGTACGTTGTCTACGATCCTCAGGGGCCAATCTTGCTAAGGTCCCGAGGCATAAATACAAAACTAGGGGCGGAAAAACGTTCACAGTCCTAGCAGCAAGAGCTTGGAATAATCTACCTGTAAATCTTAGACTGATTGAGTCCGAATGTCTCTTTAGGAAACAACTGAAGACCTGGGTCTATCAGCAATCAGATACCTATGTGCTAGCAGCCATCTAGATCTTTTCACCGCTTATCCCCTACACGCATGCTCAGCGCCAAGATGCTCCTTCCGGAGCGAATGTTGCGCTTTAGAAATATCCAAATAACAATAACAATAGTTATCCAGCACAATATCCTTGGTGCAACAACATCAAGTGTTGCATGGCTAAACACTTATAAGGTCCCAAAGGTGAGACCTATTGGCTATGCCAATGCTTGTTCAGCTTGTCGACAGTGTGGAATTCAATAAAAACAGGGAACTCCGTTGTAGCTGTATCCAAGTTCCAGGTTTATTTTCAGGAAAAAGTTACAGGAGATCAAGTAGGATAAACAGCATATTAATCCAGGTAATCAAGTACAGCATAGTAAGCCCCACCGGGAGCAGCAACCCTGCTGCTCAGCCTACATACAGCAACTGACAGAAAGATTCAAACATACACAAATGGAACATTCCATGACATCACTGAGACTGGCTGAGCAGCAGAGTACAGGACATGAAGAAAGGACTGCGTAGAGAAGAAAGCAAGATACCACAACAGTCTTCCTCCCCACTCAGGCACCATCTTAAGGACTGGTCTGCACCATAGTCATTGAAAGCCTCAAACATAGGAAATTGTTGGAAAGGACCTTATTATGGAGCACATTCACACAGCTTTCTGTGGCATCAGAGGCTACGGCACTTGCATCACAGGGCCTTGAGATCCTCCCATATTTCCGATTTTGGTCTGGGCACATTTTGTGTTTGTACTACGTTATCCTGTGACTGGTTAAAACCCCCATTCTGATCAAGATTTGCAGGATTAAGGCGACATTCATGCTTCAAATGCCCCACCCTTTAGCAATAATGACATGGGCTGGTCTTTTTCAAAGTAGCAACATCAACTCCAGTCTTGGGATCTATTGCAACACCTCTGCCTCTTCCCTGCCCCTGTGTTTCTCCACCTTGTTGCATCTGAACCCCTGTTTGATGAGTACCTGACACTGGGGCAACATTCCCTACATAGGAGTGAACTTATCCCCCCTTATGAGCAGCTTTCATCTGCACTAACATCAACTTTGCCTTCTTACTTTTGTGTCTCATCTCAAGCTCATCACTGCATATTATGCCATCAAATCAGGTGTTGCTGGATCATCATGCTAATCTCAGATCACAACCCAGTTGAAAATCAAGACACAAACTATCTCATATCCTTGGGTTCAAGCGCAGCCATCCCACTGTACAGCCTGAAAGCCTGCAACAATCTTTCATAATACACATAAATTGTCCCTTTAGGTTCTTGAGTCGTTCTATCAATCTTGACCCAATCAATATCCTGTGGAGCCACCTTAGCCTTTAACCATGTAATCACCTGGTCATATTTCTTCATCACTATAGGTGACGGACCAGGCCTCACTGGGTCTCTTTCTGGTTCACCCTCAGGCCATTCCATGACTATTTTGCATGCAGAGCACAAATCACTAGGAACCACAGTTTCAAACAACGTGTTCAGATCAACCCACAACACTTTTGACATTTTCACAAAGCGATCAAACTGTTTGTACCATTCTACAGGTTTCTCTATCAACCTCGGGAAGTCGTTTGTAAATGAAGCAAGATCACCTCTACTCCAAGGTACATTTATATAATTCCCATTAGGTACTTCGCGTAGCAGATAAGCTACAACTCCTGTAACACTTTCCACTAAAGGATGTGGCTTCCCTGCTTCTCTCTTAGAATCCTTGCTCCTAGACTATTTGTCCTTCCACTTATCTAATGTACACCTGACTCGAATGCCTGCAAATATTTCTCGAATTTGGGTTTCAGTCCAGGTGTTCTCTAATCTTCAATATCCAGATCACTGAAAGTGAGCCTATTGCTCTCCTGCAAAGACTTTGTTTGTCTAACATCAAGATCATATTTTTGTGCCTATTCGTATAGTTTCTCATGTGATTGTCTCACTCTCCTGGTAACGTCTTTGGTCACAAACACCAGCTCTCTCGAATGGTAGGTGTCCATTTGGTTTAAATCCAAACTCCCACTTATCATTTCATCCAGTTCTGTTTTTAATTTGACCATGCCAATCAAATGTACATTTACAGCTGACTTTATAGTTCTCTGGCTAGTTTCCGTGCTTTTACTCTTATTAGAATTGCTACATTCTTTTAACCATGTCTCTAAGTCTAAGACATCAAATATATGGTGACTCTCAGGTGTCTTCTGCATGTTAGCAGATTCTCAAGGTGTGCTGTTATTCACTCTATGAACCGTTTCCCATACAGGCAAATCCAAACCTTCCAATCCAGGAAAGACCTTACAGGTCCTAACCCAGTCTGGGCTACAGACGGATCTGCAAGCACTGCACAAGGGGAACTTGCATTCATTGGAGTTAGTGGAACAAATCTCGCCTGAGAACTCTCCGTTTTTTCCTGTGATGTTCCCCTTTCTATAGCTATAGGTGTTCTGTGAGCCACATTCCCAGCTGAATTTGGATCGTAGATGAGGACAATGGGACTAATAGTGACCGGTACATTAAGAGCATCTGGAATCTTTGATACAGAAGAACTAGGATTGGATTGTCCTGACGCTTTGGGAGCACACATTCTCAGGTCCTCTCTTGCTACAGTCTGTATATTCCAGGGTCCGGAGTCACTGGTGCCAAAACGTTTGCAATATTTCTGGTGGCACCTGGATTTCCCCCACTCCCAAGGTATGGCTCTTTTTTTTTTCCAAATGCTCCCCCACCCTGTGATTGAAAGAAAAATGTGTGTGTTCCTCATAAACCCCCCCCCCCCTTCCCTCCCTGGGGAACCCTCCCTCAATACTAAAGACATATCAAGTCTCTTTCAGTATGCTCACCCCCTCCCCTGATGGATAGGGTAGAATAAGTTTATAGATTTAACATTAATTAAACGGACGGGCCTTTTATCTGCTTTATCCAAGTGCTAAGTTCCTCGGGGTCTCTAAAATTAAGCATTTTATTATCCCACATCACTTTCAGAGAGGCAGGGAACTGGAGCTTTGCAGTGGCTCCCAAGGTTTTTAATTCCTCTATGTACTTTCCGAGTTCCCATTGCCTCTCCTGTGTAGTGTGTGAGATATCCGATCTAATGCGGAAAGACCACTCTCCCTTGTTGTATACCCCCTTTTTTAGCCCTTCTGAGAGAACCTTTTCTTTTATAGCATATGTTTTAAAATTTACTAGTATTTTCCTGGTGTTCTTCCTTTCGGGCCTTTTAATGAAGGGGTCTCGTGGACTCTTTGGATATCATTTTCTAGAGTCAGTCTTTCAATTTCAGGATGGAAGTCATTTAAGAGATCAATTACGAAAGTTTTTATGTCTCTTCCCTCAAGGTCTTCTGGAACGTTCAGAAGTCGAAGGTTATTTCTTCTAGCGCTATTCTCCAAACTCTCCAGTTTATCCGCTGTTGTTCTTTCTTTTATTTTTAATCTCTTAATCTCTCCTGTATTCTCCTTGACCTGCCTTGAGAGATCTTCAACTGTAGCTTCTGCCGCTTCTACTCTGCCCATCACTTCATTGATTCTCATTTCAAGCGCCTCACAGGCCCCCTGAATCTTTTGCTGATTTTTTTCAGATGTCGCAAAGTTTTCTCTCATCTCAGAGATCAAGTTTAAAAGTAAGTTCTCTGTGGCGGAGATAGGCCCTACCGCCTGTCCTACTTCTGCTCCTACTCTTCCCTGCTCAGTTGGTTGATGAGGCAAGTTATGTGGGGAGATAATTATGGCGGGATTTTGGGCAGCCCTAGGAGTAGGGATGGAGTTGGGGCTGGCGCTCAAAGTTTCTGAGTCTTTTTGCGCTAGATCTTGCTCTGTACTGCTGGTTCGTGGTTCTACTAATACTTCCTCCATATCCATATCTTTTAAAGTAGAGAACCTATTCTCCAACAAAATCGTGTCGTCTCCCTGGTCCATAAGTCCCAGACTGGCCTTTACACTGTTTCTGTCATCATTATCGGGGGCCTGGACAGCTTGAGTACACGCCTGGGCTTGAACTTTAAAGTAGCTGCGGAGAGAAGGGGTAACCCGAGTACTAACTTGGTTGACTAACTTGGGCTGGTTATGTTTTGTTTTTTGAGGTTTTATAGATTTAACACTTTTTTTTCCTGGTATTTGGGGCCGAATTGTTGTTTTCTCCACTTGTGGAGTGCTAGGTGGGGCTATTATGCAAGGTAAATCCTGCTCCCACAGACCTTTCCGGCGCAGAGTATATCTGTTTAAGGCGCTACTACACGCCTCTGTGCCTACAACCGCTGACTTCTCTGCCCTCTTTAAAGATTGTTGAGAGCTGTCAAATCCAGCCTCATCTCCCTCACTCCTTGCAGTCTCGACCTCTCTGTGTGCCCCCGTCCCCCCTCGTTCTTCTTTTTTACCAGGGTCATCTGAGGGCGACGTCACCTGCCTTCGGCACCTTCTCCGCTGTATTCCGCCAGCCGCTACCGCAACCGAAGCCGTGCAAGGAAAGCCGATCCTAGCCGCTGCGTGACGGCGTCTGGCAATGCGCAACGCCGCCTCCGCCCAGACCCCACCTCTCGGCGGCAGGTCGGCGTCTCCAATCGCGGCCACAGCGGAGTCGTCCCCAGCGGCAACCAGCCCCAGAGCCACCGAAAGAAAGAGCCTACGCACACCAGGGACCCCCACGGCTCACAGAGGGTACGTACAGAGGGTATAATTCACCCCGTTACACCCCCAAGTTTTAGCAATCTGAAGCCACGTCCATTACAGTTTTAGAATTGCCTGCCCATCAGAGAAGAGGAGAGCGCGACCGCCCAGTGCTAACTAGCGGCCGCCATGTTCCCGATAACGATATTGGTATGGCTCACTGAATTGAGGTGGACGTTCTGCCAACAGTCCATCCAACAAACTATCAATAGCATCACTATCGCTGTATTCATGCTTCCTTTTGTCTTTTCCGCCCTTCTTTCTTTCTCTCTCTCTATCAGCTCCATCAGTCACCAATGCAGGATACAATTGTGCTCCCTCAATCATCTCTTCTCTCCATCTCTTTTTTTGTTCATCCCATCTCGCATCTGCACATGAAAGCATCGCTTTAGTCATTTTATATTTGTATTGATCTCTCAATTTTACATGTGCTGCCCGTTCCCATGCATTAAGTGCCTCAAACTGTGTAGGTCTAGGCAGTGGCTTCATAGCAAACAGCATTCCCCTCAAGAGATCAATTATTCTCAGATTAAATGAACCGTAGCGTGGAAATGTCCCTTCAACTTCTTTCTCAGTGATCTTGTGCCAATTTTTAAGCCAAACAATAGTATGAAATCCTACATTTGTTGCCACATAATGAGCTGGGTGGCGTATCTTCAGGTGGCGCATCTTCACCCATTCTAGTAGGAATTCCCACATCTCCGCGAATCATATCTCTGATCACTCTATAACATCTTGCTTTTTTCTTTTTTGGAAAAGTACAATTCAACTCTAATTCAAGATTTTCTGAGTTTCACAGCAGGATTACCATTAAACACAATAAAATAACAAATGGTGAATCCAATCAATCACAGCGTGGTGTTACACCAACCAACCTATCCCAGCGCGGCACACTCTGACGTTACTCTAGACTTCACAGCAGCTCTGCCTCCTTCATAATGTCTTCTCACACACACACACACATTCTCCTAAACAACAATTGTCTGCTTCACTAAAAGAATTGATAGAACCCAATCAATGAAAGAGCACACACATTCACAAATAAAACCTCGACCAGCGGGCAATTACCTGAATCAGTACAGTTTTCCTTCTGCGCAAAAAAGTCCACTACACTATTCACAATTGTCCCATTCACACACATTTCCCTATCTCAACTGGGCCGTCAACGACCTCTCACGACAAACACCACAAAACTCAGCAGTCAAAGACAATATGGTGTCTTCTGCACCTTACTGTTCATATTGGGTTCTTAGGCCATGTCGGACCCGATAACAACCTCAACACCGACCTATTACCACACTCACACAGTTCTCACAATATCTCCACCAGACATCAGTTAACCAATTTTTCACCGCAATCTGAACACAGTCTTCAAGCACAAAATCCTATTGATACTCACTCCTTTGCCGCTGTTTACACAGCACGCCACTGGAACTCCGTTCGTTCTCCAATCCTTGATCTTAGGTTCTAGACTAGAGACACTGAGGTTGGGATCTAGGCTATTCTAGATTTGATTCTAAATTCCCTTTACTTCAAGTGCACAACCACCCTCTACAGCTACCAACTGATGGAGACTGAGCTCACTTACACTGTAACACTTAGTCGGCGATCATTTTGTGAGACACAAGAGCTAAGGGAAACACTTTCTCTTCAATCTCCAAATACAGTGTAGCCATTTTGGTTACATGATAACTCAGTTCAACACCAAGTCTCAAGATAGTAAGTTTATTTCAAATTCAGAAACAGATTAATATATATTAGTCTGAGCATTATTGTATAGAAATACAAGGGGGCATGGCCAGGGAGGCAATGGAGTGAGACATATTCTCCTTGCTCTCTGTCTCCCTGAGGCCCGTCGAGTGGCTGTTTATCACCAAGGGGCAACCAACCTCAGCCCGGAGGGTTTCCAGTGCCCCCCGGCACCCGAGGAGAGAAGTCGCAGCCCGCTGCTAGATGATCTGTGGCATCTGGAGAGTCGGGAGACTCAGTGGAGGCGACGATGTGAGGCGGGTGCCATCTTGTCTCTGGAGACTGCCACGCCTCCTCCATCCCGTACCGCAGAAGGGAGCATGCGTCGAGCCGAGTGCGGTGTGGAGGCCCTTGCCCGCGTTCCTGGGAAGTCTCTGCTCCTGCAACTGGGCCTGAGTAGCCCCAACCATTGCCGCTGACTCCTCAGAGCTGCCTGGCACTGTAGAGAGCGCTGGGCCCACCACACCACCACACATCTCGGGGATGAGTCCACCACCTCCCGAGAATTCCATTTCAACTCTGGGGGCGGCCAAGAGATCCAGAGTGTTGAAAATTAAAACAGCGATATGATTAAGCATTCACTAAAGACATAAATTCCCCTTCCTTAGACAAAAGGTCTCTTCTTATGTTGACTAATGTCTGGACTCCATTTTGTAATGTCATGTCTCCACGTGCTTTGCACGAGAAGAGTCCTTCCTTTTCGTTAGTTGCGCTTGTAATCTGCCTAGTAACAGTCTATAAATAGCTCCTTTGTCCGTCTGGCGCATGCCCAGACTTGACCACATCTGTTATCAGTTAGTCTTTGCTTGACCATGTTTTCGCGGGCTCAGGAAACTGTTTACTCCGCCCACATATTGATTCTGTATCGAAAATGTCCATAAAAGGTAATGAATTTTGCCTCATGTTGTATCCACCCACTTATGAGCCCCTCTGTTGTGTATAAAAGGGGACTGTGTATGCAAGTTCTTTGTGCTACTCTATGCAATACTGAAGAGTGTTGTATGGGTTGTAGGACCACCCTTAAGGGTTAATAAACTCTGTCTTTGTATTTGCAGTTTCCGTGCCAACTTCCTTCTAGTTTTCGTTACAGGATAGCGAACCCTTGTATTCTGCGGGCCTAGCTGGGGCCTGTACTCATCAATTGGCGCCCGTCACGTGGGGCTCATCGGCGACTCGGATGCTCGAAGGATTGGTCGTGACGAAGGTGAGGAATTTGGCCGGGGATGTGATCACTGCCAGCGGCGTTTTTAGTCCTGGCATCCCGAGGTTTCTTCCTTCCCTTCCGAACTGACCTTCTGGGTGGCGCCGGTCCTCGACTGAGACCTCTTCTGTCGGTTTGCCGCGACAGCCGTTTGAGCGAATTTTGGAACTTGGCAGTTGGAATCTGGACACTCTTGATTGGTAAGAACCGTTGTACGGTACTTGCTCCGAGTTTTGAAGCCTGGGTTGGCTATTTGAGTTTGATTTGTGATGACCGGTCATATTTTGTATTGATTACTGTGATAATATATGCGTTGCAACACATATAGGCAGGTAATGTGGAGATATTTCTCCGGAGTTGTGTAAATCTGAACGGCGCAAAGTTTAAGTGCCATTTTTGATAATAACTGCATATTTTGCATTATTTTTGAGCATGCCTGCTTTTAGCGCACTCCGTAAGTGGTGCTGCTGCTTTGGAAACCGGTTAAATCTCGAGGAATCTGCTCCAGCCCCCCAGAGGGGACTCCTAATAGGGATATGTATGTGAAGCATGGTCTTTCCTCTATAATGTACAGCACAGTGTGGAGGAAATACACCAAAAAGGATCCTGAGTTACGATGGCCTTTGTATGGATCGTTTGATATGCGTAAGATTGAGTATGTGGAACAGTGTATGTGTAAACGGCGTGCTCGGCAAGACATGTTTGAATGTGTACGGTTATGGGTAAAGGAAGTGCGTGAGCGAGAGAAACGTGAGAAAGCTCTGTTTGATAAAGAGCAACGGAAAAATGATCATGTGAGTGCGCAGGAAGCGAAGCGTCGGGAGGAAAGAGAACTGGCGGAGAGACAAGAGAAAGAGCGTAGGTTGCAAGTCTCGGGTCAATATGCTGTCCGCCAGCCACTTTATCCTGTCCTTACTAATCTTGAAGATGATTTTTATTTATTAGATCGCTCTCCGCCCCCTTATGTTGGCGCGTCCGCCCCAAGTTCACAGGATTCTGGATCGGTTTCGGATAAGGTAGACACGCGGTCCATGTTATCAGTTGAGCGTATGGGTGAGCTTCGGAAAATTTCTCTGCGTGTACTTAAAGGCAAGCTATCTCTTGCTGAATTGTTGGAATCTTTGGACAGTTGGCAGGATAGAGAGAAGCTGTATTTTGCGGCAACTTTTTCTGATGAAGTGATTACTGCCTTTCGGAAATATTCTGATGTTTTCGAGCCTGATGCTGTAGTTTCAGATGCTAAAGCATTACGTAACAGTGTTTTTTCTCCCTCTAAGGTACCCGATGCGGTCCGACGGCTGTTTGCATTGCGGGACTCGGTGTTTGAACTTAAAGAGAGAGCGCGCCTAAAGGCAGGGGAGAAGGAGCAATCGGATTCACATACCGGCGGCGACCAATCATCTACCTCCCAATCAGATAAGAGCGAACTAGTGCATGCTAAACCGATGCGAGAGGCGGCACCTTTGTATGTTCCTCCTAAAGGAGCAGGAAACAGTTCAGATATATCTTCCCCCGATGCTAGGGGATATTTTGTGTATAATTGGGTTTATACTCCCTGGCACAGGGCTGATGTTATGGCATTAAAGAATGCATTGCCTGACCCCCGCAAGAATCCAGCGGCCTTTTACGAAGAGGTCGAAGGGGCCTTGAATTCTTGTACTATGACTTTAGCAGATATAGATTTGTTCTTTGGGCTTATTTTACCACCGGATATGTGGCGATCTGTGCGGAAGGTGGATGATCAAGCCGCTTTTAAGGCCAAATGGTCTGAGATTGAGGATGTGGATAGGGAGAGAAAACCCGCGCAAAAACCACCCCAGCTTATTTTAGATCTTCCTGCTGCTATCCTGACTAAATTGAAAACAATTATCCCCCCTAAAAAGATTGACTGGAACATGTTAGCCTCATGTAAACAGAAGGTTGATGAATCAGTTTCAGACTTCTTTACACGCTTTGAGGAGACATTTCATGATTTCAGTGGTCAGTCACTTACGGATGATACGGGTCGACATCTTTTTGTCGATAAATATGTGGCGAATTTATTACCGGGAATAGCAGCTCGTTTAAAAGCGAGTGAAACTTCTTGGTCCACTTCGTCTCCGGCATCCCTCCTGACTATGGCTCAGTATTATGAGCGTCAGGAACAAGAAGCGAAGGGGAATGAGGAGAAGAAATCGAAAGATTTGAAAACTAAGGTGATGTTAGCACAAGTGTATGGTCCGCCTCGTCGGGTTGTCGAAAGAGGTAGAGGAGGATTCTATGGTCCCCCTTCTGGTCCGTCAGATGTTAATAGAAATCAATGTGCGTATTGTAAACAGTCGGGTCATTGGGCTAGAGATTGTCCGGTATTATATGCATCTCGTCAGGGACGTGGTCAGGGACCACCGAGAGGTAGAGGGGGCTTTTCGAATTTTAGAGGGAATTCCAATGATCGTGCTCGCTTTGAGCCTAACGTGCAGCAACGAGATAGACCTAATGTGTTTGATCGGCAACACCAGTATCAGATGTCTGGGAATGACCGCCCTGGGTACCATGATTCGCAGCATGCATAGGATTGCGTTGGATGGGGGTTGGAATCAGTTGAAGTACCGGTTGATCAGAAGGGTCCTTATGTTTCAGCAAATGTTTTGGGTTCTACTGATCGGTTCCTAGTTGATACAGGAGCTACTCGCAGTGCACTGTCCAAACAATTGGTTCCGAGGGCTCCCCCATCTGGTTTAATGGTTACATCGGTAGGGTTTGATGGTACACTCTCTCGAAGCCCTCTTTCCCGACCCCTTGCATTCCATGTTGACCACTTTTCTGCACCCTGTCCGTTTTTGCTTGCTCCGAACACGCCCGATAACATTATGGGTCTTGATATGCTTAAGCACTTCCGAGCTACGATCCGCTGCTCCCCTACAGGAGTACGTGTGATATTAAACGATAATCACCCAATGACAGACCGGATGTGTGTGGTTGCGGAGGATACTGCATTAGCTACCCTCCCTCATTCTTTGTGGGCCACTTCGGATACTGATGTGGGACAGATGGTGATTCCACCTGTCCACGTTAGTGTCCAGGAGGGTGCGGTATTACCGCGCCTCCCTCAGTATCGTATTTCCCAGGAGGGGGAGGAGGCACTCATACAGATTGTGCAGTAGTTGATTAAGGTGGGAGTAGTGGAGGAAGTTCCTTACAATGTCTGCAACAGCCCTATTTTACCCATTTTGAAAAAAGATACCGATACCAGGGTTTATCGTTTTATCATTGACTTAAGGGAAGTGAATAAGATAGTGATACCTCAGTATCCAGTGGTTTCTGATATCACGACGTTACTCACTTTGGTCCCGCCAACGGCGACCACGTTTTCAGTTATTGATTTGAAAAATGCTTTCTTTTCGATTCCTATTCACCCTGATAGCCGATACCTTTTCGGCTTCACTTTGAATAATAGGTCTTATAGATTTTGTAGAGTCCCTCAGGGTTATACAGAGAGCCCTAGTATTTATAGTCAAGCATTGAAAAGACAATTGGATTCCTTTGTTCTGCCTGATGGTGTCGCCCTTATACAATATGTCGATGACATCTTGTTGGCGGCCGACACTCCTGAGCTGTGTGAGAAGAGTACGTTATCCTTGCTTTCCTTTTTGGCATCGCACAATCACAAAGTGTCGAGGAAGAAATTGCAATTTTGTAGACCAAAGGTGACTTATTTGGGTCACCTTTTGTCTAAGGAGGGGCGTGCACTTACACCAGATCGTATTCAAGTAATTTTGGATACGCCAGTGCCTTCCACACAGAAGGATGTGCATGCATTTTTGGGTCTTGCTTCTTTCTGTAGGCAATGGATATTGGGGTTTTCACACATAGCTAAGCCATTGTTAGCACTCTTGACAAAAGACACTCCGATTCCTCTTCCCTGGTCAAATGAGTGTGAAATTGCTTTCCAGCAATTACGACAAGCCCTTTGTTCAGCACCAGTGTTAGGTACCCCTGATTATACGAAGCCCTTTTCACTGTATGTGCATGAGAAAGATGGATGTGCATTATCAGTTTTAGTGCAGATGCACGGCGACAAGCAGCGCCCTTGTGCATATTTTTCGGCTGTACTTGATCCTGTTGCCCGAGCATTACCAGGGTGTTTTCGCTTGGTTGCGGCGACAGCTGTGTCAATACGCCAAAGCGAGGGAATTGTGTTATCTCACAAACTGTTGGTATTAGTTCCCCATGCTGTGGATGCCCTGCTTAATCAGACAAAGACGCAGCATTTGACCAGTGCTCGTTTAACGGGATATGAGTTGACGCTTTTGGCTCCTCATATTACGTTAAAGAGGTGTGCAAGGTTAAATCCAGCCACATTGTTGCCGTTTCCGGAAACTCAGTCTGAAGCACGAAAAGCACATGACTGTATTCTTGTGACTGAGGAACAGACAAAGGGTCGTATTGATCTCCAGGATACGCCCTTTACAGATGTAGATGGAGAACTGTGGGTGGACGGATCATGCCTGAAGCTACCAGATGGTACGACTTCAGCAGCGTATGCAATTACCACATTACAAACAATAGTGGAGACAGCACGCATACCCCTGAATCAGCTCAAGCAGCGGAACTGATAGCATTAACACGAGCATGTGAGCTCAGTACAGGATTGTGTGTGAATGTTTATACAGATAGCCGCTATGCCTTCGGAGTAGCGCACGATTTTGGCCTACTCTGGAAGGAGAGAGGGTTTCTAACGTCACATGGAGCACAGATAATGTACGGGGAGTTAGTTCACAACCTTTTGACTGCATTAACATATCCAAAGAAGATTGCTATAGTTAAATGTAGTGCCCATAAGAAGGTGGTTGATAAAGTTGGAGAAGGGAATGCTTTAGCAGACCGGGTGGCACGAGAGACTGCGATGCAGCCTGGTGCTACTGCAATGTATGTTGTGAAGTCGCAGACAGAAAGATGGCACGATGCTAGGAGAGAAGTGCTGGAGATACAAAGGACCGCTTCCGATAAGGAGCGGGAGCAATGGTCCAATGATGGAGAATTAGATGATGAAGGGTGTTGGAGAAGTAAGCAGATGGATAAATGGAAGTTACCCACAGCCTTCGTACAACCTATGGTTCAGATGGCACATGGACTAGCGCATGTCGGAGCTTCCGCAATTGTTAAATTACTCACACGAGTTTGGGAGCATCCGGAGATCGCTAGTACGGCAAAGAGGGTAGTGCAGACCTGCATGATTTGCCTGAGGTATAACCCGGGAAAGGGTACACGAACTCCAGCAGGAGGATTCGCGACACCTACTGCACCCTTTGAGGTTTTGCAGATGGATTACATTCAGCTTGAGCGCTGTAACAATCTGAAGTATGTTCTAGTAGTGGTTTGTGCTTTCAGTAAATGGGTTAAGGCATACCCTACGAAAGACAATACTGCAATGACTACAGCCAAGATGCTATTGAAGGAGTTCTTCCCTCGATATGGTGTTTGTAGATTGTTGTGGAGTGATAACGGACCTCATTTTATAGCAGACGTTATCAAGTATGTCCTGAAAGGCCTAGGCATTACTCAGAAGTTCCATGCAGTATTTCACCCCCAGTCTGCGGGATTGGTTGAGAAATATAACGGTACTTTGAAGCTTAAGATCGCTAAGATCCAAGCTTCGACTTCTTTGACTTGGCCAGATGCTTTACCACTGGCATTATTGTCAATTAGATCGATACCGCATTCTCGGACCGATCTCACACCCTACGAGATCGTGTTCGGACGCCCAATGAATATTTGGGGTCCACCAAAACCGAAGTCAGTGTATGATGTACCTTGTGTAATGATGACTGATTATCTGGCACTGTTAACGGATAATTTGGTTTCTATTCATCAACAGGTTCGAGAAGCGCTCCCTGATCGGTCCACGGGTGAAGGTCATAATCTCCGACCTGGAGATCACGTTATGATCAAGGTGTTCGAAAGGACGAATAGTCTGGAGCCGAGATGGGTTGGTCCTGAGCAAGTCCTGCTCGCAACGAGGACAGCTGTGCGAGTTTCCAATCGGAAGAACTGGATCCACTCTTTGCACTGTCGTAAAGTGCCGCCTGGATTGGTGGAGCCTGCTGTGTTGACCGACCATCGAGAAATCCTGACTGCGGAGAAAGGCCGTGCTGTGGAACCGAACGACACTGAGGAGCTCTTCCCGGACCAAGGGATTCCTGGAGGAAGAAGATATTACCTCAGACCAAGGAAGTGATTGTTGTATCTAAAGACGTTGTCAGAACGGACCTTAGGTTAGTGAAACGGAGAGCCAATGAGGCAGGGGGGGGGGGGATCAGCCCTGCATTAGTGTAGTGACACCCGTCTTGGCCCGCTGGTGAAGAAATCAACGGCTGCCTAAGGGGAAGAGTTCTGACAACCTTTTAGTTTCAGGAAGATATTGACTTTTTACTACAAGATGGAAAAGAAGAAGATTCTTTGTGCGACAAGCTTTATTATCATTGTAGCTATTGTTGGTATAACCACATGGTTTGTTGAGGATGTGACTCCTGCCCGTGAGTTGCTTGTTTTGACCACTCCAGTGCCTGAGGAGCACTACTTTTATACCCTTCCGTATCAAGAATTGAAGCATCGTCAGTCTTATTTGAATAACACTTTTATCCAGATGTTGCATCATACCCATGTTGCCACAAATGCTACGAACTGTTGGATATGTGGTATGATGCCAGCTCATCAGAAGAAAGGAGGAACGCCGTTCATACCTCTTCCTTTCTCTCATAATGGCTCTTGTAGAGCATGGTACACTTTGCTTTTCGCCACACGGAAACCTACAGTGGGACGATTACTTTTCAGACTTAATAGGGAATGTCATCAAGATAAAGAAGGCTATCCACAAGCGAATGGGACAATATGGGAGTGGGAAGAATATCGACCAGACAATGAATCGATCCCCTACATTTTCACGAACACCAGAGACACTGCAGGGAAGGAACAATTTGTGATTCAAGTGGCACAAGCTCAAGCGGACCTGTGTGTCCAGAGTGTGGGTTATATTCCTGTTGGTGTTAGCGACTGCATTATTGTATTGAACATAGACGGGTTAAATAATAGTACTTTCTTAGCCTCCCATAACACATACTTCGTATGTGGGAATAAGGGCTATTATCGCTTAGCAGCCGGCTGGTCCGGAGTATGTTATGTAGCGTTTTTATTACCCCCTGTATTCTTAGCACCTGCATCCTATCATAAAGATTTGAAGTTGTTGAATAATGTGACTGTAAATAGATATAAACGTACTCTATCCATTGATGATGTTGATCAAACTGATACTAGCTTACAGCAGTATATTGATTTTAACTTAGGATTGTTTTTCTTTGTTGGAGCTGCCCTAAATAGTAGGAAGGTTCGAAGGTTAACGAGAGTTGTAGAGGCTGTGACGAATCAGACCGCTGCTGCTCTTGGGAATCTTACGGAAGAATTACAAATTACCAGAATTGTTGCATTACAGAATCGTATGGTATTAGATGTTGTTAGCTGACCGAGGTGGAGCATGTAAAATTATCGGAAGTAGTTGTTGTGTGTTCATTCCTGACCATACGCCATCAGTTTATAACGCTATTAATAAATTGCATAAAATCGCAGCTGAGATTCATACAGAAAATGGCACTTGGACCGTTTCTGGATGGTTTTGGGCATTGATCACTACATGGGGATGGAAGGTTTTAACTGGTCTCTGCATTATTGTAGCAATTCTGTTTTCCTGTTGCATCTGTGTCCAGTGTGGTCCTTTACTCTGTTCTCTATGTGTGTCATTCTGTATTCCTGATAAGACAGCTATTGCCAATGTCACCTATCAGAAACATTTAACCAAAGAGGTGGAAGAGATGATGAAAATTGACATATATGATGATTATCCTAATAAGCCGAATGTCTTCAGTAAATGCTGAAAGGGTCGTCTGTTGAAAATTAAAACAGCGATATGATTAAGCATTCACTAAAGACATAAATTCCCCTTCCTTAGACAAAAGGTCTCTTCTTATGTTGACTAATGTCTGGACTCCATTTTGTAATGTCATGTCTCCACGTGCTTTGCACGAGAAGAGTCCTTCCTTTTCGTTAGTTGCTCTTGTAATCTGCCTAGTAACAGTCTATAAATAGCTCCTTTGTCCGTCTGGCGCATGCCCAGACTTGACCACATCTGTTATCAGTTAGTCTTTGCTTGACCATGTTTTCGCGGGCTCAGGAAACTGTTTACTCCGCCCACATATTGATTCTGTATCGAAAATGTCCATAAAAGGTAATGAATTTTGCCTCATGTTGTATCCACCCACTTATGAGCCCCTCTGTTGTGTATAAAAGGGGACTGTGTATGCAAGTTCTTTGTGCTACTCTATGCAATACTGAAGAGTGTTGTATGGGTTGTAGGACCACCCTCAAGGGTTAATAAACTCTGTCTTTGTATTTGCAGTTTCTGTGCCAACTTCCTTCTAGTTTTCGTTACAGGAGAGCGAACCCTTGTATTCTGCGGGCCTAGCTGGGGCCTGTACTCATCAAGAGGCCCAGAGATCTGCTGGCGGTGGCGGCAAGGGACAGCTGACTGCCTTCCTGCAGGAGCTTCCACACCACCTCCGACGTGAGGATTGGAAATAGGCCAATCCAGTGGTGCGGGAGCTCTCTCCTGCTTTCATCGGCACCGCTGGGGGATCGGCATGGCGCCGGTCTGCTCCAACACAGAGGACTGACTTGTTATCCTGCTGGGCGGGGCCACCTCTGGAGCCTCAGGGGCTGAACTCACCTTGCCTACCCCCGGAGTCAATCCATGTGAGCATAGTGCTGGTAAGCACTGGGTTGAAGTCATAGGCCACAGCATAGGAGCCAGCGCATGGCAATCGAGACCAGACACTAACAGAACATAGCCGGACACTGGCCCCGAGCCCCCACGGCATTGAGTGTGTGACCTTGGGGAAATAAAATAAAACGAGAACCATTTCCCGGTTCTGTCCCCGCGCGCACTTCCCTATTCTTGCTATTCTGAAAAACAACTTCAAATGGCATCCATTTTAGGTACAGCCTCCACTTCAGAAACTCATTTTTAGCTTGCTCAGGGTTAGCCAGCTCACAGATTCCAAGCCGCATCCAGTTCAGTCAGCTACATCCCTAAAAGGCAGCTCTATACACCATCTATACATTTTGACATTTATTCAAGTATATTTTACCGACATTCTGTCCAGCCTGCCCCTGTGAGCCTGTGAGCCCATCCACATTTCTTTAACGTACACATTCTTTTCCCCTGGCGAGGCCCGAGTATAATCAGGTCACTAAGCCCTGAGAAGATAATGAATGGGCCTCCGAGCTAAAAGGAGACAGGAACTGATCCCAGACTCTCAGCATATAGATAAGGACCCCTGTGACCTCGTTCAGGCCCAGGAAGCTGTCAAGGCAACATAAACCATATACGTTTGTTTAAGATAAGGTTACTTTCCGTCCTTGTATAGGAATGTGGCGTGACGATCATCTTTCTTCAGACAACGAAGGATGTCCTGCACTGTGTTTTTTTTAACTATGTAAAGGAGGGGTCCACTCAGAGGGTGTGCAGAAAATGTATATATATTGTACTCTGTGAATAAAGCTAGAGACCACTCCTGATCCTTGCATGGTGATGGGGTTTGCTCTCCCTTAACCCGGGTTATGGAATAAAAGGCCCATTTTTACTCTATCACCACGGACTCTTCAGTTCATTATTTCATTTATATTGATAACTTATAGAAATTAAGACCTGGTAATTAATTTATTTACCACATTTAATGGCGCCCGAACAGGGACGGTCCCCCTTTCCCCACGCGCCGGAGATCTAGGTCCGGTCTTTGTCCCTTCCACACCCCCCGACGGACTCTCACGTGCACAAAAGGTGGGGTATTCCTGCTGACTCCCTCGCGGCGGGGAGGAGACAGACTGAGACTGAACATCCACACGAGGCGGTGAGGAAGGTGGAGGATCGTTCCAACCCAGAGCCCGACCAGTGAAACTGTCGAGTCCGAGGTTTCCAGAGTCCCGTTATTCCTCATTCCACTGCACAGCGTCAAGAACCCGATGACCAGGTCTCCAAGTCCTGCTTCTCGGTGAGTACACCTGGGAATGCATAAAGACGGGCTCTCTGAATGAGCACGGTAAAGACAAGTTTAGTTTCTGTTTAGTGGGTTCAGTATACTGTTGCACCGTTCTCGGTGTATAAAGATATCTAGTGTATTTTTGTTGAGTGCACCGTTGAGTATTGTTTTATAGACAGGTCGTTGTTTTCACGCTTGCGTAAAATAGGCACCAAAAAGGGGTTGTTGGAAAACTCAGTTCCGCTACCCCCGCGAGACACGCCCGGACATTTCATGTATACAAAACATGGAATTGGTGCAATATTGTTTTTAGAATTGTGGGTTGATTACACCAAGGGGTTAGAGAACATATATAGGTGGCCTGAAACTGGTACGTTTGATATGGAATGTATAATGAAATTAGAAGAGCAACTATGGAAAAGGAAAGTGAGACCAGCTCAAGAGGAGTCTATAGAAATGTGGCGCAAAGAAGCGCATAGGCGGAAACAGAAAGAGATTAGTAAAGTAGTGAAAGGTAGAAAAATGTCAGAAGAGGTAAAGGAAAAGAAATTGCAGGATGTAGGGGCCAAGGTCCAAAAGGAACAACAAGACCGACACCAGAATGCTCTTATCACGGGAATTTATCCTGTGCTAACAGACTTACCAACAGAGGGGGATTTCTCCAGCTCCCCAATAAAGACTGAGAGGGAAATTATTATGCCCTCTGCTCCGGTTGATAGTTTCATTGAAAACTATTTAATGTCCTCACCTCCCCAGTATGCGGAGACTCTCGCCCCCCCCCAGTCATGATACACCAAGCGCCACAAACTGACCGACAAGAACAGTTAGCAACACTACCCGGCCCATCAGAGGTAGCCCCGGCAAGGGCAGAAGGAGGGCACCACACCTTACCCACACAACCCATAACAAGTACCTACGAAGATAGCCCTGGCACTGGTCGAATGAAGGACGTGTCAAGACAATTGGTTCAGGCAGAACACGAACTAAAAGACATAGTGAAGAAAGAGGAACTGTTGGGGAATATTTATGAATATGTCCGTACAGGTGAACACACGAAAGCAATACAAAAAGCTATGCATAATAGGAACATTGATCAGCAACAGAATATCCACCTATTTACATCATGTATACTGCTACGTAAAATAGCAGATAACAAGAATATGGAAATAAAACAGGACCAATGGGATTTGCATCGTGCTATTGCAGCTGGGGATTACCACAAGAAGAGACTACAACAGAAAGAGTGCACAAAGAAATTGGAAAGGGAAATAGAGGCTTATCATAGCAAATTAAACGAGATACTAAAGAAAGAGGACGCCGAACAAAACACTTACTCTGGCTACGTCGTCAGACCTATCTATAAAGACACATGCACTGACAAAAGGAGTAGACCGTATAGGTCTGTAAGAATAGAAAAAGTAGGGCCACCACCTGAGGGACTGTACCAAGAAACGGTCATGGCATTGGATGACTGGATAGACACTGAACCACCACTTACCCATGAGGAGCAGGAGATAGCACGGTCAGCCACGCAATGGGTGGCCCAGACTAAGGTATATGGTCCAGACATAATAGCACAATTGTACTCAAGCCTAGCCCCACTACAGCAGCGACTGGCCAGTATCTATATGGTTCAACATCTGGCCACGTTGTACAAATACCAAGACTGCCCTCAGCATAGATTACACGAATTTGTAGACGACTGCGTGAACAATAGGTTCATGTACAGGCCAGACGAGTTTCTCAATATATTCCTGGATCTTAGACATAGATACCATATGTACGCTACTGGTATTGCTGAACCACTTGTTTTTGACCGTGGAAATTACCCAATGCGGGAAGTACACCCCCGGGTGGGACAAGATGATACCATCCAAAGGGTTTACGTGTATCAGCCCCTGTCTAGAATTGACCTGATACAGTTGAAGAAAATGGTCCCTCCCCATGAAAAGGATCCAGTTGGCTTCCATAGGGAGCTAAGGGATATCCTGACAATGGGAAATTACACGTATAGTGATATACAAACACTGCTACGTATGATATTGCCACAAGGGGTGTTTGAAAAATTAAAGGCACAAGATTGGGAAGTAGGTTCCAAACATCTGAAGTGGGCAGAGATAGAAAAAGAAGAGAGTGATCGCCCGGTGGGAGGAGGCCTTACGGATAAGGAAAAAGACTTACCGTCCCTACTTATAACGGTTTTACCCCGTCTATTGACCACCAAGAAAGAGGATTGGGGAACGATCTCAGCATGCAAACAGAAACCAGACGAGGATCCTAGCGACTATTATGCTCGTTTGGAGCAGTGCTTCTCAGTAAATAGCGGTCTCTCCGCGACAAGTGAAGCATACCCCCACCTTCTGGTGACAAAATTAATAGAGAACGCCCTGCCAGCTCTTAAAAATAGAGTATTAAAGGTAGAGAGTACGTGGCAGGCAGGTACCCCGAGTCAGGTGTTACAGATGCTCCAGTATCATCACAACAGAATACGCGATGAACAAGATAATGAGAAAAAACGTATGAAGGATACTAAAATGAAAATATTAGTTGCACAGTCCACGGCTGTGAGCCCCCCAGATAGAAAAACGGGTACCGTAAAGGGTATCTGTAACTACTGTAAGAAAGAAGGTCATTTTGTTCGTGAATGTCCCGTCTTAAAACATAATATTGCAACAGGGAAAACACAGCCACGACAATACCCACCAAAAGACTTGCCACCACCGCCACCACCCCCGCTACCGACTCAAATGTATCAACAAGACCAGGACCAGTACCCTGAATTTCCCGCATTTACATGAAGCTGCCTAGAGAGAGAAAATGACTTGCCCCTAATCCCTGTACCAGTGGACCAAAAGGGTTCGTATGTTAAAGCAATTGTTCTGGGACAAGATAGGAAATTTCTCCTAGATACGGGGGCAAGTAAAACAACAATAAAACATAACGAGGTCCCGGAGGTGCCTCTCTCTGGGTCACATAGTATATCTCTGGGATTCTCGGGCCAACCAGTAATAAGTAAAGAATCAGAACCCCAACAATTGACGGTCTGCCCACTTACACGAACAACGAAGTTAGTTCTCACTGACACGTGCCCTGAAAACTTGCTAGGAATACAGACACTAAAAGAATTGGGAGCGGTTATCTGCTGCTCCCCCGAGGGTGTCCGCCTATTCTTACGGGATTTTAAGGGTCACTTTGTGGCCAAGGCATTGGATGAGCGTCTACAACACTTACCAGAACACCTCTGGGCAAAGGGACCTGCGGATGTGGGTTACATGGAGATAGCACCATATAGAGTGACACTGAAGGCAGGAGCATTATTACCTAGGCTGCGTCAGTATGAGATCCCACCGGCAGCAGAACAAGGGTTGATTGAGATAATACAGGATCTGATGGACAAGGATTTGGTGAGGGAAACAGGTTCTAACATCTGTAACAGCCCCGTGCTTCCTGTTCTTAAAAGAACTGACCCAACGGCACCCCCAGTGTACAGATTAGTAGTGGATTTGAGAGAACTGAACAAATGTGTAATTCCCCAATATCCTGTTGTACCTGACATCTCGTCATTACTGACTGCTATTGACTATCAAGCTACACATTTCACTGTTATTGATTTGAAGAATGCATTTTTCAGTGTCCCTATCCATGAAGACAGTCAGTACCTTTTTGGTTTCACATTAAAAGGTCGTAGTTTCCAGCTGACGAGAGCTCCACAGGGCTATACTGAAAGTCCTAGTATATATAGTCAAGCATTAAAAAGACAGCTAGACACCATCACTATGCCTCAACATACAGCGCTATTGCAGTACGTCGATGACATCCTGATCACAGCAAGATCAGAGGGGTTGTGTGCGCAGGCCTCCCTTCTAGTGTTGGGTTTTCTGGCGGATAATGGACACAAGGTATCACTTCCCAAGTTACAGTTCTGTGGACAGCAAGTGGTATACTTGGGACACTTGCTATCCAAGGAGGGTAGGCAACTTACCACAGAGAGAGTGCAGGCTATTGTCCAAATCCCACAACCCAAAACACTGAAGGAAGTCCGAGGCATTATAGGTCTAACATCATACTGTAGGCAATGGATTCCACAATATGCACACATAGCCAAGCCCCTTATTCAGCTAACAACACAGGCTGCGACATCCACTGACACCTTGCCCTGGACCTCCGAACACACAGAAGCTTTCGAGGCGCTAAAGCAGGCACTCTGTGTAGCCCCAGTCTTAGCTACCCCTGATTACGACAAACCATTTACATTGTTCGTTACAGAAAGAAACGGTACAGCACTCTCAGTCCTTACACAGAAACAGGCAGGAAAAAACAGGCCCTGTGCATACTTTTCCAGTACACTTGATCCAGTAGCCCAGGCTTTACCTGCATGTTTAAAATCAGTGGCAGCGACAGCCTTGGCGATAAGACAATCAGACAGTATAGTATTAGGACACCCCCTCATTGTTCAGGTTCCTCATTCAGTAGAGGTACTGTTGAGTAGAACACAGACACAACATCTGACCATAGCACGACTGACAGGATACGAACTCACGTTGTTCCAGCCTCACATAACCATAAAGCGATGTAACGTGTTAAATCCTGCCACTTTCCTACCTGAGACAGTACAGATTGAGGACACCCATGACTGTGCCCAGACAGTGGAGGTCGTAACCAAACCTCATCAAGATCTGACAGACGTACCACTCCCCATAGTTGATAGCACTCTCTATGTGGATGGCTCATGCTTAAGGACAGACAAAGGACAGTTAGCTGCTGCTTATGCCATAACTACTGAGAACAAAGTAGTAGAATCATACAAGATAGAAATACTGTCTGCACAAGCGGCAGAATTGGTTTCCCTAATACGTGCTTGTGAATGGGCAAAAGGTATGAAGGTAAACATCTATAAAGACTCACAATACGCTTTTGGGGTGGTCCACAATTTCGGGGTACTCTGGAAAGAAAGGGGATTCCTGACTTCTCACGGCACCAAAATCCAGCATGCAGCCCTGATACATAAACTACTGGATGTCATACACCTCCCAGACCAGGTGGCTATAATGAAATGTAAAGCACACACTAAAGTAATTGATTCCATCACAAAAGGGAATGACCTGGCTGACAAAACTGCTAAAGAAACAGCATTACAGGCCATCTCAGAATTGAGATTACAACTTCCAGTGTTCCAAGGCCCTGCCCGTACGGTAAAGGATCCTACTCAAGATGTTATAGACATACAGACTCATGCTACCGCTACTGAACTGGAACACTGGAAACTGTCCGGAGGGGTAGAAACAGATCAGGAATGGATGACAAAGGACAGGCCCTCTGGTTTCTACCGGACTCTATGGTACCCGTGATAATTAACACAGCACATAGCCCCGCACACATGGGAGAAAAAGCTATGCTAGACAGCCTAAGCAACATATGGTATAACAAACATATGCGTGCTGCAGCTAAAAACAAAGTGAAAACATGTATGATCTGCTACCAATGTAATCCTGGGAAAGGCACAGTTACAGAGGGAGGAGGATTCCACCCCCCTGATCATCCTTTTGAAGTGCTACAGATGGATTATATCCAGATGGAAAGATGCAGGGGGTACAAATATGTCCTAGTTGTAGTGTGTGCATTGACCCGATGGACAGAGGCCTACCCAGTCCCTGACTATACAGCGGTGACAACAGCTAGACAATTAGTGAGGGAATTCTTTCCTAGATATGGGTTGCCACGTGTCATTTACTCTGACAATGGCCAGCCTTTCTCTTCCGAATTGATGAAACATGTTTCCCTCTTGTTGGGTTATACTTGGAAGTTCCACTGTGTCAGGCACCCACAGGCAGCAGGCCTGGTGGAAAGACACAATCAGACATTGAAAACAAAACTAGCAAAAATATGTGCAGAGAAGGGTACTGACTGGATCACAGCTCTCCCCGTTGCCCTGTTTTACATGAGAATGGTAGCACATTCGAGGTCAGGCCTATCTCCCTACGAAGTAGTCTTCGGGAGACCCCCAAACATGTGGGGAACACCCATGCCGAAAAAGATAACTGATGTTGACAGTACTATGCTTGCAGATTATTTGGCTTCCTTGATGTCTGCACTCCTCTCTTGCCGTTCACAGGTTGCAGCAGCTTTCCCAGACAAGACCAAACCCTAGGACCACGCCATAACTCCAGGGGATTGGGTCCTCGTGCGGAATTTTGACAGATCAACACCCCTCGAACCCAGGTGGAAGGAGCCGAAATTGGTCCTTCTGACCACCAGGACAGCGGTCAAGGTTGAAGGTCGAAAAGGATGGCTGCATGCAAGTCATTGTAAGAAATTCTTTGGGGACATTGACACTTATGTGAAGAACAAAGAGTTTAGAGACACAGACTCAAAAGACATATTACCACCATTACTGGAGACAACCCCACAGCAAGAATATACTTCAAAGTTAAGGCCTAGACATAAGATCTAATATTTTGGTCAATTAAGTCCACTGGGTCCATCCTGTGGTGAAGCGGCTGAAATAATGGTCTCAAATATTCAGGCCAAAAAGACTATGATGAAACAAAAGTATTGTAAACTAATATACCAGAGATATTCTGTTTTTTAGTAATATTGTTATGCCTTGTACTTTTTGTTGCGTGTTTAGGGTGGATCTTACACTTAGTATACCCCCCTCTTTTGTCAAAAAGGTTAAACAGTACTACTATGCATTCCCATATAGAACTCCCTACACAACTTGCAGACAGGCGCCTAGAATTCCGCAACAACACATTTTTTTCCCTGTTACATCATCACCAACTATCGATTAACACCACTGACTGTTGGGTTTGTGGACTAATGCCACACTCGGCCAGCAAAGGTGTCCCGTTATTGTCAGACCCTTTCTCTATGACGGGCTCCTGTTTGGCTTGGAGCCTCATGTTGAAAGAAGGACATAGGACGGGAAGAATAGATGACTCCGTTATAGCCTCTTTCACTCGACAGGTCTGGCATAATACTTCAGAACACAGGGCCTATCCTTTTTGTTATGGGTATGTAAATGGCACCTATATTCTTCCCTATACGGAGGAGGAAAAGGAGGAAATGTACACTGTAATTAATAAGGGCGACACCGTGTTTGTCGATATGAAAAGAACGAGTAGGCCACTAACACCATCTTTTGCATGGGTGATACCACAAGAGGGGGCCCTTTGTATAACAGGTGTAGGAGATAAGCCGGTGGGCCAGAGTACTTGTCTAGTTCATAGGAGTTTGAACACCACGATGTCCCCCTATCTGGTCCTATCACCTAATTCCTATTTTGTTTGCGGAGATAAAGCCTACGTATGGTTACCTACCGGGTGGAGTGGCTCCTGTTATATTGCTTTCTTGTTGCCTCCCACCTATACAGCCTCGGCAGATTACCATCTGATTGACCCTCTGTCCACCACAACCAGGCGGCGAAGGGGGGTCATAGACGCAGAGGATACTGCAGGACAGGAGGTAGGAGATTTTCTTAAAGGTTATGTCCCTTTCTGGGGGCCCATGATTAATAGCCATCACATAAGGCATTTAACTAGAGTTCTGAAACAAACTATAGATGAGACGGCCAGGGCACTGGGCAACATCACTGCTGAAATGGCCGCCGAAAGACTCATGACTCTGCAAAATCGTATGATTTTGGACATCATATTGGCAGACCGTGGGGGGGCATGCAGATTGATCCATTCTAGCTGCTGCGTTTACATTCCTGATAACGCACCTACGGTGTATGCAGCCATTTCCCGGCTACATGTATTATCAAAAGGCCTCGACCAGGTTCCTGGTCCCTAGTGGACTGGATGTGGAGCCTAATTTCAGCATGGGGATGGAAAGTGTTGACCGTACTTGGACTGGTCCTTGCCTTTATATAATCATGTTGCCTTTGTGTCCAGTGCGGGCCCGCTCTATGTGGTCTCTGCGCTACATGCCTCGTCCCTAAACCAATTATTAGAGCAAAAGAAAATGAGAAAATGATGCTGCAAGCCCATGTGGACGGTCTCATGGCCATAGAAATGGCCTGAGAATACAATGAAATTAAGTCGCGCTTAGGGACAAGGAGGGAATGAGGAAATTAAAAAAAACGAGAACCATTTCCCGGTTCTGTCCCCGCGCGCACTTCCTTATTCTTGCTATTCTGAAAAACAACTTCAAATGGCATCCATTTTAGGTACAGCCTCCACTTCAGAAACTCATTTTTAGCTTGCTCAGGGTTAGCCAGCTCACAGATTCCAAGCCGCATCCAGTTCAGTCAGCTACATCCCTAAAAGGCAGCTCTATACACCATCTATACATTTTGACATTTATTCAAGTATATTTTACCGACATTCTGTCCAGCCTGCCCCTGTGAGCCTGTGAGCCCATCCACATTTCTTTAACGTACACATTCTTTTCCCCTGGCGAGGCCCGAGTATAATCAGGTCACTAAGCCCTGAGAAGATAATGAATGGGCCTCCGAGCTAAAAGGAGACAGGAACTGATCCCAGACTCTCAGCATATAGATAAGGACCCCTGTGACCTCGTTCAGGCCCAGGAAGCTGTCAAGGCAACATAAACCATATACGTTTGTTTAAGATAAGGTTACTTTCCGTCCTTGTATAGGAATGTGGCGTGACGATCATCTTTCTTCAGACAACGAAGGATGTCCTGCACTGTGTTTTTTTTAACTATGTAAAGGAGGGGTCCACTCAGAGGGTGTGCAGAAAATGTATATATATTGTACTCTGTGAATAAAGCTAGAGACCACTCCTGATCCTTGCATGGTGATGTGGTTTGCTCTCCCTTAACCCGGGTTATGGAATAAACGGCCCATTTTTACTCTATCACCACGGACTCTTCAGTTCATTATTTCATTTATATTGATAACTTATAGAAATTAAGACCTGGCAATTAATTTATTTACCACAACCTCACGCTGAGGAAGGCATGAGACAAGAGGCCACAGTGGAGTGGTGCTGAGGCCAGGATAGAGCTAGCATTAGGGCCCGCGAGTAGCGTGCTGCGGGTGGAGCACCATGACCCACGGCGAGCAGTGGACCTACCCACGCACATTGACTTACGCCATAGGACCTGTAAAGTCAGGAGGTATGACAGCAGAACCGAGGCTGGTGCATAGGTACAAGCGGGGACTCATGGACCACACAGATGGAGCAGGCTGGCGGTCCCCTGTCAGGAGCCCAGGAACATAACACCGAGCAATGGTCGGGACCCTCAACTCTCAGCCTTTAGCCCCCTAAAGAGAAAGCAGCCCAACCTTGTGAACCCTGCCAGAAGTACTCATGCCCTCTTCGCCACCCCACCAGAGCTAGCGTTGAGCTGAGGTGACCAGAGTTGAGGGTGCCGGTTTGGCCTACTGTGAAATCCATTGGGACTGACTGCAACATCCGGGGAGTACACTACCCCCCACACATCTGGTTCCCCAGACTGAGCATCAGAGGCGAAGATGCCCTCACTAGTTGGCTTGTCTGAGGAGGTTCCCAGCACCCCACTCAAGCGGAGACCGTGTGAAGCGGGCCCAATGGTGGTGTACTGTTAAGGGAGTGCACCACGTGGTTAGCCCTTGCTAGCACAAGCCTTCACACCAGCGGTTACGCCAGCGAGGGACGATCCCCTGTGTCTTTAGTGACTTAACCACCTGCTATGCCGCGCTCCAAAGCAGCCAAAGATAATTTGGTGATGTCTCCCTGGAACATGACCCCGCAACCAGAGGCGACAGCCCGTCAGACCACGCCCCAGTACAGTTGCCAGCGGCAACGGGGGTGAATACTCAGCCCCGATCAATCAAGGGAATATGGACTGCTTTCTGCAAAATCGGCCCTATGCGACATACAGATTGAGGTGTCTGAAATTGGGGACAGGGTGGACGACCTCGAACGGACTTTCGATGCCAGATCTGAAGATCAAGAGTTGTTTTGGAAACGAATTACCATGTTGGAAGACCAACATATTGAGTTACAATAGCAAGAAGATTTTGAAAATAGGAGCCGCCCATACATACAACATCAGCATATGAGGGGTACCCTGGGGCGCAGAAGGTGCTGATGTCATGACTTTCACAGCAGAACTACTCCAAGTAGTCTGGGGCAACAAAGAAGCCTCCCCACCTGCCCTGGATAGGGCCCACGGGTCAGTGCGGTAGCTGGCAGAGCAGACAATAACCCGGATATACTGACTAGAGCCCCCTTCTTTACAAAGAAGGAAGCAAACATGCAAGAAGCTAGGGGCAAGACGGAGATTAAGTTTTAGGGGTACTCAATCCAGCTCTATCAGGATCTCTCCCCTATCACTTTAAGAAAGCGCAGTAACTTTAAACCCATCATTGATAAGTTACGCACCCTGGGAATTCGCTATCAGTGGGGCAATCCTTTTGCTCTCCTGTTCCAATGGGACGGCAAGTGCCACTCACCGTGCTTACTGGCAGAGACCAAAACGCTGCTGGGACTTTTGGACAAATTCCAGAAAAAAATGATCCCCCCCCCACTTGGGCCTCTCAGGACAAGACCTTAAACCCAAATGAGCCAAGGTCCCCCAACGACGGCCAGACTGACGTCAGGCAGAATCATCCTCTCAAGACACAAAAAAAAGAGAATATTAGACACCTACATAACCTCAGTAGAGGAGCCTCTCCTGCCCATTCTACCGCTGGCTCCATTTGACCGCAAAGGGGGCTGGATATGACCACGCGTGCAAGGAAAATAAACTGCTGCCACATGTTCCTCCCCTTGATCTACTGTTGAAGGGGATGGGCCTCAGGGGTGGAGGAAATGATGATCAACTGTCCTGCGCTCCTGACGGCTGCCCCCCACAGACTTTATCTTCTAGAGGGTAACTCCTCCAGCTTGATTGGAGCACTTCGGTGCTGACCTCGCAAGATGAAAAAGTCCTAGTTGGACCCTGTTAGTCCGTTGCTGTTATCTGTTTAGTTTTGTTTTCTCTTGCAGGTCACGTCCTATGCAACATGGGGCAGATAGGATGAGGTGTTTGCTTCTATAGGTGAATGGGGGAGGAATGGAGTCAGGTTTCATAGTTACTTCCAAGGCCCAAGGCTGCCTGGCACAGGGCTAGAGTCAGGCCAGACAACTACATGCAGGCTTTCTACAGCGACGACTGGGAAATCATGGAGCAGGGATAACCTCTCTCCCCAGACAGACTGCCAGTTCATGCACACAACCCCCCGCACACTCTTTGACCCCACCCACCATGGGTGATCTTAATCTGCTCTCACTAAACGCGTGGGGCTTAAACTCCCCGAACAAGCGGAAACAAATTTGGCGTTATGTACTGCAACACGACCCAGCTATCCTTATGCTTCAGGAGACCCACTTGATGAAGGCTGACCTTCACCGCATGACACACCCGAAATACCCTAAGCGGCACTGGGCATACACAACCTCTAGAACACAAGGAGTGGGTATCCTCTGCAAGGCTAGCTTTTATACTTCAATAGTCAAAGAGACTCTGGATAGGGAGGGTCGCTACCTGTCTCTACAGCTCCTCCGGGGGCAACACAAACTGACACTGCTCAACCCCTACGCCCGAACACTTCCCAAGATGCGTATATCAGACGCATCATGTGACAGTAGCTAGACAGGGTGAAGGAAGACATTATAGTCTGCGGGAACTTCAATCTGGTTTAAGACCCCTCCTTAGGCCGAAGTGGCATGACATTCCAGAACACTATGTCTGCAAGTCTAAAGAGAGACATTGAGGACAGCGGGCTGATAGATGCATGGTGCTATAGACACCCTGACATAAGGGACTACTCCTTCTACTCACATGTGCATGCTTCCTATTCTCGCAAAGATTATGCCTTTTTTCATCCCCTCTATCCTTTGCCACCTGCTCACTGAAGAGGTTTGAGATATCTCTATCTCAGACCACTCCCACCTAGAACTCACCTGGGATGTTGGGGCGGCCCGTTCTGAGCCCACCCGTGCTGGCGCTTACCCCCGCACCTTCTGCGAGATCCTGTGGATGTAGAGGAAATATGTAAGGGAATTACTGATTATTTCCAACTTAATGCGCTACCTGAGATCACCCTACGCACACTTTGGGATGGGTTTAAAGCTGCTATCCGTGGTACAATAACGACCATTGCCATTGCACAGGGTGGGAGGCGAGATTGGTGGAGTCTAAATTCTCAGCTGAGATCAAGCAATTAGAACATGGCGACTCCATCTCGAAGAACCAAGAGGCAGCTAGCCCTGCTGCGAGGCCAGTTACGTGCCCACCGCACAGGCAAACCAGAGCGTACCCTTCTGTCCCTACAACAGAGATACTATGAGGACGGTGATAAAGTAGGCAAGCTTTTAACCCATAGGCTGCGCTACTTGACCCACATTGCTAACATTCGAGTAGGGAGTTCAGGATGGGTGACTGCAGAGTGGGACAAACTAGAGGCTTACCGGAACTATTATCAGAAATTCTATTTCTGAGAAGATCCTTCCCCTACGAGACTTCACCACTCTTACCTCGCTGAATGCACCTAGGAACCTTTTTGCCCCCACACCATGCCGCCCTCGTGGACAGCCCTATCATGGCGCGCTGCCTTCTGGAACCTCCCCTTAGGTAAAACCCCAAGACCAGACGGGCTCCCAGTGCTCTTTTACCACCTATTTCTTCCCCAAGTGCAGGGCAACCTCTTGCGTTTGTTTAACTCCTTCTCCCAGGACACGGGCCTCACCACAACAATGGCAGCGACTGAGATCTCTTTTATACTTAAAGCAGGCGAGGACCCAGCACAGTGCTCCTCGTACCGCCCAATAGCCCTTCTCAACACGGACGCCAAGTTTTTCATTGAAATACTAGCCTCCTGCCTCGACCCGTATCTCCCTGGCCTCATTAGCCCTGACCAGGTGGGTTTTATTCGCCAGCGACAGGGGGCATATAATGTCCAGCACATAGCCCAGTTGGTGGAAAAGGCGCGCCGACTGCACATCCCGGTCTGTCTTCTTTCGCTTGACTCAACAAAGGCATTAGACAGGGTAGACTGGTCATATCTACAAGCGGTACTGTATAAAATACGCCTTGGGTGGGACTTCATCTCCAAAGTCAAAGTGAACAGGCAGGCCACGAGTTTGATATCCCTGCTCTGAGGAATGCAGCAGGGATGTCAGCTCTGGCCCCTGTTATTTGCGCTGGCTGTGGAACCTTTCGCCAATCGGGTACATGACTTGGATGGGATCAAAGGCATACCCTTTGGTGGCCAGATACATAAAATCAATCTGTTCCCAGATGGCCTCCTCCTCACCCTGACCCAGGCCAACATATCGCTCCCTAGCGTTGTAGAAAGCTTGCAGGCCTTTGATGCCGTATCTGGCTTTAAGATCAACATGACTACATCGTCTGTCCTCAACCTCAACATCCTGGCTCCAGAGTTAAAGGCGTTGCAGAACCCAGTAACCTTTCAGTGGTCATCAGACTCCATCAAGTACCTAGGTCGCCATATCACCCCCACACTTACCTCATGGTCCCATGCCAATTGGCCCTCCCTTCGTTGCTCTATCCTGAAAGACCTTCAGAGGTGGAAACCTCTCTACATCTCCTGGCTAGGACGCGTTAACGCTATTAAAATAAACATCCTTCCGAGGATTCTATATATATTCCAGACACTACCCACGGTGATCCCACAGGAAGATATACAGCGCCTTCAGAGGGACTTGCGTTCCTTTATATGGAATGGGAAACAACCTCGCATAACTCACTCACTACTGCTGCGACTGTGCGAAAAGGGGGGGCTTGGTGGGCCCAAACCTGCAGGAATATTACTGGGCGGCGCATTCGTGATATATCTCTAAGGGGATTCATCGCGAAAATGAAAAGCATTGGTTTCACATGGACCGCGCAGTGGCATTCCGGCCCCTGTGGGACCTTGCTTGGCTACTTAAACGAGCCCGCCCGCACAGCGCATATGTAGCTACACCGACCAGGACGGTGTTGGAAATCTGGGATAGAATAGCCCTGAAGAGGGGACTTACCATTTTCCCGTCCCCTAACGCCTCCATCGCGCACAATCCTGACTCCCCCCCAGGCCTACTGGTGCTCTCATTTTGTAACTGGAACAAAGGGGACTGCCAGACACTACAGGATCTTTCGGTGGGAGACACTATGAAGTCTTTTGAAGACTGTAGGACCGAATTCGCACTCCCAGCCACCATGCTGCTCCAATATCATCAGCTGCAACATTGGGTATTACACCCAGGGGTCCACGCGGTGGCTGTTTGCCTTTTTACTCTTTATGAAAACTTATACGTGCCTTTGATGGGACCAGGTGCTGAACCATTCGACTCCGAATCGCACCCATAAATACCAATCCGCCTGGCATGACACTACCTCGGGGGGTGGGGGGGAATAACCACCAAACAGTGGTAAATACATTGGCGGGACATACCCAAAACGAATTGCAGCCTCTCTTCATGTGAGACTGTGTACAAATTGATGTTTCAATGGTATTATACGCCTGCCTGCTTGGTAACCATCTATTGAAGTGTCCCTAGCCTGTGCTGGCGATGTGGAAAGGAAGAGGGAAACTTTTGCCATATACGGTGGTCAGGCAAAGTGATTGCTACATACTGGAAGGAGGTCCTGGGGCAAATAAAGGGCATCATAGGCTTCCCACTCCCACATCTATATCACACGATTATTCTAGGCATACGCCCCCTGACGTAACCACAATGACCCATGCTGACTGGGCCCTTATAAGCCATCTACTCCGCTTAGCCAACATGAACAAGACGTTTCAGCGTATCTGGAAGCCCCTGATACACTACCTTATGCCTTATACCTTAACCGTGGGCGGAGAACTCCGCTCCGCCTGCGGAGTGTGCGGAGTTTTGTCTACTCCGCGTTCTACAGGGGAGCGGTGTTGGCCAGCCCCCACCATCCACCCGCCCTATTAACAATAAGGATAAACTTTAAAGAAACTATTTAAGTAGAATAAAACGCCTTACCTTAGCTGCGGCGTCCCCGGGCTGCCTTCTTCCTCTTAATCGCGTTCTTGGTCAAAACTGCACATGTTTGGTCGCACACACATGCACGCATGCGCGGACGACTGCGCATGCGCAGTTTTGACCAAGAATGAGATGAAGAGGAAGAGGGCAGCCCAGTGACGCCGCAGCTAAGGTAAGGCATTTTTCATTACTTTGAAATCGTTTTTTAAAAGTTTTTACTTATTGTTAATAGGGCAGATGGGAGGCGGGTGGCGTAGCGACGCTACGCAGAGTTTCACGGAGTTTGTTTTCAACTTCGTGGCGCTCCACGTAGCCCCACTACGGCCACTACGCCCAGGCTTAATGTATATAGAATTTACATGCTTCAGTCCCTCAAAACTTAGAGCTCTCCATCTATTTAACTGCGAATTATACATAAATTCTCCAAGTCATCATGGAGTTCACTGTGCGCCACTGGTACCCGCCCCTTCCCTCCCCACATTAAAGAATACTGATCCCTTTGCGCGCCTTATGCTCGGGATGCACTGCGTCCTGTATTGACCTTGTTTGATTGATGCTTTAAGTTTACATATACCAATACTATCTTGACTCTAGATGTCAACACACAAAAGACTGCCTGATGCCATATGCATAAGAACCAGTTACACCCCCATTAGCAGATGATAGACAAAGTGACAGCTAATATGGTTACTGTGAAGCTTAGGTCTACTTGTTAAAGCTGTGTAATTCGTCTCAATGGCAGTGATATGCATATGTTATGCTGTATGCTTATCAAGGCAAAGATCTGCTATGCACCCCACGCATGCCGATGTATTTCTGTTGACCGCCCTTGACATTGAAACTGTTGAATAAACTCAGTCGGCCCGAAGGGGTCATAAACGACTTACTGTGTACACAAGGCTTTTGACACATCTTGCATATATACACAACCGGCCCGGTCAGGGTTGTAGGCGACACGCTGTGTACAACAATGATTGTTTTGATGATAACAATATATTAAAAAAGAAGATAAAAAAGAAAAACAAGACAACTGGAAACCAAATCTCCTCAAGCGATTCACCCTATACAATAAAAAGAAAACAACTAACTCAATTATTGCTTTGTAAGTAATAAGGAAACAAAAATGTGCGTTAAATTGCATCAATTTGTCATTGAAAGGAAGCATAGATCCTATATCTGGCCCTAACACTATCCTCACGTGACAACCTAAGCTAAAGCAGAGATTTAAAATAAGGTGATATTAGAAAGGTGTCAGAGTCCTCCCTAGAAGAAACTCCAACATGCGTCGAGTAGCATAAAGCCGCACTAACCAGAGAAGAGAGGTCTGTACCTCAAAGTATCCTAAGTCAGAATGCCAACCATCCCTCACTGCGTTGAATCATAACATCCGTTACATGCAAAGCACTTCCCACAAACTCTACTCTACTCTTTCCATACTATCAGGAGACAGTGGTTTCTGTGCACCATCTTGCCTATCCCATAAATCGTACCTTCAGCCGTCCTTGGCCCCGTCTCCTTCTCCCATGAGAACTCTCCTCCCATCTTGTTATCGCATGTCTTCGTACCAGTTGCCGCTTTACATACCTCCCTATCTATCAAGAACAAAAGACCCTTCTCTCTTACCAAGGAAGCCTTGTCCGCCTGTAGTGGGAATACTAAATACATGTAACATTTCTTCTGCAAGAAAGAAAAAGGATTCAAATGTTAACTGGAACGTGTTTTTGAATTCAAATACATCCCAGGCCCACAAATTAGGCTAAATTAACATGTGCACGGGTTACATTATGTGAACTTCTCTACACACAAATAAATCAAATTTTCAACATATGCTTTAGTAATTAACGTAGTAATAATAAGATTCTTTTAGTAAACAGCTCATTATACCACTTATCCGTGAGCACATTAGCAGACATTTCTCTAGAAATATTAATACATAAGCACCACAATTCTATCAGTTACATCTCTAAACACACACACATTTCATTAGTTTGCGAGGATACTTTAAATATGCAATACCCCCACTGTCAGTCAGTCAAAATCCTTTATTCAATATTTAAAAAATATCATACAAGTGCAATATACAGTTAAAAACATTTCAATACATTACATTTTGCATAAACATTTAGGGAACCAATTGCATCAAGGCAATCAAAATGACCCTCTAGTGTGTCTCAATCTTATTGCCACTCTAATGAAATTCATAATGCAAGCTAACGTCAGTGGATTCTCGACCTTTTGTAAGTATAAAAGAGCAATTTTGGCATGTCTAAACTTCATTTGTTTTAAAAACCTTACTAAAAAGCGGCGTCTGGGTACTGAATGAAAAGGGCAAAGTAATACAAAATGAAGGGTATCCTGCGGAGACCTATTGTCGCAGCCGCCACTGTCATTTATAGCATTAGTCACACGGAATATACGTGAGTACAGACTATATATAATTATAATGCATGCCTAACACATCTCCCGGGGTGGAGTAATTTTGACACTACTCCAAGACCACACAGTACGTGAGGGTTCAGGAGATAAACTTGGAGCCGAGGAAGAGCAGCCACTCATCACTGAAGGTCCCTCGAACAGGGTATAGCGCCTTGAAAACCTTACACTGTATCAAGAGCTACCAATCTCTCTTAGGCAGGGCTGGAGAAACAGGTTTCGAGGGTATGTAAAGGCAGGCTGCGGGCACTGCAGCTTCTAGACGAGGCAGACGAGGTACATCATAGTCTTTTATAGTCCTATCTGGATGCCAAGTCCATTCTCGCCTGCATTCTCGAGGTCTAGGCCCAGGTCTGGTCTAGGCCCGGGGGCTTATCGCCATCGGGTGCAAACGTCCATTCTGCACTGCGTTGGTCAGCTGTGCACGTCACAGTGCAACAGCTCCCTCTGGCGGTTTCAGGAGCAGTCTCTTGGAGTGCCTCACCTGTAAAAATTGCAGTTGAACTCCAGAAGCCATATTGCAGAAATGTGCACTGGCACCACCAAAAAAGCACAGCACACATTTCTCTGTACTACCTTTACTGCTTATGCAATAAGAAATGGATCAAACTGAACCTCTACCACAGCAAACATGGCACAAACTGTTTTCTTAATTAACACAATAGATGTAGATGCACAGCACACAACTTGTCTTATTTATCAAACGAGGAAGAATGGGTTGTGTTTGGAGGTAAAACCACTTTGTCCCATTTTACATTCTATAAATCGTAAAGAGAAGGCAAAATCAGTTTGCAAAATTTTGTAGAAAGGATTCTTCGTGGGCTTTTGTTTGTTAAAATCTCTACAGCAAACTTGCATTCATTAATAATTAAAGAATGTCCCTATATGACCTCTTTCTCCTCGGATTCCCTCACTACCACATGGGAAAATGCCCCTAATCTCTCCATAGCCCATCTCTCATGTACATTTCATTTGCTTTAAAGTGCTGATAAAGGTTGGCTCCACTCAGCTATCCCCATAAAATTCCGATCTCTAATTTGCAGCTGGCATATTAACCACTGCCCTGCTCTATGGCATAATTGCCACTAGACAAAACGCTGACATCTCTTTCTAGCAGGAACATTAATTATATGAGTTTCTTGATAATTTTATTGCTGCCTGAAAGCTGGATGGACAAGGAACTCCGCAGCAGGGGCTTTTAAATCTTAAGTTATTGCTAAACACAGCGCCCCCCCCCGTCAGTGACCCCCTCCAGGTCAGCGCCCAGTGCAGCCGCACCGGTGGCACCGCCCTAAAGCTGGCCCCGGTCGACTGTCACAATGGTTAGCACAATTCTGTATTACGGAATTATCAAGATAGTGCAAGTTGGTTTTTCCTTGGAATTTGTATGCAGGAAATGTTTGTGATACAGCCCTGCGGGGTCAAATTATATTAACGTGCACTGGTGCAAAAGTGAAGCAAAGGCTCATTAATGCAGGTTTTTCAACTTGTGAAATAAAGACTAGAGCCTACTTTTGTGTTACACTTGCACACAAAATTCTCAAAATGATGCCCCCACGCCACGTTACGTAATTGGGTGCCATTCGCAGTGAATATTTACCAGAAAGCCGCGCGGGCAACAGAATGCGAGTGGCTAATATTTCCTGTGCTTTTGTTTTTTCACTACTTTTTAGCATGAAGTCTGTTGTCGTCTTAAATAATGAGCACAAGGAAGTATCTTGAGCCAGAATATAGGGCTAAACAACGGATTTGTATTCTGTGTCAATACACATACTTTGGGTGATTTTGCCAACATTTTGCATCAATGCACAAACTTCACAAACTCCTACTTATAAATGCTGCTAAGTATGTAAAACAATCAGCACAGCAATAGCTGACCAACAAATAACCTTAGTTAACAACAAATTATTTTCACAATTTCTGCTGCATTCATATTGAACAGACATTGGCAAAGCCAAAAGGTCAGGCTTCAAACACAGACATGCTCATGCAGGTATTCACAAATGCTGCTTACATGTGTTGCATATGCACATGCTGTATTTTACATAAAGCTAGCCCTGTTGGCTTTGTCTATGCTGGAACAAAAGGTAGCAAAAGAGGCTGCTTTTGATATGGAATACATATACGATCTAAATAATTGAAAGTGACAAACAAGGTGTTGATTGTACTTATCAGATGTAAAGTAATCCCTTATGCCAACCAATGAATTAATTTCCTGGAAGGTGGAATGATACTCTAAAGAGCAATTTGTGAGTTTTGTCTGCGACAGATCATGAGCAGCATGCGTCTCGTGCTTGCAAGAGATATTGCATACAACACGGGGCTTGCAGCCTGACCATTGCTTAACATTTGTTGGTTTCATTGTCACCCATACTTGCTGCCTTCTAATTGGACTTGCTCCCTTCTAATTGGAGAGCATGTGCTGCATTCACTTCCTTTTCTTTCGGATGGAGCATGGACTAAGTACTGATTGATTTAGGTTGATTGCTGTCCTACTGCTAATCGTGCGTTATTATTTCTTCTTCTCTGTCGCCCTTGTTGACTCTCTTGCCATCTATAGTTATGTTTTACTATGCAACATGCACTTCAAAGCAGCCCTTTTCTCCTTTAAGATGGATGGTTATTGTGAAAACAGATGTTCTCAGCTTTTATTGTGACAACAGATGTTATCTTCTTCCAAATGTATTTTCACTTAGGCATGGATATGAGCGCAATTGCTTTCTTCATGTGATAGGATTTTTTTGCCAATTGTCATATTTGTTTTCTGTTTTACATATGGGGGGGGGGGAGATTAACAAATTTGCTCAGAAGCACAGGGGTGTTGTGCCGAGACCTAACAAGCATCTGCAGCCAATTGGTCGCACCTTTAAGACTATTGGCTAACCCCTTGCCTTTTGTTCATGCTGTACAGCATGGGCAGTGCTGACTTTGACAATTATGTGCTGTATAGCAGCGTGCCTGCTGTGCAGCATGGGTAAGAATAATAATAAAAAATGGACTATGATGCATCCAACGCTAATGCCTCTATAAACAAAAAAGCACATTTGCCATGGCTGTGTCATATCGCTTTATAAAATTAGTTTTAGCCACACAGTATAACATGGCTTTGAAACATTACCAAAGCTAATAGATCTCATAGGTGAGACCTATTGGATTTGCCAGTGCTTGGTTGAGGTGAGCGAGTGATACTCCTCTGATTGGAGCCAATGCTCACTCTATGTATAGTTTAAAGATTTGAAAAGAGGGTGTGGCATTACGGCAGAGCTGCTGACTTTGGAACTATGGAACCAGGCTCAAGTCTGAGCGTTTGCTCAACACCCTGTGATTCTGGACAAATCACTTAATCCTCCGTGCCTAAAAAAAAAAGATCTGACCATGTCTAATGTAATTGGTGCTCATGTAAAGCGCTCCAATGCTCCTAGGCCGCATTGCACTATATATAACTCCCCCAAAAATTGTAACAATATGACAGCAGACAGCTGTGCTACTAGACCTAAAAACAAGAATGACCGATAACTATGATAGTCAATAAATGTTACCAGCAGTAAGATGACCACTCTTAAATCCCATTGTAATGATCCTAATTAAGCTTGTGCAACTGAATAAAATATGTTTACAAAAAAAAAGATAAAAAATAAATACTAGCTATAATTTCAATGAAATCATGTGAAAAAGACAAATACATTAATTTACATTACTCTAAGCTCTACTACTGCCCAGAATTCCATGGACACGTTGTAGGAAGCTGGCTCTGTAAATACTATACCAAAGTAAGGCATATTGTGTGCAGAGTCCAGGGAGTCCCCAGAGGTATAGTAGAGGCTAAATTAGACAAGTACTAACGGATCCCTTTGTGGTAGTGTGGGCGAGCAGTTAGGCTTATTCAAAAGGTGTGCTAGGCATTTATTGTATTCACTCACTCAAGGCTGATGGGACACACTCCGAGACTGAATCCAGACCAATTATGTAAGGTTAAAAAGATATACTTGTATTTTATTTAGTAGAACCAAGCAGGACTTGGCACAGGTAAGTAAGAACACTTTCAAATCAATCAATCAGGGAATTAAATGCAAAACTATGCACAGAAATGCAATTGTGAAATGTTTTGGAATTGTTTACAGATTTGTATTACTTTTAAAACAGTTCAAAATACAGCAAGATTACTTTTGATTCCCATTAGATTACTTTTCAGTTACTTTTTGGTTTTGGTCTTGAGATGATATGCTGAGATATCACACACTTAAAGCACAGTTACTTTCTTTTCATACAAAACAGTAGATCAACACCTTTTTTAGGAACAAAACTCGTAACATTGGTTCATATGGGAAAAAGAATGTTATCTGTTCTCAAGTAAGTAAACGACTTACGAGTAGGAGTTTTGGGCGTTAGGACCAAGGTCCAGTTGGGCACTCAAATCACACCACGAGTGGCATTACGGCGGCAGGGTGCAGAGTGCAGGACCCCAATGTTAGCCAACTGGGCTAAGGGGGCGTTCGGTCAGGGACTGCTTACGAGCAGGCCACATGGTTGTGGAAGCAAAGCTCCTGGGGTTAAGATCAGCACTGTAGGGGTCAACAATCAGCACAGGAGCTGTACCACCAGTGGCCGGGTGTAGAGTGCCAAGGCAACGTCTGGGGCCCTGCGGATTGCAATGGAGATCTTCGGTTCGGCCAAGATGCTGCAGGCTTGGGCAGGGAGGCTTCCTGAAGGTGACCACTGGCTGGAGAGGTAAGTTGGCATCTTAGGGAATGCCTGGAAACTGTCAGTAGGGCCACCCAAGGCCGTGAGGCATCGGGTGCAGGGGTGTCTATTGGATCCGGGTTAATATTACAAGCTCCGGTTGCGGTTGGGGAGACCCTTCAGGTTGAGGCTGCAGGTGTTGACTTGAAGCTTGAGGGAGGTCGAAAATCACCAAATCCCAAGTCAGAATCACTGGGCAGACCTCCTCGTGGTGTTGGGCCACTGGAACTCGGGCCATAGGCGTCGGGTGCAGAATGGAGCAAAATCGCAGACCTGCCTGGAACTGGATTCTGTGGGTGAGTCTTTGTTTGAGCAAATCCAGTGCTCACTGGATACAGAGTCTTTAACATGGGTGCAGGAAAGGTCCTCTGGGCTCTGGGCGGCTGCTGGACAGGCCGGGGTTTTGCTGTAGTCAGGTCAGAGTCGGTACAGGCTGGTAGGGCTGATGCCAAAGCAGTTGGTGTCCTCTTCTTCCTGGGTCAGCACGGCTCTCCGCTCCTTCTTCTTTCTTCATCGTATCTGAGGAGGCAAGGTTCAGGTTAGCCACTAAGTAGGGGTGTTAAAGGCATGTGCAGGTCGGGAATAATAGGTCCCTTTCTTGGGGTGAGTACACCCCCTATTATGCCACCCTCCAGTGGGAGAGGGTCATGCGCCTCTCCCTAATTGGCTGAGTCTCCTCATCTTCAAGATGTAGGGGACTGAGATGTGTGCTTCACCTCGCCTCCCCCACCCTAACTTGGTTTTCCTGCCTATTTTCCCTCCCAAAGTAGAGGATCAGAACCGGTGGGAGCCAGTTGCTGGCAGCAGCAAAAGGCAAGGACAACTTACAAAGGTGGCATGCCTTTGAAGCTCCCCTTTCGTGGACCCAGCCCATCCTGGTGGAGGAGGCATGACACCTCTGCCCAGAATGGGCTTTGCTTCTGAACCCAGAGAGTGGAGGCTCTCCACCCAGGGGTCCAGAAACCTGCCTGGTGGTGCCAAATTGCAGGCATCCACTCAAGAAACAAAGACCAGGGCTGGTCATTTTTCAGGAGTCATCTCTAAGATGCCCTCGAGGGCATTTTACATTAAATCCTACACTGCCATCATTGTGGGTTTAATGTCCTGAGAAGTTTGCTACCAAACTTCCCAGGTTTTAGTAAAGCCATTATGGAGCTGTGGCGTTTGGAATGACTAACTCCCAGACCATATTCTCTTCATGGCTTTACAACACTTACAATGTCTAAGAATTGACTTAGACACAGGAGGGGGACAGGGCTCATGCCACTGTATCCTCACCTGAGGGCCAGTGCACCCTGCTAGAGGGGTGACATACCTAGGCAGTAGGCAGTGGGTTGCAGGCATGGCACACAGGGATGTGTGCCATGCCGACTCTTGACTTTTCTCTGCACCAAAACACACGGCCTGCAATGGCAGTGTATGGGTGTTAAGGTACAGGGCCTCTAAGGGTGGCACAATAGGTGCTGCAGCCGTTAGAGGCCTTCCCTGGTCACAGTGCCCTTGGTACCCATGGTGCCTTTTACAAGAGGCTTCCCTGTGGCCAGAGATGTGCCAAATGTGGGTACATAGGTACAGTTTTGAGGAAAGAACACAGGCCCTGGGTACTTGATTGACAGGGACGCAGGGCAGATCAAGACAAGTTGCATCAGATGGTAGGCAAAAGGTGAAGGGTAACCATGCAAAAAGGGGCACTTTTCTACACCACCCCCCCACCAAACGAAAGAAGATGAGACTTACGTTTACCAAGAGAGTCTTCATTGTCTAAGTGGAAATATCAGGAAAGGCCACCTGCATTGTCATTGGCAGTTCTATGTTCCACTGTAAAGTCCATTACCTGTAGGGAGATGAACCACCTCAAACATTTTGGGTTTTCTCCATTTCTTCTGCATTAGCCAACTGTGAGGTCTGTGGTCAGTTTGAACTAGGAAGTGTGTACTAAACTGGTCTCAACTTCTTCTGGAACCAAACCACCGCAAAGGGCTCCCTCTCAATGACATCCAATGCTGTTCCTTGCGGAGAAGCCCTCTGCTTATGAAAGCCGAAGGTTGGTCTTGTCCATCATCATTGGTCTCCTATCCTAGCTCAGATGCATTAGTGTGCACAATGGACTGTTTGGAGTAATCTGGAGCCTTGAGAATAGGTGCTGAGCACATTGCCTCTTTTAGGGTATCAAAAGCCTTTTGGCAATCAACGGTCCAGTTCACTTTCTTGGGCATCTTGTAGGAGGTGAGCGCTGTGAAGGGAGTCACAATGGAACCATACCCTTTCCCAAATCTCCTATAGAATGCATTCAAGACAAGGAATGCCCTGAGTTGAGGTCTGGGTTGTTGGTGCTTCCCACTCCACAAATGTCTGGATATTGTTCTGGAGCGGTTGGACTTGGCCTCCACCTACAAGGTGGCCCAAGTACAGAAAGGTTCCCTACCCTATCTGGCACTTGGATGCCTTGATAGTTAGGCCTGCAGTTTGCAGGGCCTGTGAAACCTTTCCCAGGTGAACCGGGTAATCCTGTCAGGAAGATCTAAACACAGCAATATCATCAAGATAAGCTGCACTAAAGCCTTCCAACCCAGCAAGGACTTAATTCACTAACCTTTGGAAGGTGGCAGGGACATTCTTGAGACCAAAGGGCATCACAGTGAACTATAAGTGCCCATCAGGTATGGAAAATGCTGTCTTTTCTTTTGCTCCAGGGGCCATGCCAATCTGCCTGTACCATGCAGTTAAGTCAAAGGTACTTAGGTATTTGGCAGCTCCTATCTTTTCTATCAATTCATCAGCTCTGGGATGGGGTGTCCATCTGTCTTGGTGACAACGTTGAGGCCTCTGTAGTCCACACAAAACCTAATTTCTCTCTTTCCACCCTGTGGATAAGATTTGGGGACAAGACCACTGGGCTGGCCCAGGGACTCTCAGAAGGCTCAATGACCCCGAATTCCAGCATCTTGCCGACCTCAGCTTTGATGCTTTCCTAAATTTGTCAGACTGGTGACAGATTTTGATTTTGACCTGTAAGCTGTCTCTAGTGTCCACATCATGGGTACACCAGGGAGTCTGACCAGGGGCTAAGGAAAAAAGCTGTGCATACTGTGGCACAAACTTGTCTGCAAACAGCCTGCTGTTGGGCAGAGAGAGTGTCTGAATATACAACTCCATCTACTGACCCATCTTTGGGGCTGTAAGAGAGTAGGTCAGGGAGAGGTTCACTCTCTGTCTCCTGATCCTCATCAGTAATCATCAGCATTGTCACATCAGCCCTATCACAATAGAATTTCAGGCGTTTCACATGTATACTCTGCCATCCTGGAACGAAGTCCTAGTACATAGTCCACCACATCTTGCTTTGGGACATGATGGGGTTTCTCCCATCTTTCCCTCACAATAGAAAGTGGCCCCCTTACAGGGTAGCCAAACAGAAGTTCAAAGAGTGAGAACCCTACTCCCTTCTGAGGCACCTCTCTGTAGGCAAAAAGCAGGCAGGGTACCAGAACATCCCATCTCCTTCTGAGTTTTTCAAGGAGTCCCATTATCATGCCTTTCAATGTCTTGTTGTATCTCTCAACAAGCCCATTTGGATTGTGGGTGATAAGGTGTTGTGAACTTATAGATCACTCCACACTCATCCCACATGTGCTTTAGGTATGCAGACACATGAAGATGGAACCTCGGTCTGATACTACCTCCTTAGGAAACCCTACCCTGGTGAAGATACCAATGAGGGCATTGGCTACTACAGGGGATGTAGTAGTCCTAAGGGGAATGTTCAGAATACCTGGTGGCATGATCCACTACCACCAGTATGAACTTGTTTCCCGAGGCGGTGGGAAGCTCAAGTGGGCCCACTATAACCACACCTACCCTCTCAAAGGGAACTCCAACCACTGGTAGTGGGATTAAGGAGGGTTTTGGGTGCCCTCCTATCTTGCCACTGGCTTGACAGGTGACACAGGAGCTTGCAACCCCCTTTACTTTTGGGGACATCTGTGGGCAATAGAAGTGGGTGACAAGTCTTTCCCAAGTTTTTGTCTGGCCCAGATGTCCAGCTAGGGGGATGACATGGGCTAATGTGTGTAGAACGGAGAACTGAGGCACTACACTCTCCTGGTGGAACCAGAGTTGGGGTCTCTGGCCGCAGTGTACAGGAGCCCTTCCTTCCAATATACCTTGTTGGAGCCACTGACATCTCCCTACCCCTGTGCACAGCTTGCTGCCTCAGGTCTTCAAGTAAGGTTCAAGCTCCATGGACTTAGTTCCCTCTGCTGGGGCTGACAAGTCCTCTCCCTGGGGAGAGGGGTCCCGATCCTTGTGTTGTGAGGAAGCTGTTTCACCAGTCTTCCTATCTTTTCTCTTGGGAGGTTGTGCCATCATTTCAGGCTCCAACTCTCATTTTTCACCCTGTGCTAGGCACTGTGCTCTTGATTTCACACACACTATCTCATGAATTTGCAGCATGGCTGCATGTGTCTTTCTTTCTACCTCAGCCCATGCTGAGGTTTTCAGATAATTTCCAAGCAGACAGGTGGCTGTGAGTTTTGGAGAGACCACTACCTGTTTCAGGCCAGCCCCCCACCCCCCTAGTCTAATGTCACCATAGCTATGGCATGGTCAGCGGTGACACTGTCAGCATTGGTAACTGGATAATTCTTTCTAGTCAGGTATTACTCTGGGGAAACCAGTGTGTCTCTCACCATGATGACACTGGCACCTGTATTTCTCAGGGCTTCTATCTTAATGCCATTCACTAAGGGGTACTACAGGGATTTCTTTAATTTAGGGGGGCAGACAGCCAAAGTGGCATATCCCCCCCCCCTTCAGAGACTAAAACAGACTCAGTGTGAACCCTGACTTGCTCTGGGCACACTATTGATCCCGTCTGTAGATGTGCCACATCAGTAGAGACTGGAGGGGGACTATGGGCTGGTTTGTTTGGACAGGCAGGATCTCCAGTTTGGTGTCCCTTCTTGCTACAGTGGAAACACCAGGCCTTAGCCGGATCAAAGTTTTTCCCCTTGTACCCACTAGCAGACTGGGAAGAGTTCTTGGGCCTATCCCCCCTAGACATGATTTTGGGGCCCTTTAGAAGACTCTTGTGTTTTATCTTTTGGCTTCTCATCCTCTTTCCCCTGGGGAGGCTTTGTAACCCCTTTCTTTTAGTCACTCCCAGTGGTTGCCTTGGTCACCCATGTCTTGACCCAGTGGTCCGCCTTCTTTCCCGATTCTTGGGGAGAAACTGGACCTAGGTCTACCAGATACTGATACAACTTTTCATTGGTGCAGTTACCTAAAATGTGTTCCTTCATAAACAAATTATAAAGTTCTTCATAATTCTGTAGTTTGTTTCCAGTCAACCAGCCACCTGGTGTCTTTACTGAGTAGTCTACAAATTCCACCAAGGACTGACTCTGGGATTTCTGAGCCCCCTGAATTTAATTCTGTACCTCTCAGTAGTGAGTCCAAATCCCTCCATCAGGGTGCCCTTCATGAGTTCATAAGACTCTGCCTCTGCCCCAGTAACGGCCAGGAGCCTGTCTCTACACTTACCAAAGAACAGTTCCCACAGGAGTGCCCTCGGGTTAGTCTTTGTCACTTTTCTGGCCTCACAAGCCCTCTCAAAGGCTGTGAACCACTTGGTGATGTCATCACATCCACACATCCCTTTGGGGATTTTAGCGCCATAGGACCCTTCCTTCTCTTGATTTTTACAGTTGCTGTCACCATTGATGGATCCTAGGCCCATCACTGCTCTTTCTTTCTCTAGAGCTAAGAGCCTAGTCTCTAGCTCTAGTCTCTTGGTCAACCTTGCTAAAAGGATGGCCTCCTCAGTGAAGTTGTACGGTCTAGTACAAAGTTAGCCCTATCTCTGTAGGATCTAGACCCTGTGTCTTTGGGTTTGGAGGGTAGGACATAAGGATCCCATCCTTCCTAAGTAGTTGAGGTGGGTGGTTTAAGACCTCATAATTCTCACTACTTTCCCAATTCTTGTGAAGGTTCTCACCTTCATCAGTGGGGTGGTCCCTTGCATACCCTGCCAGGAACTCCTGGAGTTGTAATCTGGTAGGGTTGGACCCAGTTCTTATTTGCTTAGCTTTAAAGAGAAGCCGTCAATCCCTAACCTCTAGATTGGAGTAAGGGGTGAGGTCGATCTCCTCAGCCTCCTTCTCTGGGTTGCTCATTGCTTTACTAAAGTGGGGTTTCTTTTTAGAAGGCCTACAACAATTCCAGGTACTTCCTCCCTAACTTAAGTGAATTTTAATTTTCTAAAAAAAAATGTACTACTTAACACAAGGCCCTAACAAGACTTTAGGAAATTTTAAAAGTAATCAATTCAAAAAATGAGTTCTACTAAAGTCAATTTTTTGATTCTTGTCCTGCGAACAGAGGTTGACTAAGTTAGTCCAATAAATGCAAGGCTTTACATCGCACCACTGAGCTACCAATTTAGGAAGATGGCTCTGTATATGCTATACCAAAGTAAGGTATCGTGTGTACAGAGTCCCGAGAGTCCCCAGAGGTATTGCAAAGGCTAAATTAGACAAGTGCTAACAGCTCTGCTTGTGGTAGTGTGGGTGAGCAGTTAGGCTTATCCAGAGGGTGTGTTAAGCATTTATTTTATTCACTCAACTAGGCTGATTGCACACACTCAGAGACTGAATCCAGACCAATTATGTAAGTATAAAAAGATATACTTGTATTTTAGTTTGTAGAACCAAGCAGGACTTGGAACAGTTAAGTAAGAATACTTTCAAATGCAAAGCCGTACACAGAAATGCAATTGTGGAATGTATTGGAATTGCTTACAGGTTTGTATTACTTTTAAAACAGTTTAAAATACAGTGAGATTACTTTTGATTACACATGGATTACTTCTCAGTTACTTTTAGGTCTTGAGGTGATATGCTGGGATATCACACACTGGCTGTTGTCATTTATAAGTACGTATGACAATTCCTAACTTAAAGCACAGTTCTTTCTTTTAGAACAAACATTAAATCAAGACTTTTTTGTAGGAGCAAAACTCATAACATTGGTTCCTAACGTAAAATTAATGCTATCAGTTCTCAGGTAAGTAAACGACTTATGAGTAGGAGTTTTAGAGGTTAGGACCAAGGTTCCCCAATGTCCAGTTGGGAACTCAAATCGCACTACCAGCGGCACTAGGGCGGCTGGGTGTAGAGTGCAGGGGCCCAATGTTAGCCAACGGGGGTAAGGAGGCCTTCGGTCAGGGACTGCTTACGAGCAGGCCGCTTGGTAGTAGGAGCAAAGCTCCTGGGGTTGGGATCAGCACAGCAGGGGCCAACAATCAGTACAGGAGCTGCACCACCAGCGGCACTGGGTCGGCCGAGTGCAGAGTGCCAAGGCGACGTCAGGGGCACTGTGGATTGCAATGTAGATCTTCGTTTCTGCAAAAATGCTGCAGGCTCGGGCAGTGAGGCTTCCTGAAGGTGACCATCGGCTTGAGAGGATAGTTAGGATCTTGGGGGATTCCTGGACACCATCGATTGGGCCACCCAAGACCATGTGGTGTTGGGTACAGGGGTGTCTTTGGCATCAAGTTCTTCTGACCACCCGAATGCCAGTGCAGACTTACCTAGGCCCTAGGCAGTGGGTTCCAGGCATAGCACTCAGGGATGTGTTCAAGAAGTGAAGGGGAAGAGCACACCTATTGATCCTGCATGCAGATTTGAAAGAATTACTTAAATAAGGTGCTACAGTGTTATGCTTGCTGTCTGGTCAAGCACATAGAAATAAACAAGGGAAAGAACCAGCCTGTAGGCTAGTGTACACTGTGCACAATACTGTTGGCTACTAAAGAACCCCTTTGTTATTGTAACTTTTTAGAACATAATAATAGGCTAGTAAACCAGTGGGATATGTGTATTGATATTTGTATTTTATATCCAATTACACATGGAATGCATTTAAACCAACTGAGAAAGTATATATACAAGCCACAATATAATCTTTGGCTGAATAAACAAATCAACATGTAAATACATCACAATTGTTACATGTAAACAATATACATGGACATTTTAAGGAAAGCCCGATGCATTTCGGGACTGACACGTCCCTTCTTCAGGGACAACCTGTAAATTAAAATATCTACATTACAATCCAATTCATACAGAATTGCGTTCTGCCACAACTCCCATTGCTTTTTGACGCAGCCCCCTATTTACAAGGGTGGTGTAAATAAGAGGCAGCACCAAAAATAAGACCAGGAAAAACCTGGTCTTAACCTGGCAAAACGAGGAGAAATAATTAATTTCTCCTCGTTTTTGCTGTTTCTGTGTGTGCAGCACACATAGAAAAAGCAAATCACCATTAGTGATTGTTCATGTGCAGGAAGGTTTTTCCGTCCGGCACATAAAAAATCATTAAAAAATGACGAGGTGCAAATTCTATGTGTGCTGCATAATGCAGCACACATAGGAGTTACAATTCGCCATTACTGGTTGTTTAAGTGCAGAAAGGGACACTTTCTTGCACATGAACAATCATTCCCCGCAACACAGGCCTCAGTAAGACCTCCGACCCTCGGTCCAGGTCCACTCTCTCCCGCAGCTCCTCTGTGCCGTCTCTTGCCTCCAGACCCCGACCTCCTCCTTGGGAGGTTCAAGGCTGCTGCCCGCTCCTGCGCCTGCTGCCCACTCCAACATGGACCAGACTGCCTGCAACCACCGTAACCTTTCCCATCCGTTTTTTAAATTAATTTTTTCCCTGTTGTGCCACTGTTATTGTGCCCATCTGTGTCTTGCTCTAATTCCACCACTGTTTTAATTTTCACGTGCCTGCCAGTTCCTTTCACCTTTCGCCGCTGCTGTCCCTGCGGCCCCTCCCCCCTGGAATTCCCCCGCTCCCACCTCCCAGCCTCCCCTACTTAATGGTGGCCGCTGCGCAGTCGCACAGTGGATGCGCACATGGGGTGCGCCAAAGGCAAGCATGTCTGCGTCCGTCCGCGACCCGAACACAGCCAGCGCCAGGAACCCTGGACCTCCCACTACCCATCGATAGGACACCACCACCCTCCTTGCACCCAACCCTGGAAGACTTAGAGAATGCCAACAAGCCTTGCCGAAAATTATCCACGGCCAGTTCTCCTGCCTCCACTGCCGCCAGACCCTCACCGCCACCCCGGCCTCCAACACTGCCGAAGTCACCACCGGCGACACCCTAAAATGCATCCTCCTCAATGTACAATCCGTACGCAAACACGCCATGGAAATCTGGAACCTACTCGACTGTCCCTCGCCTGACATCACCTTCTTCACAGAGACCTGGACCAACACATCCTCCGCCCCCGAGATCAGCACCGCCATCCCAGACGGTAACAAGATCCAGAGGAAAGACCGCCCCAACCACCCAGGAGGGGGCCTCACCATCGCCCACAAGAGCACCCTCCGCCTCACCACCTCCAGCAAAACCTTCCCCTCCGCCGCACACTTGCACTTCCAGATCCAGACCACCCCCAAAGCCACACTCCGAGGAACCCTCGTCTACACACCCCCCGGCCCCCGAACACCCTTTACCACCACCATTACTGACTTCATCGTACCCCACGCCATCCTCTCAACTAACTACATAATCATTGGAGACCTGAACTTCCACCTCGACAACCCCAGTGACCCCAACTCCACTATCCTTCATTACAACCTCGCCAGCATTGGACTTAAACACCTCATCGACACACCGAACCACAGAGCAGGACACATCCTCGACCCCATCTTCACGGCAGGAAACAGCGTCCAATTCAGCCGCCCAACCCAGCCGCCATGGACCGACCACCACTGCGACCACCACTACGTACACTTCACCATCAACAAACCCAAGGCACCCAAACCAGTCCCACACCCACCACGAAGGAACTGGAGCAAGGTTACTGACGAGCAACTTAACTCCACCCTCACCCGAGACAACCACACCTGGGCACCCGACGCAAATGACGCAGCCAGAGAACTCCACACCTGGCTCTCCAACTGCGCAGATGAGCTTGCCCCGCTACACAACCCTGACAGACAACACCCCAGGAAAGCTGCCCAGTTCACCACTGCTCTCCAAGAAGCCAGATGCACCTGCACACACCTGGAGAAGAACTGGCGAAACACCAAGACAACCGAAAACCACACCACCTACAAGAACGCCATGACGGACTACCACAACCAGTTCGGAGCCACCAAGAGGAACTTCACCCACAACAAAATCCTGGCCAACTCCACCAATTCCAAGGAACCTTTCAGTGTCATTCAAGAATTCCCCAACCCGCGCATCGAAGCCACAGAGATCACCCCTTCCCAAGACCTCTGCGACAAGCTTGGAACCTATTTCCACCTCAAGATCAAAATCCTATACGACAACTTCATTAACCATGCACCAGACGCCACAGACAGCCCCCTGCGCCCAAGAAACACCAGCCAACCCACCATCTCCAACTGGACACCGATCACGGTCGAAGACACCCCCTCGACCATGAAAAGCATCCACTTGGGGGCCCCACCGACCCCTGGCCCCCTCACATCTACCAAAGAGCTGTGGCCACCATCGCACCCGAACAACAACGCACCATCAACACCACCTTCAAAACAGGCACCTTCCCAGACGACTGCTGACCCCACCGATATCAAGAACTATCGGCCCATCTCGCTCCTCCCCTTCTCAGCCAAAGTTGCAGAGAAAAGAGTCAACAGGAAACTGACACGATTCATTGAAGAGAACGCTGTCCTCGACCCGTCCCAATCCGGATTCCGAAGCAACCACAGCACAGAGACCCCCCTACTCGCCACCACAGACAACATCCGCACCCTCCTGGACCAAGGCCACTCCACAGCCCTCATCCTACTTGACCTATCAGCGGCCTTCGACACCGTCTCCCACCACACACTAGTCACCAGACTACACAACGCAGGCATACAAGGAACAGCCCTGGACTGGAACCGATCATTCCTCACCGGAAGAAGCCAAAGGATCAGCCTCCCACCTTTCCTCTACGACCCCACGAAAATCACCTGCGGAGTCCCATAGGGTTCATCACTGAGCCCCACCCTCTTCAACATCTACATGGCCCCCCTCGCAGCCAACAACACGGCCTCAACATCGTATCCTGCGCCGACGACACCCAGCTCATCGTGTCCCTCACCAAAGAACCCACCACTGCCAAACTCAACTTCCAGAAAGGAATGCAATACGTCGCAGTCTGGATGACCAACAGTTGCCTGAAGCTCAATGCCGAGAAGACAGAAGTCCTCGGTACCACTCCTTCTGCATGCAACAGCACCTGGTGGACGACCGCCCTCGGAAGCCCGCCTATCCCCTCAGACCACGCCAAGAACCTCGGCATCATACTCGACTCATCACTCACCATGAACCAACAGGTCAACGCTGCCACCTCCAGCTGCTTCAACACCCTCCGCATCCTCTGCAAGACCTTCAAGTGGATCCCCCCTGAGTCATGGAAGACAGTCACCCACGCAATGGAAATGCACTCTACGCCAGCATCAACATGTCCCTACTCCGCAAACTTCAGACAATACAGAACACCGTAGCCAGGCTCGTCCTTGGCATCCCCCGACACGAACACATCAGCAAACACCTACGAAATCTCCACTGGCTCCCCGTGGAGAAAAGAGTCACTTTCAAAATCCTCACTCACGCCTACAAATGCCTACACAACAATCGACCCAAATACCTCAACGACAGAATCAACTTCCACGTACCCAAAAGAAACCTCCGATCTTCCAACCTCACACTGACCGAAACCCTGCACATCCAGAGAGCCAGAGCAGGCGGAAGATCCTTCTCTCACATTTCAGCCAAGACCTGGAACGAGCTACCGGCAGACATCAAACGCGCCCCCTCCCTGAACACCTTCAGGAAGACCCTCAAGACCTGGCTCTTCGGCTAAACAGATCTGCGGACACCCCCCCCCCAGCGCCTTGAGACCCTCACGGGTGAGTAGCGCGCTTACAATTCCCTGAATAATTGATTGATTGATTGATTGATTGACAGGCACCCTTGCACTATGATGCAAGGGTGCCTGTGTTGGCGCTAGGCAGGTCAATTTAGCACTAGGGGAAACATATGGGTGCGCCCGATTCTTGTAGATACGGCGTATCCCTGCATTTTAATACAGTAGGAGCGCAGCATCAGCAATCTTGGCTTAACGCCCTGCTCCGACAGTTGCCTTGTAAATATGCCCCAATACATTTTATTTTTTCTTTTATAAAAGAGAGAAGCAATGCATGTTCATATTTTCAGTGGTTTTTAGTAATATGTTGTGCTTATGCTGGGATGTACCGATCACCAGTACAGCAGGTGCAGCTGCAGCGGGTCCTAGAAGCCTGAGGCCTTATCGATGTATTTTACTCACACAAACAGCAACCAGGAAGTTAATTGCTACGCCACTGTGCTTCTGTGTCTAAAAAGATGAAAAGGAAATGTTGCTTCAATATATGCATTTTTTGTTTATGGCTGAAAAGGTGTTTCTGCATCAAGCCATCCTTGTTCTGATCTTCCAAGCCAAATCCAAGAGCCATACTGTGTACCGGGCATGGATTACACAGTGTCAAATATCTAACTCAAAACGTAGAAAGCCTCCCGCAGTTTGAAACTCTTATTTTTAGACAGAACTTTCAGAATTAAGCTAACTCTATGTCTCCAGTCTCGTTCAAACAAACTTATCACAGATATGATGATTTGATTTTTATTTTTAACTTCTGTGACATTTAATCAGCACATATTGAGACGGAAGGCTTAGTTTTTCATTAAGTTCCTTAGCAGTTTGAACAGGCAGCTTAATGCCGGACCGCCTGCCCAGATGGCGAGCGCCACGCTGCTCACACAGGCAGAGAACCGCCGGCAAGGTGGCGAAAATGTCTGCTTAAAAGACGACATTCTGTCTTGTTTCAGGGAGGTGAGAGGACGCTGTCGCGCCAGCTCGCTCCTTATTCATCTTTTCAATAGTTGAACTTCTGCTGCTGGTCTGTTGAACGCTGTTGACCATAAATGGGCTGGCTGACCAAGATACCTTGGGGCATATCAACAACAACCGGCGATAATTATCGCTCAGCGCTCTTAGCGCTAGGATAATTATCGCCGGCTAGCGTGAATTTTTATCGCTGAGATAGCGTGCTATTAGCAACGCTTATCTCAATAGCGATAAAAATCCTCACCCTAAATGGCTAACGTGAGATTATCGCTGGAAACCCAGCGATAATCTCACGTTAGCTTGTTATAGGGACAGGCAAACTTAGCCATGATATCCTCCTTCCATAGGATATCATGGCTAAGTCAGAAAAATACCAGATGTAAAAAAGCAGCGTTAACCGTGGTTAGCGCTGCTTTTTTTGTCTCTAACTGGGTTAGCGATATTCTTGATAATAGGAGAAATGTCGCTTAGCGACATTTCTCCTATTATTTTACTCTGGAACGCCCCCTTTGCATCTCATTAGAGATGCAAGGGGAAGCGTAGAGTAAAAGGGTGCTAACATGCAAATTTGCGTGTTAGCACCCTGTTGTTGATAGGGTGCTAGTTTTATCTCTGCTTTTGTGGCTTTTAAAGCCAAAAAAGCAGAGATAAAGCCCTTAACTTAACAACTGTGGTGTGCACTTGACAGAACGAGACAAGAGGAAAAAAAGCAAATCTACCACCAAACCACTCGCTCAAGATCCAGGGAGGAGAAAAGGCTATTAAATGTCCACTCATGTATTCCCTCAGGTGAGCTTGGGGATGCAGGGCTAGGGCAGAACAATGTCCTTCTTTGTCGCTTCATGGCAAGATTTAGAACAAGAACAGGTCCTCGTGCTGAGGAACAGATACACCAAGGACCAATTCCTGTAATCACCCAGACAGAGCGCAATCAGGAATATCCAACAGATTCTCCTTGCAAATGAATTTGTGATTACAAATTAGAAGCAACCTAAGGCTAACAAACTTGGTCCTGAACGTTCAGTCATGTGTTCTTTAGGTTTGTTCGAGTGGAAGATTTAACTGGGATTCATCTAAACTGGTCCAAATTCTACAAGTGACCGCCTTCTGAATCATATTCGTGATCCAGCAGGTTTTTGCTTCTCCGGAGTTGAGCCATCATTGTTAAAATACTTACTATGAATTTACATGGACCGAACCTATAGAATTGATTAAGATTGCTGCTCGTGATGATAGAGTGTTGAATGATGAACATTCTATTGATATACAATGAAACCTAACCCCAAGCAACATGTGTACCATGATCAATTCTGTATGTTCCTAACTATGCCAGTTAGGTGAGAGGGTATTTCCAACATATCTACCCTGATGACGGCTTGCCACAATGATGTATAAGGCTGAAACGCCAACTGCAGCAACTGAAGTTGGGCAGAATACCTCACTAAGTGGAGAAGTGTAGCTCACTGGTTAGAGGAGGCATACCCTGAAGCAGAGATCAGACCCGGGACCAGGGTTCGATTCCCGACGCGGCAGGGTCCGGAGCCCAATTGTCCACGGACTCGATAATTCTCGCTTCGGTGCCCACTCTAAGCATGAGTTCACACTATGCAGCTCTGGGCAACAAGCTTGCTTAATCTCCACAACGGCAACAAGCTTGCTTAATCTCCACAACGGCCCACCCGCGGCGGGATGCCTGGCTTTCACCTTGGGGATGCCCAGTACGGGTTATCTCACAGGGAAAAACCAGGATGGGTTCCCAATGCAAGCGCCGAGATGCCCAAGGGTAAGTCGAGCGCTATGTAAGAACACACATACATACATACTAAGGGGCAGATTTATATTGGACTTGTGCCACTTTTACGCCGCAGTTGCGTCACTTTTGTGACGCAGCGGCGGCGTAAACCCTGCACCATGTTGCGCCCCATTTACAACGTGACGCATCTAGGGAGATGCGTCACATTGTAAAGCTTGCGCCACATGTGGGTGTACCTGCACAGGGGGGGAACGCCTCAGAAAAGTGGCTGAGTGAAATCTACAAGATTTCACTCAGTCACTTTTCCGGCCATGCCGCGTCAAAACCCTGCGCCTGCTTGAAGCAGGCGTAAGTATTGATGCAGCATTGTAACAATAGGGCACCCCCGAGCCTTGCTGGAGCTGCGTCGCGCTTGCGACGCATCTCCAGCAATGCGCCAACCTTCCGCCATCAGATGCGTCACGCATCTGTTTATCCTTGCGCCACGATGCGCTGCATTGTAAATGCGGCGCATCTATTGTGGCGCAAAGGTAAACTTTCGTGACGCATCTTTCCTGGCCCATCCCTGCTGATTTGCAGGGATGCGCCAGGAAACATAAATCTGCCCCATATGTTTTCTGACTACAGTTCATTGAATATACTTTTAACTTATGCCAAGCACTTTATTTGTTAAGCAAACAATTGAAGCTTCTTGGTACTCTTGAGACTGGCATAGCTGACGTTAACTAAATGATACTAAAATCAGCTAGAAAACCATACAACAGTAGGGCAGGACATCTATTAAAAGGCAAATATTTTAGAAAATTTCAGAATTTCAGAAAGTTTTGTTCATTGCGCAAAGAATAGTGGTCAGGGAGTTCCATCGTTTTACAGCTGCCACTGAAAAAGCTGTTTTACTTTATATGGCACTTCATGCTCTCGCAACGTGCAGTAAGAACTGATTGGTTGACCGAAGTCTTCGATCTGACTTGTGCCATATGAGTTAATCTTCCCAGAACCCAGGTTTTTGAGAGTATACTGCATTATGCACTATTGTCATTGCCCTGAGTTCTACGCTCTGCTTCATGTCCAGGCGCTGCAGGGACCAGAGGGTGGGGGTACCGCTCTGTACAGTGTCAGGCACAGATTAAGCCAGCTATGGGATTCATCCCTAGCTGGAGCCTGCTTACGCGTTTGGCTGGGGCTTCCAAATAAATGACATTCTAGTGATCTGGTTTCAATTGAATGAATGAAATTTATCACCGGGATCTGGTACACTGGGTCAATAAATGGAAGCAGCTTTTTAAGTGCCTTTATTTTAAAAAACAAAACAGGTGCTAGAAACGTTGTTAACTTGGGTTTCTCATGGCAGGCTATTTTCAAGACGAGTGGTCAAATGTCGCACAGATGTAGCAGGAGGTCCATGACCATTGTCTGGAGTCAGCCAACCTTCTTCCAGATGTCTGAGTGATAAGGCCCTCTGAACCATTGCCTCCTTACAATGCCTTGAAATTTCACCGCAGAATTATTATTACTGGGGCTCACTGTAATTCTGTGGGGTGGGAGGGGTCCCATGTGGTGAGGGGAGAACAATGACAGGAATAACATGTTATCTTGAATAACATTTAGGAATCAGTGTTTTATGTGGATTTCTGCATGTTTTTCCCAGAGTTTCATAGCTTTTAGCAGGAGAAATCTCTGAGTGAAATCCCACAACCTATCATTCTCCCAGTAACTCACATTACAAGACCAATAAGAATAACAGGCCACCCATAATGAGGGCCTTAGTGGGTAGAAGAATTTCTGTTTTAATAGGATTTGATTTCAAAAAGTTATTTCCCACCCACCGCCATATGAGGGTCAGGCAGTCTAGGAGGTCCCCCCCGCTAGGAATTGATGTTCCTCGGGCTCACGTTGGGACTGCCATCAGCACACATATTAAATGTTGCTCTTATGGATGAAGAATGACTTTGGGCAGTAGCTGCATATTCTGGTTAATGTGTAAGGACAGCAGAATAGATCCTTCTTCAAGATTACAGCAGATGTAATTTGGGCTGGAAGGCAAATAAATCATAATGTCTTGAAGAAATGATTAAACCCCAGCCTGTGCTGTTCCTTCTAAGCCTGCTTTTCTGTCTTTACATTAGTATGATGTGAACAATGGTGTCAAAGGCCGCCAATAGAGCCAGGGCCCGCCCACACCTTCATCCACTAGGAGGCACAGGCTATCAAGTAAGAACAGCAGAACCACTTTAGTGGGCGCGGGGCGCTGGACAGCGGGCTCCAAGATGGCTGAAGCTCATGAGCCAGGTCCATAATCCAACACTAACCCGAGTAAAGAGAGAACAGTAAGCTCAGAGAATGGCTGAATTCCTCAGATCAAGAGCAGAGGACTCATTTGAAATAATAAAAAGCATCTGCAATGCAATTCATCTCGCATTTGTGAGAGTTTAAGCTATTGACATTGTAAATGACAATGCCTTTTATTTATCGGTTTCGATAATTAATACATAAATAAAAGGCATTGTCATTTACAATGCAAATAGCTCAAACTCTTGTAAATGCGAGACCTACTTCATTTCAAAGAAGTGGGCGTCATTGTCCTAGGCTGCTTGGAAAGTAAAATCGTGCATGTTGCAGGAAAGCATGTCGTGTCTGCAGTAGGAGAAACTCATTAAAGAAAATAGTGCTTACAGACTAAAGAAGACTACCATGTAACAACAGAAGTAAAAGAGCCAGTTCTCATGGGAGGTTACAAATGAAGACAAGGTGGTACTAAGGAGGGACTAACAAGCCTATTAACGAATCAAAAGCCAGCATTTACTAAGGACAATGACACAAGCCAATGAAAAATATGGGCGGAGAGTGGGGGGGGCCTCAAGTCCATATTCATATACAGCATGCCTAGCAGAGCAGCATATGCGCTGCCCAGGCTCAACCTAAAAACTGGGGTTTAAAAGCATAGGTTCATTCTGGACAGAAGTCTGATCTATGACCAGTCATGCATGGTAGGAGGACTCTGCCCCAGACCACTGCTGTGATAGCTTAGTGGCGTCTCGCTCACATTGGCAAGATTAAGCATGCCTGCATTATCCTGGTGAGAATCATCTTGTAGTGAAAGCACGGCCGAGCAATAGCTCAAAAGAGTAAACTTGGCTCAGATCAGGCGTGCAACACCTATTGGGCTTAAAGGGGTATCCCCCATCCCCCGTCGGGGTTCATGGGCAGGGTTGGACTGGAGGGCCTTTAGGCCTGACACCTCTAAAAGCATCACTCCGGTCCTCATATGGACGTTTATAAACTTCATAAGCCTCCGTTTGTCTTTATTCTGTAAAAGCCTCTGCTCATCTCTATAAGCCTAATAGTCTAGTCAAATTAGTTCAAAAAATGGGCTAACCTAGAACTAATTGCAATACAATTTCTGTGAGTGGATTGTTATTGAAATTTTTCAATAGAAAACAATGGTGAAAAGTCTACCACTCTATCATGACGCGTTAATCCAATATGGCGGATTTTTCAAAATGGCTGCCCATTATTTGAGATATAGGGTATAACTGTTTATATGCCCATGTGTGGTATCATTTTATATGTTTTTAGGGACGGGAAAGTCAAAAATAACATCAAAAATTGTTTCTGATGACCATAATATCAAATAATCGCGGAATATGTCAGATAGACAAAGTTTGGATAATTTTTCCGTTGACTTATATGACAAAGTGTGAAGGAACGTAAATATTACAATTAACTTTTGAAATAAAAAGTTTGCTATTGTTTGTGGTTTTTTTTGTAACTTTGTTGTTATTGTTTGTTTTTTTGTTAATCAAAACTGTTTCATTTATGTGTTACAGGTTCTTGCGAGTTGCTGTGAGATACAGTGAAAATGGACGTAGAAAAGTGTTTCATTTGTGATGTGGTGTTTCAAGAAGATGACGATGTATCTGTACTAACTGAAAGAGGAGTGACTGGAATTCAAAAAACATGGAAGGAGAGAAAAATATCTGAGTTTCACGTTTGTGTTGGGCAGAAAGTTCACAAGAAATGTAGAGCGCGTTTTGTTAACTTGAAAACTCCGTTCCAGGAGAAAAAATGAGATCCCACAACTTCTCGTGTTCTTCTCGAATGTTATAATATGTGTCTGGTTGTATTTCTTGGCATGGTGAGAAACAAAAAACAGTGTTGAGAGAATACACGTCTCATTTGTTGGATCCATGTTAATCATTGGCAGAAAGATGACAGATGATACACCGGGATGGTTACCTTTATGTAGTAGTTGGCATACTCCTTGCCATCCTGGAACACTGTTGCTGAGTAGATGTGAGATGTTCAATAAAATATCCAGGTTTGCAGATGGGTCACTGTACGCGATTTCCTTAATGGTATTATACTTTAAGAAATGCATCCCGCTGGCCTGTGAATGATATGTTTTTATTGGGATTTGCCACAACCTCCTCAGTTCTTCAAATGAAACTTGACGTTTCTTAATGACTTTGAACATTTTTCAGTTGGAGTCACAGTTGCGATAATGCCCATCCCATGAAAAGTACCATGGCCATCTATTGTAATAATATTGTGATCAATATTATCAGCTGCAAATTGAACGAATTTCGGAGGACTTTCAGAAGGTTCCAACAAGGACAGGTATAGTATTTCCTCTTTCTGCTGCAGCTGAACGTTCAAAACGAAGAACTTCTGAATAGGAGCTGCAGAATCCCATATGATTTACTGCTTCAACTACAAATCTCAAGCTTGTGTTGTCATGTAATTGAACTGCCAGCCCTAACTGCAACGGTTCAACTAAGACTGGTGGGCGCACAGCTTGCATAATTGCCTGTCCTATAGAAGCTACTTTTCTCTCTCTGTTGGTTTTATCAGTAACAAAAACTGATAATAAGAGCCTTAACGAATCAGGAATATAGCTCACATTATAGTCAACACTGCTCATGTTTTCAATGGGTGGATATGTTTCTGGTTCTACAGGGATGTCTTTAATATCATTTATTATTATTTCAGCAGCTGCCATAAGGAGATTGTTTCGATCCTCTTCAACATCTTCATGGCTATGATTGTGGTACTCTTGCAATACATGAGCAGCTGTACTTTTAAAAGTAACGTAACGACATCAGCAGTCCCTGCAACTGTTCCTATGAAGATTACATCTTCAAAATGCTCTTTGAGTTTTTGTTTCATATACTTCGAACTGTATGGTTCGCTATCTTCTGGCAGTAATTCTCGCATTTTATTAACAAGTTCTTTAACAGTAGTTTGTTCTTCATCATTTGCCTCCATGTATTTAACTACTTGAAGAAAAGTTTTCTGGCGAACTGAGTCCTCTGGTCGACCTGAAGATATTGGAGGGTTATCAGTGAACTGCCCGGGAATTAATTTTCCAGTATAAAAATTGACTTAACACTGTTTGTAGTAGCATGCATCTACAGCATGAAAATCAGACACATTTTGGATACATCTCTTAACTTTGTCTGCCCATTCATCATTGCGTTCGTTGAATTTTTGTAAAACTGATGATTTGAATTCAACTGTTTGTGCATTAAACCACGCATTTTATTTCCTCTCCCTGAATTATAAACTTAACTCAGTACCACAGAAAAAAAATTTTTTTCTAAAATCAAACGGGGTTTCACACAACCGTAGAACACGAGAAGTTGTGGGATCTAATTCTTTCTCCTGGAACTGAGTTTTCAAGTTAACAAAACGCGCTCTACATTTCTTGTGAACTTTCTACCCAACACAAACGTGAAACTTAGATATTTTTCTCTCCTTGCATGTTTTTTGAATTCCAGTCACTCCTCTTTCAGTGAGTACAGATACATCGTCATATTCTTGAAACACTCGCAAGAACCTGTAACACATAAATGAAACATTTTTGATTAACAAAAAAACAAACAATAACAACAAAGTTACAAAATAAAACACAAACAATAGCAAACTTTTTATTTCAAAAGTTAATTGTAATATTTACGTTCCTTCACACTTTGTCATATAAGTCAACGAAAACATTATACAAACTTTGTCTATCTGACATATTCCGTTATTATTTGATATTATGGTCATCAGAAACAATTTTTGATGTAATTTTTGACTTTCCCGTCCCTAAAAACACATAAAATGATACCACACATGGGCATATAAAAAGTTATACCCTATATCTCAAATAATGGGTAGCTATTTTGAAAAAAACGCCATATTGGATCAACGCGTCATGATAGAGTGGTAGACTTTTTACCATCGTTTTCTACGGAAAAATTTCAATAACAATCCCCTCACAGAAATCGTATTGCAATTAGTCTTAGGTTCCACAACAAATTGACTAGTCTATAATCTTTGCAGCTCAAAGTTAACAAGCGGAGACGTTCCATTTTTAAACTGAGTAGGAGAAAAGTGTAAAATCACTAGAGATGAATCTGCTGTTATCACATTCTTCCCAGTTCACAATTAAACATTAGGAGTACATAGCAACAATTCCACAAAAAGAATAAAGTTCCATCCAATGACAATTAAAATACAAGACAGGGCTATGACAGAAGGATGTTGCCTTCAAAAGCACAAACATATACATTTTGGTGTACGCCCTCGGACATATATTTGAATAGTGGTTTGTTTCATTTCTTTGTACTGTGAGACACATCATAAAGTGCAGCATTGCTATTTATTGTTTATGTATACTTTGATGGTTTGTATAAAACCGAATAAAGTTATTATGATGATCATGAAGTGCAGCACTACTTTTAAACAAGCAGGCTTTCAAGGAATGTTGTATTTCAATGTGATATTGAGTAACTTCTTTAGTTATTCAGAACACAACAGCAATTTATAAAAATATACACACACAATGAGACCGTAAAGAATATAAATGATTTTATAAATTCCGTCATTTATAAATACTTGAATTGAATTATGTGGCTGTCAAACAACGAGAATAATTAAAGAATTATTGGTGACAAGGTGACATGTGGTGCTCAGTGAACTAGTGATAGTGCGTACTATATACAAGGTGATTCTTAAAATTCCGACAAATTAAAGAGGCCATAAAAACAGGTAATTGAATAGGTCTGCAAATAGGTTTAAGTCAGTCTTTTAGCAGAGTCTTTCAACTGATCCAGTATTAGTCGACGTTTCAACCCTGAAGGTGCACAACTGGTTAGTCAATGCGGGTCTTCATCAGGACATTACGAAGGGGGGGTTGGGTTGACAGCCTGTAGAATAGCAAAGTGTAAGGTCAAATGTGTGTAAGTAGGGAGGGGGATGCTCGTAATATATTGGCATGCAAGGTGAAGACTCACCTAGTGTAGTCCGATATTTCCTAAAGGACTTGGTTCGAAATCTTCGACTGGCAAGTGTTCAAAGATCTCCTGAGTCACACTAATTCTGAGAGAAAGGGGTGGGGAATAATCACGCGTTGCCTATTGAATGCTCTGCAGTAATTCTAATAGGTGTTAGTCTAAACGTGAAATAAAACTCACCCAGTATCTGTTTTGGATCTTGCAATCGGGTTTCACATTAATCAAAAGCCAAGCGCAGGCATACGTCCTGACTTCTCTGAGCGCATAAATCGCACGTCTGGGGGGTTCTGTATGGGAGGGAATTCGTTAGCCTTTCCAGTGCTTGTTACATATTCTAATGTACTCTCGTGGGTGCTCGTCTATATTGGAATTAGCACTCACCCAGTATCAGTGTTATGTCTTGCAGTCAGGTTTCGCATTAGTTAGAAGCCGGGTGCAGACGTGCGTCCGGATCCCGCTGAGCGCGTTAGTCACTCGTCAGGAGGGTTCTGCATAACTACTTTGGTCTACCACCTGGGAATGGACACCACAAGTGTGGCCATTGCAAAGCATGTGACCAATGTCAAGAAGGGACTACATTCACATACAACAACAAAACATACAAGCTAGCTCACTTCACCAACTGCAATAGCTCTCAGGTTATATACGCTATTCTTTGTCCCTGTGGGCTGATTTATGTCGGTCAAACAATCCAGAAAGCAAAAGCCAGAATCCTTCAACACATGAGCAGAATAAGATGCAAAGTACAGGGCGCTCCCATGGTTGAACACTTTGTTACCCATAACCACCCTCCAGACAGCATGAAATGGTGGATCATAGAGAAGATCATTCCCAATGCGAGGGGAGGTGCGATTTCTGTGGCCCTGAACTTCAGGGAGTGTAGATGGATTCATTCGCTCAACTCGGTACAGTCCGGGTTGAACGAGATGGAGGAGACTGCAAAACAAATGGGGCTAAAGAAATTATTCTTACCCGACAGAACCAATTGTTGTTTTTGCATAACTGCCCAGGTTCTGAGGGATACTGGGTTACCCCATTGCTATTCGAGTTGGTATTTCAATGTGAAGCATTATAAATAGATAGCATGGGAACCAGTGGCGGCCGCGGGGGATACATAAATAAATTAAAATGTGACTTACTTTGCTGCCGGACCGCTGGACCCCCGCCTTGAGTCATTGTCTTCTGTTCATGCTTTGAGCAGGAAGCACATCCAGGATCCCCTAAGCCAATCACAATGCTGCAATGCATCGTTGTGATTGGTCTGAGCGCAGTGGATTGACACTCAGGACGGCATAGGGAGCCTGTGCATGTTCCTCACCAGGCTGGACAGTTCAGTGCTCACCACTCCTCCCCTTGCTGGCTGTGACGACAGCCAAGCCCCGCCCCTTCGACATGCATTATAAAGGGAAAATAAAATGATAATAACAGAGTGTTAGTTTCATTTCATTTTTCCTTTTTCAACTGCAAAAATGCTGTGGAGCGGCGCTACTCCGCCCTAGCGGAGGAGCCGCCACTGATGTGAACAGATATATATTTGCATGGAAGCAAAGAACTGTAGAATAACTCAAGGTTCTTCTCTCAAGTCTGTTTTTCAGTGTGATAGGTGCGAGGTGAGCGCCCGATCCTGCCAAAGAGATCACTACCATAAGGCGCCCGATGACACAACCAAATTGGTCATGGGGGTACCAAGGACTTTTATGTGAGATTTGTTTTTGTTTGATTTTCATGTTCTTTCAGTGTCATTTGCACATTACAGTGGCACTTACTTTCCAATAATTTTGGCATTTAAACCTAAACAAGTAGAGAAGAGTTTTCCTTCCTACTGTCCTGAAGAATTGCCTTTGACCCTTGCTGGGCTACCAGGGCATGAAACATGTTGACCGGGGGTTCATCACTATGTCTATTTGGTTCACCATTATGTTTTAATCTTGGCATAAACATATGCCGGGCATAAAATATTACTAAAGATGGACTGCCCGTAGCCAGTTTAAGTGCATTATTGCTAAATCTAACACCCCCCTCATAATGCCTAACAAAGGACATCACCTGGCAGGGAAACAAAAACATCTCAGTTGAAGAGCCCTCGGGTGGGGCTCACTGGATACTGCAGGGCCCATCCAGCAAGGAACCCAGTGATGCATCCTTTCAAGGATACCTCTGATGACCGCATATATGTTTGATTTCACTGACTTCAGTTGAGACTTGATGATTTTACAGAATGGGACACCTATTAGATTTTCAGGACTCTCTGGGAGCCTGTCAGGGCTGCACTGTTTGTCTGCTTTGAAAGTGCAGAAAACACAGCTGCAGGAAGGGGAAAGAAGGCAGGGAAGTTGATGGGGCTTGGTAAAGGATTGCATGTAAGGCCAGAGAGGAGAGGCCATGTTATGTATGGTTCTCCCATCACTGCTATGCCCATGTGTAACTGTTGAAAGCAGGAGCAGATGATTTTGGGGCCACACATGGTATAAAATTATAGATGGGTAAAAAATGAATTATGGGGATGTTTTTCACTTCGGGGTTTTGTGTGACATTATAAACTCAAGCTTTGCTCTCAATGTCTATTTCATGTCACCCAGAACTCCTTTGGTGAAAAACATCCCCGTAATTCACTGTTAACCAGTTACAATTCTATATCTAGTTGCAAAATGAAAAAAACCTAATTTTTATGAAAGGTAAAGGTCCAATGGCAGTGTACTAAAACAAAGTTTCCAGCTTCCCCGAGGACTGGAAACATGCGGAAGTCAACACCCTACTACAGACACCCTTGGCAGACCCCAGCAAACTCAATAACTACCGACCAATCTCCCTGCTCCTGGCAAAAATATTAGAAAAAGCCATCAACCAACAACTCCTCTAACATCTGGAACGGAACCTTCCACTCAACTCCTCCCAATCCAGATTCCGGAGCAACCACTGCACCAAGACAGCCTTTATCACGGCTAGCGACGACAACCAAGCTATACTCGACTGAGGAGAGACTGCCGCTCTGATCCTCCTAGACCTCTTAGCAGCCTTTAATATGGTCTCCCACCACACACTCATCACAAGGCTGCACTACATAGGCATCCAAGGAGCCACTCTCAGATGGACAGCCTCTTTCCTCACCGGGAGGACGCAAAAAGTCGGCCTTTCTCTTTTCACCTCCGAACCCAAGGAAATAATCTGTGGAGTACCCCAAGGAAATAATTTCTGGAGTACCCCAAGGATCCTCGCTCAGCTCCACCCTCTTCAACACTTATATGACACCTCTGGCCAGCATCTCCAAAATTCACGGACTCAACAGCATAGCCTACGCTGACAACACACAACTCATTTTCTACCTCTCTGAAGACACCACCAACTTCTACAACTGCATGACAGACGTCACCAACTCGCTGAAGGACAACTGCCTGAAGTACAACTCGTACAAGACAGAGGTACTGATTTTCAGAAACAAAAGCTATAAAGAAACAAAAGCTAATCCTACCACAACTGACCATGCTAGGATCCTAGCATCATTCTGGACAACAAGCTAAACATGACAACTCAGGTCAACTCTGTCTACTTCTGCTTCTTCATCCTCCACATAGTCTGTAAGATATTCAAATGGCTACCCCAAAGACACACCATCACCCAGGCCTTCATCTACAGCTGACTGGACTACGGCAACTCTCTCTATGCATGGACCGCTACTCACCTCCTGCAACGACTACAGACCATACAGAACACCGCAGCCAGGCTTGTCCTAGATCTCCCTAGATGAACCCACACCACCTCCACCTCAGGGAACTCCACTGGCTCAATGCACAGAAAAGATGCCAGTTCAAGCTCCTGACCCGTGCATACAAGGTCCTACACAACTGCTGACCTGCTTGCTTGAACCACTGCCTGAACTTCCATCAGTCCACCAGATGCAGATGCTGAGGTCATTCCTTTTCCTACCTAGCAGCGAAGACATGGAACAAGCAATCCTTTCATATATGGACCTCCCCATCTCTATAAGAGTTCCAAAATTCCCTGAAGACCTGGCTATTCGGCTAATCAACTAGACCCCGCCAGTGCCTACAAATCAACAGATTGATTGACCTAAAAAACTCTAAAGAACCAAAAAGCACCAATTAAGGAGCTTTTATTTAAAGAAAATTAAAAAATCACAGCACTAGACAGTTATAATGCACAAATTGTTGGGTAAGTTACGACTTTGGCATAACTCTACAAGGTGTGCTTTCCCACCCACGGGTGAAAGGGGGAAATTGGTTCAAATGCACCAGTGATGTATGAGAATGACAGAGTATTGTAGCCCTGCAACGTGCTATTCAATGTGTAATTGACACAAAAGTATTGATTTCGGGTTACTGACAATCCCATAAAGGGATCAGAGTCACTGTGTTAACAGTTACAGTCCTTCTTTCACTGTTTACAGTATCACACACACACACGTCTAAGAAGAATTAATACATTTAAGTAAAAAGTATTTATTACTGCAGGAATAATCTGTTTCTCAGTACGTCTAAAGCAATTACCCGGAAAATTATAAAAACAGCAAGCAAACATGTTGTAAGTAACGAGAATAAAATGAAAATTTCTAGCATGTTTTAAACTGTCATTTAAACCCATATGCCTATTTCTATGCACAACACTTAGAGAACATGGAAGGCAGAGCAATTTGCAGTCTAGAGTTTCATAGGGAGATGAGACGCACTGCATACCTTGTTGATAGCAAAGGCTGTCTTTATCAGCGGAGGCGGGAAGATAGTGTTCCTCGCTAAGGGCAAACACCCACTGCAGTAGCTGTCTTTCTCCGTGAGTCAGCTTTCTCAGGTTCAGGCAAGATGTAGCATCTGCGAGGTGTGAAGGGCAGTGGCGGCGGGCATGGTTCATGGGTGGCGCGGGAGGGTGGCATAGGGCCAGCGCAATAAAAATACAATTACAAAATAAAATAAACTTACCTTGGGCCAGATCCCGCTTCTCTGCTCCTGCTATCCTCATGGAACTCGAGGAACAGGAAGCAGGCCCCATTGACCAATCACAACACTGCATTGCAGAGTTGTGATTGATCTTGAGCGTCCTAGTTTGACGCCACACCAGCGAATGGGGGCCTGAGCTTCTGCCCACTCAGGCTATAATGCAGCCTGCATGGAGAACGTTGTTATGCTAGAGGCTCTCACGTGTTTTGAAACCATGTGATGACTTTTGGGGTTTTATTTGATCCTAGCTTGAATGTACGCTGCATGTGCCTTTTTCCTTGAAGATTTTCTTTGTGTAATCTTGTAGTTTTAAAGTGGGAGCTTTCACAGAGTAGAACAGCTTGGCCAGGAACAGAACGTGTGGGATGTGCATTTGAAAGTATGAGAGAGAAAGTTGTGTGGAATGTACTTCTTGGTCTCATAGTGTAGGGTTATAAGCAGTGGTGCTCAAATGTGCATTATGTTGTACATTGGGAGGTGAAGTGTGCAGTGCTCTAGGCAGTGGTGCACGAATGTGCGTAATGTTGTACACTGGGAAGTATTATGTAGTTCTAACTATTGGCTTTGACATGCCCTCATGTCATCTTGAATGCTGGATATTTGCACGCACAAGCAGGCCCCCAGATTACTCAAGTTGTTTAGGCTATTCACGTTCAAGGTTGTTTTGTTTTCTGTTCTGGTGGAGACTTTCGTAAGCTTTATTAAGATAATGGCTGGAGTACGTGAGAGTGTAGAAGGAATGTTTGAACTCTTTTGCCTTTGGAATGCTTGCATAGAAAGTGTCCAATTCCAGTAAGTTTCCTCGGCGCAGAAGAGGGCCTCTCGGAACATTCTAGTGTATTTTGAGATTATAAAGCTGGGTTTTGTTGACTAAGAGAATGGGATTTGGGCCTGAACGACGGACGCGTCTACAGTGCAGCATCTCCTGGTTTGCTGAGTCTCTTGACCCTGGCTGTAAATCCCCCAATCTGGAGTAGGCCAAGATAAAGTTTGGAGCCGGTGATGTATCTTGTTTTTCATTATTTCCATTGTGATGTGTGAGTGTCTGTGTCCAAATTCAAGTCTCCAGTGGCTATAATCGTTATTGTGATGTGTGAGTGTCTGTGTGCACATCCAAGTCTTCAGTGGTTGTAATCATCTGATGTATTTAGTGTATATATCTTTCAGATTTCTTGCAGGATGTCCACTATTATCTGCTTGTACTTCATTGCATATTATTATCTGCCATGCATTTAACAGTTGCATTTGCCTACTTGCAAGTGTGTTATTATTGCTTCCACACACACACACACACACATATATATATATATATACATACATATACATATACACACACACATACACATACACGCACACACATACACGCACATATATATACCTTCATCAAAGGTATGTTGCACGCGGCTCACCAAACACTTCGACTTCAAGTCCCATAATGCTGTGGTTGTACTCACCTGAGATGTGTTTTGTCATCGAAATAAAAGAGGGGAAATACTTGAAGTCGAAGTTTTTGGTGAGCCGCGTGCAACATACCTTTGATAAAGGGCGTAGCCCGAAACGCGTATGTGCCTCCTGTGAGTGATTCTCAAATCGGGGGCAACCCTTTCCTTTCATGAATTACGGCCAAGCCCAGGTCGGGAGGAGCACCGCCATACGTTTTGGCTCCGCTGTAATTGGAAATGATAGCGGCATATGGAGCAGGAGGAGAGGGAAGGATTCAAATGTGCAACCATCGTGTTTTTAAGAACTGTGAATCGTGCCTCACCAGCAGCCCACAAGGGTTGAATGTGATGAACTTCAACTCTCATAATGCTGTGGTTGTACTCACCTGAGCTGTGTTTTGTCATCGAAATAAAAGAGGGGAAATACTTGAAGTCGAAGTGTTTGGTGAGCCGCGTGCAACATACCTTTGATGAAGGGCGTAGCCCGAAACGTGTCAGGCGGCACGGTGACTGCAGAATGTTCCCTGAACTGTATGTGTCTCCTGTGAGAGATTCTCAAATCGGGGGCAACCCTTTCCTTTTATATATATATATATATATATATATATATATATATATATATATATATATATATATATATATATATATATATTTTATTATTATTTTTTTCAAACAATGGTCCAAGCCTTCGGGAGTCACTCGACAGCTCCCCCTCTCCTCGACATTCCGGTGAGTAATTTGTTCGCCCTACGCGTTTCGAGGCCGTTATGCCTCTCGTCAGGGGCTGGCTGCTTTCTTGTCTGGCGTTTGAAGGTCTCCTATTTACGTGCATAATTAATTGATAGCTCTCAGTGTGCCGCGCTCAGCGCGATGTAGAACTGATGCACGATGGGACATGTGGTCCCTGGAGAATCTATCTTGACCTTAGTAGGCTCAAAGCGCCAGATTTATTAGCACAATTGTTCTTTTAGTAAGAGGGTAATCTCGAGGCCATATCCTCTGTGGGTGCTGGGCTCACTGTGCTGTTCAGGTTGGACGCAGTTCCATCCTTCAGCCTCGTCTCTTTTGACGATGGTGCTCTCCCCACGCCGGGACAGGCGTGTCAAAATATTTTCAAACAATGGTCCGAGCCTTCGGGAGTCACTCGACAGCTCCCCCTCTCCTCGACATTCCGGTGAGTAATTTGTTCGCCCTACGCATTTCGAGGCCGTTATGCCTCTCGTCAGGGGCTGGCTGCTTTCTTGTCTGGCGTTTGAAGGTCTCCTATTTACGTGCATAATTAATTGATAGCACTCAGTGTGCCGCGCTCAGCGCGATGTAGAACTGATGCACGATGGGACATGTGGTCCCTGGAGAATCTATCTTGACCTTAGTAGGCTCAAAGCGCCGGATTTTTTAGCACAATTGTTCTTTTAGTAAGAGGGTAATCTCGAGGCCATATCCTCTGTGGGTGCTGGGCTCACTGTGCTGTTCAGGTTGGACGCAGTTCCATCCTTCAGCCTCGTCTCTTTTGACGATGGTGCTCTCCCCACGCCGGGACAGGCGTGTCAAAATTTTTTCAAACAATGGTCCGAGCCTTTGGGAGTCACTCGACAGCTCCCCCTCTCCTCGACATTCCGGTGAGTAATTTGTTCGCCCTACGCGTTTCGAGGCCGTTATGCTTCTCGTCAGGGGCTGGCTGCTTTCTTGTCTGGCGTTTGAAGGTCTCCTATTTACGTGCATAATTAATTGATAGCACTCAGTGTGCCGCGCTCAGCGCGATGTAGAACTGATGCACGATGGGACATGTGGTCCCTGGAGAATCTATCTTGACCTTAGTAGGCTCAAAGCGCCAGATTTTTTAGCACAATTGTTCTTTTAGTAAGAGGGTAATCTCGAGGCCATATCCTCTGTGGGTGCTGGGCTCACTGTGCTGTTCAGGTTGGACGCAGTTCCATCCTTCAGCCTCGTCTCTTTTGACGATGGTGCTCTCCCCACGCCGGGACAGGCGTGTCAAAAATTTTTCAAACAATGGTCCGAGCCTTCGGGAGTCACTTGACAGCTCCCCTTCTCCTCGACATTCCGGTGAGTAATTTGTTCGCCCTACGCGTTTCGAGGCCGTTATGCCTCTCGTCAGGGGCTGGCTGCTTTCTTGTCTGGCGTTTGAAGGTCTCCTATTTACGTGCATAATTAATTGATAGCACTCAGTGTGCCGCGCTCAGCGCGATGTAGAACTGATGCACGATGGGACATGTGGTCCCTGGAGAATCTATCTTGACCTTAGTAGGCTCAAAGCGCCAGATTTTTTAGCACAGTTGTTCTTTTAGTAAGAGGGTAATCTCGAGGCCATATCCTCTGTGGGTGCTGGGCTCACTGTGCTGTTCAGGTTGGACGCAGTTCCATCCTTCAGCCTCGTCTCTTTTGACGATGGTGCTCTCCCCACGCCGGGACAGGCGTGTCAAAATTTTTTCAAACAATGGTCCGAGCCTTCGGGAGTCACTCGACAGCTCCCCCTCTCCTCGACATTCCGGTGAGTAATTTGTTCGCCCTATGCGTTTCGAGGCCGTTATGCCTCTCGTCAGGGGCTGGCTGCTTTCTTGTCTGGCGTTTGAAGGTCTCCTATTTACGTGCATAATTAATTGATAGCACTCAGTGTGCCGCGCTCAGCGCGATGTAGAACTGATGCTTGATGGGACATGTGGTCCCTGGAGAATCTATCTTGACCTTAGTAGGCTCAAAGCGCCAGATTTTTTAGCACAATTGTTCTTTTAGTAAGAGGGTAATCTCGAGGCCATATCCTCTGTGGGTGCTGGGCTCACTGTGCTGTTCAGGTTGGACGCAGTTCCATCCTTCAGCCTCGTCTCTTTTGACGATGGTGCTCTCCCCACGCCGGGACAGGCGTGTCAAAAATTTTTCAAACAATGGTCCGAGCCTTCGGGAGTCACTCGACACCTCCCCCTCTCCTCGACATTCCGGTGAGTAATTTGTTCGCCCTACGCATTTCGAGGCCGTTTTGCCTCTCGTCAGGGGCTGGCTGCTTTCTTGTCTGGCGTTTGAAGGTCTCCTATTTACGTGCATAATTAATTGATAGCACTCAGTGTGCCGCGCTCAGCGCGATGTAGAACTGATGCACGATGGGACATGTGGTCCCTGGAGAATCTATCTTGACCTTAGTAGGCTCAAAGCGCCAGATTTTTTAGCACAATTGTTCTTTTAGTAAGAGGGTAATCTCGAGGCCATATCCTCTGTGGGTGCTGGGCTCACTGTGCTGTTCAGGTTGGACGCAGTTCCATCCTTCAAAAATGCGAAACGCAAAAAATCATGCGACGAGGCCAATCACGGTAAAAAAAATTAGTGAAAAACAGCCACAGGCCTGCAGATCCCATGAGACTGGCGGGAAAATGCACCATAAAAGAAAGAAAAAAAAACACCAAAACCAATTCAAACTGCGTAGCACCATGGATGCACCCGGACCAAGTGCAGAGGACATGCCGAACTCACCAAGCCCCACGGAGGACCAGCACGGAATCCCGTGGTCGGGGAAGGGCAAGGAGAAGAGGAAGACGGGGTTCAGTCCGCAGGAAGACCGGATCATCGTCACGGAGGTGATAGAAAACTATCAACAACTGTTCGGCACCTCCCCTGTGGCACTGGCAAAACAAATTGAAATATGGCACTCCATCGTCACAAAAGTCAATGCAATCGGAGTGTGGAGGAGGTCAATGGAGGAGGTCAGGATGCGCTGGCTCGAAGTACACAGCCAAAATGAAGGAGAAACTCGCCGCCAACAGGAATGCAGCAACGGCGACTGGAGATGGTAGTCCTGCAACATAAGAGGAGCTGGATGAGCTGGAGGAAATGGTGGCCACAGTCAGCAGTGTGGAGACGCTGGCAGGAGTTGTGGTCCTGGACACAACCCGATACGACCTGTCCCAACAGCAACAGGGTGAGTAATGACCAGGGACGAGGGGAGATGGGCACAATGGCACACATGCACAAATATGTGGCGCACACTGCACACCCACAATGATCGTGGAACATGTCCCTGACAGCCTTGGCATACTGCAGCACACATAGACACACCACGTAGGCCCCCGTCCACTATGTGCACAAAGGGGCCCCCCTCCCCAAAACCAATATCACAACCTACCCATGCGCATATGCTGAATCCAGGAAAGCAGCGGCTCTGTGAGCCACACTGACTATGCAAGTGACAATGCATGACAGATAGCATGGCTGCAGTCACAATACATGCCATTGCCCACGAATCGACAAGGAGGTACCCCAGTGCGGATCACATCCGTAAAGGAGCAGGTCACACACTGACATATCCACGTGCACCCACAACTCATGTCACACAACACACGCAGCACACGAACAATGCACCAGGCCACAAAATCTGCACTGGAGCACATATGGCCCAAGTCAAAAACAATACAGCCCCAGAAAAGCACATGATTCAAAGGCACCCCACCTCAAAGGGAGAAGGTTACACAAAATCAGAGCTGTAGAGGCAACTCCCCCACCATGCAGCACACACACATAGCAATCACAGTACACCAGCAATGACGGCAACGTGGTACAATGCACAACACCAGAGGACAGAGCTCACAACATGTTCCGGTCGTGCGTATCAACTATCCACTCACATCATGCATTGCCTGACACTGTGTGATGACAATGTACGGGTACTACCACACGTCCGTCATGTAGTCAGTAAACACACTGTCTCCCATTAAATATCCAGCTCCACCAAAACAGTCACAATGTACATTGGCATGCAATCTGAATGTAAACATCTGCAATCCTTCAACATACATGTGCAACACTGGTAACCTGCATCACCCCTTTACATTTCAGAGGGACAAAGAACACCTTGTGCAGAGCACACCACACTTCCCATCAGTGATGATGAAGAGGACAACCCGCACATATGTCAGGACACCCTCCAAAGTGATGATGGACAGCCTCCACACCCCATCCCCAGGAGCAGGGCAGGCCAGCTGCCTCGAGGTGACCCCACCACCTGCACAGACCACACAGCAGGAAACACACACCACCACAGCAGTCTCCCAGGACCCCCCGACCAAGACACGGAATTACAACAGCGTGTGTGGGCATGCCAGGTGGAGTTGGCTGATCAGCTGCGGGTGCGATTCGAGCTCGTGACAGCCAAACTCGATGCCATAGGTGGGTGGCTGAGTCCCATCATGGACCACGTACAGTCCCTATCGGACACCCCCTGCATGCACCATGCTCCACCACAGACCTTGGCTGACCACACTGGGGCCTTTAATCAGATACAAGAACTGTCTGGTCAGACAGGCACCAGCAATGACAGCACAGAGTTGGCACAGTTGCGGAGGGCAATGGAGACCATGGAGCAGATGCAGGCTGGACGTCTGGCTGCCACGTCTGGACACCAGCGAGCAGTAGCTGGGAGCTTCAACTCCCTGCAGTACATCATCTTGCCATTGATGCCACTGAGCCTGTCACAGATGGCTGCAGCGGGAACATCGACACACACAGCTCCGACCCCTGATGTGTCAGTGGCACATGGCGATGCAGCCCCATCATCTTCACATTCTGATGTGTCAGTGGCACACAGTGATGCAGCCATTACCCCGCCACACACACCGGACACACCGGACACAGAACCCGTATCAGGGGAGTAAGACGGGATGGAAATTACTGTGTGAGGAAGGAGGCAGTAACATCCATCACCGCCATATGGCCTGTCCCTGCCTGGCTCTGACCTATGCATCATGCCCTGGAACAACACCTCCAACTTACCCACGGAACACTCTGTGGCATTCACCCAGAACCCGACCCGGACTGCCATATCCTCAGTGCTGGTCAATCACACAGCAAGCCTGCTGCGGACTGCACTCCCCCTCGTCCAAAACACTTTTCATTCCCCAAAGGACTCTGTTTGGCCCACCGCTGGGCTTCCATGTAATGTTGGCTAGGAAGGCCATGTACAGCTCCAGCTCCGTCAATCACCTGAATGTGAATAAAACATTCTAAATCACACATATGTGTCATGACTATGTTCACTTACGTATAGCGGTATGGCGGGACAGAGGGACAATGATGCACATGTAGGTACACCCTGGTAACTGACATCTATGCGTATGTGTATCCCTGAGACACATGGCCAATTGGATGACTGTGGAGGTGAGTACTAGCTGTGTCCCCATTGCACATTAACTACAGTCTCACAACCCCCCAACGTAGGCATACGTACATATTTGAATAGGGCTGTGTGTAGGAATGCACAATCGGTTGCAGGCCAAAGGTAGTGTCCTACAACACATGTGACAACCGCACCTCACGTCGCATACCTACATGCACACATCTGTGTGGCCACATCCTGTTACAATTCATGACGTAGCTACACATGATCTGATTTTGGACCCCATACTCTCATTTCGGAAGTCACGTAAGTGCACAGGTCGGCCAGCAACTATCCCATTACAATATCTGGCCCACAGAGGTGGAGATTGCAAAAGGGAGTCACCCCCATTGTACATGAGTCAGTCAGTTCCTCTCTGTATAGGGACAATGCACATTGTGGCACACAAGTGGACATTCGATTCAACACTCATCACAGTTAGACACCAGTGGATTGGCATAGACTTTATTGGCATGTGCGTGTCAGTACGGACGAAGCAATGGCCACAACAGGCAGGGACAGGCTTAAGGCGCTTACATGCAGCATGGGAACATTTCGAGGTTCAGGAAATGGTGAGGCAAAAATGGACAACAGTCTCATCACACCTTGCCGTTCTGGACGAGTAATGTGTTGTCTGGTGTCTGCCCACTGCCCTGTGTTAGGGGGCTCGAATCACTGCCCATGTGATCAGCATAGTGCTCTGCCACCGGAGGGCGCAGATTGTCTGCTCTGCTGACAGTGATCAGGTGGAAGGGTCCGACCGGTTCACATGTCGTCCTACATTGCCATGTGTGTTCACTCACCCCAGCAGTGTGTCCGAATTGGTAACGTTGCAAAACGAGGCTGTGTTCCTCAGAGCATGGACCGGCATCACCTTGCACAGGTGTGTGTACACACGCGTAGTTCCACGCACATGCATCCAGAGTCCTGAGGATGGCAGATATGTCCTCCGTTGTGGTGGGTTATGTGATCATTCCTCATGATGCAACAAGTTGTTGGGACCTGTGCTGTGGTTGTCAATCCGATGTGGCTGCAGGGACGTAGTTATTCGTCCATGAATTCCAGCGCAGCTTCATGTGCAATGTGTTCCAATAGTACGTCGTTGTCGTGTTCGAGGAACACTAGGGTGAGCCAATCCATTAACTGGTCCGGGCAGGTGTGCTCAGCCCACGCCGTTTCCCCAATCTGCAACACAGCCCAATAGGGGAGCGCCTCGATGTGGTCACTGCACATGAGGAATTGTGCAATCTCCCATTCACAACTGCCAATACATACGCAGTATGTCAATGCATCCCATGCACGGCTGTATCAGTTACACTCCTGTTCGTGATCCAACAGGGGGCAAAGACACAAGTCATAGTCCAATTCATCCACGGTTGTGTTAGATAGGCAGACATCCATGGGACACTCGAATGTGCATGTTCGGCAGTTGAACCAGGGCTGGATGCAGGTGACGTAGGCCACGCAGAAGCTCAGCCGGTAGCTGATCCGCAGCACTGCAAGTGGCAGTGCGCCCAGTGAATGCAGCATATGTGCACGGTACTGTTCCACGTGACGGGGGTTGTGCATATGTCCGGGATGGCCTGACATTGCGTTGTTGCGTCTCGTGGAACCGACACTCTTCTGGACTGCGGCAGTTGTGTGGATGATATGCCACAGCTCTGGGCTATGATTAGATTGTGTGTGCCACGTTGGATAGGATGGGTTGCTGTTCCCGTGAGCGTCAAGGGCATCCCATGCGGGGGTATCTCAGGCAGGCCTTCTGTGTGTGGGGTGTGGATCAGTTGATTGCTCATTTGCGAAATGCGTGGTGTGGGAGTCGTCCACGTCTGCCATGGCATCTCTCTCAGGGTGTTCCAGCTGCGTTCAGGACCAAGGTCGGAGATGCAGGTGTCCTCCCGCCTTCTGCATTGGTACAAAGGAGCTTTCATCCCTGATGTGTGTCTGACTACTACTTACGTTTTCGGAATGTGATGTGGCTTTGGCGCAGTGATTGGGGCAAGGCCTTGGAATCATGGTGTCCCGATAGCAATACACACACACACACACATGTTGGCATGTAGGGCCAGGTGCCCGGGAGGCCTTGCGCTGCTTGTGCAGTCTCACTCCGTCTCTCTTCCTCGCTCCCTCCCTCGCTCTCTCCCTCTCTTTCCTTTGATGTGTGCATGGCACTCCTTCTTCTCTTGGAATTTGTCTTCCAGGCTGTGTCCTACAGAATGTCCAGTGCAGACCCGCTAGGACTCATCCAAATGCTGTTTGGGTTTTGGTTTGAATGGTGTTTTGTGTTGGTTATTGCATTGTTGTATGACTGATTCTCCATTTTCTGGGTACGCATGTGTGCTGGTATTCCTGCTTGTGCGACATCAGTCAAAGTTTTATTTTTTGGGGTATTTGCGGTGTCGGTGTGCAGTTTATTTGTCGGTTTTGTGTTCTTATTGCAGTTCTGTCTTGTCGTTGTGAATGTTGTGGAGTTGTGTTGTTGCGGCTTTTGGCACGGGAACGCCTACTCTGCATCTCATTAGCGATAGTTGCAGGGGTCATCCGTGGCAATGTTTTTTGAGGCTGCTAACGCGAGTAAACTGGTGCAGTGGGCTGTTAACACCAGCTTGTGAATAGGGCGATAAATTTATCGCAACTTTAGCTGCGATAAAGTGCCGTTAACTCGGCGATAGTTCCTTGTGAATATGCCCCCATGTTCTTTGGAAAGTGTATGAAGTATTGTAATGCCGTGTTGTGGAGATTGAGTTTTCAGCAAGTATGTCAGAGGTTTCATCTCTGGCGGTTCTTGCATAGCTGGGCCCTACGAAACCTGTAGTATTGAAAAGCATCCAGCGCTGTAGCCCCTCCCACTTGTGCGGCTACCTGGTCCCATGTTTTAACAATCCCTTCTTGTAACATGTCGCCCATGCACCTTATGTCCAGCTTGGTAAGCGCTTGCTTCGGGGCTCTGTCATCATTGAGTAGAAGCCAATCACACCATTGCACAGGCAATTTGGAAGAGTATATTAAATTTAGTTGTTGCTTACTAGCTATTTTAGATAACTGAAACCCGGTACAATTCACAGGGTCTATCATGCGCGGTGTATTCCCTGAAGCCCCAGTCTACAGTTTTGGCAGTGGGGCGGGGGAAACCATATTATACTCTATGAGATGGTGCGGCAAGATATTAGGGCCATGTATCCAGCCATGGGCATGCAGCGTCTGAGCAGCTCTATAATACCTTTCCATGTCGGGTGCGTTCAAACCGGCCCTCCGAGTATGGCTTCGTTAGTATATCTCACTTCACATGTGGCTACTTCCCAGCCCAGACTCGACGTGTCAGCAGTGTTTTCAAACTGCGGAAAAAGTACTGAGGCAGACTAATGGGTATATTCACGAAAAAAAGTAGAAAACGAGGAAGCACCACCATTTTTGCCAGAGCGACACGACTCACCAGCGACAGCGAAAGCTTGATCCACTTTTCTATGACCTCTGTTAACCTGTGTATTGCACATCCATAATTCTCTGACAGTACGATCTCTGAATCAGTGTGTATTGTTATGCCCAAGAACCTTACCGGGTCTGTGGTCCATTCTAGGGGATAAGTGGAATGGACTGGTATGGTGTCGGCAGTTAACGGAAAAATATTAGACTTATGCCAATTGATATTGCGCCCTGAATGTTGACTAAAACGCTTCACTTCTTGCAGCATTGGAACCAAGTTTTGCTCCGGGTTATGTATATACAATAAAGTATCATCTGCGTATGTAGAAATAGTGAGATTGTAATTCACTGGCTGAATACCACGATATGCATGGTACTCGGGCATTGCACATGCTAGTGGTTCCGCCACCAGGGCATACAGAAGGGAAGAAAGAGGGCACCCCTGCCTTGTGCCCCTAGTCATTGCTATTGGTCGAGACAGCGTCCCGTTGATCCTGACCTGGGCCACAGGCTGTGCATATAGAACCTCTATCAGTTTAATAAAAATATCCCGTACCCCCGCCCTATGCAGGACTGCGTATAAAAACCTCCATTCTACTGAATCAAACGCTTTCTCGATATCTATAAATAGCGCTGCACCCCTAACCTATGAATTGATTCGCGCTATGGTTCCGAATAGAGTGCGCAAATTGCTGGATAATGACCAACCAGGGACAAACCCTGTCTGTTCTGGCCCCACTAACTTGGGTAACAGGGGGGCTAACCTGTTTGCCAGCACCTTTGCAAACAGTTTTGTACCTGTGTTGAGCAATGATAACGGCCTATAAGAAGAACAATGCACAGGAGGCTTCCTGGGCTTGAGTAGGGCAACTATAGTAGCTTCCCTCATAGAAGGTGGCATTTTGCCCGATTTAGCCATCTCTTCAAATAAATTCACAATGTGGGGAATTAATTTATCTTGGTATGCCTTGTAAAAGCAACTGTCAGACCGTCTGCACCAGGGGCCTTTTCGTTAGGCATTTCTTTCAATGCAGCTATTATTTCTGGGGGTCTCGAAGGGCCTATGAGTCTTTCCCTATCGCTATTTTCCAACCATATCATTGCTATGTGGACTAGATATTCCTCATCAGATTCAGAGGCTATGGCTCCCTGGAGGTGTAAAGATCTGTATAATAGTCAGCGGAAGCCTCCAAGATGTCTGGTGTGCTTTCTACCACTTAATTTGTAGCATTGTAAACGCGTGTGATGTGGCTATCGCCCTGTGAGGTCTAACCGTCACCAGGAGGGAGGCGCTAGGTTTGTCAGCTTCCGAGTAGGCTCTGGCAACGGCATATTTCCATAGAAGCTTGACTTCGGCTTCAGCAAGTTCGTTGTATTTGCTAATTTGTGTCCTGATTTGTGCAAGTATCTGCGGGTCGCCAGTTTCATGGAGCCTGCCCTCCAATGTCTTAAGTGTAGTGTCGAGTTTACGTAATTGGGTGTGAATGGATTTGAGAACACCTGCATGTTTAGAGATCGTAATTCCCCTTATGTAGAGCTTGAAAGCTTCCCATATGGAGCCCATGGTCGTGACACTACCCAGATTTGTAAGGACGAAATCGTCAATTGCTGTGCCTAGCTCTGTACGAAATACGGTACTTAATAATGAGTATACTCCCTACCCAGAGGGCCAGCTGACGCTAGACATCTGCAACCCTTCAGTTTGAGCAATACTAGCCATGGCTCTAGCTGTGCAAGATGGAGGTCTAGGAGCTCCCCTTGACCTACCAAGGTCAGGGTTCTGAATGCAATTAAAGTCCCCACCCCAAAGTATGGACATATGGGTGTACCGCATTATCTTATGATGCAAGGAGTGGTAGAATTGGGGGTCATCATAGTTTGGCCCATAAACCCCCACCAATAGTACGCTGAAGTGCTCTTCACGACACTTTGCTAACAAATACCTGCCGCCTGCATCAACTTCCATGGCCTGTATCTGTATGCCAGAGTTTCTGTGGACCGAAATGAGCACCCCCCTAGCATGTGAGGTAAACCCGAATGCAACACATTTTCCCTTCATCCTTTTTTGGGATACTAACCCAGTTTTTGGGGAAAGGTGCATTTCCTGCAGAATAGCAACATCTATATTGTGTCTGTACAAATATACCACCACTTTGCGTATTTTTCTTTGGTCATTGAGACCCCTTACATTCCAGGACAGGAAACTAATATCAGCTTGGTTCTTAATGGGCTGTGACATGTACAAACGTACTTATCCAAATTGACATACTGCATAAAATACATGTAGCATAGCATGGCACAGTGCATTTTTCCTGCTGATACAAACAGATTAACCGGTGTGTTACATACAAAAAAACACCATCCACACCATATCAAAAGAAAGAGATATGGCAGTTGTCGACCCCCCAACTAACCTCCCACCCCCCCTTGAAATTTGCCCACCCTTCGTAGATCAGCTCCCCAACAGAAAGTACCTAGGTGTAATACACACGAAGGCAGTGGCAGCCGGAACCCGTGGTGGTATTAGGTAGCCTGTGGCCGCCCACCCTCAATGTTGCCATCTAGGCGTCTGAATAGCTATACAACATCACATTGTAGTGGTAGTGCAATAAACGGAACATCACAATACAGTTACAGCATAAAATTAACGATTTAGGTGTTACAAAATCAATCAATCAATCAATCAAAGCTTTATTTCGATAAAAATTTGTATCATAAAAGCATCAACATACATACATAAAAGATACAGTTTATCATATGGGAAGAGAGTGCTTAAAAATGAATAAATACATTTGATATATGATATAATATTTACAATCGGATAAAAAAGAATTAAATTTCAATATTGATCCCAGTGCTTTTGATTGAAAAAAGACAGTCTAAAAAAGGTCAAATATAAAAAAGCTAAAAAGTCATGTCAGAACGGAGAGACTTGAGCCTAATTATCCACGACCACCCAAGAAATTTGGCCACACCACAAACCAACACAGCACTGGTGTCTGATTGTAAAATTCTAAGGGCTACACGATAGTTCAATGTGCCCAGCTGTCTGCAGACAGGACTTAACCACCTGTCTCTTGGGTTTTTGTAAGCTGGGCACTCGAACATAAGGTGTGCAATACTTTCGACCTTCCCACTGCAGCTCGGGCAAAATGCCGGGGTTTGATAGGGAGGCTTCCATTTGTTAGTATACTCTCGGGTTGGTAGTGTGCCCAATCTAAATTGTATGTAGAGTGTTCTGTCTCTTGGTTTCTGGACAAAATCGAGGTAGGACTCAAGACTGACAACTTGTTTATGTAAGTAGAAGTCTTCTGTTAGCCTGCCTAGGTTGGGATTGCTGATCTCTAGAGTGTCGATCCATGCCCAATAAGCTCTTTTAAGGTCTGTCTTGTTTATTAATTTGCCGGATTCCCAGACTTCTCTAAATCCCAACAGGGAAAAAAACTTCTTGATGTTGCAGAGCCAACCAACTTTATGTGAGCCCGGGGTATTTATCACTTCTCTAAGGCCCTCTGCATACTTTGATAGTTCGGGAGTACGCCATAAACGTGCCCAGAAAAGCAGGGGGCGCAATCTTGCCAGGTCCTTGATTGTTCGCCTACCCAAATCGCTAAATAAGGGTTTGAGGGGAGTGCCCCTTGGGACTGAGACCAATTCCCTCAAAAATGTGTTCTCTGACCTGGAAATTTCTTCAACGTTGTCGAAGCCCCATAGCTAAGCACCATACAGGGCTGAGCTAACAGCTTTTGCTTGGTAAATCACTAAAGCGGGTGCAATGGGTCTGCTCTGCGGGCAGCGATGTTCTTTCATAATAGCCCCTGCAGCCCGCCTGTGATTGAGGAGCATCTTATCCAGATGGGGTCTCCAGCTAACATTATCGGAAATTCTAATGCCAAGATAATCAAAAACTTTTACAAGTTCGAGAGGAGTTCCATCTAACATGGGGATAATTTTGGATGGTCTACATAAATTAAACGAGAGAAGTTCAGTCTTCGCGGTGTTTATAGACAAGCCTATTGAGTTACAGAACAAATTTAATCTATCCAAGAGCTTCTGCAACCCTGCTGGGGTCTTGGAAATTAGCATGGTGTCATCTGCAAAAAGGAGGGCGGGGACCCTATCGCCCGCCAGGGCCGGGGCATCTGCTGGAATATCTTGTAAAAATTTTACCACCCCATTCACAAATATAGAGAAGAGGGTGGGTGCCATAACACAGCCCTGGCGGACTCCCCCATTAACAGGGATTTTTGCAGTTTTTTGGGTCTGGTTTCCCCATCTAACCTGGGCATAGTTGCCCTCATGCAAGCGAATCAGAAGGTCAAGGATTGGTAAGGGCACGCCTATTTCCCTCATAACTGACCAAAGGCGATCTCGAGGGACCAGGTTAAAGGCGGTCTTCAAATCTATGAACGCCAAGTGAAGACTGCCCTTGCCGATCAAGACCACCTTCCAGTGTAGGAGAAGGAGTCTAAAGACCTGGTCGATTGATCTAAATCCTGCCTGATAATGAGACAAGATGTTATTCTCATTAGCCCACAGCCGGATTCTCTCCAATAACACCCTGCCAACCACCTTCTGGCCAGCATCAATGAGGCTGATCAGTCGATAGTTGGCAGGGTCCTCCCTGGAACCCTTTTTGAATATTGGGACCACCTCGGCACCCTTCCACGAATCAGGGACGGGGGATCCATTTATGAGAGCGTTGAGCAGAATAGTAAAATACTTTGCCCAATTTTGGGCGTCCGCTCGGAACAAATCGCCGGGGAGACCATCTGGGCCAGGGGCCTTAGCTGGGACTATTTTGTTGATGGCAATCAGGACCTCAGACTCCACAAAGGGATCACATACCTCAGAAATAGAGGTAGTGGCTGTTGAGTAATACAGAGATCGAGGGCTTTGTACTTCCTCCCCGGAATAACGTTTTTTGAAGTGGGCAAACCACTCTTGATTTGTGATATGATTTGGGATGGTGTCGAAATCCGAGCCTCTGGACTTTCTGCACAGGTTCCAGAAGGCATTTCCGTCCTTTGCCAAGCTGGCGGCTTTTAGTTCCAACCAGTGGGATTCGTCCCAAGCACGCTTTGCTCGCGTCACTGCCTTTCTGTACTCTTTTCTGGCACTATGCACTTGACAAGAGTCGGAAGTTTTGACAGCAGTTATTAGTGTGGTCTTTTTTTTGTCTGCACTCCAAACTGTACCATGTTCCAAGTGTTTTGTGAGACTTATTAGAAATTCTCGTAGGGAAGGGTGACAAAAAGAATAAGCCTATCTTCGTGACTGTATCTGTATGAATGGTCCCAACCTTTAGACACCCGTCTGGGTCGCTACATGCTTTTTGGAGTTCCATGATGTTGGCTAGCAGGACCTCCTTTATTTCAATTAATTTCTGCTCATTGCAAGTAATTTGGGGCCATTTGAGATATCTCCTGCAATTTGATGGAGCTATTTCCTTAGAAAGCATGGAAGGGCCGGTGCCATAACCTGATGGATCAGAAGACCACGGGCTCTTCATAATTAAACACAGGGGATTATGATCGCTCTCAGTAGATGGAACTATGGTCATATCCACCGCGTTTCTCCATAGTCGTCGGTCTATCAGGATGTAATCAATTTGAGTTTGGCAAAGCATTCTATTATATGTGTTGGCGCCATGGGTATCAGATGGGAGACATCCATTGGCTGCTCTAAGGCCAAATTCTAGTGTTAAGGCATTTAGTTGAATTGCTACTGGTGTCCATTTTTTTATAGGGGGTAATGTCAAAGGTGGAATAGACCACCTGGCATCCTCATTCTCAATCTCGAGGAAATCTTCTGTGGCCAGGGGTTCGAACGTACAGTTCATGTCACCTGCCACTAGAATGAAAGAATCAGGTGAACATGAAGAAAGTTCGTCTTCCAAAGTTGTGATTATCGATGACTTTGAACCTCCACATGTTCCTCTAATGTAAACATTAAAAAGCTCAATAACCGGACCGGCCCTAAGCCCTCTCAATGTCAATCGCATCACATCTGGGGAAATGCAAATAAAATTACAAACCCTACAATTGAGAGCACTGCTCACCCACACTATGAGACCTCCTGATGGACGCCCTCGCCCCTTCGAAACAGCTGGAACACAAAAACAAGCATACCCAGATTTATATAATGGGACAAGGCTCCAGGTCTCTTGGAATATGCATATGTCGTGACTTGCGATCAAATCATTCCAATCTGGGAGAGGAAGCTTGCTTCGCAGGCCAGCAATATTCCAGGAGATCATTTTAAAGTTTGAGAGAGGGGGTGGTAAGGTGTCAATAGCGTGAGTATGCAATTCATGTATATGGGATCCATTCGCTCCACCTATATTAGTTACATTGGTGTTGTATGTCATAACAGCAATATTATGAGATTGGACCAATTCCGCACCAACACTAGAAGAAGTACCTGATTCGCTCAAAAGATTCATATCAGGAGTTAGTCAATCAATACTGTCGAGTACAGAATAATTCCCCTCTAATGAGTCCTGAGCCGCAACCCTCCTCCTATTTAGTGTAACAGAAGGAAATCGCCTAAATTGGATAGCAGATGAGTCTGGAGAAGAAGATCTGAACTCTAAAGCTAAAAGACCCTCAGCCAGGGGATAACTGGCCAGGGTGAGTTCAACAGTTTCAGTAAAATTATCATCAGATCTATGTCTTTGTGCTCGAATTATATCATCCCTAATTAGGGATGGCCAACCTCTGACGTGACGTATCCAATGGATAACCTTATTTTTTAACGACCCTTCATCCTCACTCCCTTTTGCTAATGGAACCCTAACCATGTAGACCGTGGGCTTATTAGGAGCTATTGGTTTTTGGGCCTGATTAGCACGTAGGGGTAAACAGGAATCAGGATTTCTGCGCAATGGATTAGCGTGGCTAGGACGGTTGGTCAGAGTGGAAACCAAGTGAGGCTTTTTAGAAAGGTTGCCAGGAGTAAGGCCAGCTCTAGATGTTACCCTTGATTCCTTTCTGCTATACTCAGACGGAGTGGCAGGGGAAATCTGGTTATCAACATGGCTTAAAGATACAGACTGGGTTGGGATAGATTGCGGAAACAGAGGGGATTTATCAGAAGGAATGGGCGGTGGGTGCGGGATTGCCTTTTTAATAATGGTTATCAGCTCCGAAATTCGTTGTTTCATTTCGCTGATTTCTTGCCTTAGTGATTCGACAGTTTGCCCAAAGTTAGCTGTCTCCCCACCCATTCGATCTTGAGGCTCCCCTCCCTCTTTCCTAATAGCCGTGACTCGTTGATGGAGCTCTGAGCCTGAGCCAGATGGAACAACAAAATCAGGATTATCAGAATTGTCAGTTAGTACCGCATAGCGGTTAGAGCGCACAATCACTACAGGGTCGAGAGGCACAGGGTTCGCATCAAGTCTCAGAAAGTCTGGTCCAGGAGAAGACACCAAAGGGCTTCCCTCGTCACTCCCTCTTTCATCATGTTGGGGTGCTAGTTGGCGGGAGGGTACTTTGCAAAACATTTGGGGAATAGACGTAGTGCCAGATCGATTTTTCTTCGAGGTGGCTGGCTCAGTACTAAGAGAAGAAAGTGAGTCCGGGGCAACTTGCAGAATTGTTTCGCAGTCCTCAACCAGCGTCTCTATACGATCCATTGTACCAGAGCCACTCGTAGAAGAATGTTTAGAGATCTTTTTAGCCTTTTTCCTTTTTGCAGCCCCGCCTATATTTGTAGAAATCCCTCCAGTAACATCTGGCAACTTTCTTTTACCCATAGCTCGGAAGGTTAGTTAATAATAGTTAAGTCTCAGACCGAGCCTGGAAAAAGTAACTGGTACAGGGCTGGATACCACACGCGTGCTTACCCCCACTATGAATTAAGCAATACCTTGGTTGGATGTCCAGGGGGTCCGGATGAACGTCAGATGATGGGCCCAGCCCGGCCTCCTCTGGCCCCTGACGGCCACAGACGGCCCGCCCTTTGCCCGGGCTTAGCCCGGCGTACGCCCGCGTGCGTCCCGTGTTGCGGGAGGCGCGAGGCGCTAATGAAGAGTTCCCGGTGGCAGGGGGCGTGGCCTCCGACGATCGTGCTGTCCCTCGGGCTCCTGGGGCACGTAGTTCAAGCTGCTGGCAAGTGAGCTGGCCCCTGGGTACAGCGAAGAGTCTCCCGCGCTGCGGGAGGCGCGAGGCGCTAATGAAGAGTTCCCGGTGGCAGGGGGCGTGGCCTCCGACGATCGTGCTGTCCCTCGGGCTCCTGGGGCACGTAGTTCAAGCTGCTGGCAAGTGAGCTGGCCCCTGGGTACAGCGAAGCGTCTCCCGCGCTGCGGGAGGCGTGGGGCGCTAATGAAGAGTTCCCAGTGGCAGGGGGCGTGGCCTCCGACGATCGTGCTGTCCCTCGGGCTCCTGGGGCACGTAGTTCAAGCTGCTGGCAAGTGAGTTGGCCCCTGGGTACAGCGAAGCGTCTCCCGCGCTGCGGGAGGCGCGAGGCGCTAAACAAGAGTTCCCGGTGGCAGGGGGCGTGGCCTCCGACTATCGTGCTGTCCCTCAGGCTTCTGGGGCACGTAGTTCAAGCTGCTGGCAAGTGAGCTGGCCCCTGGGTACAGCGAAGCGTCTCCCGCGCAGCGGAAGGCGCGAGGCGCTAATGAAGAGTTCCCGGTGGCAGGGGGCGTGGCCTCAGACGATCGTGCTGTCCCTCGGGCTCCTGGGGCACGTAGTTCAAGCTGCTGGCAAGTGAGCTGGCCTCTGGGTACAGCGAAGCGTCTCCCGCGCTGCGGGAGGCACGGGCGCTAATGAAGAGTTCCCGGTGGCAGGGGGCATGGCCTCCGACAATCGTGTTGTCCCTCTGGCTCCTGGGGCACGTAGTTCAAGCTGCTGGCAAGTGAGCTGGCCCCTGGGTACAGCGAAGCGTCTCCAAAAATAGAATGTGTCCAAAATACTTTTTAGCAGAATGCTGAGCCCCTAAGGCATTTACGGAGCCGGTGTACCTGATGCCGGCAGTCCCTCCTGTTCAGCGCCCCCTGATGGGGCATCTCTCTCCACCAACGGTGATTGAGTTGACCGGTTCGACTTTTCTGCGTTATACTTTTTGAGGTCCCTCTGCAACTGATTAGGGTCAGTGTACAGTTTGGATTGGCCGTCGAAATTGACCCGAGCCGGGCCGGGTATAACATTGCACAACCCAATTGAAGTTCTCTTAATTTGCGCTTCACAGGGCCTAATTTCTTACGTGCTTCTTAAACAAGAGGGGTGAAGTCCGGGAAAAGGGACAATTCAGAGCCTTCGTATTTGAGCACTTTCAAGTCTCTTGCACACCTCAAAGCAGCATCCATGTCCCGAGGCGCTGTGCCCGGAGGTGGCCGAGGGCCCAACGCGCGGTGTGCCCGCTCAACAACAAAGACATCAGAGAAAGTTTCACGACCCAGCAGTTCTACCAGCAGCTTCTCTACAAAAGTTTCCATTGGCCTATAGCTGTGGACTCCGCCAGTCCTAGTAGATGCACATTGTTGCGCCTAGATCTTCGGCCTTGTCTTTCATCACTGCCACTAATTTCTCCATTTGTTTTTGTGCTGCCCTCATTTCAGTCTGAGTGTCTTCAGCCTCTGAAATCCTGCGCTCCGCCATATCTATCCTTTCTGCATGCTTGTCTACCCTCTCAGACATTCGATCCATGCAATAAACCAAAGAATCTATTTTGGCATCTATGGATGACAGACTTTGCTGCATAGCCCCAAATATTTGCCGTATGTCCACGTCAGGAGCCGCAGGGTCCTATACCTGCTCAGCCATTGTAGGGTTGTGGTCTTCGTCTCTATGCCTGGAAGTTTTAGGTTGTTCGAACTGGAGTTTCGACTGCGTTTTATCGCCTTTACCCATATCCCCCGTCGCAGGTAGACACCCGTTGATTGGGAAGCAGGTGTGTGCGCCCCAGACGTGGCAGGTAACTCAGCAAATATCAGAGGGTTGGGTTGTGCACAGGGCAGGAGTGCACCCCTATGTGGGACAGCACGGCAAGCCAATCAATGTTAATCCACGTGGCGGCATGGCCAAAGCGAGTGCACTGTGTGGGTCCCACTTCCTGAGGCTTGGTCTGTGCACTAACCAATCAATCTACTGACAGTGTCTAGGGCCTGGAAGCCCCTGCCACAGATCACAGGCCCAGATGAACCTGACCTGTACAGGGTAGTCCACAGGGGTGCACAAGCGTTATATTATAAGGTCCTTTGTGCCAGGTCACCCCAAATTCATGCACAATACTCAGCCCCTCGTTCCGCCAGAGGGACCAGCACCGAGCCTCCTATTAGCGCAACAGGGCCAGGACCGTATGTAGAGATCACATGCAAGGGTCACAGGAGACAGTATGTTCTCAATAAGGCAAAGCGCAACCGTGTGCAACAAAGGTCTGCAGCATGGGGGGCAGCCGAATCGCCTTCTCATACGGGCCGGGGCCGTGCGGAGTAAATCTGGCGTGTAGCGCGCTCAAGGCTCAACGGCTCAATATACACTAACTGGCCGGCCCGCTCACTCTGAAGCACTCGCCCAGGCTTCGAGACACACAGCCCAGAGGGGCCGGCCAGGATCCAGCCGTAGCACGCCAACAGGCCAGCGGACCCAGGATCGAAGCGGGGGCTTCAACGCCACAGTCCACTGCTCAAAATGGAAGCCGTAGGCCTCCGCCGGGGCGCTGCTGCATAGCACTGCAAAACACCGTCGTCGGGCCAAGTAGCATCACCAGGCTGCTACCAATCGTGCACCGCCACCTAGGACACGTCTACCACTACTAATTATGCCATCAGCTGTCCAGATGGCGCGAATATATGCAGGAGATTTTGGGCAGCTGGCGGAGCTCTCTCAGGCTGCGCCCATCTTCGAGTCAGGCAAGCCCCCCCCCGCTCACAGGAGGTTTTAATTAATTCTTTGGAGGACTTTCCTCAGCCAGAAATTAATGGTATTTTGGACAGATTTCAGCAAATACCAGAGCAAGATTTGATAACATGCCTTGCGGGTTTGGTTGAATTAGAATCTTCTGAAGTCATGTTGACTCAAGAAAATGTAGCACAGTTTAATGCACTCAGCCTTGACTGTGACATGCAAGAATATTTTAGAAACTACAGAGACGATAAACAAATCAACCAGTTATAACTACTGATTGTTGGTTGCAGTTACAAATCAGACTGGTCAGTGAAACCTTGCTTTCTGAAAAAAGAAATTATGAAAAATACTAGGGCTCATTTATGAGCCCCTGCGTCACTTTTGCGCCACCGGTGCGTCACTTTTTGTGATGCACCAGTGACGTAAAACATGCGCCATATTTACGAAGTGACGCATCTAGGTAGATGTGTCACTTCGTAAACCCCTGCGCTACATTATACCTGCACCAGGTATAATGTATGCAGGGAGGGCGTACCCCCTCAAGAAAGGGTCGTAGGAGTAGCGCAGCGAAATCTATGAGATTTCGCTGCGCCACTTCTAGGACGCCAATGCATCAAAACCTTACACCTGCCTCATGGCAGGCGTAAGGGTGACACAGGCCCTTTCACATGTGGCTTGCCCCATGTGAAAGGAACATTGTTGGAGTTGCGTCAGGCTTCCGACACAACTCCAGCAATGCGCCACTTTTTGCGCTGACAGATACATCAGTTATACTGACGTATCTATCCTTCCTTGCGACATGATGCATCATATTATAAATATGATGCATCATTGGTGTCGCAAGGAGGGTGCACTGAGAAGTGACGCATCGCTGCTTTCACGCAGCGATGCGTCACTTCTCAGAAATGAGGCCCACTATTTTTAAACATGACTCTGAGTGGGGAGAGAAGCAGCCATGTGCTTTTGAATCTGCAAAAGAGGTTATACAATGTGTTTCAGACACGTGGCCAGTACAGAAAGGAGACATTGAGTTACATATGAGAGTTCAGGGGCAGTGTGCTACTTACAGTTTGTAGAAAAAACAAGGAAAGAAGAGGGTGCTCTTGGGCTTTTGGATTGAAACATTGTCAGATGCGGGAGAGTAGTTTACTCCCTTTGAAAAACAGTTACTAGTGTTTCACTGCATGGTGACAGACACTGGGTAGACGCAGTTGTTTGTGTGTTTTTGTGCTCTGATAAACACAGGGCAGGAAACAATTGCTTTTGGGTTGTGCTCTGATAGACACAGGGCAGACTCAGTTGCTTTTGAGTTGTGCAAGGATAGGCACAGGGCGGATACAGTTGCTTTTGTGTTTTTGTACGCTGACAGACGCTGGACAGATGACAATAAGTCATAATGCGAATTTGAGTTTTGAAATTTCTCTAATGCAGTGGATGAAGACTTCCCTTGAGTTATACAGAAAAGGTCATGCATAAGAAGCCAATGTGATCAAGTGGTTCATAGAGACAGAAATTGCAGTTTTGCATGAACAGTTTGTGCAGGTCCCTGCAGACAATCCTGGGGTGGTGTTTGAGGCGCCTGAGACACAGGATTCCCCTGTGAAGTGGAACAAGGGGGTGTGGCAAGAGATGTGGGAAATGTTACTGTAAAGCGCAGCTACTGTGTGTTATTTAGACGCTCAGTGCCCCATACATTTATTAGACAACCACTTTACTTCCCTTACAGATGAAAAGGCTAATATCCTGGAGGCAGAGGTGGTGACACACAATTCTGATTTGGTGGGCATGACTAAGGGTGAGCACCTAGGAGAGAAATACACTACTAATAGGTGGGTAGAGAATGAAGGGATGTATATTCCCCTAGACTTACTTGGAACTGTGATTCCTATTTGTCAGTATGCACAGCGCAGAGCAGTTCCACAGATGGTGAGGGGCCAGTTGGAGAAAGAAAAATTACCAGAGCAGATGGGGCAGATGGATTGCCTTGGGCTTGTGCCAAATAATCAAAGGTGTACTTATTCAGCAGTGTGTGGAGAGATAGGAAGGAGACTGCCCCAGCCCTTCTTACTGAGCAAGGGAAAGGAAAGATTGACTCCAATACCAAGAATCCAGAGGCCAAAGTGTGGGTAGAATTCTCAGATAATTCCCCAGAACCAGCTGAGAACTGTGCAGACAGAAAAGATAAAACTGTGCTATCAGACCCAAAACAGAAAAAGAACATGTGTTTTCTAAAAAATATTTTTTGCAAGAAAACTTATGCTTGTTTCTTTCATTGATCATTCTGCGACATGTTGGTGTACCTGATGTCCTTGTCCTGCGTGTGGGTGCCTTTGTCTAAGTGGGGCCGTGAGTGTGTGGGACCCCCCAACCCTAAAGTGACCACCTGACAGTGCAGACTGACATTTTTGCTGACATCCTTTGACTGAATCAACCAGATGAACTTACCTAGCAAAGACGGTTTTTTGAATGTGCTCTTATGACAATGGAAATGAGGAAAAATGTTAAAAGACATACTTTCAAAGCAGGCGGGCTGTGTACCTTTCACACAGAAGGATATCTTTTCATTAAATCCAGAGAGTTACAGAATAATCTGTTCAGTTTGAAGAAGATTTTTTAGACTCCTTTATTTTAAGCAGAATATATAAGTTTGGCTGCTTCAATAGTAGAAGTTCCAGAATTAGCCATTAATAACACTAGAAGCATTAATGAGTTAACATGTTTGATTTTATTTGTGCATTCATTTTGTGTATTCATCACACATTTATTTCTGTAGCTGAGTTATTATCAGATATACATGAGCTATTTTAAATGAAGTGATATGAAACATGCTTTTATGATGTCACTGTTTTAATGTGTGCTTCATTTTTTATTCATGCTTTCACTTAAGAAGTTGATTTTTTTACAGAGTTGAATAGCCTTGCCAGGAACAGAACGTGTGCGATGTGCATTTGAAAACAAGAGAGAGAGAGAGGTGTGGAACGTACTTCTTGGTCTCAAAGTGCAGTGGTGCGCAAATGTGCATTATTGTAACGCCCTGAACGTCTCAGGATCGTTTAACAGACACGATAATGAGAACGCAACCACTTGTGAAGGTTTAGTTATTTTAATGAAGGCAAAAATAATACAAGGAATAAACAAAGGTTATAGTCACTGGAATCCTCCAGGCTAAGTACGTTACCAGCCCACAGCACGGATGGTCCTAACCGTCCTCTGCATATACGCCGATCCCGGCGTATGCCAACAGAGGGCAGAAATGAAATGGCCGACAGGCTGTGAGGGGCACGAAGAGTGTTGGGGAGAATCGAGGAGTCAGGGAAACACCCAGCCGGGGTCTCTACCTGAAGGGAGCAGCCGCTCAACCTCTTCCTCTGACTGCACCGGGACGCGGAGTCACCTCCTGGTGATGCGTCACCGATACCCCAATCACAAGCAAAGAAGACTGAACCGAGAGCAGCCGCTCGATCGATCCTGTGGACTTCCGAGTCTGTAACGCGGCAAACACCTCCTGGTGTGCGTTACAGCTGGCAGTCCCTGTATCTCTGGTCGGGCTGGGAGTTACGACTCCAACCAGCAAAAGCGCCACTGCGCTTTGACTCAGCCGAGTCAAAAAGCGAAGCTCAATGGTTATCCGGTAGAGCTTCCGGGTCCTTCACAGATGACGATGGGGCAAGACACGGCCCAGGGAGTAACGACTCGACCTACCTCCGTTCTTGCCTTACTGGAGCACCACTCCGGAACACTGCTCTTCACTAAGCAGGTACGTCGGTGTAAACACAATATCCGACAGCGTTGTACCTCCCGGTTCCTCCCTTTATAGGGCGTGTTTTCCTTGAGTTATGTAACAGCTCTCCTGTTTACATAACCTCTCAACCGCTAAGCATCCTGGGAGATGTAGTCCGTTTTCGCTGGTTACCGTTTTCCTCCCCTCGCATGACAGGAATTCTTGACAATTATGTTGTACATTTGGAAGTGAAGTGTGCAGTGCTATAGGCAGTGGTGCACAAATGTGCATTGTGTTGTACTTTGGGAAGTATTGGCCCTCTTGTCATCTTGAATTCTGACTCTGTCTTGCTTGAGATTTTTGCGCGCACAGGCAGGCCCCCAGATTACTCAAGTTGTTTAATGCAAAACCAACAGTTGATGGGCAGAACAATGTCATACATTCACCCCAGTACAGAGATCTGGGCCTAAATCCATCGTTTTTTTGCTCACCATGCTGTTCCAGTTTGAACCCAGCCATATGCAAATCAGTCTTGACCCTGTGCCTCATGAGAACAGTCCAGCCCAAACTGCCAAGCCAGGTCGTCCCTGGACTGGAAACAAGCATCCTAGGACCGGTTTCAGGGTTTCACCCCTCATCAGCCAGGATAGCTTGACTGCAGTGGCATGGAGAGCACGGAACCACGTCTGGGCATACCCGTCCCACTTGGGGTGACAAATGCAAAAAGAACAATTGATGGACAGAATGCAGAACAATGTCATACATTCACCCCAGTACAGACATCTGGGCCTAAATCTATCTTTTTTTGTGCACCATGCCATTCCAGTTTGAACCCAGCCATATGCACATCGGTCTTGACCCTGTGCCTCATGGGAATAGTCCAGCCCCAACTGCCAGGCTTGGTCCTCCCTGGACTGGAAACAAGCATCCTAGGAATGGTTTCAGAGTTTCACCCCTCATCAGCCGGGATAGCTTGACTCCAGTGGCATGGAGAGCATGGGACCCACGTCTGGGCATACCCGTCCTACTCGGGGTGACAAATGCAAAAAGAACAATTGATGGACAGAAAGCAGAACAATGCCATACATTCACCCCAGTACAGAGATCTGGGCCTAAATCCATCGTTTTTTTGCTCACCATACCATTCCAGTTTGAACCCAGCCATATGCAAATCAGTCTTGACCTATGCCTCATGGGAACAGTCCAGCCCGAAGTACCAGGCCATCTCCTTCCTGGACGGGAAACAAGCATCCTAGGACCAGTTTCGGGGTTTCACCCCTCATCAGTCAGGATAGTTTGACTCCAGTGGCAAGGAGAGCACAGGGCCCATGTCTTGCCATACACGGAGCACTTAGGGCAAGGAAGCAAAAGACACACAATTGATGGATAGAATGCAGAACAAATCAAAACATTCACCCCCAGTTAAGAGATCTGGGTTAAATCTATGAGGCACAGGGTCAAGACTGATTTGCATATGGCCACGTCTAAACTGAGGTGGCATGGTGAGCAAAAGAGAGATGGATTTAACCCAAATCTCTTGACTGGAGGTGAATGTTTTGATTTGTTCTGCATTCCGTCCATCAATTGTGTGTATGGAAACTTCATCTTGGCCCACTCCAGACCGGGGGATTCACAGCCGGGGTCAAGAGACTCAGCAAATCAGGAGGTGCTGCACTGTAGACCCGTCTGTCGTTCAGGCCCAAATCCCAGTCTCTAAGTCAACAAACCCCAACTTTATAATCTCAAAACACACTAGAACATTCCGAGTGGCCTTCCTCTGTGCCAAGGAAACTTACTGGAATTGGCCACTTGCCATGCAAGCATTCCAAAGGCAAAAGAGTTCTCACATTCCTTCTGCACTCTCACATACTTCAGCCTTTATCTTAACGAAGCTTACGAAAGTCTCCACCAGCACAGAATACAAAAGACCTTGAACGTGAATAGCCTAAACAACTTGAGTAATCTGGGGGCCTACCTGTGCGCGCAAAAATCTCAAGCAAGACAGATTCAGAATTCAAGATGACAAGAGGGCCAATAGTAAGAACTTCATAATACTTCCCAAAGTACAACACAATGCACATTTGTGCACCACTGCAATCAAGCTATCCTGGCTGAAGAGGGGTGAAACCCCGAAACCGGTCCTAGGATGCTTGTTTCCAGTCCAGGGAGGACCTGGCCTGGCAGTTCGGGCTGGATTGTTCCCATGAGGCACAGGGTTAAGACTGATTTGCATATGGCTGGGTTCAAACTTAAATGGTGTGGTGGGCAAAAAAAGATGGATTTAGGCCCAGATCTCTGTACTGGGGTGAATGTATGACCTTGTTCTGCATTCTGTCCATCAATTGTTATTTTTGCAAAATGAAGTTTGCAGCCAGTGATAAATCTTGTTTTTGATTATTGCCATTGTGCGCACATCCAAGTCTTCAGTGGTTGTAATCATCTGATGTATTTAGTGTATAAATCTTTCTGATTTCTTACAGGACGTCCTGTATTATCTGCTTGTACTTCTTTTCATATTATTATCTGATGTGCATTTAACAGTTGCATTTGCCTACTTGTAAGTGTGTTATTATTGCTTGCATATATATATATATATAGGGTATATAGATATAGATATATATATATATATATATTTTTGAATGTTGTTCATTTGACATCTGGGAAAGCCTATTTGTTAGAGAGTGTTGCACAAATAAAACCCCATGACTTATTCTGAGAACCGTGTTTTGATGTGCTTCATTTTATAAAAGTGAAATCCCTTTCCTTGTGATGTTTTGTTTTTATTGCTTCGTCATGTTTGAGCCTCCATGTAGGAGGGCGCTATTTACTATTACTTGGGAGGGCGAAGCAATACAAACGGGAAAAGTGTGCATGACTGGTTTGGGGGGCTGCGAGAGCAGAGCAGCAGCGCCCACCCACCCGCCTGCAAAGCAGCACAAATCATAAAATGATAATAAATAAATCCAATATTTGTAAAGAGCGAACAGTTACCCAAAGGCACTGGGGGCCGTCGGGAAGATTAAGCAAGCTATTGCCCAGAGTCACATGTTGCTGGGCTGACCTGCCACTGGTGCCAGGGATCGAACCGTGAGCTTCAGATTCCAGCGTCAGTCGCCCTGGCCACAGCGCCACACCTCTTCCCAACTATAAGGTATTATCATTTTATGGTTCTTCTTCCTCGCACTGCTTAAAAGCAGTGGGGTGATGCTCCTCCACCATAGCAGAGGAGCAGCCACTGGTGAAGTGTGCTGGCAGTAGGCAAGACTGTCTCTGGCAGAATCTCGGGTGATAATCTGGGCGCAGGACCTCTCCTGACAAGTGGTCAATTGGCAGTCCTTATATACTAAATCTTATCAGAAATTGGAATTTCTGACATAAGATTAGGAATGTCTGACATAGATTAGGTGCATCAAGATGTGCGTCCCAGACATTTCCTTATGAACATACAGGGCAAAAGGATGTAAATTTAGACTGCATTCTTTTGGTTATATGTCTGTATGTATTCTTATTAAACCTTGACATGGTGAAGAATAGACGTTTGACCCAGACCAATTTCGCTTTAGGTGTTGTATTTATGTCATTAATAGACGAACTTGACGCTTTTATAGAACTTTTTAAATGATAAGGTCAGAAGACATCTTCGTCGAAGGGCAGACATGACAATAATTCTGCATATATTGGGAAAAATGGTGGCTTCCATTGTTTGAATATGGGAAGATGGCAATCTCCATTACCCTAGATAGGGTCGGGTCTACATAAAATGGAGCCGGACCTTAGGGACTTCACGTCAAATTGTGTTGTGGAGTAATGGTGGGCAGTCAGGATTCATTATCAATTTTATGTAGCAGTTTGGTGTTTTTTGTTAAAGAGTAATTAAACTGAGGTATTTCAGTATGCTTATCATTTAATTTGAAGTGTTTAATTCTATACACATTGCACCTTTTGACACCTCTAGAAAACTTTGTGTTACCTGAATGACAGTGAGCAAGTACAATAACGTAGCACACAGTACAGTTTTGTCCTGTCTGAATATGTATCCTTTCCATGTTTGTCTAGTAAAATGCATACATTATTAGATTAGATTAGGATGTGGCGTAATGGCCAGAGCTGCCAACTTTGGAGCTGGATAACCATGTACAAGTCTTGGCGTCAACTCAACATCCTGTGACTCTGGGCAAATCACTTAATCTCCCCATGCCTACCAAAAAAAAAGAATGTGTCCTTGTGTAAAGTAACTGGCGCTCGTGTAAAGTGCTCAGATACCTTTGGGTCTAGTTCACGCTATATAAAACTGCAAAAAAAAAGATATAGATACTTTCTGGAATTCACAGATTCTGTAGGGTATCCACTTGGATAGGTGCACCTGAAGGAGGTTTCCATATGGAGTCTTCCAAATCTAGATTCCATTACTTTTGTACAGAGATTTCCGTGGCAGAGAAACATGCACAAGAGGAATGGAATTCCATGTGCAAATGCACATTTTTTTTCCTTCCAAGGAGAATATATTTCATTTATGGAGAAACCCCTTCCCCTACACCCCTAAAACATCTAGGAGTGATCCATTACCCTTTCCAATCTGGAACGGGATTTGCATCAGCCTTTGACGAGTAAAAATACAACCCTTTACAGCAGTCAAGACAAATGTGAGAAGCTTGTGAATGCCCACAAGCAAGGCTAATCACACCTTCAAATTCACCTCCAGGCCTTTACGGATTGAGCGAGGCACTCGCCAGGGCTGCCCGTTATCGGCTCTATTGTTTGCTATTATGCTTGAGCCCCTCGCATGTGTGATCCGACAGCGTCACAGAGCATCAGCATTGAATTTTAGACACCGCCCAGTTGGCATATCTCTATATGCCGACGACATGGTGCTGTTCATTCGTGAACCGCAACAGTACCTTGCCCTTGTTCTCCGGGAATACATTCGCTTCAGATTGCTTTTCGGCCTCGCAATCAACTGGGACAAATCAGTGGTAATATCACTAACAGCAATAACCAACCCATCATGGTCTATGGGGCGGTTAAATACCTGGGAGTGTGGGTGCACCGAGATCCTGAAGTGGTCATGAGGGAGAACTACGGAAAGGCTTGTGTGGTCTTGGAACAACAAGTAGACAGCTGGGTGTCCCTACCATTGTCCCTGGCAGACCGTATTGCTCTTATAAAGATGGTCATCCTGCCACGGTTCCTATATTTATTCAGCAATATCCCTATAAAACTCACCACCCAATTTTTAAAGACTGTACGTATCCAACTGCTCCGACTAATCTGGGGAGGTAGACAAGCTCGGGTGGGATGGAACACGCTCAATTTGCCCTATGACAGAGGTGGATTTAACGCACCTGATTTTAATATTTACTACTTGTGTGCGCAGGCGCAATATGCGTATCATTGGTATCACCCGCACGCATTCACACCACACGTTGCGGTGGAAGACGGGGACGCACATCCCATTCCGCTTGCAGGAATACTCACACACACGTGCAGAGGATCACCTAGGTCCGAAATAAACACCCTAGACACTACCATTGGTGCCTGGCAAGCAATCGGGAGACTCACGGACAGGCTCTCTCTATACTCTCCGGCCCTACCGTTGGCACATCATGCAGCACTCATGGTGATACAAGAACGAGGCTCGCTGCGCTTACTCACAGAGGCTGGCATGGACCGCATGCAAGACATTTATCAGGAAGGACACTTTCTTACGGCTGATAACCTGCAGCACATTGTCAACCAATCCCCACTATTTCAGTTCACAATACACCGCTTGAAACTAGCAGTTAAAACACATTACACAACATTCCCCGCTGAACCGCCCCCACTGAAAGCCCTGCAGCTTCTTTTGGTAGCACCTACACGGCGCCAGATGGTCACCTAGCTGTACAACGCAATACGTGAGGACCAAAAAAGCGGCCATGACAGTAGTCTAAATCGCTGGAATGAAAGACTTGACCCCCCTCTGACACCACTGGAGTAGGAACATGTCTGCGCCCTTACTGGCAAACTAACTCCCAATGGCAATCTGAGAATTATTCATTTTAAAAACCTCCATCAGGTGTACCACACACCCCTAAAACTATACACTTTTGGTCTTAGAGACACGAGTATTGCAAACGATGCGGGTTATCAGGTGCAGACTTCTGGCACTTAGCATGGCAATGTCCACCGGTGGCTCAGTACTGGGGGGAAGTAACACACCGTATTCAGGAAATCTCAGGAGCTCTGGTGGAATGCACACCATTGATCTGCCTACTGGGCTATGTACCTCAGCTGAAAGGGGCGCTGGGTAAATTCGTGAGAATTGCCCTCCTGCTAGCCAAGCGATGCAAAGCACGGACATGGGAAAGCACTCTGAACCCCCGAGTGCAGCACTGGGTTCGTGATATGGTATACTGTAAAGAGAATCTTGAGCTCTGGTCGGAGGAACTCCCGATGGCTTCCAAACCCAAAGATATATGGGAACCACTATTTTGATATCTAATGGCGCAAAATCAGGGGGAAGAATCTGAAAGCTAAGAACTGTTGACCTGTGAATGCACTATCAGGCACACCAACTACACAGGGACTTTGCGGACGATACGTGCAAGAATACTCCATGTAAGATCAATCACGATGTTTTTGTTGTTTTTGTTATGTTGTAATTACTTGTCAACTGCAGCCGCCCTGCGTGGCGATGATGGAAATTGTCTTTTTGAAAATCAATTAAAAAAAAAAAATTAAATCACGCCTTCAAATGCCCAAGAAGGTCCTGAATCCCACCCTTGAGTATGAATTACGGGTAGAGATCTCCACACTCGTGGCGTAGATTTCTGTACCCCTAAAAAGGCTTACGGCTGCCAGGATCCCTTTGTGAAACCCTGACAGGCATACGTAAGGTAAATGTGGCTGTAAACTTACATTCACAAATGCATTGACCTTTATCAATTGGCTGCACCGCGTTTTTCAAATGAATATGCTTCTTTGGTGGGCCATTTACTTTGTACATGTTCAGTTGCCTTCTTTAAGTGTGATGTTTTGTGGATACTGCATGAACGTCGATTTCTTTAACCTAACTTAGAGGGCTTGCAGTGGTAATGTCCTTGCTGCTAATCAGTCCTTTGAACATGCAAAGTACCAGAGTTGTTTTGCCAAGCCAGGTCCACCTGGGACCGGAAACAAGCATCATGGAATTGTTTTCAAGGCATCCCCCCTAATCAGCCAGGCTAGCTTAAATCCAGTGGCATAGTGAGCACGGGACCCACGTCTGGCCATACCCTTCCTACTTAAGGCGACAAAAGCAAAAGGAACAAATAATGGATGGAATGCTGCACATTGCAAACCTTCACCCCTGTCAAAAAAAATCAGGTTTAATCCAGCATTCTTTTGCTCACCACGCCACCCCAATTTGGACGTAGCCATACACAAATCAATATTGACCCTGCTCCTCATGGGAACAGTCCAGCCCGAATTGCAAAGTCAGGTCCCTGGACCGGAAACAAGCATTCTGGGACCGGTTTTGGGGAATCACCCCTCATCAGCCAGGCTACTTTAAATCCAGTGGCGCAGTGAGCACAGGACCCACATTTGGGCATACCCGTCCCACTTACGGCGACAAAAGCAAAAGGAACAAATGATGGACAGAATGCTGAACAATGCAAAATATTCACCAACTGTCACAAAACTGTTGGTTTAAAGTGCCATTTTTAAACACACAATTTAAAAAATCCCATTACTAAAAGATGTGTTATTAAATTCTGATTTCAGAGAGTCTAAACTCCATTTTTTATATTTTCCCAATTCATAGTTATACTTGTAAAATGTTGCAAGGCAGCTCCAATGATCCCCTTTGGGAAAGACAACCTTTAAATAGTGAACAATTTAATGCTCAGTATTTCACTATGAGGACATGTAAAACACATCAATACATGTCCTACTTTTTACATACACTGCACCCTGCCCATAGGCTACCTTCGCCCTTCCTTAGGAGTGACTTGGCAGTTTAAAACTGCGCGCACGGAAACTGTAGTGGCAGGTCTGAGACACATTTGAAAGGCTACTTGAGTGGGTGCCACAATCAGTGTTGCAAGCCCACTAGTAGCATTTGATTTAAATGCCCTGGGCACACACAGTGCACTTTACTAAGGGTTTACCAGTAAATCAAATATGCCTATCATGGATAAATAATCTTGATAACAATTTACAGAGAGCATATGCACTCCAGCACTGATCAGAAGTGGTAAAGTGCCCAGAGTCCTAAAGTTAACAAAAACTGGTCTGAAATAATAGGAGGAAGGAAGCAAGAAGTTTGGTGATAACCCTGCAAAAAGAGCCAGTTCCAACAGGTACTGTATAAGCATTTTACACATTGCCCTAAGTTAATTTCCCACCTCTGTGCCATAGCTACCAGGGGGTTGAGCTCAGGTTAATTTAGTGGCTTTGAGGGTTCACCTTGACAAGGGTTGTGATTATTCCTTGAGGTTGCTGGTCATCGAGTTTCTTTATGCCACTGTAAAAAATGTATAGCGCTCACCAATGTTAGTCTCCCGTCGTGATTTTAAAAGCATAGTTTACCTCATATGACCCAGAAAAGGACTTCCCTTATTATGCAGCATAGGACAAGAGTAACACACCCTCCAGCAAGCCATTTTCACTCTGGTTCTGAAGAATGGCTCCGCCTCCACAGATCAAAGTATTATCTCTTCCACCCAAATTTTGAGTCTTGTTGAGCCCCTGACTCCGGCAGTACATGTGCTGCGGCCTTCTCATGCCTCTGCCAGTATCAACTGTGGGGGTAGCAGCAAGGCCCTGATTCCATAAGGAGAGTGCCGCAGATGTGTCTGCAGACCGCCTACATATGTGGAGACCAGTACAGTTATGGAGGTCTTAGAGTGAGACGGCTGGCTTGGAGAGGTGCGCTATGGACTCCACTACAGAGGAGCTCACTATTCAGCTGCGGCTGCACACAGTGGGGCAGGCTGGTTGGAGGTGGACCAGTGAGGTGCGTGGGTGTTGGAGTTGGTAGAGACTGAGATCTAGATGCCATTTCCCCCCTTCCCTCTTCTCATGTACTGAGGAAGGGACTACTATTTAGGAGTGGTTGGGTGGGAGAGGGGGAGACTAATAGCAATCTGAGGTGGGGGGGCAGTTGTGTGAGCAGGGGCCGTGACCCTGCCCTGACCCCTGGGCTGTATGTCAGGCTGAAAATTTTGATGTGACACAGATTGCAGCAGTGTGCATGTTAGAACCCACTTTATTGCTTGCACGCTGAAGGGCTGCAGTCGTGGTGTGCCCACATTGTGTTTGAGTAACCTGGTAAGTGCCATTACATAGCAGCTAGATAGGTGTAACCCGATCACCGAAAGTGACTGCCCCTCTAATGTGCAACACACAGGGTTGTAAAGCTTCTGTGCTCCTGAACACGCAGTACAAGAGACGATACACTGCACGACTAGTGGATACTTGCAAAGCACATAGGAATATAAATGAGAATCCCCTAAAGTTACTAAGGGGGGGGCATCAGAAGATGCAGATGGAAAAATGCTGTTGCTGGAAATGAAATACAGTGGGTCAACGATTGATGGGAAGACCAACATCCTATCAAACAACCAGTATGGATAAGATGTCCCAGTGGGTAGACAAGCAAGCAACAAGCATAGATCAGTGCTCAATTTGAGCTGGTGGTTTCCAGTGCTCGGCACCCACACTTAATTGTCAACACCGGTGCTTGTGACAGTCTGTCACAAGGTGGCGCAGTCTGGCCACAACAACAGTTCATCATTAATTCAATGCATATAAAAAAATACTATTAGTTGCCGCCCAAGCCAATCTAATAGCATTGGGGGCCTGGAAAAGTCTGCATTGCCACACTTCTAGGAGTGTGAGGGTTAGTAATTGTGTTGCTACTATCATTGGCAGCATGGCAGGGGCAATGTGTGGTGCAAGCTGCAGAAGCCTCCTTGAGAGAGCCCTGCCACTTATTTTGTTTTACAAATTAACTACTGGGATAGATTGGAGAGCGACAGATCTCGAGGTGACTCCAGAACATGCAATGGGAACATGCATGACATGGTAAAATCTTAAATTCAATCAAGACAAAGAATACGAATTTGGAAGCAAGGTCAACGAGGAAGAATGTACACAATAACCTTGAACTTGTTGTAGTTTTTGAATAATTTTTGCTGATTTGTATTGCATTTAACAAAAACACCATGGGGCAGATTTATGACGTCTGGCGCATCTCTGCTAATCAGCAGAGAAGCGCCAGAAGAGTTGCGACGCATCTACCCACCCGTGCGCCACCATTGATGCGCCGCATTTACAATGCGGCGCACCGTGGCACTCGGATGGGCAGATGCGTGACGCATCTCCTGTCGGAAAGGCGGCGCATTGCTGGAGTTGCGTCGCAAGCGCGACGCAGCTTCAGCAAGGCTCGGGGGTGCCCTATCCCTTACATGCTGCGTCAATCCTTACGCCTGCTTCAAGCAGGCGCAGGGTTTTGACGCAGCATGGCCTTAAAAGTGACTGAGTAAAATCTTGTAGATTTCACTCAGCCACTTTTAGGAGGTGTTCCTGCGCCGGAACGCCCCCCCCCCCCAGCTCCAGAACGCCTACATGTGGCGCAGGGCTTTACAACGTGACGCATCTGCCAGATGCGTCACGTTGTAAATACCCCGCAGCATGGCGCAGGATTTGCGCCGCCGCTGCGTCACAAAAGTGACGCAACAGCGGCGTAAATGAGGCGCAAGGGGCTCATAAATCTGCCCCCATGTTGTTTAAACAGGTAGAATGGTGCCTTCAAGGGATTTGTTTGGTAAATAATTTGTATAATTTCGATTCTTAATTAAAGGTAGGGCAGTTATATACCTACAAATTTATTAATTATCACTTTTTCAATACTTAAATCAGCTTAGTTTGTCAGAATCAGGATTGAATAAGGTGTGAGTGAATCATCACATATGAACCTGAATACAATAAATTCAATAAACCAAAAGGAGGAGAAACAAGCGGGTGTATATATAAAAATTGAATGTATATTTCTAGTTCAAAAAAGGGTACTTCAAATTACAACAATTAAATACAGTGAAAGGAAATATTTCAATATTTGATGCCTTCACTTTCAAATTGATCCAACACTTTTTCACAACAATATATAGCCATTTCTCTGGAAAACAGTGTGATTGTCAATATTCATATTTGCCCGAGCCCTCAAGGGTATATTGGGTTGTCCACTGCACTTACCCATGTTGTTTAGTCACAGACGTTTTGTATGATCATGTCATGGTTAGGCCGACGCTGTTCCAGCACTTCTGGGGCTTTCAGCCTCGTTTTCTGCATTGGCACTTTTAAGTGAGGATTCACAGATCCAAGAAATGTACATTATCTGTATCTTTTCAAGGTCCTCTCCTTCTTTTCATAAGCCAGCCGGGGACCTGCTGAGACTCCCACAGTCTGAGATCCAGTGTCTGTCACGTGTAAGAGGTGAGAATGCATAACAAGGGTTTTGTTGTATTATGGGAGGGAGGCTTGACTTTTATGCTCACTGACTAGTGGAGGCGAAGTAATGCTTTCTCTCCAAGCAAAAACAATTATTATACAACTGTACTCTCTAGCACACACGGAGGAAGGAGGCACCTAAAGCGTGTCAGAAATGGAGTGAGGATCTAGGTATCCCACTGTCAGGCAAACAATGGGAGCCCTGTTGTGTACAGAAGAAACCGCACTAAACAGTAGGCATGGGCTAATGCACTGTAAACTTTAAAGTTGCCCCTTATAACGTTGTGAATTATATTTATCAGCCCTGCATTTATATCCTGATTAAGTCAAGCTGAGCTACATCGATGCATGTTTGCATGCATACATTTTGCTACACCTGATTGTAACTGGATGAGATTTTCCGGACCAGAATTTACCAAGTGTGAAAGAACCTGACCTGATTTTTCCATTCGGTAAGACCAGCGGAAAAAACGCATGAGACTTTGGGGTCCATTACGCAACGGTGAATGGGACCGACCGACAGAGATGCGGCGGTCCCGCTGTATCCATTAGGATGCAACCGTCACCCTGGCGGTCGCATCCCGCATATTTAACATTGTGGCGAGCGGTGCTTTGTGCAGCACCCGCCACAATGTCAAATATGCATGTTGAGCATGCACAACGTGACAGGCACCGCGTGGTGCCTGCCACCTTGTGCATGCCAATGTAGGGGGGTACCATAGATAGCCCCCAAGTTCACCCCATCCCCCAACACCACGGGGGCCCGCAACAAGCCCCCAAAGCCAAAAACCGCATGCCTTTCCATGAGCAAAGGGCCAAATCCGCAGGCATCATAATATGGTGGGCGGTGCTTGCTAGGCAATGCCACCATATTATGGCCCAGAACCACACGGCAGGCAATCGTAAACGATTGGCTGCCTGCGGAAAAGCGGCGGACGGTCTTTCCATCCGCTGCAGTGCCCCTGCCATTGTAATTAGGTGGGGGTAAATGGCGTGCGGGTGGGGAAAGATGTCGGGAGGATCGCCACCGCCGGTTGGGCAGTGGCGATCCGCCCGACATCATAATGGCCACCTACGTCTGCAGTAGCAGCCTAGTCTGAAGCCAATCTGTTTCTAATGGGGAATTTCCCCCCAGGGTCGGGCTGGAACAAAAATAGGCATGGGAGCCAAAATAAAAATATCTCCTCTTAGGTAATTAGATAGCTTTAAATAGGCCCACATTTGCAAATCAGGCTAGTTTAAAACTTGTATAGTCATACTATATGGGTTAATTGCAAGGTATGGAGACTGCATTAATTTGTCCTTGCTGCAGGCAATGTTTGTGGTAATATCAGGGAAATCAATAGAAAAAATCGGGCCCGCTTGGCCATAAAACAGGCCCACAAACTGCTAGAAAATGGCCAAGTACTGATCTGTCAGACCAACCTATCAGCACTGCCTGGTAGGCCAGTCTAATCCTGTTTTCCTCTGCTAAAAAAAACTTTCAGAATTCCTACCCTGTTGCCCCAACCCCTCACCCTTACCCACCACTCCACACAAGCTTCCGCATATGTTTACCATCAGCTCAGAGCAGGTGGTAAATGCATTTGGTAAACTGCACAGAATAAGGGATTCCGCTTGGTTTTACAGATGGAAAATCTTCCCAATCCTGTAATTCCCCATTTTATGCAAGTCATAATTAGGCTCTATGTAGGCTGTGGATATATGAGACTGGGTTCCATTATAACAATTTATAAGGCTTTGTAAGGGGAGAGGAGATAGCCTAACGGCTAGGGCGGTCGACCTCGAATCTGGGGAACCGGGTTTGAGTCTCAGCGACGACCATGAACATCCTGTGATTCTGGGCAAATCACTTAATCTCCCCGTACCTAAAAAAAAAATGAATGTGTCCTCATGTAACGCAGCTGGTGCTATGTAAAGCGCTCTGATAACCAATACCTTTGGCTCAAGTTTGCGCTATATAAAACTCTGTAAAAAAAAAAGGCTTAATTTCGGTTTGAGGTCACCTAGAAATATGATTGAAGGACCCATTAATTGTAATTTAAAATGGTAAAGTCAAATTTATATTATTATTTTGAAAATGACACTTTTAAAAAGTTGACATTTTCCTACCTAAGCCAAACACGACTTTCTGGCAGTTTCCACTGTCATCTGACTGGTGAATGCCTCCCCTAAGGTGAAATGTAGATTGCTTCTAGACAGTGGACAAAATGGTATGGTGTGGAGAGGTGCTTTTTTCCCTTGAGCTAGGTGGGCTGGGGGCATTGTGCCCACTCCCTTTCTAAGCTTCAAAGGGTGCCTACACTGTCACTGTAGCTGACACCTAGGCTTGCCTTCTTTTGTCTTCCTAGTCAGCTTGGCTCCAAACCCAGCGGAAAGGGGTAGCGGCCCTAGACTGGTTTGGAGCGACCAGAAGAAGAGTATTGCCTGTGGTAGCAAGACAAATAGCTTGCACATGCATTATCATAGCCAAACCTTTGGTTGGGCACATGGAGAAGAATGGTTCTGCCATGTTGGATTTAGGTGGAGTAGGGCACTGTGGGGTCGTTTACAGTAAAATACACAGGAAGTGCTGCAAAATTGGGTAGGGTTACCCCTGGGAACATTAACTCCACTGGTTAGGGAGTGACCAGGACTTTCCCCCACCCACAGGCTGGCCCTGGGCATAAATGTGGCATCTCAGAACACTTGTGGACCTGCGAAGATCAAAAGAAGGATTATGCTGCTGTCTGAATACCAAAGGAAGACTGAGCTTGCTTGCCTTGAACTCAGGACCCCAGAAACGACTTCAAGTCTCAGTTGGCAGACCACTTGTTTGATCTACAAGGAGACACAAAGCTTCCAGAGGCCGTTTGCTGCAATGCCCAGCTGACCAGTTCCCACTGGACTTTTCTGGACCCTGCAGCTGGACTCTGTTGGAGTGAGTCCTACCCCCCAAGTCCTGGACCCTTGACTGATGTTAGAGTGCATTCCTCCTATCCAAAGTGCAAAAGCTGGGACTTTGAAACTTTTAGACAACATTTCCTCCAAAGAACAGACAGGAGACCAGGCCCACTGTCAAGTCAATAGTCAAAGTCAAATCACTTAGGGGATTGAACTTGCTAGTTTGCCCCACTGAAGAAGATCTGACTTCTGGAAAATTTCTAAGTCCGAATATAGAGACCTTCAGCGGGACCGAAGCCACGCAAGAAACCATCGACACTGAGGCCTTCTTGGGCACAGACTTCAGACGATGCCCGCTCTGAGCTTTCCACTTTCAACTGGGCTGGGAACTTGCTCTTTGACAACCTGCTTGAGAAAAAGGTCAGAAGGTAAACTTTTCACCAGGACAAACCTAATCCCTCTCTCTGACCCCTGTATCACTGCAGTCAGCCGAAACTTTTGACTTAGACCCAGTCTAACACAACCAGCTATCAGCAGTTGGTGCTTTGTGCTTTTTGGTGCAATTTGTAATTCAAACGTTAAAAAATCAGATCTACTGATTGGACTGTTGCTGTTTTGATGTCATGTTAAGTAATAAAATACTCTCTATTTTTCTAAATTAGTTGGGGATTTTTTTCTTGTGTTATCTTTTCACTTTATTACTGTTTGATTATTGCATAAATACTTTACACATTGCTTCTAAGTTAAGCCTACCTGCCCCAGAAGGTTAAGCACAGGTTTAATTAGTGACTTTCGTGGTCAGACTGACAAGTGTTGTGATTGTTCTTCGAAGTGGGTTTAACAAAAAATCTAATTTCTTACAAAGAGAATGAGTCCTACATTTGTAGTGAGTACAAAATCCTGTAGGCACAGAGCTGACAGGCTCAATTTACCAAACGTGTGTAAAGTATTTAAAGAAGCAATACAACAATAAAATGTTAAAATACAACACAAAAACAATCCCACAACAGATTTCTAAAAATCAAGAAAAATAAAATAAAAATATGACACCAAAATGATTAAAATCCAATCAAGAGAACCAGAGACAGGATTTTTGTAAAGGTTTTTGAACTAAAACGCAACAAGAAACAGCATAGCGTCTATTAGTGTGGTAGAATGGGAACTAGGCACAAGTTGAGGCCAACTACATGTCACCCGTGGGCTGCTAAACCTATTGCAAGGGCCAGTCGAAGTAGGAAGTCAAACTCCTCCAGCTGGGTAAGATTGAATCCAATGAAGTCTTCTCAAAGTCAGAGAGCTGTTGGACAAGGTCAAGCTGAAGCAGTTGGTTTTGGTGGAAAAACTGTGAGTGGGGAAATTCAAATTTCTTTCCTGCTGAAGTCCTCTCATTGGCCCAATACTTGTTGAGCCTTAACCTGGTCAAGATTTCTACATTTGGATTTTGTATCTTTTTTGGAGCTTGGAAAACTTCAGTAGGACAAACCTGGAATTTGTAGTCTGACGGGTCGCTTTGACGCCGCAAACTCTAGCCCCTATGGTCTAGTGAAGTCTTCTTTTGAGTGGCAAAAAGATCTGAATGGGACTAACCTGATGTTCTTGCCCACCAATATCGTGCTTTGGGTGGTTAGCCCTTATCTTCCAGAGGTTGAAAACTGCACGAGTCCCAGCTTTTCCTTCCTTTTGTAATACCTCCGCTTGGTCACTTCTTAGGCTGCCAGGACTTCAGGTTCAGCACTTAGAGTCCAGGACTGACTCCAGCAAAGACCACTAGCACAGTCCAGTCAGGGTCCACTTGCAACTATCACTCCAACAAAAGGCATATTGCTGCTTTTGGTGTTCCTGTAGCCACACAGGAGGTCAGCCAACTGACCCTTGAAGTCCATGTCTCAGTTCTGGGTACAAGTGGGAGCATATACAAACCTTCAGGTCACCACAAAGTTCACAGACTGCAGGCTTATTTATTTTCTGTTAATCCACAGGTCCAGATATATTCTGAAGATATATTCTGAAGAGTCAGGGGTGAGGTGCTATTTTTGTTCAGTTCACTAGTTGATGGGTTTGGGTGACTCCTAGACACATCTTAACCAATGAGTAAAAACTTCCGTATGGGTTTAAAAGCATGTTTACCTTGCTAGCCTAATTTATGGTACAATATGTGCGGTAGTCCACGGGTGACATTTCAATTCCATTAAATATTTGGGGATTACTCAGTCTGATCATTTTTGGACAGGAATTAGCACATGAACTGGGGGACAGCAGTACCTATCGGCTTTGAGAATCTCCAATGTATCTTGAGTGGCTTGTTTTTAAACTAGGGTTGTGATCTAGTCACAACAGATTTTTTTCAGGAATGTACTAAAGTTACCATTAATTTAGTATTCAAAGTTTCCAGGATAAGTTCCAGATTTGTTTGGGTAAATGCATATTTTTCTGTTTAAAGTGTTCCTTTACCAAGGGTTTGAGTTTATTGTGGCAAATGTTCCACCAATTCAAGTGACTTGGGTAATTGGTACATGTGTATGACCACCACTAGAAATTAGGTTAGAAAAAATACACCCCATGGTGATAAATGAGGGTAATGGAAATAGCGTCTGAGATAGAAACCAGCTGGCATGAGGTGAACATGAGGTCTAACAAATCACCAGCCTCCAGCATAGCTTTGTTATTTTACAGGTATATGCTGATAATGGCCTCATCCTTTTTGTAACTTTATGTAGCTTCATTGAAGACAACCCATCCTCATTCATCCACCAAAATGTGTAAACTGGTCATCTTCGGGTATGGTAAATGACAGAGAAGGTAAAACAAATGTTCTTCTTTATATTGTAGGGAACGGCCCGCTATCTAATGTTGTCTGAGCAATGGAAATCTTCTACAATAATTTATAAAGTATCCTGTACTACAACAGCTAATCCATTGACCGATCTTCATCCTTGTTCTCTTCTGACAATCTTGACCCTGCGGGAACACACTATTCTCATTTAACCACACATCAATTAGTATGGTAAAAGTATATTTCAGGAGCCAAAAAGATCTACCAGCAGGTGTTGTAAGGAGTTCTTCCTTACCGTTGCCGTGGCCACTGGGTCTTCTGCATAGCGGGCCAGGGCAGCTCCAGAGTCCTCTGCTACGTTGTTTGCAGCGGCTCCTGACTCCTTCGCCACATTGGCCAAAGCTGTCTCAGGTTGTTCAGTCACAAGGATCACAGCGAACTCTTGGTGGGTTGTTCTCGGCAGCAGTGGCGATGCAATGGCGTCTTACACTGCCACCATCTTGGACTGGGTGCCACACAGGCTCAAGGAGGGCATTCCTTCATTTGAGCTCCTGCACATGCAGGATTCTAAACGTATATAAAACTATTTTTGGCCACATTAAATATACCATATACTTGTCCTCTTGTTAAAAGATATTCAGCTAATATGCACAGTATTTCTTTCCTTACCTCATACCAATCTAAAATGGCTAACCTTTTCCTTACTTGGTCACTTCCTGTTTTTCACTACAAAAGCAGACTCTGTCCTAAGGCCGGTTGCGTTGCATTTGTTTAATGCTCGCTCCTGGTCTCCGTGGATCTCTGCCGTCTCCAGTTGATCTCTCTATCCAGCTTTGCTTTTAGCTCCTGAATCCTGATCCAAGTCTTGACCAGCTTGAATGTTTGTTTTTCTGACCTCCAATTTTTTCCCTTCTTGCAGAGTTAAAGCCTGGAGCAGTTTCAGGCTCCAGGTTGTCATTCTGGCATCCGCTGCTGCCTCTGGTGATAAACTGTCTTATCTTCGTGCCAAGATGTTTTCTCTAGCGTCGTTTAGAAGACCAGCTCTTGACACACTATAAACATGGGTCATGACACTGTAAATTCATAACCTGACCACTGACCACTGAAAATGCATCTCTTCGACAGGTATTGGGCATTTTACGCAAGATTTCTTGGATTCTCCTCTGGCTGGGCTGGCAGAAGTGAGGTTTGATGGGAACTCCTTCGTGTTTAAGTGGCACATTTATTCTTCAGATCAAGTTAAAGTGGGCTTCTTTGTGAGTAATATGATCGGAAATGCTCTGGCATCGGCAATACCTCTAGTATCTGAGTCAAGCCCTGGACAACGTTTCCACCTTCTTGATGGCATTTAGACAAATGTTTGACCATCAGCATCATACGTTTGCCACCCATAAAGAAATTCTAGGGCTTTCACAGGGTTGTCATCGACAAGGGGCTTGCAATGCAAGAGCTGCTTCAAGCAGCAACCACATTCCTTTTCAGAGTGAAGTCACAAGCAACCCCAAACTAACCTATTCTCAACCCTTTGGTAGCTTGGCATATAGTAGTTAGGCTAAACTTGGAGGCACGGTGTAAAGTATTTATGCAATAAGTCACACAATAATAAAATTAAACCCCACCAAGAAATATCAAAACACCAATTAAGAAAATAGAGTAAAATGTAATAAATGTAATAAATAATTTAAGACCAGAACAACAAAAATGCAATCAGTAGAACCAGAGATATAAACTTTGAAAGATTTAAGTGAATAAACTCCAAAAAGCACAAAGCGCCAACTGTTGTTTTTCTAGTAGCGCCAACCCTCAACAAAGTCTACAAGTTTAGGCTGACTGACATGGAGTGCGAGCCGGCTACAAGGACCAAGTTAAGCCTGCTGAACAAGAGTACCAAAAATCCTGGTCGCAGAGTTTTGTGAGATCCCACAAGAAGGATGCCTTAGGCAGTCTAGGTGATGTGAGGTCCTGGTGTGGAGATGCATCACGCAGCATTTCCTAACACGTCAGAGTTTTGCTGGAAAGGATGCGGCCTGCTGGGAACATCCTGCCACATATGGCGATATTGCCCAACCATCCGTCCCTTCTGGTCTGAAATCCGGGCGCAAATTAAAGCGATACTAGGATACCCCATCCTCACATCCCCAAGCTTTGCACTACCTGGCCTCCGAGACTCAGAATTGAAATTCCAAACAAAAGCGTACCAGGCCATAATGTGGCTATGTCTCGGGGCTGCCAAAACAGCTATTGTGGCAGCGTGGGTAAAAACAGAAGCGCCGTCTCTCACACAGTGGCATGCTTGATTATGGCAAGCTCTAACCATGGAACGGATGAGTGAAATTTACAGGGACGCGTTCAAAAACCTCGAATACTCCTGGGGACCACTGGTTAAATTTTTTCTCGAAAGGCCTCCTGTTGACAACCTGACCCATGAGAGTCAGAGCTCTACGCCTGTTCCAATTTTAAGTCAAAACACTAAACGCCATCAGAGCGCACTCCATAAAGTGTCCCGCATTTACCAGGACACCCAGGCACCCAAAGGTCCTACCTAGGTAGGCTTTTCTCTCTCTGCTCTTGTTCCCCTTTTTTCTCTCATCATTTCTTTCTTTCCCTTTCTTTTTTTTCTTCTTTTTTTCTGTATCAATCTCTGCCTTGGATTTGATCTCATCGGTATGTGTAGAATTTGAGGCTGCCCAGTTTACCAGGTTTAATCTTAAGAGGTAACCCCGCTGCTCTCCCTCCCCTGCAGGCACACGAAAGCACCACCAGAAGCAATACTCTCTGAATAAAGCTTGCTGGGCTGGGGGGTGAGGTTATGGAGTGAAGGAAGGGAGATCTTTTATGAGAACATGTTATGACCTTTCACTTCGCATGTTATATCTAGTTATATGTTTTTTTCTGGTAATACACGAAGAGACTATAAGGAAGGAATTGACTTGGACTATCTGACAGAATCTGAACTAGGAAGTAGAGTGCCAATAGATGCAAAAGTGTACATTAAACGATGTATTGCCTTAGTTTATATCTTGAGGATGAGAAACTCAATAAAAACAAGTTTGACAAAAGTAAAATGAAAAGAAATCCCCATCCAACTTGGCACTGAAAAGTTCAAATAAAATATAACTAAAATGTTAAAAGAACAGAACTATTTTTAAGTGGATGTGAACAATGAGTTCATGCTTTATACAATTACTCAAAGTGAAGGGTACCAGTGGGTTAAGTTAGCTGACCAATTTCATGCTATAAGCTGTGGTGGGGGAAAACAATGTGCATGTGAATGACAGTTTAGCAGGCCAATAGAAGAAGCCTGCAGACTACCAGCTCCTCTACCTATGTATACATGACCTTTTTGGGGGGAGGGGGGAGTTTTATATAGCGCGAACTCGACCGAAGGTATCAGATTGCTTTACATGAGCACCAGTTGCACTACAGACGGACACATTCATTTTGTTTGGCACGGGGAGATTGAGTGTTTTGCCCAGAATCACAGGATGTTGAGCGTCCCAGCTGAGATTCGAACCTGGTTCCCCAGATTTGAGGTCAACCGCTCTAGCCGTTAGACCACATCCTTGGAAAAATAATAGCTTTGCAGGCAACTAAAGCTGTCTCAAAGGCCATACCTAAAAAATAAACACCCCTCAATATCTTTATGGCGTGCAGGAACAGTGCTGCACCCCTATCAACGAGGATCCTACTGTGTATACAAGCCTAACAACATTGAATGCAAAAGTTACAATGCTGCACTCCTGGCATCTCCACAGCGTCTCTTTGTTGCTAAAGCCAGTAACGATTGGTCTACCTCAGCAGAGTCACTGTTCCCAAGCTAAAGCAATTGGTCCAGTCTGGGATTTGCTCCATGGGGATGCCAGCATGAGCCACAGTCACCGCTGCTTATCTGGCTGTGATCTTGCTGTCCTTCACTCTTACCACCCTGCGATATTCCCACAGAGAGGAGGTCCAATTTCAGACTTCACCTCACTAGGAATGGGGAGTCTCCTCGGAGCACAACAGGGTCTTTTCACTGAAAGCAGGGACTTTGGGATTTTAGTGCATCAAAAGATCTAGATTAATTTGCAGACAGTGTTGATGCGGACTGGGAGCTACCCTGATTGGCAGGAGGGGCGCAGCTTCTTTGCCCAGGTGCCATGGGCCAAAGTTTTTCTAAGAAGCCCACAACCAGCGTTATCGAATGTCAGAAGTGCCCAATACTAATGCTGCGTGGTCTTGATTCCAATTGATGCCTATTTCATGTCCGGCTGCCACTCCTGCCACTTTATCTCACCGTTACAGATCATCCCTGCTTGCTCCTTTTGTCGCTGTTTTTCCATCTTTCTCTTCCTTCTTTCCCAATTTTGTGTTTTTCTCTCTCTAGTTCTGGGTCAAAGTTTGATGAGAAAAAATAAGTACCGGTACCCAAAAATGAGTGATAGTGGGCCTCAACGACAAACCCCTGGCGCAAATTAATCACAGGCTTCAGCAGTACCAATCCATCTAAGAAGCATGGCGGTGTCAGTATAGTCTGGGGCAGGCAGTGAGGTGTCCCACACATGCTGGACCTGCGCGGTAATTCACTCCCCCTCAGTTGAACCCCCAACCCACTTCAGATGAAATCAGCCAGAGGAAGGCGGATATGGGAGGTCCAGAGACATAGTTTATATTCCTGCCTTGGGTGTGCCCCTTGGTATGATGGATGGGCTGATGTCATTATGGTGATGTGACCTGGACTTCTTTACTAAACTTTCTGCCTCACTTGTTGGTGTCAGACTGTGAGTCACAGTCTGTCATGTTAGGTGACGCCTAGCGAACGCAGCGTATGCGCTGCTTCGCCTTGGCAAGACTATTGCTGTCGGTTTGGTGCGCAAAGGGAGACAAAACATGTGCGCGCCCGGACAGGCGGTGTGCACGCGCACGGCATCTCCTCTCTAGCGATGGTAGCTTTCACACGCTCCCACCATGCGCTTGCTTTAGCTTTCAGTTTTACTGCTGCCACTTGTGCACGCGCTTTACCTTTGCTTGCGCCTCGTAAATCCCTGCTTTCTATTGGGAGGGAAGCCTGTTTGGCTCCCTCCCTGTCTTTCTTCGGCGTGCCTGCCCGGACAGGGCATGTGCACGCGCCTGGACTCCTCTTTGCCGTACCTCCACGTGGGCACAACGCTTCGGCTCACTTTCACTTTCGCCTTACTCTCGGCGCTGAAGGCTGCTGGAGATGGATGCACCCGGTGATGTCAGCATTTTGCCAAAGCACGAAGGTGAAATCCCAGCAGTGTCCAGCGGAGAGAAAGGACGGGGACCATGAGGAAGCTGACTCTGGCTGATTCTGAAGCAATGAGTAGGCCCCTGAGCTCCACAGATAAGTAGTCCACAGGAGAAGCCCTCGCGGGCAGCGCGCTCAACCCTACTCCACTGCCTGTCTCTCCAGGTCACCAGCACTTTCCGGGCAGCATGCTCTTGCTACACCGCTGCCCCTCTTCCCCGCAACATGGGACACAAAAGCTGACTTGAAAGTCCCTCACTCCACTGGCAGAGTGCTCCTGGCCACACCGCTGCCCGACTATGTTCCACACCCAGGCAGCACGGTCCCTGAATGCCGCTGCCCACCAAAGCCGTAATTCCTAGGCAGCACACTCCCGCTGCTGCCTGCGATCCACTGCAGGCCACTGTTTCTTCATGGGTAGCGCTCACTTGACCACGCCGCTGCCCGACTTCTGCTGCACATGGGCAGCGTGCTCCCCGCATGCGGCTGCCCCACACAGAACCTCACAATCTTTACAGGCAGCGCAATCCTCACCACGCCACTGCCCGACGTACTGCAAAGCCACAATCTGATCAGCCAAAACACAATCGGGCAGCGAGCTGTCTTCACGCCGCTGCCAGCACTCCAAGTTGCAGTCCCTTTCAAACCATGACTTGGCGACCCTTCTCTACAGCAACAACGATCAGTGAACAGCGACAGCACATCCATTGGCAAAGGCACATGTTCTGTTAGGGGGCCCCCCACACCCTAATAACTCTGTGGTGCACCCCGGGCCCACCACTGATTGGTCACTTCAAACTAAGCTGACCAATCGGCGCAAAGCATCTTCCCAGGCTCAGCTGCTGTCTGCTTTCTGTTTTGCCCCCCGGTAGGAGTGTGCTGCAGGCCCTTCATCGGTCTGGCTGCGCCTCACCGCCCGCTTATTATCCTCCTCATATCTCTGCCTAAATGTTGGCCTGTCTGCAGTCCTAATGTTTGGATTAAAAACAATTGAATTCTGAGAGTGTCATTTGCTTACAAAATTGTAACCCTGGGTTTAAAAATCACTGCATGACAAATGCTGTTATTTCAAGAGCCAGAACTGGTTGAAGCTCCCATACATGTCACACACGAGATAGAAATATTTGAGTTATCATAAAAACAGAGGGGCATATCAACAAGGGCTTTATCTCTGCTTTTTCGGCTTTAAAAGCCAAAAAAGCAGAGATAAAACTAGCGCCCTATCAACAACAGTGTGCTAACATGCAAATTGGCATGTTAGCACCCTTTTACTCTATGCTTCCCCTTGCATCTCTAATGAGATGCAAAGGGGGCGTTCCAGAGTAAAACAATAGGAGAAATGTCGCTAAGCGACATTTCTCCTATTATCAAGAATATCGCTAACCCTGTTAGAGACAAAAAAAGCAGCGCTAACCGCGGTTAACGCTGCTTTTTTACGTCTGGTATTTTTCTGACTTAGCCATGATATCCTATGGGAGGAGGATATCATGGCTAAGTTTGTCTGTCCCTATCAACAAGCTAACGTGAGATTATCGAGTGGGTTTCCAGCGATAATCTCACGTTAGCCACTTAGCGTGAGGATTTTTATCGCTATTGAGATAAGCGTTGCTAAGCGATAAAAATCAACGCTACCCGGCGATAATTATCCTAGCGCTAAGTGCGCTTAGCGATAATTATCGCCGGTTGTTGTTGATATGCCCCAGAGTTTGCAGGTTTCCGAGGTTCATGCATAAGTGACTCATCCAGTTAAGGGACTTTTTTTGCTCTGCTTTCTGGGACTTTAATCCTGATTGTATAATTGGAGAAATTAAACAGCAAGTACCAGAATGCAAAGCAAACCCTTGAACTGGATGAGCTGCTCATGTATCACCATGGATAAGTTGAGAGCACTGCCAGCAGCGTCCTACTATTCTGACCCTTGCAACATGGCCTCTAATATTGCTTATTGGATCTACCTGCTCGCAGTGTCCGACCCGACTGCTGTGTTCAGTCCACTGCTCTCGGGCCTTCTTGCAACACCATCACTATGGCTGTGCGTCGCTTCATTTCATTCGGCTCTGCAAAGCTCACCCATGTCCCAATATAGGGGAGAGAAAACAGAACTTTCTATTTTCTCACTTATCTGACTCCCTGCCCTTAGCCCTTTTTAGGTCGAGGCTGCACATGCGCTGCGCTACTGCGAGGCATGCAGTTTTGGAATATGGCTTTGAAGCCCTGCACAACCTTCTGCCTATATTTTTATTGGATTGTGTCATTGGCCTTTGTAAACGCTGGCTTCCAAGTGGTTATTAGGCTTGTTAGTCCATCCTTGGTACCGCCTTGTCTGCATTTGTTACCTCCCATAACGACGGGACCTTTTACTGGTATTGTTACATGGTCTGCTTTAAAGGTCAGTGAGCACTATTTTATTTAATATTGTTCCCCTATTCCACCCACTACCTTGCAGCAGCCGCGTGCTTTTATTTAAATTTTTACTAATGGCAGTCCGCTTTAACTATAGCAGCCACGTTTTTATTTATACTCTCGCCCATGCGGCGCTTTCACATTTATGGAGGCCGCGCCTCTTTCTTAACACAAACCACATCTAAAGAAAGGTACGCGGCTGACAGTAAAGTGAAAGCGCGACATGGGCGCTTTTACCCCCAAAAAATCTGCTTGTCAACTTCTCAAAACAGATGCTTTTTTTGGTCAAAGCCCCCATGCCGCGGTTTCACTTTAATGTAGGACACGCCCCTTTCTTTAGACGCGGCTTGTCTAAAGAAAGGGGCGCGGCCTCCATAAATGTGAAAGCATGGGTGCTTGTAAAACAAATATTTGCAATGCAATAGGACTCACGTTTGAGAGAGTTTTAGGTATTGCATTGCCAATAGCTTAAACTCTCGTTAATGCGAGACCTATTGCATTGCAAATGCTTGTTTTTCACTGCACCTGCAATCAAGTGAAAGTGTCCTGATCCCCAAAAATGTACTTCATCGACAAATACCAGCACAAATTAGGCACTGGCAGGATGGTTTGCCTAGAAAGCTAGTATTTCTGACTACTGACTTATTTGATGTCAAAGCTTTTTTAATTGCTATCAAAATACATTGTATTTTGTCGACATTTGAAAAGTCCTGCATTCAGGAGCCAACGACCTGTTTTTATAGATTTCATGTACGGTTTATGTTTGTTCTTACTTTAACCTTTTTAACCTCAATTCTTCTTGTATTGAGGGAAAACATGAAAGGTTGGGGTGGGAGGCCTACTAAAACACACATTCTCACATTCATTGCATGAGGTAATCAGTGCAGGACATCATTGTGGTCCTTGCCCACACATTACTGCCAGTTTGGAAAGTTAACAGTCTACCTGATGAATAACACTCTCAGGTACCAGGCAGCTGATCCATAAACAAGGACAGCATAAGGCAGTCAGTATTACTGGGACACTGAGGGCTGCCTCCGAGGCTGTCTCCTCTTCATCAGGCTACAACTGTCTATGTTTGTACCCCTGAACCCCTTCTGAGGTTATTCTCTCAAGGGTACCATTTAAGGGTAGATAATATGAATATTCTCAAAGCCAATATTCATACCGTACTACTTCTTTGGATTAGATCAAATCAATAGTCTGAAAACAAACACTAGCCTGCTTCACTTCATGTTATGAAATGTTTGCTCTGCTATCAAGCATAGAGACCTGTGAAGAGCCGGTATTTTAGACGATGCAGGAGAGAACTTCTTGGCGCGAAGATAATGCTGTTTATCACCATAGGCAAGGGCGCATGCCAGATTGACAACCTGGGGTACAGAGCTGCTCCAGGGAAGGGAAACAACTGGAGTCCAGAAACAAGTTTCAAGCTGGTCCAGACTAGTATCAGGATTCAGGAGAAGATAGCAAAGCAGGACGGCGCGAAGAAACTGTTGACTGCGGAGACCCACGGAGACCAGGAGCGAGCAACGAAGAAACAGTTGCGACTCAGCTGGCTTCAGGGCAGAGTCTGCTTTTTATAGTGAAAACAGGAAGAGTCTTAAGTAAGTTAGTTATCTTAGATTAGGATATGGTAAGGAAAGAAATAATGTGCATATTAGCTGAACATCTTTAGACATGAATAAATGAATGAATTAGCGCATTTATAGAGTACACTGCTACGCAGCAATATTGTCCCAGCGCTCATGGTCTCCATCTACCTTTCCAACCACCCCTAGTTGCCGAATTGCCAGGTTTTGAGCTGTTTCTTAAAGACAGGCAGGTCAGTTAAGGATCTGAGGGTCACCGGAAGCAGGTTCCAAGCTTGGGCTCCCAGGAACCTAAAGGATCTTCCTCCAGATCGGGCTCAGTGTATCCTAGGGACCGAGGAGAGGCCATTCAAGGAGGACGTCAGAGTTCTGGAAGTCAGGTACTAGGTTACTCTCTTTCTGAGATAGCTAGCGCCCCTACCCTGAAGAGCTTTGAAAAACAGCACCAGAGCCTTAAATATAATCTTCTTTTTCATTTGAAGCCAGTGTAAGGCCTTCGGGCGAGGGGACATATGAGTCCTGGTATTAAGACAAATATATGGCATATATAATAGGCACAAAATAACTTTTATATACTTTTAGAAACCTGCATGTGGTATATGTTAGGAGCTTGCATGCAGGAATGGCCCTCCTCCCCCGTGCCTGTGTGTCACCAAGTCCAAGATGGCATCAGCGTAAGAAGCCTCACATCACCAAAGCCGCCACTGTGAGCAACCCACCATGAGGTATCTGCAATACAGGCTCGGCTCTGCCATTCGGATTATGATGGCACTTTCCGACAGCCTCTTCACCGGCCTTTCGACATGGAAAGGCTGTCGGAAAGTCTTTTTGTGGGCCCCTAGCAGGGCCCCCCCTCAGCCCTCCGCTGTCCTGAGGTGCCTGCCACATGGTCCAGGGATGTTTTCAAACATCCATTCTACAATGGAAGCTTGTGCTTGGGGCCTTTTCCACCCGCTGCACAACCTTATAGAATGGATGTTTCTGATCGCCCTATGGGCGGTGGCATCCTAATTGTGCGGTCGGAACCGCCGACCTATAGTGGGGCGGTTCCAGACTGCTACGGTTTCTGACATTGTAATCAGCCCCCTGGTTTATGGCATAGCAACTTCCAAAATCTGGAGATATACTGTGGATCTTGGTCAGAGGTAACTTTTAGCCATGAAGTCTAAATTTATCTTGGTAGAACACTTTGGTCATTTCTAAGACTGTTGGTAACTTTGGGAGAGCAGAAAAATGGGCCATTTTGCTAAAACGAATCGACAGTGACCATAATGGTTGTACGACCCTCTGAGGTTGGTAATTGAACAATGAAATCGGTAGAAATTATCTCCAAAGGTCCGGAAGGCATTTCTGGTGTTAATAATAATTATGTTTTTTTTGTGTTTCAGATTTCTCCTGGGTGCACACTTCACAGGTTTTTTTATAAAGGAGTTAATATCTTGGCTGAAGGTTGACCCCCAGAGTTTTCTTCTGATAAGATCTTCCATTGCACATCGCCATTGATGGCCAGAAATTAATGTATCATGACATAGGGGCATTACTGCTCTTTGTGATTGTTTTGTCGGAATAAAAAGTTCTGTGCACAAAGTTGAAGCCTTTGGTTTGTATTATTTGATGGTGTGAATATAACTCTTTTAGTTTTTTGTAGGTTGAAATGTTTGGTGTTTGCATTTTTTCAAGCAATGTAGAAGTCACAGAAATAATAAAGGCTCAAAAGGTGATAATCTTTTCCGAATTCTTAAGGTTGACCGATTCGGTGTAATGTCTTGATAAGGTGTCTGCTACTATATTCTATTATCTAGGAATATATGTGAGTACGGAATCATATTGTTGGAAAAAAATTCCCAACGGGCCTGACAACTATTCCGACCCTCAGCGAGATTTCTATGGTCAGTGCGGACAATCAATTTGTGTTGGTCCCCAAGCAAGAAATGTCTCATTCCAAAAAGGCTCCTTTAATGGCAAGGAGTTATTTTTCTAGATCGAGTAGCTTCTTACCCCTGGAGAATTTTATGAGGGTGGGAATGGCACGGGATGTTCTTCTGATACATGATTGTGTTGAATCAGAACAGCTCCGGAGGGTTGTTCTGTTCTGAAGCATCAGTTTCCACTTTAAATGCTTGAGTGATATCTGGTTGTTGTAAAACTGGGACTTTCATAAACTTGGATTTTAAAAGCAGTTGAGGCTTCTGGTGATCATTGAAAGAGTTGATTGTTTTTCAAGAATTCAGTAACAGGTAAAACTAACTGAGAAAAACCTTTTTTGATTTTTCAATCATAATTTGCTAACCTTACAAATCTCTGCATATCTTTTACTGATGTTGGGATAGGCCAGTTCAGTATTGCTTGTAGCTTTCTATTATGAATTGCTAGGCCATTGGACGATAAAACATACCCTAATTCTCAACTGAGTTCTGGTGGAAAAGGCATTTTCCTGGTTTAGTTCACAATTTTTTTTATCTCATTCTCTGTGATACTTGCTTCATATGTTCAACATGATTGGTGGGGTCTTTGGAGAACATTAGAATATCATCCAAATACACAACCATAGTGTAGGCCGAACAGTGTTCAGAAGGCAGTTTTCCATTTGTCTGCAGAACCTAACTGAATCAAATGTTATGTACCCCTCAAATCTAGCTTGGTAAAGATGTTGACCCCTTGTACCGTTCCCTGTATACCTTTAACACCCCTAAATTTAGTATGTAGGGGCAACCCTGAACCTTGCCTCTTCAGATTAGAGGAATTAAGAAGAAGGACCGAAGAGCTGTGCTGCTTGAAGCTGCTAGGTCCTGCATCGTCATGGAGGATGTTGTGGATGAGGGGCTTTCGATGCAAAGATGTGCATTGATGATGCTTCACACAGCTGCGGTTCTGAGGGAGCTATGGACTGAAGATGTGAAGTCCTGCATCAGGGATGCAATGCACAGCAGTTCTAATGTGGAGTTCTGTGAGGCGATGCATTGCAGCTCTGATACAGAGTTTTGGGAGGCGATGCATCGCACTGAGTTTGTTTTTGCTGGGACCACAGCTGGGCTGGCAGAGTGCTTTTCAGAGGTCCAGGACTAGGGTGGCAGCACTTGGGCTGGCAGGACTCACAGGGGGCAGTGTCATGGTGCTGCGTTCAAGGTTGTTGGAGACTGTTCTGTCCCTGAGGCTCCGAACAGAAGTCCAGCTAACCAGCCCTTGGGGTCACTCTGGTGGTACTGGGTTCAAGACATAGGTCCACTCTGAAGCAAGCTGGCTCTGTATATACTATACCAAAGTAAGGTATAGAGTGCACAGAGACCAGGGAGTCCCCAGAGGTACAGCGGAGGCTAGGTGCTAACAGCTCTCCTTGTGGTAGTGTGGGCAAGCAGTTATGCTTATCCAGAGGGTGTATTAAGCATTTATTGTTTTAACTCAATAAGGGATTGATTACACACACTCAGAGACAGAATCCAAACCAATTAAGTAAGTATAAAAAAGTTAAACGTATGTTTTATTTAAGAAGCAAGGAGGGCTTGGCAAAGGTAAGTAAAATATACTCTCAAATGCAAGACTGTTCAAGGAAATGCAGTTATGGTTGAATTTGCAATTGTTACAGGTTTGTATCACCTTGAAATTCAGTTTGAATTATACAGTAAGTACTTTCTGATTACTTTTTAGTTACTTTTGGATTGGTGCACAGTCAGAATATCGAGTTTTAAATATCGACATACACATATATCGAGTTGGAAATATCGTGATACAGAAATATGGACAGCAAGAATATCGTGGTCAAGAATATCGACTTTAAGGTAAGAACTATCGTTTTTGAAAATATCGAACTAAGTAATATCGTTTGCAAAAATATAGTTGTTTAAAATATCAATTTTTAAAGTAGTGTTATGTATTTTAGTATATATTTTAAAAGTATGTGATCTATTTTTTTGTATAAGTATTGCTTTTGTTTTTTAATATAGGTGCTAACATTTTTTAGTAGTTATTAATTTTATGTTAATTCAATTTTGTGTTTTTTAGCTCTGTAGTGGGTTGTGGGTTTATGGGGGAATACGGTGGGAAGTAATTTAATTATAAATTAATAAATATTTGTTATATATTGGTATTTATTTAATTTAGATTTTATAGTGTTAAATGTGTAAATAAATTTATTATTAATTAATTATTAATTGGTTGTTAATTTTTATTAATTAATTATTTGGTAATTTTGTTAATTGTGTTATTTGTTTAGGAGCAGGTTGTGGGTTTATAAGGCAATAGGGTGGGAAGTAATTTAATTATAATCAAATTTGTAATAGTTTTAATTTATTAATATTATATAATTTATATTTTATAATGTTAATTGTGGTAATTAATTTATTATTCATTATTCATTAAGTGGTTGCTAAATATCATTAATTAATTGACAATTCTGTTCGTAGGAGCGAGTTGTGGGTTTATAGGGAATTAGGGTGGGAAGTAATTTAATTTTAATACATTTATTAATTATTTGTATATATTAATATGTATTTAATTTATACATTATAGTGTTAATTGTGGAAAATAATTTATTAATAAGTATTTATAAATTGCTTGTTCATTATTATTAATTAATTAATTATTTAATTGGTAATTAATTATGTTAATTGTGTCACTTTCTAGGAATGGGTGGTGGGCTTTATAGGGGAATAGGGTGGGAAGTAATTTATTTATAATGAATTAATGATGAATTGTTAATTAATAGTAATTAATTAATTCAATAAAAATATGGCAATTGTGTAATTAATTTGATATGTGAGTTGTGGGGTTTATAGTGGTAAAGGGTGGGAAGTAAATTCTTTTAAATTGATTAATAAGTTGTTGTTAATTGATATTAGTTTAATAATGTAAAATTTGTTATGGAAATTGTGTAATGATTTTTAGATGTGTGTTGTGGTGTTTATTGGGGTAGAGGGTGCAAAGTATTTTAGACTTCATTAATTAATAATTAGTTGCTCATTAATATTCATTCATTAATTGTTAAATATTTATGTTCATTGTTTATTTTTATTTTGTGTGTGGATTTTGGTTTTATAGGGGTAACGTTTGGTGGGTTAATTACTTTTTATCTGTTTTAATTTGTTTTTTAAGTAATAATATTTGTTTATTTGATAAATAATTATGATAATTATGCAGAAACACTTACATTTTTTTTTAGATTTGTGTTGTGAATTGTGTGGTGTTTTAGGGTAGGAAATAAAGAATATCAAATTTATGTAACAATTAATCTTTTTGATTATAATTAATTTCTATTAAATATAGTTAAATGATTGTAAATTCTTTTTACAGTTTTTATAAAATAATCTTTGTAGGCAATTTGTAGATTTTTTTTAACATTATAATATGTTTCTATCTTTTGTAATTTGTAATATTTTTATATATGTTTTCTTTTTTAGTTTTTAACATTTTTTGTATTGTAGTTAATATTTTGTTTGTTTTTAATATTGAATTGACTTTAGTGGGAATATTAATATTTACCCTTCTGCTGTCCAACACTTTCCCTACTGTTGCACTCACTGGAGTGGGAATAGTAATTTTTACCTCTCCGCTTTCCAGCACTTTCCCTACTGTTGAACTCACTGGAGTGGGAATAGTAACTTTTACCTCTCCGCTATCCAACATTTTCCCTACTGTTTCACTCACTGGAGTGCGAATAGTAATTTTTCCTCTTTGCTATCCAGCACTTTCCCTACTGTTGCACTCACTGTAGTGGGAATAGTAATTTTTACCCCTCCGCTATCCAATACTTTCCCTACTGTTGCACTCACTGGAGTGGCAATAGTAAATTGTACCCCTCCGCTATCCAACCCTTTCCCTACTGTTGCACTCATTGGAGTGGGAATAGTAATTTTTACCTATACACTATCCAACACTTTCCCTACTGTTGCATTCACTGGAGTGGGAATAGTAATTGTTTCCCCTCCGCTATCCAACACTTCTCCCTACTGTTGGATGTCGATATTTTTGACATCGATATTCATGTGTCGATATTTGTGTATGGGGATATTTTGGTAATCAATATTATGTCAGTGATCCCTTTTGGATTACTTTGAGTACTGGGGGTAGTATGCCTAGATACCACACCTTAGGATCGCACAATACAAAGTACAACTTTTTATACTTTGCAATTGAGTTCTCTTTTCTCCATACAACAACAGTTCAACGCTTGGAACATTTTTAGGCCCAAAATCTCTTAACATGGGTTCCTATGGGAGAAAAGAGTTCGCGATTCTCTAGGTAAGTACACGACTTACGAGTGAGAGTTTTGGGGGTTAGGACCAACGTTCCCTACGGTCTAAATAGGCACTCGATTTGCACCACCAGCAGCACTGGAGCGGCTGGGTGCGCAGTGCAGGGGCCTAAAGATAGCCAACGGGGCTAAAGAGGCCTTCGGTTAGGGACTGCTGGCAAGCAGACCACTTGGGTGTGGAAGTCAAGCTCTTGGGGTTTAGGTCAGCACTTCAGGGGCCAAAGACCAGCACAGGAGCTGCACCGAAAGCGGCGCTGGGGTGGCCCGGTGCAGTGTGCAAACCTGGTATTAGGGACCTTGTGCTTTTCAAAGGAGACCTTCGGTTTTGCGAAGTTGCAGCAGGCTCAGGCAGGGAGACTTCCTGAAGGCAACCACTGTCTGGAGAGTTATGTTGAGATCTTGGAGGATGCCTGGACACCGTTGGTTGGGCCACCCAAGGCCGTGGGGTGTTGGGTGCAGGGATGTCTTCTGGCGTCGGGTTTTCTGACCAGCTCTGGTCACGGTCGGCAGGGACCCTTCAGGTTGAGGCTCCAGGCGTCGGCTAGGGGGAGGTCAGGGATCACCAGATCCTAGGCCAGATTGCTTGGGAGATCTCCTTGTGGTGTTGGGCCACTAAAAAACGGGCTGTGGGCATTGGTCGCAGAGTGATGCAGAATTAGTCGCCGGTATCCGGATTATATGGTGAGTCTTTGCTTGAGCAAATCCGGTGCTCACGGGACACCAAATCTTGAAGATGGTTGCAGGGCAGGTCCTCCGTGCTCTGGGTGTTGCTGGCTGCTGGACTCACCGGAGTTCTTGCTGTAGGCAGGTCATAAACGTGACAGGTTGGTAGGGCTGGGGCCAAGGCAGTTGGTGTCCTCTTCTTTTTCCTTCTTTAGTTTTGTGGGATATAGGTACCAATCGTGTAGTATCTTTTAATGTGCCATGTTATGTCCTTCCGGATGGCTTTCCATTGTGTGTCTGAGATTTTCTGGCCTAATATATGTTCCCAGAATTCAAGACGTCTCGGACGTCTAGAAGGTAGTGTGTGCAGTAGAAGAGAGTAAAGGAAAGACATCACCCCCTTCGCTGTGCTCACTCCCTTCACAAAGCGTTCTAACGCCCTGAGTTCTCTTGTCACTCCTTCTGAAATCCCACTTTGCAGAACCCAATGCCGTATATAGTGATAAAATCCATGCGTTGAGCGGGCCCGGTTCTAACGCAGGCGGGAAGGCGAGGTTGTAGTGTATGGGGGTGAACAGCGAGGGGAACGAAGTCCACTCAGTCTGCTTGAGAATGTCGTCCCACGTTTTTAGAGTCGTTTTGGTGCGGGTGCTTATGTAAGCATTAGCCGGCCAGTCTGAATTTAGTTTCCATAATAAATCTCATATCACCCTACCCACGATCGCACGGTCCATATGTAACCAATGTTTGTCCGATTCGCATTGGGACCATTCCACTATGACGCAGAGTTGCACCGCTTTATAGTATATGGTTAAATCAGGGAGCAGTCTTATATCTAAATATGTTAAGTCTTTCTTAGCTGGTTGGAAGGGTGTGGAAGCCACCAAGCCCTCCATTACCTCCTCTGTTAGTGTCAAGGTGAGTAGGAAGGATTTTGTCAGATTAAAGCGCAGGCCCGCTACCCCTTCAAAACATTTTAACTCCCTTAGCAGAGTTGTTAGGGAATGTTGCGGATCTGATAATGAGTATATCGTCCGCGAACAATTAAATTTTATTTTCGTCTTGCCAACATTTTATCCCCTTAATCTCTTGGTTTTCTCTGAATTTTGCGGCTAACGGTTCAATGCTTAACGCAAAAAGAAGCGGGGATAAAGGGCTCCCCTGTCGTGTTCCCCTACCCAGACTAAAAGGCTCGTATGCTACTCCGTTGACCAATACTCTGGCCTTCGGGGCTGCAAAGTTGGCCGCAATCATATTTATGAAAGTCTCACAAAAGCCAAATTGTTCAAGGGTCCAAAAGAGAAAACTCCAGTCTACTCGATCGAACACCTTCTCGGCGTCTAAGCCTACCAGTACTGTGGGGATTGTTTTTTTGGAAGCTTTTTCTATAAGGTGAATCACTATACGCACATTGTTGTGTGTTGGCCTATTCTTGATAAATCACAATTGATCCGGATGAATAAGATCCGGCATCATGTTCTCCAATCTAGTGGCCAAGATCTTAGAACATAATTTAGCGTCAAGTTTAAGCAATGCTATGGGGTGATAGGAACCGCAGTGTTGCGGATCTTTCCCTGCTTTGGGTATCACTGTAATAAGGGCCTCACTCATAGAATGTGTTGTCTGTTTAGTGTTTGCTATGTGGTTAAAAAGTGAAGTTAATTGAGGGATTAATTCTGTGCTAATGGTTTTGTAAAATTGAGTGGTCAGGCCATCAGGTCAATCAATCAATCAATCAGGGGGTATATAAAGTGCGCTACTCACCCGTGAGGGTCTCAAGGCGCTGGTGGGGGTAAGGAAGCTCCGGCTCAGTCAAAGAGCAAGGTCTTGAGGTCCTTCCTGAAGATGTGCAGGTTGGGGGAGCGTCTGATGCTGACCGGGAGTTCGGTCCATGTTTTGGCTGCGATGTATGAGATGGCCCTTCCTCCTGCTCTGCTTCTGCGGATGGGAATCTCTGCTAGGGCAAGGTCGGCAGATCGGAGAGTTCTTTTGGGTGTGTGGAGACAGACGCTATCGTTGAGGTATTTGGGTCCGAGGTTGTGGAGGGCTTTGTAGGAGTGGGTGAGAAGCTTGTAGGTTATTCTCTTCTCGACCGGGAGCCAGTGCAGGTCTCAAAGATGTTGTGTTATGCGTTTGTGCCGTAGGGTCCAGAGGCCAAGTCTGGCCATGGCATTCTGGATGGTTTAGAGCTTGTGTAGAAGGGTCCTGTTGATGCCGGCGTAGAGGGCGTTTCCGTAGTCCAGTCTGCTGGTTATGAGTGAGTGGGTGATGGTTTTTCTGTGTTCAGGGGGATCCATTTGAAGGTCTTTCGGAAGATGCGGAGGCAGTTGAAGCTGGTGGAGGCGATGGCGTTGATATGGCATGTCATGGTGGAGAGGATTCAAGGATGATGCCGAGGTTCCGAGCGTGATCTGTTGGGGTGGGAGGACTTCCGCGGGCGGAGGGCCACCATGGGTCCTGTGGACTTATGTAATTTTAGACTGCCTAAAGCCCGTCGAAATTCACCCTCTGTGATGGGTTTCTTTAAGCGCTCGTTCTGGGTTGTTGTTACTTGTGGGAGTTTTAATGTGTCGAGATAGTCCAATTGTGCTTGCGGGTTGGGTAGATCGGCTGTATATAAAGACATGTAGAAGTCTCTAAAGATTTTTGCCTTCCCAGCTTTGTCTTGTGTCCGCACATCCCTAGAGTCCTTTAAATTCCCAAAATATTCCTTTTCTCTTTCCATCCTGAGTTGTCACGCTAGGTGTACCCCCAGTTTATTGCCCTGGGCATAGGAAGTCTGTTTTAGTCGCAATAAGTTGAATTCGGCCCTTTTAGAGTAGATCGAGTGTAGTTTTCCCTTCTACTCTTCCGATTCTTCCTCTATATACCTGATAACAGCAAAGATCTGAAGAGGTATATAAGCAACATTACTGAGATACACCATGAGGTGCATGATTTAGCCACAGAAGAAATTTGGGACAAGGTTGGAAAGGGATTTAGTAAGGTAGGAAGTTGGTTTGCGTCTCTGGGAAAGGGAATTCTTGGATACATCTTGAAACCTATCATTATACTGGTGGTTTGTGTGATTTTGTTGTGGGGATTAGTGAGACTCTATAAGTGGAATAGGGCAAATAGAGTTGAGAGATTACTTAGAGAGCAGGAGAGAAGGATGGAAAGACTGTAGGACAGTCATTACGAGAATATTAAGAGCGTAGAGAAGTTCCGAAAGGGAAAGATGGCTACAAGCTCTGTTTAGGTCAGTTCTTTCTCAAGGGAGTGTGATTTGGTGTGATGACACTAGTCATCAGATGGTGCTCTAAAATTTTAGGGGTGCTTTATAATCATGGATAGTCAGCAACTATTAGAAACGTGGTGTAATAATGAAGTGTATAAATAGAAATTTATATTGTCATGCAAGGAGAAATGTAATAACATTCATGACTGAAAATGTAGGGCCCGGATAAAGCGGGGGGTGGTCCTGCAGTTCTTGAAACGTATTTCGCCTGACATTGTGTTTCTGCAGGAGACGCACCTCATAGGGAACTCTTTCCATGCCATGAACAGGCGAGGATATCGCCTTCTGGCCCATTCTGGTTTCACCTCTGGCTCGAGGGGAGTGGGCATTTTAGTTAGGACCTCTCTCCCGTTGGAGGTGGATGAGGTGCTCCACGACGACAGAGGGCGCTACACTGCGCTGGTGGGGAGATGGGAGGGTAAGTTGATTTCGCTGGTTACTGTCTACGTGCCGCCGGGCCTGCAGACGGCCACCTTTGCTGATTTGGGGCGCCTGCTACTTGGGCTTCCGGGGGGGGTTTTGGTCTTGGGGGGGGATTTTAACGCAGTGGTCTCCGGAGTTGAAGATCGACACCCCCCTAGGGACCTCCCTCGGGCCCAGAACTGGCTGGGGGGCTTTCTGGATACCCTGGGACTGATAGATTGTTGGCGGTTGAAACACCCTGGACAAGCACAATATACCTTCCACTCCGGGGCCCACGGTAGTCTTTCGAGGCTTGACTATATGCTAGTGCCTGCGGCCCAAGCTGGAATGATTGGGGAGGTGCGACACTTGGCCCGCGGTATTTCTGATCACTCCCCTCTTTTGCTACACTTAGATATCGCCATGGGGGCGGTGGGGAGGGTGGCGCTGATCAACCCCTGGTACCTACGAAACCCCACGATCCGTGCAGACATGGTTAGGTCCCTGGAACACTATTTTAACGACAACGTGGGGTCGGTGTCTTCCGCCGTCTCCCTTTGGGAGGCCTTTAAGACGGTGCTCCGGGGCCAGGCCCTGTCTCTCATCTCCCATACCAAAAAATGCGAGGCGAAAGAGGTGGTTCGATTAGAAAATGAGATCACCGAGTTAGAGATCGATTTGGAGCAAGGTGTTACGGATGACAGACTGCATGTACTGGGGCTTAAACAGGCCGACTACAAGGCGCTGGTTACTGAATCTGCTAAGAGTATGAGCAGGGAGCAACAGGGGCGTTTGTATGATATGGGTGATAAGGCGGGGAAGTTGATTGCCTGGTTGGATAAGAAGGAGAGAGCGAGTCGAGTGGTGCCGGTGGTTGAGAGGGTGGATGGTGTGTGTGTGACGGACCCCGGTGATATTGTTGATTGCTTTGCGGAGTATTTTCACGGGGTTTACTCTCCGGTCTCTGAGCGATCGGAGGAAGACTCTCGCCTGCTGCTTAAAGACATTGCTTTGCCATCTCTATCTGATGAGGAGAAATTATTGATGGACGCGGCCCCGTCGCCGGATGAGATTGCTTTGGCCATTCGCTCTATTGCTTCTGGCAAGGCCGTGGGTCCTAATGGCCTTCCCATCGAATGATATAAGTTGCGCCCGGATAATATTGCGCCGTATCTCCGGGACATGTTCCTCGAGGCACAGGCGGCGGGCTCCCTCCCCCCTGACCAACGTCTTGCTACTATTGTTGTTATCCATAAGGAAGGGAAGCCGCGGGATCGGTGTACTTCTTACAGGCCTATCTCTTTGTTGAACGCGGAGCCCAAAATCCTTGCCAAGGTACTGGCCAATCGCCTGCTCCGGGTCGTGGGCGACCTGATCCATCAGGATCAATCCGGTTTTATACCCCACCGCAATACCGCTTTGAACCTGCGGCGACTGCATGGCGTCCTCGCTAGAGCGCCATTCATGCGTGAGCCGGCCATTTTGGCGTCCCTGGACGCTACCATGGCGTTTGACACCTTGGAATGGCCGTATATTTGGGCAGCATTGGCGAAGTTTTGGTTTGGTCCGGGGTTCATCGGTTGGGTGAAATTGCTTTATGATAACCCACTGGCACAGGTGGTGGTCAATGGACGGGTGTCGGCTCCTTTTGCTTTGGGTAGGGGCACGCGACAGGGATGTGTATTGGTGGATGTGTTGAGCTCCTTTGGTCGCAACTCCGGATTGGTCATTAACTGGGCTAAGTCTTGTGTGTACGTTCTCTCCGGGGAGGCCCCCCCCCTTCCGCGGGGGTGCCCTATCCAGGTTGCGCAGTCGGGGTTTAAGTATTTGGGAATCTTTATAACCCTAGACCCGGTGGCCCGGTATGAGCGGAATCTTCTCTCCCCCCTTCAGCGCCTAAGGGCGGATGTGGCGGGTTGGCGGCGGCTGCCGCTCTCGCCGCTCAGCCGGGCGGCGTTGTTCGAAATGATGTCGCTGCCACGCTTTTTGTATGCCCTACAGAACACTGTGGACGTAGTGCCGGCCCGCTATTTTCGGGAGGTGGAGTGTCTTCAGCGTCGATTGTTTTGGGATGGGCGGCCGCGGATCGCTCTCGCCAAACTAACCCTACCGTGGTACGATGGGGGGGTCGCTCTCCCTGATATTAAACGATATTATTGGGCCTCCCAGTTGGCTGCTGTCAATCACGGGATGTATGGGCCTGCTTTGAACCCGGCTTTTGAGATGGACAAATTGTTATTGCCAAGCGGGGATTATAATCGAGCACTATACTCGGGGTCCCTTGATGAGCGATTGACAGGCCCGACGCGGGTCGCGGTGCAGGTGTGGCATGCAGCCAATGCGGCGATGGGGTGGAGGGATCGCTTGACTCGGGCAACGCCATTGTACGCTTCCCGGCGTTTGGGTTATCTGTGTACTACGAAAGGCTTTGAGAAATGGGATATGATTGGTATCAGCAAGGTAGGGGATCTCTGGACGAAAGGGAAATTTAAGACGTTCGACATGCTGAAAACCGAATATCAGTTGAACGATAGGGAATACTTTCGGTACGCTCAGGTTCATCACGCTTTGTGTTCCGTATTCCCGGACGTTGCGGCTATTCCGGAGGCCTCCCCGTTGGAAGATATAGTATTGGACGGCTATGTGCCGGATAGCACCATTTCGCTGATTTATAAGAAGCTTATCAATGATCGAATGGGTTTGCTGACCTCATTGCGAGAGACATGGACTGCCGACGGTCTGGAAGTTGACGACGAGGATTGGGTGTCAGCGGTGGCCTCCCCGAAAGAGGTGGCTATCCCGGCCCGCTTGCGTTTCGTCCAGCTTAAGATACTTCATAGAGTGTACGTCACGGGGCCTGGTTTGATGCGTATGGGGTATTCGGTGGATGGTCTGTGTAAGCGAGGCTGTGGACTACTGGGGACTTTCCTCCATATCCTGTGGGAGTGTCCGGAGGTGACTCGGTTTTGGTGTAGAGTGCATGCGGTGTTAGAAGAAGTCACGCATGTTGCCTTGTTGCCGGAGGCACGGAGATGTTTGCTGAATGTCTGGGAGCCGACTGATTACAATGTGATGCAGACGCAGTGGGTGACTCTGGGCTATATGGTAGCGAAGCGTGACATTGCACAACTGTGGGGCTCCCAGAGGCCTCCAACGGTCTCAGCGTGGAAGGAACACATGGACTGGTGTATGTTCAGAGAGAAAACGGTGTATGTGGCGAGAGGCAAGCCTGGGAAGTGGATTAAGGTGTGGGGTCCCTGGAACTCCTATCGTGGAGGTATTTGCGCCCCGCCCCAGACGCGAGAGATGGATGCTGCTCTGTCTCCCTAGCCCGCGCATTCCTCTATGCTCCTGCGACATGTGCATTTGGTTTCTTCTGCCTGCCCCCCCCCCCCTCTTTCTCCCTGGGTTTGTTTACCCCTTCGACACGGGGAGCACATGTTACTACTATTGACCTCCTCTGCCTTGTGTGTGTGTGATGTTTTTCGTTTTCTTTAAAAATATGAAACCTTTCTTTGCTTGTCTATGGACTGCGGCTGTGGCTGGCTGAGTTGATCAGCACTCCAGTAGCTCTCTTATTGCTTCACCGATGTGACTGTTAAGATGTGTCTATGCTTATAGTGTGCATTAACGGCCGGCCTGTTGGTTGTAGGCCCATACTTGTATGTCCCTGAAACTGTAATAAAGGTTTTTCAAAAAAAGAAAAAAAAAAAAAAGAAAATGTAGGGCCCGATTCACAGAACTAACTTAAGACAAAATCCTAAACTTACTACCGTTTTGGTATTCACAGAAGGCACTTACTCATTTCGGTATTCACCGAAGTTAGGAGTCCTAACTTTAGGACTCCTACATGCCTTCTGTGAATACCGAAAGTCTTAAAATTAGGATTTTTCTCAGTTTAGCAGTAGTATAGTTAGGACTCCTAACTTTAGGACTCCTAAATGCCTTCTGTGAATACCGAAAGCCTTAAAATTAGGATTATTCTCAGTTTAGTAGTAGTAAAGTTAGGAGTCCTAACTTTAGGACTCCTAAACTGAGAAAAATCCTAATTTTAAGACTTTCGGTATTCACAGAAGGCATTTAGGAGTCCTAAAGTTAGGACTCCTAACTTCTGTGAATTCCGAAGTGAGTAAGTGCCTTCTGTGAATACCAAAATGAGTAAGTGCCTTCTGTGAATACAAAAATGGTAGTAAGTTTAGGATTTTGTCTTAAGTTAGTTCTGTGAATCGGGCCCGTAATCTTTAGTATGCTGCAATTGCTTAGCAAACTGTTCTGTGTAAGGAAATGTATTTTAGTTTAAAGGTGCAACAAGATGAAGATTGCTCGAAGAAATAATGTGAAGTGCTTAATGTGTATCAATTGTAGATGCTGTAGTGTAAGGCATTATTAACTCGAGTGTATAATTTGATGTGTAAAGGCCTAAATAAAATGTTCACGTTGGAATATGAGAGGCCTATTCATTTATTCTTACATTGGCCAAACTGTGTAGGCCTGAAAATGTATTTTTTTCCTGGTGTTCTCTCGCATTTAGAAGTAGTCCGCGAATTTCATGTGTATGCAAGGATGTTCTGTTCTCACGTTTCAGTTGCGGGTGGAAAAAGCTGTCTTTGTTAGTCAGAACTAACGCCTTTTGTTTTAGGAGTTAGGCATGGAAGAGAGATGCAACAATGTAAAAGGAATGTCGAGCCGGTGTTCTTTCTCGCTGAGGAGGCTTGGGCACCAAGGCCATCGGTGTCCACACGGAGAAGACGGTGGAAAACTACCTAGGACAAGGTGTCCGTTAGTAAGGTGATCCATGGGCGTGTTCTACATCTTTGAATTTTGAATTAGGGATAGTGCCCTGAGGGAGGAGAGGCCGAAGGAGAAGAGTTAGGGCCATATGTATCATTTCAAATTGCGATCGCAATTGCATTTAAAGCACCGCAAATTGCTATTCCTTAAATGCAATGTAAGAAGCACAGAAAAAGTGCAATTTGGCCTTAAGGAATCGCAAATTACCACCAACTTCAAGTTGGTGGTAATTTGCAATTTCTCTGAAAAATGCACTTTTTTGCATTTTTCAAAGTGCCATGTGGTGCACATACATGCCCTTGGGCATATATGTGCGCCACATGTGCACACATGCACATTTCAGGGGTGCAACAGGGTGTCCTTTTGACACCCTGGCACCCTTGAAATTGCATTCTCAATTTGCGATTCTCTAATTGAGCATCGCAAATTGAGAATATCTTCCCATTCATTCTTATGGGCCTCTAGGCAAAGGAACTCTGTATAAATACAGCACCTCTTGCTATCAGTAGTTGGGGGGAACTGAGACTTCACTGCTGACACACTGACCAGTGACGCTGAGGCTCCTGCATGCAGTCGCTCCAGCTGACAGGGGTTTATGCATCCCTTGCGGGGTGTCCAACTCGAGACCAGGACGAGGTCCCACACCCTATTCAGGTAATGGGATTCGACTAAATCCTAGCGGGATTCTTGGCTCCAGGCTTATTAGCTCTTTCGCACCTACTCACATTCCAGGTACACTTAGGTACATCTAGACAGGCATTGTAGGAGTATACGCTTTATTTTATAAATCCATTTTATATTCATGTATATGTTCATGACTATTGCAAAATGGTAGAACTGTACTATTCCTTTTTATTCACTGTACTGCTGATCCTATACCTCTGCTACTGTGTAACAGTTGTAGCACCACATATATTTTACACTAGAAGAACCACGGTGCAATAAATTCTTATTGTAAACGCTTGACTGTTTCTTCTGTGTATCTCTCTGAGACCAAATGAGCAAGCACGAGTGACTGGGTGAAAAGTAGTATAATGTTTCCACGAGTCTGAGGAATCAGGGTTGTTATGCCCTGAGGTTGCCAAAAACGAATCTTTCTGATAAAAGGAGATTTTAGTGGCACTGTGAGCTAGCTAATGCAAACAAGGCTAACATATGCGGTGGGGGTGCACAGAATCAGTCTACCACCAGACCCACAGTGTATGTTATCCAAAAGCGCAGGTCCTGCAGGGGTACTATAGGAACTACACTACACCTTGTTGTGATATTCAAACCCTAGGCCGAAAGGGTAGGTCCACTGATATCTAATGCTGTCCTTCCTGAGTTTCTCAGTAACAGGCCTGAGTAGCTGACGGCGCGCTATTGTGGCAGGAGCTACATCTTGTTAGAGATCGCATAAGAATCCCTGAAATCGCAGTCCATTTTTCTGGCCGCTTGCCAGATGGCCTCTTTGGTCTTGAAGGAGTGCATTTTTGCCAGTATGTCACGAAGGCGGTGCTTCTCTCCTTGGGTTTGTCTTCCTACCCGGTGGATCTATTTTGATTTGGGTGTTGCTCTGAACAGAATTTCCGTAAAGAGACCTGTCACGAAGGCGTCAAGGTCTGGTCCCTCAGCCCATTCCTCAAGATTGTGAATGCAAGTGTTTTCACATCATGACCTGTTCTCTAGGTCCTCTTTAATCAGGAGCATTGTTTGCAATTGAGTTTGAAGTTTCCTCGTGTCTAGTGGTTCCGTCCGTCGTTCCATGGTTTCTGTTTTGGCTTCTATGTCCATCACCCTGGTGCCCACGGAATCCACATCTTAATGCAGGGTAGACAATCTGCTGCTGAGATTAGATCTTAACAAGTCTAGGGACTGTGTCATGTCTGACTTTAGTTCTTCTCTTAATTCCTGCTTAAACTCTCTCTTAGGGTGGCAAGCAAGTCCTCTTTATTGCCATGGCATTCCCCCCTCCTGCGGGTACAGGTTGCTCTTTGGCGGATGTGGAGTTGAAGTATGAAGAGACTCTGTTGCTTTGTCGTTTTTTGGGAGGCATAGGGGACCCATTCACTACCTCCGAGTTGGCTTCGGGGATTCCCTTGTCCTCGTCAGGCTTGTGATTGCTGGGAGCCCCCCCTCTCTTCTCGTCTCCCTGTGTTAAGAAGTGCTCTTCTTCAGGGAAGACCTGGCACGGTAGTCTCTCAGTGTCCCTGGTGCCTGACTGGGGGTCACGCCACTTCTGCACTTTTCTCCCCTTTTATAATACCGCTTCCCACTCCTTGTATTCTCCTACGCTCCTACGTGGTGCCCAACGGTGTGCTGCGTGGCTATGGGGTCCTGGGCTGAGTCTGTGGGGGAGTGATCAGGATCTGCAATTATCTTAATGGCTCAGTGGTTCTTGTGGGGCGTCTCCCCTGTATCCTTGCTTGCTTATCTGGGGGTTATTCCACTCGTGTGCTGTATCTCTCCCTTGCTAGATCATTTTCCCTTTTCCAGTCTTTCTACATCCTTCCCTGTGTTAGACTGGTATGCATCTTAACTGGCTAAATAACAATGCTGGATTCATGGAGGGACAGGTTGAGGTTGTATCTGCAGTCCTGTACTTTATTGCTCCTTCTCCACATTTACTATGATGGGGCCCGTTTACTTTTCAAACTTGGGAGTGTCTCAACCGGGCGCCATCTTGAAGTCAGGCAAATGGTTCCTCCGCGTCGGAGCGCTATGGTTTGGGCCCCCCCCGCTGGATTACTTCGCCCTGAACAAGTATTCCTTGCCGGTTTCAATGCGCGTTGCCCTAGGATCGTCTCTAGGTCGCTTGCTGGGCCCTCCGCTTTATTCTCTATGCAGGCCCCGCATGGAGTGTCTTTGGTGTGCTACCCGCGGCTCGCACTCACCTTCTTTCTGGGGGAGGGGCTGCACTCCTGTTCATCGCTTTCTGTTCGGGGAGAGGGGCTCTCACATCCCTGGTGCCTCTCTTGGTTCAGGACGTTCTAGTCATTGTCTGCGTAGGCCCGACCGCCATGGTTGCAGGCCTTCCCTTGATCCGTAACCAGGCCGATCCCACCCTACTGCAATCGAGCGAAATCTGGTCTCCTCTCGCTGATTTGTTCTCACCATATCGTCTCACCCCCAGCGCTGGGCATACACCAACACAATTCCTTCGTTTTTGGTGCTCGGTGCTAGCTTTATCCCATCCTGGCAGTTTTGCAGCAGCGGAGCTGTCGTGGTTCACTTCCACACGGCCACCTTGGCTGGCCACGACTCGTTCTGTTTACTTTTTAAAGATATACTGGGGCAGATCTATATTGGAGATGCGCCACTTTTACGCCGCCGTTGCGTCACTTTTGTGACGCAGCGGCGGTGTAAACCCTGCGCCACGTTGCGCCATATTTACATCGTGACGCATCTATGGAGATGCGTCACGATGTAAAGCCCTGCGCCACGTAAAACCTGCGTCAGGTTTCACGTGGGCGTGTCGACAGAGGGGGGGGCGTTCCGTCGCAGGAACGCCCCTGAAAAGTGACTCAGTCAAATCTATAAGATTTGACTGAGTCACTTTCCCAACGCTGATGCGCCAAAACCCTGCGCCTGCTTGAAGCAGGCGTAAGGCTTGACGCACCATGTTAGGGATAGGGTAGGTTGGAACAGTGCTGGAGTTGCGTCGCGCTTGCGACGCAACTGAAGCACTACGCCAACCTTAAGCCATCGGATGCGTCACGCATCTGTTTATTCCTGCGCCATGATGCGCCGCATTGTAAATGCGGCGCATCATGTGTGGCGCATCATGTGTGGCGCAAGGGTAAACTTGCGTGACGCATCATTCCTGGCGCATCCTTGCTGATTTGCAGGGATGCGCCAGGAAACATAAATCTGCCCCACTGTGTTTAGGTGACATTGTAACTGCCTGCAGTTTAAGTGATTGGTTAGCTGGTGATTTATTCTTGTCTTCTTCACAAATAAAAATTATAAAATGTGTGATGCAAAAGAAAGACTTTCATATAAATAAAGCAGACTAGTAAAAAGTAGCCACATCAGTGAACGTTTGTTAAATTTCGAATTTTTAATGCAAGCATATGGCGCTCATGTTTAGGTGGCAACATATATTTTATCACGTATTTCCAATAAAGAAAGAAATTCACCATTGCATCTGCTTGCCAAGGCCAGATGTATTGGCTTTGCCAATGCCTGTTATCCTCTTGTTTTGGGCCTATTGTCCCGCTTGTTTTCAAATGCTCGTTCTTGTCCGGTATGTGGACCTTCTTGTGCAGCAGAGCTTTTGTGGAGAAAGATAGCTCTGCAAGGGAAATATTCAGCCACGTGCTTCTGATGGCAGCATAGACATGCTGGTCATCACTGCCTTCTTCTTCAGGTGGACTGCTGGTGATGCACGTTGGAACTTAGTGACAGGATGCGACCAAACAGTGCTGGTACTGGCTGAATTTTCCCTTCTTTTCCAGCCGGGCGAGAAAGGAGGGGATCTTGGCTACTGTCTCTGTCTGCTAGGCTTATGAGGGCAGGCACATAGAGCTGGAGACATGCAGGCACGAGGGTCCTGATTGTGGGGCCTCCAGTGCAATTCCTGATTGCCTGTGGGCGTATTTGCGGGCTCTGAGGACCCACGTATGTGCTGGAGGATTCGACGGCAGGACCGGAGGCTCTAATTATGCTTTCTCTTTCTTTACTACTCATAAAACAACAGCCAATAAAAAACAGTAGAAACACAACTACCTATCCCATGAGGCTTTGAACCACGTCTCCCCAACAACCCACCAATAATATACTGACATGTCCTACAAAATAGAGAGGCACCATCTTTACTGCCTCTTTCTTTGTTGCAGCGCAGTCAAGATAAGTACCTCTCCATTTTGTAATTCATTCTGTGGTTTTTGATTGTGGAAATTACTGGTATTGCTGTTGTTGAGTGATTGGGCTCTATTAGCGCTGTATTGATTGTTTTTCACACTATTTCATTCACAGGTTTACCATTCGGCACAGCATGCCCGCTAATCTAGCGCAACCACTCTTCAGTCCGCTTCAATTTTCGCTGATTTAGTTGCGTGTTGCGCCTTGGTTCATTCCTCTTTTGTCATATATTATTTTCTTTTCAATAACCAGTTGCCTCTTTTAATCCCAAGATTTTGTGCAGCTGGACATTGGGCGGCTGCCTCTCCCAGGAACGAGGCCCCATATATATCCCATTTGGGCTATACACGCATACCTCTAGGAAGTTTCCCAGCGCGTCTCTCTCTCATGCTTGGCAACTTCTCAACCATCACACTGGTGCCACTGCTCCTCGGGCTGCAACTATTGGGGCTAATTGTAGGCATTAAGGCACAATATATATTGGTAAAATGTAAAGTCCTTGTTCTTTGGCTAAGTGAAGGTTTCTGTCCTGCTTTAACGGCAGTACATTTTTGGAACATTGTGGCTGGTCATTGCTTGGTGTCCTGCTGCCAGCTCACTGCTCCCATTGACGCCCTGACCGGCAGAGTCTCTTGGGCTGTAATAATTTATGATTAAAAGTCCTCTTAATCGCTTCCCTCCTGTTTTTCCACCTTTCAGACTGTTGATTCACTCTGGGGAAGTTTGATTGTGCGGCTCACCCCTCTGTCGACCACGTCTGACTACGAGACATTTGATCAGGACCTGGAAGCTTTTGGTCCTAATGAGGATGAGGACTATTATTATAACGAAGGTCTGGAAGTAGTTGTCGATAAGTCAGTCTAAAAGTCCTTCGATAAAGCCCTCAGCTCGGCTCTCGAGCCTATTGCTAAACAACTAGATGAGCTTTCGGGCCACCCTTCCATTCCTTATCCTTTGCCATCTGGGGTTCCCCCTCTCCCCTCTTCTGCCCCGTCCACTGTCCACTCTTGGTCTAATTCGGATTCTCTGAACACATTGTCTCAAGGGATTTTATCTGATCACGCATATAGTGCTGGAAAGGGTAAAGGCCTTCCTTTCCCCCCTTTGGACACCCCTGTTACTGATACGAATACCGATTCCACGTCCTCTTCTCACACATCCCAGCCCTCTAAACGCCCCAAGAAATGCAAGAGTTCCCAACCCACTTCGCTTCTCCTCAATCCTTTCCCGTTTGAGGCTTCTGAAATGGTCGATCCACGATCCTTTGATTGGGTTTCTGCTCCTGTGGTTGCTGGCTATATACAACAAGATCTCCATAAAAGCTTTGAGGAGGAAGTCATGTCCCGCCTCAAGTCAGAATGCCCTAGACCCGACCTACCACACAGAACTACTCTCACCCCTGACATAGTTGCCACTATGCTCACGTTCCTCAAAAAATTCAACAAGGTCCCAAAAAAGGGTATCGACAGAGACCTCAGAGCTTGCCAGGATACACTCCTTGATGTCTGTGGACCCTTGTCTACGGTCCTTGAGTTGGCCCTTCAGGCACAGGAAACCGGTGCCTCTGTCCATCCAGAAGTTCTCGCTGAGTGAACTCAGAGCGCGATATGGCTCCTAGGCAATGCTAACTGTGCCCTCACCTCAGAGTGTCGCAAATTGGTACTGTTGAGGATTGGCCTGCAGTTAGTTGAGATGGCATTTGCTGAACCAGGCCCTCTGGCAGAGGGGCAGTTATTTGGGGACTGCTTCGTAAAGGACATTGCCAAATTCGTAAATATCATCACGCCCCCTGAATAATCCCAGCCCACAATGTGGGCTTCTACCCCAGCAGGTCCAAAGGGTACCAGGGTCGTTTTAACAAAGGCATCAACACGGGTTACCAAAACCTCCAGAAATCAGTCTACAGGTAACAAATCCTTCTACTCTTCCGATTCTTCCTCTAGGGGGCAGGTTACGTCATTTTCTTAGGAACTGGGACAAAATTACATCAGATTGTTGGGAGTTAGATATGGCACAAAGATCCTGTATAGAATTTCCTCACACTTATCTTCCTCCTCCTCTCCTTTTTTCCCCAACATGACATGTCTTTTAAAGACTTTGAAATTCTAGAACTTTTAGAATAACTCACGACTGCTCCAACCTCTTCCCCTCTTTTTTTTTTTCCGCTGCAATGTGTTTTGGTTCAGAAGAACGGCAGAGGTCAGAGACTAGTTCTCAACCTCAGGGACTTCAATCCGTTTTTGGTTTACCACCACTTTAACATGGAGGGTTTCCACTTGGTAAGAGATCTGCTTCAGAAAAGAGATTGGATGGTGTGTCTCGATCCTAAGGATGCATATCTTCCAGTTCCCATTTCTTTCCATCATCCTTCAGTTCCGTTGTAGGGATTAATGGTTCCCTTCAGTCTCCCCTCTGACCCTTGGATGTTCACCAAGCTCCTGAAACCCATGGTGGAACACCTGAGGGAGATGGGGGTTAGCATGATGGTCTAATTGGATGACATGATTCTCTTGTGGCAGGACAAGGATGAGCTTTTGCAGCACATGTCTTGGGCGGTGTCCCTGCTTCAAGACTTTGGCTTTGTGATCCATGATGGTTCCCTGCAACAAATAGAATTCTTGGGGTTTCAGGTGGATTCTGTAAAGGCCCAACTTCTGTTTCCACCTTTAAAAGTGAAATCCATCAAATGGGAGATGAGGTCTACTCTGTCCAAACACATGGTATCTTTGAGATCCCTGGCTTGGATTGTGGAACTGTTAGCGTTGCAGATTCAGGCAGTGTACCCAGGACCCTGGCATTATTGAGCCCTTAAGCACTTGAAGATCCATTATCTCCAGAACGGTTTCCGTTACGATCATCTGGTCCCGTTGTCCACCGAAGCTCGGAAAGAGCTTCATTGAAGGCTCCTTCACATGGATACCTCTAAAGGAAAGGTCATTTTCTGGGCGGCCGCTGACGTTGTCATAGAATCCGATGCCAGTCGCTGAGGCTCGGGTGCACGGTGCAGAGAATTTTCCACCAGCTGTCGTTGGTTCTCCAAAGAGTTGCGTCTTCACATACACTGTTTGGAGCTTCTGGCAGGCTCCTTTGCCATAAACTCACTTTCTCCAGTGAAGAGCAATTGCTGCATTCTACTCCAGATGGACAATGTGTCTGCCGGTCGGTATATCAATTGATTGGGGGAAACCAAGTCCTGCCTTCTGGCGAACATAGCCAGAGAGTTCTGGCATTTTTGCCTTTCCTAAAAGATAACAGTTCTTGCCGAATTTCTTCCTGGCAAAAACAATCTTGTGGCGGATTAGAATTTCAGCTTTCTTGTAGATTATAGTGACTGGATACTCCATCCTCAGGTCTTCCAGATGATTCTGCGCACCCTGGGTCGATGACCTTTTTGAGTCCCATTTGAATTCTCAACTGAAGGTTTTTTACAGTTGGAAACCAGATCCGATAGTCCTGGAGATGGATGCTTTTCAGCAGAATTGGAAAGGTCAGGTGAACTATGCGCTCCCACCCTATTACATGATTCAGAGGGTTGCGGCTCAGGCCAAATGGCAGTTAACAACCCTTGTCCTGATTACTCCAGTTTGGAAGACACAACCTTGGTTTCAGCTCCTTCTGGAAATGTTGAATGGGCTTCCCATTCTTCTGCCTGTTTTCCCGCATCTTCCCTTGCTTCTGGTGGGTTCTCCCCATCCTCTCCTCCTCTGGGACCAGTTAACACTTATAGCTTGGAAAGTATCGTGAGACACGGCCAGGTCGCAGGTATTTCATTGCCGGCTGCCGCTTTTGTACAACAAGCTTGGGCTCCTTCCACCCACAAACACTATTCTTCTGCATGGCAGAGATGGATGGGTTGGTGCCGTCAACGGGAGGTAGATCCTTTGGGATCTGAGTTGAAAGATGTTCTGCATTTTCTTTCTGAATGTGTGGAATTGGGTTTAGGGTAAAAGTCAGTAAATAATTTCAGGTCTGCCTTGTCTGCTGGTCATGGCCCCATTGATGGCAAACTGGTTGATATGCATCCACTTGTGTGTAAACTGCTAAAAGGTATTAGGGTGGCAATTGTGGGATGTGAATAATGTTCTGTCCTTCCTTGAGTCTTGGCCTGATAATTCTGATTTATCCTTTATACAACTTTCAGCAAAATTGACAATGCTTTTATGCTTACTTTTTTGTCGAAGGGTGTCTGATGTCAGAGCTCTGCATCTTGCAGGTAGGCTGTTTTCTCCTGAGGGTTTTTCATTTCTTATTTCTAAATTGACAAAGACTATGTCCAGGTCCATTGATTACCCAGCTTTTGCTCACAATGCTAAGTTATGTGTGGTGAAATGTTTAAAGGTTTGCAAAGAATGCACTTTGTCTCATAGTGCTGATTCCCTTGCCCTCAGTTCCCCATTCAGAAACCCTTTAGTCCGGTTTTGGCAGCCACCTTGGCCTGTCAGAAGCAGGTATTGATGTCTCTGTTTATTGGCGCATTCTGCTAGAAGACTTATGGCTTTCATGGAATTTGTGTTTTGGTCCAGGTTAGAGGATATTCCGTGGGCCGCTGATTGATTTTCTGATTCTATGTTTAAGATGTTTTATTATAAACCTATTGGGCATGCTGCTTCTGCTGTGGCTTGTCAGCTTTGAGCCTGTATAATCGGAGCCACCGCTCTTGCCATAGAATAGAAAATGTTCTAGCATTTGCAACAAGAATTTTAGATTCTATAAAAAATATGGAGACAAGGATTACCCCACCCATTTGGACAGGGAAGCTGTTTTATCCCAATTATGTCAAGATTGTTACTGTTTTTGTGGCCTTTGCAATTTAATCAGGGTTGTGTGACTGGTTATATTTCTCGCTTTTTGTTTTCAGGCTCCGATAAGAAGCGAGCATGAAATATCTTGGAGTTCCTTTTCCCTTCGGGCTCCGTTCAAAGATCTGGCTGAATTTGTGAAGAGCTTTGTTTCCTGTTGGGTATCAATGGTTTTCTGGATTCTGCTGCTTTTACGTTGAGTGTCTTCCTGATCTGTTATTTGTTCTAGCTATGGACTAGTTCACTTATTTCTTTGACTGCGTTTTTTCGAAAAGAAAGAGGCAGGAAAGATAGTGCCTCTCACTATTTTGAAGGTCATGTCAGTATAATATTGGTGGTTTGTTGAGGAGGTGTGGTTCAAAGCCTCATGGAATATGTAGTTGTGTTTTTACAGTTTTTTATTGGCTGCTATTTTATTAGTAGTAAAGAAAGAGAAAGCATAATCCTAGCCTCTGTATCCTTAATAGAATCTACAGTTATTGTCGCAAATGCTTGAAACTGTCCTAGTCTGCCTTCTGGATTTCTCTTTCAATGGAAGAAGGGGAGTTAACTGGCAGTGCAGCATGTAGCTCTGCATAGCGGTATTGTGCATTCTTCCATGAGACTAAAGGGAGAGAGAGCAATGCATATTGTTTTTGGATGTCGGGTCTAAGCATGGGCAAACATTTGCATAAGAGAAAGCATAGGGCTTTCACCTCTTCGAATTCCTTGTCCTTTCCTTCTCCACTCTGAAAGTAATGAAGAGCTTTTAAGGTACCCCTATAAAGTGATTTTATTGGAACTGACCCCTGTGCTGCTGCTGTGCTCCAGGAGAAACCGCCACAACAGTCTGCCTCCCTGCTGGAGGGCCCTGGGTGCTGGCCTGCCTGGGCCCAGCTTTGCCCCCGTAAACTCAAAAGGACTTCCAAGGACCTAGTGCCTCGTGGAGCGCCTCTATTTTTAATTTGCAGCACTGGGCTGCGACCTGGAGATTCCCCTACCTTGCGTGGGAGTAGAGTGGGAGCCCACCCTGCTTTGGTGCGTGTCGATCGGCAGGAGCCTACCCCGCATTGTGTGCTTCAGCGAGAGCCCACCCCGTATTTATTCCTATTTTAAAAGATGGGTGCCCACCCCGCACTTGAAGCTTTACTTTAGAGCGGGTGCCCACCCCGCAATTGTTGCTTCTG